>NC_091023.1:22310923-22998923 GCF_041296385.1 Aphelocoma coerulescens | reverse complement strand
ACATAAATAATAAAGTTGACCATTTACAGAAACGACATTAATTTCAGATCTGAAAAACAGATATGTTAGATCTGAGCCTTCACTCCAGTGAAATTAGGGCGTTTTAAGGTCACTGGTTCTAGTTTGGTCAAGGAAATATTCACAGATGTATTTTACAGGTTGGCTATGTATTAACTCAGTGCTGCACATAGATTACACTTTTCATGTGTCATCCTGAACTGACACACAAGGGTTAGGGGCAGAATAATGCCAGAGGGAAAAAAGGATCTTATATAGTCCCCCTACAGCCATCCCAACACCTTTTAAACAGAGATGCACAATAATACAGTTGGCAAAATTAATATAACCTGATTACTCCTTTTATGACATTTTTGGAACGGTGAAATTACCTCGGTCCTTTTTACCATCCCACAGAAAATAACAAGCAGCCTTACAGGAGGCTGAAAATCTCCATATTTGTGAATGAGGGATGGATGATTAAGATAAAAGCATCCCTGCTATTGATCACGGGCCTCTCTCATCTATTAAAATAATAAAACTACATAATGCTCCAGCACTTAAAACTCAGCACTGGAAGAAGGTGACCGAATGCAAACGCTGGTGGTCATGGCTCAAACATGCCTGGTGGGTTTGTGCACAGAGCTCTCAGCACCACCAACACCTACCAGTGACCAGAAACTGGTCTAGTAAAGCATCATTCCCAAACTATTAAAATACAGCCCTGTATAAAATATTTTTATTGCATTTATTATTCTGGTTTTCTTAAGAAAAAAAAAAAGAAAAGAAAAAGGTATTTTTTTTCCAAGTGAAAATCATGGGGGTTTTACAGCAAAAAGTGTGTCCTTTTGCTTGGCAGAGAGTGGAATATCTCAGTCACGCTGGAAAACCACAGCGTGCTGGCCTGATATTAGCCTGGATCCAATTAGAAACACTTTGCTGTTTTAAGCCAGGTGGAATTGCACAATTATAACAGCAAAAGCCTGTGCTTGAGAGGAAATGGAGAAAGTTGTTCTTGCTGAAGAAAGGAATAAAGGTCTGTTCAGTGCTCCACAAAAATCTTACACAAAGAGGAGAGCTGAGCACAGCTCTGGAACCCAAGATCAAAACCAGGGTTGTGCTCCATGGTAGGACCTGGTACTGAGCATGCATTTGTCCCTCCAGGAGGGGAGGAAGCACCTTGGTTTTCCATCAGGGAAAAAAACAGCTTCTCCAGAACATGATGGACACAATCCACATAAAAACTGCTCCAGCCATGCACCTACACCTTGTCTGTACCCAAACCAACATTGCAAGAGAAGCCCATCAGTTCAACGAGGCTCCTTCCATCAACTCAGCCAGTTCAAAAAAGGGAAACACCAGCAGTTTTTCAAAGCCAGCCTCCATCACACTGAGAGGATGTGGCCATGGACACTGCAACAAATTCTGGAGCAGTGCACACAGACATGCTTTGTGATTGTGTTTGTACAGCCCCAGATGATCCTTTGGGCCTCTGAGGACTCTGACAGTGCCACCAAGCCCCTGGTAACAACCTGCTGCAACAGGTGCCTAATTCCTGCCAGATGCAAATGATTTCAGCAGAGATTCTTTCACAAACTGCAGTAAAAAGCCTGAAACTTCATACTGAGTGTCATTCCTTCTGTATAAAAAAAAATACACCCACACAAGTCTAATTACAATGACATTTTCCTTTAAATTACTTTGAAAACCACAAGACAAATAAATTTCATGCGTCTCCATGTGTATACTAAACATCTGCAAAAAAAAAAGGCCTGTTGTGAAGCTACAGGATTCAGTTTACAGAACTGAATTAAAAAGGAGCAGTAGTAGGACATTTCCTGACCTATTTTTCTGTAATTTATTGTGGTAGCATTGCAGGAAAAGCATTTACTATATATTTGTCAAAATGACCTGTTCATATTTTTCTATTCATATTTCCAATGAAAATATTTATATAATTATTTGCCTCTGAAAGGCCTTGATGTGTCTGCAGCTCAAAATACAGACAAATATGGACTTGGATCTAACGATCCTTGTAGGTCCCTTTTGATTCTAGATATTCTATGATGTTATGATTTTTATATAGCATAAATTACAAACTGAACCTGGTTTTTAAGGGTTAACAGCTGAGGGATACAGATAACTTCTTGTTAATTACTTGCTACAAAATTTTTGAACCCTTTTCCTGGCTGCCTTTCCCAGGTCACATTCAGAAGCAGATATACCAAAATACTCTACCATGTGTCTGACCCAAACACCACCAGGACAGGAACCTTCACAAGAGAAATATAAAAGGAAAGGAAAAGATAAAGAGAAAAATAAAGTCTATCCTCTGAAGATATGCAGGCCCATATTAGAAATGCAGGAGGTTGAGATAGTTTGGACAAATGCCCAAACTTCTGAGAGTTTAATCAAAACTAAACCAACCAATCCTCTTCCCCTTTTGAGATTTGCCCAGCAACAATTATGATCAGTTTTAAAAACCGCAAGTACTTAATAAAAACTAGAATATTATAAATCTTCTGCCACATGAAGCTAATAAAAATAAATAATAATAATAAATTTTAGTGTTTAAGGTACCCAGGCCCAAAGGCACTAACCTGTCAACTAGCCTCAAGTCAACGATATTAATAGTTCTAGAAATATTTGAATAAATGTAGTTTTTGCAAAAGGGTATTTTTCTATCCACTTGCCAGGTATTAAACTGATTATATTGACTGCACTAGGGCTCATAATGAAATTGTTTAAGACATTATTCTATTTACATGTTCATCTGACATTATTAAACCTCTATTTGTTTCTATCACAGAGAATTTAGAAATATGTTCCAGAGAGCAAATTGTTAGCCATTAGGGCCATCATCAACCTCATTCTTTCCAGTTTGATATCAAATTTAACAGCATCAGCTCTGGCTTGCACCAACTGCTCAGCTTGGGCTGCCTACAACCAAGCAGCCCCACATATCTCTTTGGGAACACAAGGAGTCATTTCCTTTGCCAGCCCTTCAAGTGATACTTTTTGTTTCTCACTGCCTCATCCATCTCCTTCACACATCCGTTTAAATGCAGACAATCCCGTAACACTGTGGTTGATGCCATCCCAAACCCAGCGGCTGTAGAGCATTTCGACATCACCTACGCACCACAGAAAATATTCACTCTTCATGGAACTGGTTTGGTTTAGCTGCCTTGGTTCTAGCGGGAAGAGCAGAGGTAAAACATTAATCATCCCTTTAAAAAGTTTGGAGCTGGCAGCAAACTGCCGTGTGATTTCAGTGCCATGATCCCACAGGCAGTGGATTGTCCCTAAGCCCCAAATCTGGGCTCTTTCCCCACTTCTATGCAAGAAAAATTCCCATATAAATCTTCCAATGGCTTTTGCCAGCAGCAAGGACAAGTAGAATCTAAGCAAAGATATTTTAATTGCTCCAGTTAATAAAAATAATGCACTCTCATGTAAGTGGTGCATATTAATGCCTAGGAAACGCTCTATAGTGCTCTCCGTGCTCAAGGGCTGGGTCAGAGCACCCCAGTGAAAGTGGCAGACACTGTGTTTTCACTTAGCATCATTCATTGGTGAAAAAAAATGAAAGCAAACAGACACACATGCAAAAAAATCCTATTTTGGGAATATGTTGGAGCTCTTCTAGAAATCGCTGAAACTGTTTTCATAATCCTTCCACTTGTAAGGCCAAATGCCTTAATTACCATGAGACCAACTAGCTACAGAAGGCTCAGAAAGAGCCATAAAAACATTTTAGCGTAGCTTAAAATAGCTCTTCCTCCTCCTAAAAATAGAGCAATGCACAGAGAAAACACTTGGACCCCTTTTCGAGGCGACGGAGAAGTGTGAGGCCAGCCCCAGGGAGAAGCAGGGATCCCCCAGCCCCAGCATTGTGCAGTTCCCCACTGCTGCTCTCCCAGGCCAGGACACTCTGCCAAAAGCATGATGCTTTCCTGTATCAAACCCCATTTCTAGCCTGTGCTGAGTCTGACCAGCCTTGGGTCTTGAGCCAGAACGATTTTTTTGGGGAGGAAATTCCACATTTGGGAGGGAAAGGATGAAGCATTTAAAAAGGTCAGCTTGCCAGCAAAGGAAGGCAGTTATAGGAATAAAGGGGAAGAAAACATTTCCTGGGTCACTGAGTTTTGTCCAGCGCTACCAGAAGGAACTAATTCATATATCATCTTTCACACACCAACCCGGCTCTTGCAACAGGCAGAAATGTCGGGATCCACCTCAAAAGCTGAGCAGGAGCCCCTGGGATGGCCAGTGGTGCCTCTGCAGCTCCTGTTCCCCACTGCTGCAACCTCTGCAAAGGGGCAAGAGCAACAGAATTTTACCAAAAAGCTTAACCCAGGAGTCATCCTCTTTCTTCTTTCTTTTTCCCCTTTCTTTTTTCAAAGCATCTGCTGCTGAAGGGGCTCCTCTGTAGCACCATTTCATCAGTTCAAAAAGCAGAGGGAGATAACCTGAACTCTCCTGCCTGATGGGGATGAGCCTCCCACCCTGGCATTAGGACCCAGAGATTCTCAGCATGAAAGGAGATTTGGATCATCTCCTGCAAAAATCTGGCCTGAGCACTAATGGCTTATTGAGATTTGGGAGGTCCCTCCACTTTTGTGCCTCAGTTTTCCAGCTGCAGTATGAACATTATTATTTACCCATCCTTTTAAAGGGCTTTGTCATCAGTAGATGTACACACCCCCACTGGGACAGTTCTGACACTAATTTCTGCTTCATATCAGATTATGTGATCATTATTAACCTTCCAGCTTTCAGTACTGGAGGGTCAAATCCATCTCAGCTCGGCAGATGAAGCTCTACTGACTTCACTTACTCTAGGACTAGATTTAGTCCTGGGCATTTTTCAATTTAAAACACACTGGCAAGGCAAAGCCACCACTGCTCCTTCCAGGGGTGGTCTGATTTCATTTACAAGTATTTGTGCTGGCAAGTCCTACATAATGTTCAGATGCAATTGTGTCTGAGTATTAAATATAATGGGTTAGATGTTATGAATAGGAAAATGAGATAACTTGGTAAAGGAGGTTTGACAGCAAGAGTGAAAGAATGAAGATTCAACTTAAGCTGCTGAAAGCCTAACAAGATAAAGACAGGCAGGGGAGAGTTCTCTTAAATGTGATGAAAATAAGGCCTGAAGGGGTGGAATGATAGAGAGGCTGAGGAGTACATGTTTCAAGACAGAAGATGAATGTGCCCAACATGACAGTAACATGTAGCTAAATTAATCAAAGTACCCACAGCACTAAATAGAACCAAAACATATAGATTTATGCAGAAATCCCAGAACAGCAGATGTGAGACAGACAGAAGGATGCTTCTTTTCGATCTAAAATAATTTTCCATATTTTTTAGTCATTGGCTTTTATCATTCTGTGTCACTGGAAACATTATAAATCTGCCTTTTACATTTTAAATACATGCTGTCTGCTTCAGTGTTGAACCCACAGGTCCCTCAGCACACGCTATTATGCCTCCCCATTAAAGACATCACAGCACATGACATATATCCTGAAGCTAAATTACCAGGAAAAGTTTCCTAAAAAGCACAGCGGCACACACCCGTGTGACAAAAACAAACAGTTACAACCACTAATATTTCACCTTGAAAGGATAATTTTAAGTTAATTCCGTTTCCATGATTCACGCTGGATTTACAGCCTTTGTTTCTCCTGGGCAGATGCAGCCCAGCTCTCAACTGCTCTGCTCACTCTCCTCTGCCTCCCCACACTGCTGCGGTGCTCCCGGCTTCTCCAGGGACTTCTCCAGAGTCTCCTTCACTCCCACAGCCTTTTCAGATGTTGGGGGGTTGACATCTAAACCCCCTCGACTGCCGAAGGGCAGGCAGTAAATTGGGGGTCATTGCCCCCTTGACTTGGGTTTTAATCAGTGGCTGCCTGTCTTGCTCAGAAGGTAAACTCCCAATCAGGGCAGCTGCTAGAGATTAAGTTCAGGTCGGATCAGATCCTGATCTCACTTGCAGCAGGAGTGCAGATTCCAGTGTCATTTGAGTCTGGAGCAGGATTTGGCCCCACACACTCAAATGAGCACCCAAACCTGCACAGCAAGCACAGTGAAGGGAAAGCAAAGGAATGTTCTTGGGATGGGAGACCCTCTGCACAACCAGGAGCTGTATGAACTCATTGCATTCACCATCACATCCCAAATATCTGCTGGATGACAACTTGTTACTCCACATCCTGCCTTTAAGCATCCCCTTCCCTTTCAAATGCCTGGGTGCAGAGGATCTGATTTATCTAAGGAAACCTGGGGAGGGTGATGTCCCAGTGCATCCCACCTCACCAGGGAGTGGCTGAGCAGTGCAGGGATCCAACAGAAGGACTCAGAGCAGAGGGCTCTCGGGGTTCACAGCCCAGCTGCTGCTCCCAGATGGGCATCCCCTTCCCAGGCTTTGTCTGGTGTGCAAAGGGCTTAGATCAGTTTTGTTCCAAGAGCTGAGGCTGCTCTACTCCTCCCCACCCCACACCACCCCCAGCCTTCTGAGGGGAAGATGACAGGGATTAGACGTTTGAATTCCTTTCTTTCTTTTTTTTACTTTTTTTTTTTCTTTAAAGGACTTCTGGATGCCAACATGACTTTTTTGTCTGCAAGAGATTAGGCAAACGAATGCAAGGGTGACAGAGACGAGGACTCAACCCTACCATCCAGAGGCAGGTTTCTGGGAGGACCAACTTTCCCTTCACTTTGCTGTTATGACTAGATTGGTCTTTTTTGTGTGTATGTCACGGCTCAGAGAAGTCAGTTGGCTGGTGCAGAGTGGGGAGCAAACTCAGCCCAAACAGCACCAAGCCACAAGATACTCTTTATTTGCTTACAGGTAGGTTTACAAGATGCAAAGAGAGTGAGAAAGAAGGGCATTGCCTGGCACTAACACTCCCTCTATTGGAAAAAGAGTATTTTCCCAGGAATGTGCACTATATTCCTAGAACAGCGTAAATTAAAGGGATCAGCATGCAAACAAAACGTCCTTAATTTACTGGAAAAAGGGCTGGGCAACCAGGACATTATCTTCCATTATGCAGATAGCAAGGAAAAGCAGTGCAGTACAAAAGTTACCCATGTTTTAAGAGTCACTGCACTAGATGAAACTCAGATTTGCAAAAAACAGTGGCCATTACACAAAATTTTAATTAATTTACAGTCCACTGCATAGTCTCCATTCTCCTGGCATGGCATCCAGCAGCTCCCCGGACAATCAGCTCAGGTAGCTCCCACTGCTACCAAATTCATGGGTTTCTAAACAGAGAGGATCCTTTGGCTTCTGCTGCCCTTAACAGAAAACAAGGCTGTGGTGGCACAGCACAAACATGCTCTGCAGCTGACATCATTTCTGTACTCCCCAAAGAGGTCAGCATCACTTCTGTTCACCAGCCAGCTCCACAGACAAGTCTCGGGTGAGGATACAGCGTCTGACTCCACTAAAAGGGAAGCTCCCAAAACCGGGAATTTATTTATTGCAGACATTTATCTCACAGGTAGGTAAGAGGAACTTTTGAAGAAGCCTGGATCCAGCTGAGGAGGCCACACTCCCTTTCACCTTCCTGAGCTGCATCAAAAGCAGCGTGGGCAGCAGGTCAAGGGAGGTGATTCTCCCCCTCTACCCTGCTCCTATGAGACCCCACCTGAAGTGTTGCATCCAGCTCTGGGGTCCCTGACTTAAGAAGAACACAGATCTGTTGGAGTGAGTCCAGAGGAAGCCTTGAAGATGATCACATGGAGTTTGGAGCATCTCTGCTATGGAGACAGGCTGAGAACTGGGGAGGAGAAGGCTCCAGAGAGACCTCAGAGCCCCTTCCTGTGCCTAAGGGGGCTCCAAGAGAGCTGGAGAGGAACTTTGGACAAGGATCTGGAGTGACAGGACAAGGAGGGAATGGTTTCACACTGACAGAGGGCTGGATCAGATGGATATTGGGAAGAAATTACCCCCTGTGAGGGTGCCCAGAGCAGCTGTGTCTGCCCCATCCTTGGAAGTGTCCAAAGCCAAGTTGGATGGGGCTTGGAGCAACCTGGGATAGTGGAAGGTGTCCCTGCCCATGGCAGGGGGGTTGAAATGAGATGAGCTTTAGGGTCCCTTCCAACCCAAAGCATTGGATGATTCTATGACTGTTTAAAGCAACCTGGCAGGAGTGGTGGTATCAGCAGGTAACTTCAAAAGCCAGAGCTCCAACCTTAGAATGTGCAGCTGAATGCAGAGTGCTCCGTGCCTGGTCACACTCTGCATCACTGGCAGTGCTGGGAAGGCTTTGGGATGCCCTCCCACCTTTGGATGTGGACAGCTGTAAAAGCCAACTCCAAGCATTTAACATGATTTTAACAGGTTTAAGCCTGTTTCCCCACATTAAGCATGGATGCATACACTGGAAGAACAGGAGATTAGCACATGGTGCTCACTGGAGGAGAGACATCCGCAAAGCAGGAGGGATTTAATAATTGTTAGCTCCAGCCAAAAAAATAACCCATTACAGTTTTTCTAGTGTAAACCATGAAGATCTCAGTATCTCTTTGTACAATACCCATAATAGAGAAAGGGGTGGAGGAACCTGATTATGGGGAGAATGTTTGAAACCTGAAGGAAATTTAAGCAAAAATGCAATTTAAAAAATAAAAAAAAATTATACTTTGATAATATGGGATTGGATTTGTGAAGAAAGAGTACAAAAAAAGAATGATGTCAAAGCCAGGACTCCAAACATTTTGGTGGACTTTGCAAATTTTTTTTAATTCAACTATTAAAAATCAAGGTGTATCACAAAATGAGTGATGGGTATTACATCCTTTTAAAGATATCTTTTTGAATTTTTTGAAAGACTGAACATTTCAAAACTGTCTGAAGAAACTTCCTTTTTCTCTACTGAGAAAAGAATATTCTTAAAGGAATGTTGCCTCAACATTGCCATTTTTCAGATATATCTACAGACAATTTTCAAATAACTCTGCAGTGAGAAACACTGAGTTTAACCCAAGTATTGCCATATCTAAGCAGGATATGACCATGAGAAGAGCTGCCTGGCAATGGCAAACAGAACCAGACAAAATCCTAGAGAACAAAACCTTGCAGAGGAGAACAGGCCAGCTGAGCTTGAGTAGAGCTCTTCTCTCTAAAATCTACAGACTGCAACTTATAACTTAAAATTATATTATCTTCTTCTTTAGCAATATAGTGATTTATACTTCAATTCCCTTCAAGCCCCTCATGGAGCCTTGCTCTGCTCTGTCTAGGAGATGTGACAGCAACGCAGGACAAGGCAGAAAGGATGAAAGTTAAATTGATCACACTTTTTTTTTGGTGAATATATATATTCTTTCACTCCAAGACTCACATAAAGCAGCCCTACTTCTATTGGGTTTTTCTGAGCCTCCAAAATAAATACACATCCAGAAGACTTATTCTCATATTTCCAGCTACAGCAGAGGCATCCAGGGTTTTGCTTCTCCTACCTTGGATGTACTTGCCTGTGTTGATTCAGAAGCAGACTAACATATAGGACCTTAAATTCTGTATGACTCTGTGTAATGTAATGAACACCAACAGACTTTAAATCTCCTGTATCTCATGGGTGCATTTTATTGCATTATATGGCAAAAATCCAAGAAAAAAAATTTCAGGGAGAAAAAAAATTCAAAAATGAAAAATACATTGCTACTGAATTTTCCAGCAATATCACAGGAATGTGATCTCCCCTCGATATAAATACTGATGATCTATTTGGAATTTTTATCCGCAGTTACGAAGAAAAAGAAAATGTTATTCCCTCAGAGGCCAATTTTCATCTGCTCTGGAATTCTCATTTAAACATCTCAGAGAACACTTTGCCTTCTCTAGATATTACCTACTATTCATCTGGCTCAAGGCTCATGTCCGTTACCTCATGAGATACACGGAAACAAATTCCTAATCATATTTCTGACAAGAGTCCTCACAATCTAGTTGGCTGCCATCATCCCATTTCCAGTATTTCACCAGTAAAAATGTGGGAAAGGTTTCGTCTCCTTTTACCCAGCATGTGCAACTCCCATTAGTTGGAGTCACCACATGTGTGAAGATCAAGGGAATAGATTGTTTAAGGGGGTGAACCTCATGGCAGGTGCTGCTGCCAGGGCTCCCTTTCAGGTTCCAAGATGTGGATATATGGTGAAGAGTTTGCAAGAATGGAAGCAAATGCTTGGATCACCCTCTCCTGCAGATACCCATCAGGATAAGCTGGGGTGAAGTCCCTGAGGATCCAGGGGCATCGCACAAGGGCTGGGGAGCACTGCCTGGTTTCACAAAATGAGTGGTTTCAACATTAATAACCATAATTCAGAAATTCTCAGAGCCTTTCACTGCAGCGAGGAGCAGCACTGCCACTGATGGAACTGTTATTCCTCTTCTTCCTTAACACCTAAAACACACCAGAGTTTCAGGTTTGGTTTATATTTCATTGCAACCTGAGTATGTAAATATATCTGTGCACACTGGGTGTCATCCTGACCTGTTTGCATTTAACATTTGGGCCTTTGCCCTGTGGGCTATGTGCAAATGACCACAGTCAAGTTCATGTTTATATTGAATTAGATATCATAAATGCTCAAATTCAGGTCACAGAAGTGATCTCAGTGATTTTGCTGATTCCTTTTAACATTTTCCTGAACCCCCTCAGGATGTTATTAAATACAGAACTTTACCACACTGCAGGGAAAGATAATAGGCAAAGTGACCACAAAACTGGTACTTGGTCTTGAGTGTAGAAATCACCACCAGCAATACTCATCAGAAATTCCTACCTAGCAGTGTTTATGGATATGGAATGATTAGGAAATGAGAGAGGGAACCCTCCCCATGGGAGCAGTTACTTGTTAGGGGTGTTCCTGGGAGTGCACACACCTCACCTCCCCTCGGCCAAGACCCAAGGAATGGGTTGGCTTGCTGATATCAAAGGAAAATTGAGAAGGTTTTTGCTGTATGTCTCAAATAAGTCCAGCTCAAGGGTGTCCTGCTTTCTAACCTTCTCCTGACATTACCTTCCTAAATTTTCAAATTGAGTCTTTACTCCTTTCTATCCATTTTCCCCAGCATGACCCCAGTTCATTTAAGAGGCTCAGAGATCCTGGGTCACCTCAGCCTCCCGCTCACATCTCCAGAGAAACCCCAGTATGCTGTGAATTAAGAAAACAAAGGAGAGCTGCTGTGACCCATTCAAATGACTGTATGAATGACAGAGGATGAGAATGCAGCCCTGCTACTTCCTCCACATCCCTGCAATACAGGCAAACACCACACTGGTGGCATCTCAGCCCATGGCAAGTATTACTGTGAGGGGTTGCATGCTGCTCAAAGAGCACACATTCATCTTCAAACCTCTTCAGACCTCTGGAACCTCTTGGGAGGACTGCTCTACACAGTGAACCAAAACAGTCCATGATCCTTAACAAACCTGTAATTGAAAAGTCAACATTTGTCCCATTCAGCATAACAGTTTTCTCTAAAGAGATTTAAACTTTCAAGCACCTGAACTACTTTTTCCAAATTGTCTGTATGTATATTGTCCCTATTACTGCTTGAAATATTTTAATTCAGTCTCTTTATTTTCCCACTCTCCAGCTTTCACCTCCCAAGCCCTGTGTGTGGGTTCAGTCCTGAAGTCTTCACAGGCCAAAATTTTGTCAGCGGAAGCTTTGTTTGCCAAGGCAGGGGAAGAGAGTCTTGATGTACATTTTCAAGAGCTCAGCTTGCAGTTATCCAGCAGACCATAAGCCATGTAACCAGCTTGGCACACAGGTTGCAGAGCCTTTTTTAAAATCTTAATTTTAGTATAGTATACTCCAGCTCGGGTTTTAGGTGGACACTTGAAAACATGATGCAAACACTTTTAAAAACACGATTTTTACACTGTTTTTCAGCATCTGCTGAGTAATTCAAACATGATTCTGCCTCCAAGAAAATCAACAGTCCATTTCTCTCCTAAAGGAACGACTGCATGACTAAAGCTTTAACTCCCGAAAGAAAAGGTTTGTCTATGTTCTGTCACATCTACTGTTACTTGTGTAATTAATGACTGTGCTTAGTCAAGGAAAAACCAAATCAATGGATGTGAAGAAATTTAAACACAGGTCTTCTTGTTTCAGCAATCCATAGAAAGAGATTTATGCTTTATTCATCGCACTGAAGACACCTTCTTTTTCCACAACATCTGTAATTTCTCTGTTCTGTTCACAGGTGGGGTCTGTGGTTTTGTTAAGCTGTGCAGATATGCATAATCCAGCCATGCACAGCAAAAGTAAAGTGCCAAATTCTTAACCCACTCAGGAGGCAGCAGAATACTATAGCTGTTGATTTCTTGCTAAAAATCAGGGTAGCCAAGACCAGCACAAACCCTATATTTATTTGTACATGGAAAAGTAATACCAGTAATAATAACAATTTTAAAAAATCAGATGCCAAGACCACAACTGGTGTAATTCAGCATAGCAGCACTCAGCTGATTGCAGCAGTTCTAATCAAAAGAGCAGAGATCTGCCCTAATAACAGCACTATTGATCTGTTCTTTAAAACACACACTCCTATACACACAGCATATTCCCCATGTCCATCCTCTAGGATTATTATAGAGCCATAAGCAAGAGCAACAATTATAGTTTTTATTTAAGAGATGCAAATCAATATTAATTAAAATTAGACAACTGTTTGTGATGTAAGGGCTCCTTGTACTCAAAGGGCACAGTGGCCATTAAATATATTAAGACTTATTACTTAAAAGATTTTAGACAAAGTCAATGCCTCCCGTGTCCTAGGGGACAGTTCAATGCCTCAGTAATGTTGTACAACATTTAACTATAGGTGCCACAATCAAAGGCAAGCTCAATTAAGTATCAAACAGTTAAATGTTATGTGTCACTCTCTAAAGAATCTATATTGAAATGCTTAATTAAACTTTTTTTTTATTAAAAAAAAAAAGAAAAAAGAATTCCATAGCACAAGCTAGCACCGAAACGAGGGCTTATTTGGTTTGCATTAAATAACCTGCATATTAAGTTGCCTGTGTTTCTCCTGTTCATTATCATGAAGGCAGCATTTGCATTTCTTGATAGACTATTCCTGTTTCCTTCCCCTTTTTTTCTTGTCTTACATCAGTCAGTGGAAAGAGTGCCACCACAGGCCATCATTAACCTTCCAAATCTGCCTCAAAACAAATAGTACAAGAGCTCACTAATTTGAAGATCAAAAAGCCACTTGTCCATTATATAATTGGAATGAAAGGCAAAATGTTGCAGTTCTGAAGAGCACAGTAATTACTAGCTGTTAATTGCTCTCTCGTGGTGGCTCACTTTTAATTAAAAAGAACAGCTCGTCGCAGGCCGATAAGCAATGGTGGAGACCACTGGTTTAATCAACAAAGCAGAAAAATTTGTTTCTGCTGCAGCCAACAACAGCTTGAGAAATCTTCAGATGTCCAATTGAGATTAAAAACTGTCTATTTAGTGCAGTCAGATTTTATTTTAACCAAGGAAATGACTATTTGAAGTCTTCCAATGTGAGTGTCCCCACCACATCCCCGCTGGTGCTGCAGGGACTAATCACTGGCTTGTGGTTGTGATCATTCAAGTAAAGAAATTTAGCTACTTTCCTCTTGACTCCATCATTCTTGGGTAATTGGCCTGTCTGAGGTGAGCAGTTGTGTTGGGTTTTTTCTTTAAGAAAGAGCTTTAAAGTATGGAAGGCCCACAGACTGTGCATTTAATTACTGTTCATATTTCATGCAGTCAAACAGAATTTCATTTAGAAAGAAAATGATTTACCTACCAAAAAAAAAACCGACCACAACCCTAACTTAACCCACCCTTCCCAAACAAAAAATAAAACACCTTATATTTGCTGCATTGGGTATTTTGTTCCCTTTCCTCTGACGGGTGTATTTACATGCCAAAAACATATTTAAACATCAAAGTTAATTCTTTCAGAGTGTTCTGTCTTTAACTCTTTCATCTAATGACTGTGGTCTTTGAGGGAAACCCCGCTGCATGTCACAGGAAGGGTTTATTTAGTTAAGCAGGTTAGGTAGGTTAAGTGGAACCGTTTTGCCCTGGTTTGCCTCATCTCTCTTTAGCCATGAGCACATTTGCATCTCTCAGCAGCTTGTGTCCATCCTCCCCTCCTCTCCTGCCCTGTTCTGCTCCCAAAGGTGTTGTACTCAGCCCTTTGCCTCCTTGTATTTATTTGCTGCTGTTGAGTGAAGGGCTCTGCTTCACGTTGCGTTCTGCCGACAAGGCACACATGTACATAAACCCAAACCTGGCAAACCTTCACCACAATCCCTGCCTGTCCTCCCAGCGCTGGGATATGGATGTCAGACAACTCTGGACAATCTAATACAGGAAAACAGGCATTTCCATTCGATGGGCTCCAGGCATTATTGTGCTTTTCTGCCTTACTCCCATTAACATCTGGAAACAAATGTCACTATCTGCAGCTATAGGCAGCTTTGGAGGATTGGTCAAATTTGGTTTGAACTTTGAGGCATATTTCTGAGCTGAGTAAACTCAAAGCTGCCAAAGAATATTTTTCTGTTTTCCTTCTCATATTGAGAAAAAAAAAAATTCATTCATTTGTCTTCTTACACAGAAATATATGTGTGTATGTATATATAAACCATACTTTTTCTAGTCTCCTTTTGGGCTTCTGAGAATCACTTCTCTCCCCTGGGAACAGGTGGAATTTTGGTTAGTGTTTCTTTTCTTTCTAAGGCTTCCTTTTTTGAGCAGACCTAAAATAGTGGGGAAAAGTTACCAGAGCCCTTTTTTCTCCTAGTTCCCCTACAAGTCACCATCATTTGGATGTACAGCCACTCCCAACACAGCAGCCACCTCTCCTCTTCCTCCTGACACAGCAGAGCTCTTGGGCTCAGGTATGGGGAATGCCCCTCCTAATGCTCACATTTCCTTAAAGCAAAGTAGAACAAGAATTTAACTATTGATTTCAAAGCAGTGTGATTTGACTCCTCCAGCCCCAAATTACAGGGTTTAAAATATTCAATGAGTACTCTGCGTTTGGATGCTGTGTAGGATGACACCCCGGGAAACTGCCATGATGTCACACGAATTTTCAAAGCATTTGCTCCATATATTTAAGACAGATCTTGTCACACACTTCCTCACATATTCACTGATTCACGGACACCTTATTTTTCATATTAAAATGGCAATTTGGAAATTCCTAATGAATATGGAATCCAGTGTGTTGCATTAAACACTAACTGAATAAACCTGAAAGGATTAGTGCAACCAGTACAGTCCTTAAGGTAAGGACTGTAATCTAAAACTTATGAGGAAAAAGCATACCATAACATTTTTAGACACCTGTATGCCAAAAAAGTGAGAATGCTGTACGTTTTCTTAAATCAGTGCACACCCATGAGTATTTATCTGCCTTTAAGTAGATACCATGGACGGACATCTGTCAGTCTGTAAATATGAAAAATTAAAGGGATATATTTTGAAACACGCCTGCTTATGTTAGGTGACGAAAAACAAATTTTAAAGTCAAGCTTCTTCCTCATCCCTGGAAAAGCAGCAGACAAACAAAATGGGATACTTGATATCAGCCTTGCATTCAGTCACTTTTACCCTCACTTATGAGCAAGTTCAGGGCTGTACAATGAGCTACAAAACCTGGACAGGATATTTAAAAAATTAATAACCAGAAACTCAGAAAATCATTTTTCCTTCAATTACGGGCTTTCATTTTCCTATGTATGTGTGTAGATGTACGTTATATACACACATATATACGTATGTATGTATGCATGTATGTATTTTAAACTTTGTCCTGGGCAAAACGTGGGACTAAAGCTGCTGCTCCAGCCCTGCCAGGGGCGCTCCTGCAGCCCCATCCAGCCGTGCCCGCAGCCGGCGTTATCCGCATCCCTTCCTCTGGCTCATCCTGCGCCCGCTCCAGCCGCCCCGAGCCGCGATAAGCCCTCGACCTGCCCCGCTCGCCCGGCCGATAAGGCGAGCTGCGAAGACGCCGTGTCTTTGCCAGCTTTTGTCGCCCCACACCTTTCCTGTTCCCAGTTTTCGGTGGGCACCTGTCAGCGCGGTCTCGACTTTCACAGCTCCTGCCGCTGCCTCCGCCCCGCTCGGGGGTTTATCGGAGGAAACACTCGCGCTCGCAGGGATGGCCCCCGCACTGCGGCAGATTAATCCGAGTTGAGTGCACTTCCTTCGGCCAGAGGACACCAATTACCACGACGGCACCGGCAGCACAATGCGGGCGGACATCTGACAGCCCGGGTCCCGCCAGCTCCGCATTGTCCTCCCATCAGGCGCTGTCAGTTCCCAGCCTTAATTACATCCTGTTTACAAACACTCGGCCGGACTTCAGATGGAGCCTTAACAAAGGTTGACAAAGGTCAGGGCCACGTCACGAGGATGTTATCTGTGTGCTCTGGCTGATAAACGAGGAGGAGGAGGTGCGGGGCTGATTTTGGAGATAGCGCAGAGAAACCACGCTGGGGCCATGCAAAATACTGAGCTCCGGCCCCTCCGGGCACGGGGAGCTCGGTGGTGCCGCGGGATGCGCTCGTACCTAGGATCACACAGGACTCGTGTGAGAGGACAGAAGACAGCCATCATCAACCTGAAATGGCAGCAGCTGGAGCTGACCAATAAAATGACTGAAATAATAATTGTTAAAAACCTTCTAAATCTATTTGCATTCCAAACTCTGTGTTGTAAGAGCAAAAACAGCAAACAAGCCCTGTCATTTTGCCCACACTAAGACATCATTAAGACCCTCCATCCTGCTTTCTGGAGCACATGGCAGGGATGGGGACGTCCTTCACATCCCCTCCAGCCACAGGGAAACCAAGGATTGAGTGGGGTCAAGCCAAGTTTGCCCCAAATCCATATGTACCACTGTTCTATCATCTCATATTTTCCTTACACTATGGAAATGGACTTCTATGCTCTTTGGTGCCTGGAGAGAATTCTTTTTTTTTTTTTTTTTTTTTTTTTTTTTTTTTTTTTTTTTTTTTTTTTGTGTGGGTAGTTTTCCAGCTTTCTGGAGACACCATTAAATTAATCAGGGCTAAGATACTACTTTATGCTTCCATGGTTTGCACAAACACTTTGTTCACAGCAACTTCTGAACGTTCAGTGTGGATAAAACCACAGAAGGTGAAACACTGGGAGAGCTTGACATCCACAGCTGGGTTTATGCATATGGGAACAAGAAAACCAGGCACCTCTGTAAACCAAGGCTGCCCATTTGATACCATGTCCCTCCTCCAGTATTTTTTTTTTACTTGTCTTGAGAAAGATGAGCACAGACATGAATTTAATCTCATCTACAACTCAAGGTGGAGGAGTGTATACAAGAGTCCAGCAGCTGGATCAATGAAAATACTTGATATGGCAAAGTCAATAACATAAGAGCTTGTCATCCTGACCCACCTCTTTATCTGTTTTCAGCTATTCTCACATCCTAATTAATGCACCCCAAACTGCACAGGATCACGCATTCGTAGCCACTAAAATTAAAACCACAATCTGTTATCATATCACCCCCTCTCCAGAGGAAATACTGGATTAACCATATGGTATTTAGTCAGTAAATTACTCAGCTTCATATTTCTCTGCTGTTATGCCTATGAACTCTGCAAAACAACAGGCAGAAGTCGCTGTGTGGCTGAGTTAAGGCACCTCAATGAGCATCAGGGAGCCAGCTCAGCATCTTCAGGTTGAACAGGAAAACCTCACAGATACCAGTGCCCCTGTCTGCCCCAGGGAGGAGAGGGTGCTTTCACTACTTGAAAGGAAAAAGAAAACCTCTATTTAAAAAAAAAAATCAAAATCAAATTCTGCAAATCTAAACACAAGGAGTGGAAGTGATTACTTGGTGGATACGCTTAAAATGTGTGACAATCTAAGTGTAGAAAAGTTGAAGGTTTAAATAAAGTCTACGAGCTCTGCACTGATTACATATGCTCAGAAATATTCCTAGCTGGTCCTGAGTGTTTCTACTTTGGACCGAGTTCTTCCTGCAGAGCAGCAGAGCATTGCCCCTTCTTGGGTGCAGAATTAAACCTCAGTCCCACCTCACGCAGGGACAGAGCTTATGTCCCCAGTGGAAAACCAGCAGATAACAGAATTAAAAGTGGCAGTGTATGGGATTAATTTTTTTACCTATTTACTAAATAGACAAATTAGAAAGGAAAAAGATCTCAAAAGTCTGGGCTGGCATTTCTGAACCATTTCTGAATGGGTGACTACAGCCCTTTTCTTGCCCTTATCTGGGCGCCAGGAGAAGCTCTGGCTCCCAGCAGTGCAGAACAGGACTGGAGTCTCTTGACTTGACGCTCCGCAGTTTTTAGACTAAGCACTTGTTCAAGCCTATCCGTAGGTACTTAGGAGGGCAACCACCACTGCTCATTTCTGACAACATAGAGCTCTTTATCAAAAAACAGGGGGAAGAAATGAAAGCCCGGGCTGACCTTCGGGGCACAGTGTTCTCCTGCGGGCACCCACTCGTCTTTCCCCGGAAAATTAGGCTTCGTGGCTGCAGGAGAGCCTTGCTAATGCAATCAAAGACGATTTTGCAGTTAATAAAACTACAGGCTCTTCCCTTTCCCAGCTTCGTGACAGTCAGGCTCAGTAAGCCTCCTGTTCCAGACAGCGTGCCAGTCAGCTGCTGTTACTGCAGAGCTGTGTTTAACATCTTCTTAATTAGCCCAATTCCCCACATCTCAGCCAAGTTTTCTAGTGAGAAACAGCCTCAGGAGTTGTACAGCTCTGCATCTGGGAAAGCTGGTCATTAATGCACGTACCCAATCCAGCACGTCCTGTTTTCTCCAAGGCTGGCCAGGATGGATACAAGAATTGTATTTGGGCTAGAATCACATCATGCTCAAAATCACCTGCAAACCTGCTGGCAGCTACAGAGCCGAAACAGCGATCCTGAACTTCCTATGGCTTAATGCTCCAAGTCCACCATCAGCTCCAGCCAGAAGGACGACTCCACTCCTCTAATCCACTCCTCTAGCTGGAACCTCTTCACCTCCATGCACCAGACATGACTCAGAAAACAAATAAAACTGATTACATAGCTTGTATTTATTTGCTCAAACTCCTGATTTTGGACATACACAAACCTCTTGCTGCTGAGCTGGTATAAATACAGTACATCACTGGTTCCACTTGAATTTATCCCAACTTAAACCAGAAAGAGATCTGTTCCTCTTTTTTATTATTATTATATCATTATGCCCTCTCTTTTTCTGTTTTCTGTTCTCCTTTTTGTTTTTCTTTAAAGTCAGCCTAACATTTTATAGACATCTCTCTTGCAGCTTCCGGAAGGGTGCTCCATCTTAACAGCAGCACTGACAGACAGGGTTGATATTTTGTTTTCTTTCACAAGTAATAAAAAAGGAACATTTCACTACACATGAAACTGGAGAACTGCCCTAAAAGAACATTGTTTGTGTGGCTATAAAAAGTTACCCTTTTGCCAGACCCAGAATCAAAGCATTTGTATTTATGTGTTTCCTTTTTTAATAAGTAAATCCAATATTTTTAAAGTTCATCAGTTTTAGATTATTATTGTTGCAAATCCTATGAATGGGGCAGCTGTGTCTGCTGAGCACACTCGACTACTGCAAGGTAGGTGCGTGGTTTATGTTATCATTTGTGATTCCATGGGGAATGCTGATGGGACTACCAAGGGTAAAACCTAGAACTGGCTACTGCACTCCTGACCAAGTGCTTTCCTGCAGCCTGGCATTTCAGTCATGCCAGGGCATCTCCCACAGGTGTGTCAGTTTTGACAACTGACCGAGGCATCTGTATAAGAAAGAGGACAAACCCAATGAAAATCCATCACTGAGGGTCTCTCCTCTTTCTGTGCACACTGCAGTTGCCCCATCTCACGCTGAGGAAAATACCAATCCAAAGGGTGGAGGAGCACATTTGCTTTTCATCATCATTAAAATCCTACAAATAAAAAAAAAAGCCAAAACACAAAATAAAAATAATAAAAAGCTAAAAAGGAAGCTCTATTTGTTCCCAAGTATTGGCATTTTTGGAGAAAAAAAAAAGTGGGAAAAACAAGGAGCAATTATTTTCTCTCTCCAGTGGGGTTACCCTGCTGAAGAACCTTTCAGCCCTTTTCCATGCATATCTTGGCTGTGTCCAAGCCCAGATACCTGCCACTATTTAGGCAGCAATATTCCCCTTCTCCAGTACCAGCTGTGAGAGCACAGGGCTGCTCCAAGGGGGAGGAAGCTGGGTCCTGGCTGCCAGCACCAGCAGCTCCCCACCCACTGGGAGGTGAGGCTCCAAACCCAGGTTTGAAATACTGAAGTGGCAGGAGGCTCAGAGGAACACTATGTTGCAAAGGACATGATAACACAGCACCATTCAAGCCCGAGACTATCACAGGAGGATGACATGGGAGATAAGGAAGTGCAGCACTACAGGGCCGCGTTAGCATAGGAGGAAATCGATTCAGGCAGACAAGCTAAATTTATTTACTTTATTGATTTTAAATTTTACATGAACTGCAATATAAGTAAATCTTTCATGGTAATTCTAAATCTTGAAACCTATTGTAAATAACTAAAAGAAAAAAAAGTCCAATGTTCGGAATAACCATTTCTTTGTACTGAAAGCGCATTATTCTTAAAGCCCAGGACAAAATATTTTGTAATGAATACCTTAAATCTACCTTGGCAGTCAGTGTTGATATTTTTACTAAAATAAGAGCCTGCTTTTGGTGTACCTGGCAATTCAATAAAGCACAGATTATTTTAATTTTTTTTTTTTTTTGGGGGGGTGAAGGGAAGAAGAAAAATTGTTCCTGTAGTATTAAGTGAATACAGCAACAGGTTTTTCACCCTGTGGTTCATTGAGAAAGCAGTTGTGTTTTAAGCAGCACAGGTAGAGCTTTGTGCACAAAGAGTTGGGTGGAAATGTTGGAAAGACACATGATGGAGGGCCAGGGCAGCGAATCCCAACACATGGCTTGATGCACCCAGCACTACAGCCCCGACCTAAAGAGAGAACAGGCAAGGAGAGAAAACATGGGAACAAAATCTCCTCTCCCTATGTAAGAGTTCCAAGCTCAGACACCAGGATGACAGAGGCTGGAGGGAAAGGTTAATTTTGGAGTTTTCTCCCACCCAAAACAGCAGCTCACACCTGTGCCCAACTCCACCAGGGAAAGAAATCACAGAATCACAGAATGGTTTGGGTTGGAAGGGTCCTTAAAGATCATTTAGTTCCAATCCCCTGCCATGGTCAGGGGTGCCACTCACTAGATCAGGTCCCCTTTCAATCTTGCCTTGGACACTTCCAGAAATTCAAAAGCATCGTGACACATGTGAAAAAAATTTGCCATCTCCTCCAATGCCCAACCTAATTGATGAAGAAGGAAAAAGTCTGAAACTCTTGACCTGGGGTGCAAATCTCTTCATGCAGGGAGTCAACACAGATCCTGGCAGGAATAGGGGATGCCAAGGAGTGACAGGTTTGTGTGGGCACAGCACCCACCAAAACCCTCCCAGGCAGAGGGGGCAGAGCAATGCCATGTCAAGCGGGGCTGGGAAAAGCAGCCCTACATTCTCAAAATAACCCTCCTCACACCACCAATGCCACACTTCAGATACATTTATTGAATTGCACCCCAAAATCCCTTTCTGGCTTTCCCAGCCAGCTGAGCTGGGAGAGGCAAGTTCACAGCAGCAATTTTTGCCAGAGGTGTTCAGATTGTGCAGCCACAGGCAATCTGGCAGAAACTTGAGACAGACAAGGCTCCCTCACCCCAAAAAATTGTAAAGCATCCCATGTATGATGCACTACTAGAAACAGTATAGATCTACATCCATGACACACTATCCCAAACAGACAAGGATACCTATGAACAGAGACTACCCCTTTATCTTCTAGCAACAGGAAAAAATACAGTGATGTTGACAAAAGCACTCATCCAGTGATGCTTTTTTTCCCCCTCGGGGCTTTTTTTTCCCCTCGTTGTTGTTGTTTTCTAAACTAATCCATATTACCTGCGCCTTTTGATTTCATTATGTTAGATGCTATTAATCTGGATATATGATTTCAACAGTGAAGAGATGGAATTTGTCATCAACAAAAGGAAAACATTATTTCTAAAGGAGTGAAAGATTAATGTTCCACCACGGACTACTTAAACCCTCTACAGCAACAGCACTATAATATTAATCCAACTTTGATGGGTTTTGCATAAGGCTCATAATTAAACATTTTCTTTTCAATACTTTATAGAATCCCCATCTGTTTTTAATGGCATCATTTTGATGTTTTTCTTAATAATTCTGGCAGCCTGCTCTTGAAGCTTCAAGCTTTATTTTTTGTTCCTAATGTCTTCTTCCACAGTGGCTGTATTGTGCCAAGGCTGAATGCAGGTTTTGGAAGCCCACGGTTGTGCCGTGTGCTCCGTCCCTCCCGCATTCCCGAGCGGCACAAGGCACAGCAGAGCTCTTTGAGCTCTTTCAGCAGGCGTGGGATACCTGGGAACATAATGGAAATATTTCCACCCTCCAGCCCTTGGCTGGGCAGTAAAAGTCTCCTTCTGCCACCCCTCTTCTCCCTACACCAAGGTATCCCCTCCCAGCAGCGCCAGCTCTGGCTCCACGCACCATTGTACCAGTAAATAAATAAATTAATCCATAGCCAGGCTGCTCCAGGAAACTCAAACAATATTGGATAAATCACAGGGATGCAGCTTAGCCACAGCCCTTGTATTTCCTCTCCACACCGACACCCAGTGAAGGCAGGGAAAGGCACCCCCATCCCCTCTCACCTTCAGGTATTGAAATTGGGGGGAAAATATCAGCCCAGGGCACAAAACCCAGTAGGGTGTGAGGGGTTTAAAACATCCATCAAAATTACCTGATGGAAACCTGGAATATGAACCTGGCAATGGCTGCTGCAAGAAGCATCTGTTTTCCATGAGAAATATTGGGATTTTATCAAAATAAACAAAATAGAGAATGTTCCTATCCAGCAGTATCTTAAAAAAAAAAAATCAAGAAGTAAAATCAATTTCCATATTAGATATTTTTTTAACTAATTCTAAATGCATTTTGAATTTCTGCCCAAAATGTAATGATTTTCCAACAGAACATTATAAAAATAATATTTTACTTTTTAGCAAAATTTCTGCTTGAGATTTTTTTTTTCTCTTAGCATTTCTAGCTCTTAGACTACACTACTTTTCCCTCCAATATTCTTCATTCTTTTATATTAAATGCATATTTGGTGACCTCCTGTGGTTCCCATGGATTAGAACGGAGGAGCAGGATGATTAATGGCTTCAGTTTAAATATTTTATACTCTCTGTAAAAACAGTAAGAACTGATGGATGTGTACATTGCTATTTCCACTTCAGTGTCAGGGTCTCCTTGATTACATTTTCCCCTTATTTTTTCCCCCACTACCCGAAGTTATTAACATCTTTTCCCATGGATAAGGGACCCAAGGGCTCCTTGCTCCCAGGTTTGGCACAGGCAGGGCTCCCACATGTGAACAGATACTGCCCTAATCAGGGCTTTCAACCTTGAGGAGCTTTTAAATGGTCTAAGTGTATTATAATGGTCTCCTGGTCTCAGGACAGACAGATGTGAACCACAAAACTGAAACGTTTCATCTTTTGGCGCCTTTCAGTATGTTCCATGCTGTGCTTCAAGTTTGCTGAAGGATCAGAATTACTTCAGTTCTAGGTAATATAAACAGAGTGATCAAAAACATTTAATTATTCAGGGTCAGCAAATCTGGAGAATCTAATAGTAACAGACAGAAATAACCCTTCCAACCACTCTCATTTTCACTAACTATTATAAAATAGAGAACTGTTTAATTACCAGAAAATATCATAGCAGAAAGACTCAGCATCTTCCCAAGAGTCTTTCCCAATCCACTCAAATGTATTTGGTGCTAAAGCATAATTTAGTTTTCCATAGATGCAGGAGTCCCCTCGTACCACAGACAGCTCAAATCCTTATCTCACGCCTCTACTCAAACGCAGGTGCAGCCTTTCAGAATGCACCATGGAAGGAGACTTTCACACATTATTTCTGTACCTGTCACCCTGAAATGTGATGATGAGGATGATCCAAATGGAAATGACAACAGAACTGGTTCCCCCATTATTTCCCCTCTTTAACTCCACGTTATGTACAGGTGTCTGGACAGCACGCTTCACAGCGCAGGGGCACACATTTCCCCACACTGCTTCTCCTTCCTCCAAGGAAAATGAGGATGGTGCAGAGACGGCTCCCAACACCATGATCTTTCTCTAGTGGTGTTTTTGTGGCTACAGAACTGCTACAAATACATGTAGCATATTGACTGACTGCATGGCCTCAGCAACAAAAACATGCAAGCAGAGAATCCCAAATTTAATTAGAGAGGAATACAGGGGTTTGGGAAAATACAGTTTCAGCTGGGATTCACACACTGCAATGACCTGGATTACAGCAGTTTGCTGATGACACCCAGTCCTCGTGAAATCACATTAATTATGCTCATTATGTGTAATAAGAATAAAGCTCCCACCAGTTAACACACTTACTGCTCTAAGGGATGGTTTTACTAAGCTGAAAGCAATTATCAGAGCATTCAGTGGAGAAGGGCAAATTAAATTGAAGTATAGGAATGATACTTGGGATCAGTTAACATTTTACAAGATGTTTACAAGGCTTTATTCTGTAGTTGAGAAAGTAAGTTGGCACAAAAGGAAAAAATAAAAAAAAAAAACAAAGAGAAAAACCTATAAAACAGTGTCACTTCGAGGGGAAGTGGGAGCTGATATAAATATAACAGAAAAGAGGGAAGCTAAGAGCCATAAATGTTAATTTCAAGCTATAAATTACAGACATTAGCCAGAGGAAAATAATGACACAAGAAAAACTCAAGTTCAGTAGGAACAAAAATGATCTGAATTATGGTACAATGGTTAATTGTCAAAAATAAGGTACAAAAGCAAGAAGTGCTCAGATTCTTCTGCAAAATATTTGGGGGAAAATGTCATAGCACACACACACACACTCAACAGTGACCTAATCTCAGAATAACACAGAAGGGAATTGAATTTCAGCTATGAAAACCAGACTATTTTTTTGTAATGACTTATCCAAAAAATTGGCATGCAAGAGTTTTACAGCAGCTGAAGGAGACATCCCCCGACCCGTGACTGTGGATTTGTAAGAAGTGACAGTTTCAGAGGACTGAAGGAACCCCAGCTTTGTTTTGGAACCTGAGATGAGGCAGAGGCAGCAGCCAGGTAGAGTCAAATTGGATCACTACCAGAGCAGGCAAATTATATTGATGTTCTTTCCTTAAAAAGGTTTTCTTCCTTAGAAATTAATGCATTTCGAGTTAATGCTAATTAATCTGCATTTACAGATAATAGGTCTCTATCAAAGTAAATAGATTTTTAAAATTTTAATTTACCTGGAAAAGGTAGTGCTGGTCACATAATATTTTTAAATTATTCAAAGTATTTGGCTGGATAATATTATTAATTTATATTATAGTATAAGTCCTTGGATGATATTTTAGAGACTGAAATATGGTAAAGACTACTAGTAAACAATTATATTTTTCCTGATAATGGAATCAAATAAATTTGCACTAACACACAAATGAAAGACAAATTTAAATCTGCAACAGCAAAAAGAAATCGTTTTCAAGCAACTATAATTTCCCAAGACTCCTAGAAGAATGACTTTCTGGCACTACTGCTGCTACTGTCTACCCCAACCACAGTTTTTAATGGATGGCAAGGAAGAGACACATGACAAACATTCAGAAGATGCAAAAATTAAGGAGCTGAGAGTAGGGAAATCACCAAGACAGCAGAGGGATCAGACTCCCCTAAAAATGGGCAGCAGAAGCCAACCTGCCTGGGACACAGTGGGGATGCCACTGTGGTGGTACCAAAGAAAATATTCCTGGAAAACTGCCATGAAGTCTGGCACCTCCACTTCGAGAGGAGTGTGAAATGTTAGAGAGGATTCAAAAGAGAGGAGCGGTGAAAATCCAGAAGCTTTTGTGCCGAAAAGCGAGGGGAAGAGCCTCGTTAGCTTGTTGGGCGAGAAAGGGGAAAGAAGATCACAGTGACCTGACCATGGAAATGTCTGGAGCTGAAGTAAATGGATGCACAATGAGAGCACTGGCTGGGAGCTGGAGACACTGCAGTGAGGAATACAACCAAAAATAGTTGTTAGGAAAGTTCCCCCAATGCTGAGCTCACTCAGCACCCGGACTCGCTGCGTCCCTGGGAGGTGCTCTAGTTAAAGCAGGTATTAATGCAAGGAAACACTGCCTGCACGACACAGAATTCCAGGATGGAAGAGCACTGGTCCCTTCCAATGCCAGGATGGATGTGACCTCAGGATTGCTATCTGGGGTCTCACTAAAAGAAACTGGAGGAAGAAGACAGCATTATTAGTAAGCGATTATATAAATCTGTCTGATAATGGAACCAGCTTTCTTTGTCTGATTAAGATCTGGAACTCTGGCTGTGATTTATCATTTTTATACTATTCTCTTCCCCCAGGCTCCAGGTCACAGTGGTGGCATTGCCAAAATTTATAGCTCAGGCTGCTCAGCGGAGATGTAGAGCCTCCCTGACATTTTCTTATTTGGAGCACCTGGCTCTCCTTGTTTTTGCTCTCCTGACTGCAGTGGTGAGGATTGCTTGCCATTCTCCCATATGAAGGTTTGGTAAATAAGCTGAATAAGAAAAAAAATAGAATTTTCAATGTTTTTATTTTCCTGTTCATTTGTGATATGGTGTGGACAGGAATTGGCAGCTCTTGTGTGAAACACTCTACTCTGATTACCAGATTCCCGACCAAAGATAAAACTCCTCCTATCCAGCTTATATGTGTTCATCCTCTCCAGAAACACACACAGCCAGGCAAGGAATTCTTCCTTCCTGCCACAGTCTCATAGTTCCCTGTGATCCACTTAAACTGCATTTAATTTTATCAGTTTTATGGTGGAGAGGTTAAATCTCACCAAGAGTCTCAGGCAGGGGAACCTGCTCTGGGCATCCCTCACCTCCCATGAGCAAGACAGTGCAGCTGATTCCACCATCCAAACTCACTCGGGAAGGAATACAGCTGAATTATGGGTTTATTTTGAGTTAGGGATGTTTCGTTGCTGTTACAAATGCATGCTGGATTTCAATTATTTGCCTTCTTATTTGGGAATGGTGTTGGGTCTCTCCTTCCATCTTATCTCTGTCACCACAAGGGCTTTAAACTTCTTCTCTTTTTTTCTTTTTTATGTCTTTAAACAGAAGGCATCATTGTCTCTTACTCACAGTACTGAAGGAAATGAGGCTTTAAGAAAACCACCATATATGGCCAGACTCATGGCCAAGGTGCTGGTGGAGAAGCTGCTCACTCCCCAAAGCACTGGTGTTTTCAGATTTGCCCTGGCATGGTGCATCACTGAGCATTACTCATTAACTTCCAGCAAGACAGTCCCTGTTGTGATGGAATTCATAACATGAACCAGGAGAAGGAAAGAGAAGAGAGGCCTTGTCTTCTCCTCCCACACAAGGAGTGGAGATGAAGAAACATCCAAGGCAGCTCTCAAGAAGAGACACTGTACTCCCATCATCACCCAAAATCTGTTTGCCTAATTCCAGGCTAAGAGGCAGGAAAGATATCTGGCACTGTTTTCCCTAAATCATCAATCCATGTCTACACCAAAACAGTCCTTCCTCAGAGGAAAAAAAATATTTTCCCTCTCCCATCTTACCCAACAGCAGTAGATCCTTCTTCACTTGGGGGATCAAGCTCTGCACTGGCCAGGAGCAACTCTTGTACTAATGAAAAAACTTTATTTTTTCAGGGTATGATTATAGTTACCCAGTGAAATTGTCTGTACCCATAGCTGTAAATGTTTTTGGAAGAGGTTTTGGTATAGTACATTTAGTCTGGTTGTAAATCCATTTTATAATTCAGGTGTCAGCAGCTGACAGCCATCGCTGGGAGCTGTTGAAAAAAATATTGTTTTAGATATTTCTCCTGTCTTCATTCTATTGCTTTAACAACTTGTTCCTCTGCACCAGGTACACAGAGGAAAGCCATCCTCAGACTTCAGAGAGGATTAGACTCAGTTCTAAGTCCTCAGCTTCTCAAAGAACTTAAGCACCTGCTTAACTTTAAGCACATGCCTAAGTCTATCCATCTTTTTTTTTTCCTTTGAGAAAAGTCCTGAAAGTACACAATTAACCATGAACAGGTGCTTAAGTCCTATTAAAGTCAACAGTGCTTTCAAACGTCAATGGAATTTAAAAACACTCTTAAGTGTATCATTGAATAGGAGTCCTAATGCGGGAAGAAAGAACGGGTTTTGTCATCATCTTGGCAAAAGCCATAAGAACACACTTGCAATTCAGAGGATTTTCTTTGTCTGTGGCACTCTGCCTACTCCGTTAGTAAAGAATTTGTAAAGAATGTTCCTGCATTACTCAACCCCTCTCACATTTATTGACCATATTTCCCATATTAATAATCCTCAGTATAATTATACTCCCCCACCCCCACTCCCTGCCACTCCAAAAATCTCAAACATTTGTTTAGTATCACAATGTCCCAGGCTGGAAGGAGGGGACAGGAAAAAACTGGGATTAAAAGGAGGCAAGCAAGGTATGCTCAAGTCTTAAGTTTGCACCCAAAGACAAGTCTAAGGGAGATTTCAGAAGTGGTGGGCAGATGGTGCATCTGCCCCTAAGCCACAGAGTTGTCCTTTTCCCACGTTACAGCACTTGCTGAACTTAGAGAAATCAGTAAACCTTGATTACTGTTGTTTTCATTTGCATCCTTACCACCACCCCTTTGTTCAGATTAACACACCTTCTTTATGGAGCTGTCAAACCACTCCTAAATGTGCACACATGGTCCAAGATGTGGCTCCCAGGGTGCTGCACCAGATGAGGCTGTGCTCCAGCACCGTGCCCTGTTTTAAATCAGTCACCCTGGCTTGCAGTCAAGCAGAGTGTTACTTTTAGAAACTGTGCTGCTTCTTTTTAACATGGTTTCACTTTGGCTCCAGCTCCACAATTAACCAAAGAAACCCTCACTGATGCTGCAGTACTTAGTGCTTGCCTCACAGTAGCCTGATATGAATGCCACGCATTACAGGAAACACTCCCAAAAACCATTTTCTTGGAGAAGACACTGATCTTCTTTCCAGTCACGTGTATTGTCCCCTAAGAAGCTACTGTGTGGGCAAGAGGAATTCCTATCTTCAGTTCTCTTCAGTACTTTCATATGGAGATACATAAAATACTTGAGAAAACAGTGCTTTTTCTATTACTGCCAGTAACATGCCATATAAAAAGATATTAAAACAAATTCTGACCAACTGGTGGTAGATACAGTAACAGACTATAATGTGCCCATTGTAAAGAATTCCCAGTGGAGACTGTGGAAATCTTACAATGATTGAGTCGCACTGGGCTGGAGATGCATTGAAAAACTTCCAAATGGTAAAATATTAGAAATACTATTTTGAAATATTTACCAGTTAAACACTAAAGTACTGTTACTGGCTGACCTTTTCACAGCAGTTGTTTCTGTTGTACTTTTGTAAAAGCAGCCAAAAGTTTAAGGGGAAAAAAAAAAAGGGGGGGGGGGAAGCTTATTTTCAGTCTAGCTACCACCCCTGACCTGTGCAATAACATCATAATGGAAGAATAATCATTGTAAACAATGCCCATGGGAGCTTGCTGGCTACAGCAAGGGACGAGAGCAGCCAACTTCACTGCTTTTCTTTACTACATCATTGCATTTTTGTCTGCATATGGATAAGAAGAAGGTTCCACTCAATGCCAGTTGATGGAAAGTGCTAATTGTTGACACATTAGCTAATTGTTATGATTGCTTCTTAACAGTTTGTGTCTAGGAGTCCAGATTTCATCCATCGAAGTGTGAAGATTCTTTATAGCAACAAGTGCTGTGAAAACATTCACACAATGAGGTCCTAATCTTGTGGATCTCTCAAGCAAGTGACAGCCTGGCAAATGCGCTGTCAAAGTGCAGACACTCAGGAAAAAAAAAATAGGAAGAAAAACTAACTCCCTTCGTCCACCCCATATTTCAGACACATGTCATCTGTTGTTATCATTAATGATCTGTTTTTACAAATAGAGTACCACTATGGAAAACTGAGAGCAGGCCAATCAAAATAAACCCAGCAAAACCCATAATTGTCTACTGACAATCTGGGCTGCTCGGGATGTAAGATAATGTGGGTGTATTTAATGTAGAAACGCATTATGTGCCACGTTTTGAGACTGCCCTGTTAACTCCAGACCTTGATACAAGACAGGAAGGCTGGGAGCAACCTTGTAATGGCAACTGTGTTCTTCTGAACCCTACCTAAGCTCAGGTGCTCAAAAAATATGTAGTGAGAAATTCTGGCACCATAAATGTCCATGACAAAACTCCTGTGATTTAAATGGAAACAAGATTTTCAACAATTATGTTGTTTGGGGAAGAAATATTTCAAAAAACAGAGAAACAAATGTCTAGTTCTTGTTCAATTATCTAGCTCTGAGCAAACATGGCTTTTCTGGCTCAAGCAAGGTTTTCTCCCATTCAAACACCAGAGAATGCAAGAGACTCTGCTCCTCCTGTTTATACCAGGGTCTCACCCCATGGTTTTATTTGGGGATCAAGACCCTGCTGCACCAATGGCTGCAGGTAAATAGTGAAAAGGCAGCCTTTGTCCATGTCTGGAGGACTCATGGTTCTTTGCAGAGTTTCTGCTCTGCATTTTGCTGCTGGTTTCCAGCATGTTTTGTTCAGACCCCAGCATGCTCCCTGTGCTCACCCCTCTGGCCTTATCCATCAGTCTTTCTTATCCAGAAGCTTCTACCAAACTTACTTAGATTACATGCAACAGGAGCAGAAAAATCCCTTCCACCTCACACTTCATCAAAACAACTTTTGTAGACGCAAGAGGAATTCTTGACGCAAAAGTTTTTTTGAACAGGCAAAGAAATAAATCAAGTGGTGGGCTCAGGTCTACTCAAACTACAGATGGAGCAGAGTACAAACTGAAACCTGAAGATGACACCTCATCTAGCTGAAAGGCTCTTCAGATGGCACCTTAATATCACATCAGACTGTACAGAGCAAGTGAACAAAATTCACTCAACAGGTGTCCAAAGAGCTTGAAGTCATAAGGCTCATCTGGGTTTTGTCTCATCTTTACAGACTTTCACTATATTCCAGCATTAAATACACAATATCCCTGAAAAAGAGAGCAAGAAACATTCTTCTGTCTCCCTGAGCCTCTTGAACTTTTGGGTCTGGCAAGGAGAGAGCATGCAGGGCCACTTGTCTGCTTCCTCCATCCCTGGGGCACGGCAGCAGGAAGCAAGCTGGGAGCAGATTACGCCTTGGCCCGACTTTTCCCACTGGTTGGCGAGAGCCGCTGAGTGAGAATGGGGGCAGATGCATATTGCTGATAAAAGCCTTCAGCAAATTCCCATCCTCTCCTTGCAAGGAGGGAGGAGGAAGTTGCAGGGCGATTGTAACTCCCAGCCGCCCCGAGAGATAGCGGCGAGCTGGGAATACTCCAGTTGGGATTGCTGCTGCTTATCGGGTTGCAAAATCCGATCCCATATTTAAATGGCATTCTTTTTTGCATCAAATTGCCCGGCCATTCCACACTAAAACTGGGTGAGCCTGCTCAGCAAAAGCTATAAACACTGAATATTGCAAAACGCTGCAATTCATTTTACAAAATAAAGTGACCCATTTACTCCGATAATGGGAGAAGCAAGAAGTTTTTAAAGAATTAAATTGTGGAACAGAACCAAAATTTTTAAATTATGAAAACTAACTTGATCTGAATAATTTTCCCAGTTCTAATAAAAACATAGATGAGGCTTTCATAAAAAAACGTAGTTTAGCATAAGAATATGTGAGTTCTTATTACTTTTCATAATCTTTGTATTGCAGGCAAGCTGGAAGATTTTGGGTTCCCATAGTGCCTTTCCTAAAGATGGCTCTCATAAATTCAAAAATATCAAAACCAATAAGTGGTGTCAGCTACAGAAAAAGGCAACTGGGAAATGGCACTTCCAAAATGGGAAGGGGTTTCTGTGTTACTGTGCAGAAAGACCCACGAGCCACATCCAGACATGTACATACCCTACAGAGGTGGAGAAACTATCCTGATGTTCACATCCAAAACCAAGACTTCCACTTCAATGCAAGGAAGCCATGTACCTTTGCAGAATGACTTTCTTGCAAACAAACATAAAGTTAACTGCTTAAAAGGAAGAGAAATAAACTCATCAAGGTTCTAACTGTTTGAAGCTGCTCTTCCACCCTCAGCGCACTGTACAGTGAAGCACCTCCCCGTGGACTGCAGCACTCCATCCCGGGTGTGCTGCCATCCCATGCCCAGACGTGGCAGGGCAGTCCAAGGACAACCTGTCAATCTGCAGTTTGGATTTCCTGACTTTCGTTAGCTTAGTCATAGCTTTAACATGACTAAAATATAGACTTTTCTATGTTCATCTGGACTGTCCTGTGGATGCCAGCCACAGCTCTGGTTCAAATGCTAAGGAAAACATCACAGCGAGACCTCTCCTCCACGGGACAACTGACTCATGCAACAGCCACGGCACTCTCCAGGTCGGGAACAGCAAACAAGGTGAATGAGGTAAGGGAGGTCATTCTTCATAGCAATGGTCTCAGGAGAATGGGAGAATCCAAAAATAAGATATTTGTTGACTGGATGCCCTTGAGCTGGCAACCAAGCTGGAGTGGTAACAGAGCCAGCAATGGACACTGGGCTGGGCTTGCTGCTGCCAAGCAATCCCAGTAACCAGTGAGAGTTAGCAGGAGAGAGACTGTGTGATTTAATAGATTAATAAATAGGCCAGGAGCCAGTCACTCCCAAGTTTTAATCCTGGCTATGACATCAGCTGGAGTTGGAACCCGTGGTGTGAAATTTGCACTTTTAAGCAGGGATGGATGTAAGGATGCATTAACTGGAAGGTGAAGCAGCCACTGCCCTACACCCACTCCCATTCCCCTCCATGAGCACCATCACCAACCACAGCACACACAACACAGCCCTCAAGCTCCTTGCCCACTGCTGGACCTGAGGAGCAAGTCTGAATTTCAGGCTTATTCCTCAACCAACCAGTGCATCCATGTCCTGATGGGGAAAGCTTGGCTCTGATAATTTTAAGTGGCTTAACTTCTGTTGAGCTTTAAGGGAGTTATTCAAGTCTTACAGCCTGGCAAGCCTGGTTTGCTACCCTTGCTTCTTTTAAATCCTGCTCTTAAAAGTCTTACTAGTGATATTTACAGAGGAGCTCTTCCTACAGCCCTGGCCCATGGAACTGGCAGTCCTGGGTGAAGCTCTGTAGTTGTACAGATCTGGATGTGGCTGGAAGGTGCCAGCTGACAGCATTGTTACTCTATAAAAGTCTATATTGGCAGCTTGCTGGAGGTTGATGATATCTGCAAGATCTATTTCTGACAGAACAAAATTTTCTGGACTCCTGTCTCTGAAATAAAGGATTGTAGAGGCTTTTGTTTTTAATTTCCTGTAAAAAAAAAAGTTCTAAAGATGTTTAAGAGAGGAAAATCTTAGTTAAAAAAAGCATTAAAAATTAAAGTCTGTTGATTTGTATCATGATAGTCTCAGTTTTCACTTACTGATTTGGTAGGGACAGAAGTTCTGGCAGAGGTGTGACTTTGAAGGTGACAGTGTCCATTTAACTCAAGTTCAGTACCTCCTCTCTTGCTGTACCTGCCTGGCTTCTGTGTGTTCAGCAATCAGAGTAAGAGCCAATTGATTTTAGTTTATAATGATCCCACAACCTTGGAGGTGCACTGAAAGGGAAAAAACTCCAGCACCCTCTGCTGTCTGCACATATCCTACGCCAGGATCCACCACCAGCAAGTCTGGATGTTTACAAAACCCTCACCAGCTTCACACAGGCTGCAGAAACTGAGCCCTGGAAGAGAGTCGTATGGGACTCAGTTTAGATGCCCAATTTGAGGTGAAATGCCATCCTACGAACTGTCTGGCAAGTACAAAGGAAATCTGAACCATCTGCTCAGAGGTGGGCATGCTCAGAGACACCTACAGCAGATAAATCCCACCTTGACAGTCTGTGAACTGAAAGAAATGAAAAGCTTTGGCACGAGGACACATTACAGCAGATGGTCTTGTCAGATGTTTTGCCCATGTCAAATTTGGTAGGACAAAGTGAGAGAATTTTTTTGGGTTGCAGGGAACAAGTTCTGCTCCCTGGCAGCCAGAGAAAGATATGAAAATCCAAGAAACAACAGGAAGAGCCAGAAGGGCAGGGACTGCCACGCTGGAGAAGCACCTATTTGCTATTAAATCTGGGCTTCAAAAGGTTTTCTCCCACCTAGCTCATTCCAAACAGCCTAATTTCAGCAGCTACATTTTTGTTGTAATAAAGCACCTATCTCCTGTCACCAACACCTGGGAAGGAATAAGACCTGCCAAAAATACATTCTATGAAAGTAACATTCTGTACCTTTAATATCTCTAAAAGTTACAGGTACCTGGCTACCTCTAAAAGTCCACTACAAAAGAGATCCTCATAGAAAACTTGGGTGAACTAATGCCTTCACCCAGATGGCAGAAGGAGCAGATTTCTTTCCAAAATCCATGTTTCTGTCAGGGAGAAGAATAAGTCACTTTCACCTGCAGCAGTTTTCAGTTGTTGAGGAGATACAACTCCTGCCTCATCCAGCCATTTTGTCTCTTGGAGATCGGAGTGAGTGCACTTCTCCGTCACCTCTGATGGGTTTTTTCTTTAAAACTACACAGCTCCCCAAAGGAAACACAGAAATGCTCTCAAATGTCATCTGTCAGAAAATCAGACCATCTATTGACGCTACAGAAGCACATGTGAAATTAAAGCTAAAGAAAACTTGCTCTTTTAAATGAACTGAACTAACATCTTTGTTTAGCCCATGCATGCCAGCAGCAATTTAACTCCAGAAAGCAGTAATTTCAAGCTGCTCGAGCTGCCATGATTCACCATTGTGAATGATTTTGCCTTTCATGGCAAACCGGGAAGTGGTGTGAATGGCTTATTTTCCTGCTCCGATAAGCTCCAGCTCATCATTTTGCATATTTGTCTTTGTTTCTTATTTGCCTCTGACATAAAAATAATCTGAAGAATCAAAGGAAAAGACCTGAACAGGAACGATGATCTCAAAACTTATTTAGTCGTCTGCATCTGTGTGGGAGCAGCCGCTCTCACTTCCTGCCAGTCACCTGTCTGCTTTATTTTTCCACGTCCAAGGACGTTCCTGCAAGGCAGAGCTTTATCTTTCTGACTATTACTCAAAAATAGCAGAACTGAAATGCCAAATAAAATTGGAAAGCTCTGTTTTGGACCAACTCCCACCTCGCTTTTTGGTTCAAAACAGAAGTGTGAAGTAAAAGAGACATCACTTTTTCCAACAAAGTAAACATCAGTGCATCTCAACACTCAGTCAGCACATCTGGGGTTTGACCCATCTCATTTTTTATGTGACCCAAACAGGCTGCCAGCAAGGCTGTCTGTGAGCACCCAGAACCTGGAGAAGAGCTTCATCTTCAGCTGACATTGACCACTCCACACGGGTGATACTTCTGCAAAGCTCCCGGGCCATTCCTCAAAAGTTTTATTTTCCACAGCCCACATGTCCACAAAGCTCACAGGTGGTGACAACCATCCATCACCAGGAACGTGCTCCAAGTGCTCTCAGTGTTCTACACACATCAAGAGGTTCTCAGCTCTACCTGGAAGAAACAATGCTTTTCCTGCACGTACCTACACAGCTCCTGAGCTGCTTTCTGAAATGGTTTCCCTTTTGAACCAGCTGCAGAAGGATTTCCTGGAGTAAGCCACAAACCAGGACTGTGTGAGACAGCTCCGCTGGCTTTTTCCAGGCGGTCCATCGGGATGGAGGCATGGCTTTATTGCTACGGTTTATTACCAAAGTCAACAGCAGGGTCTTGCACTGGTTGGGAAAGGGCCTGAGATGCACTCTCAAAGTGTCCTGCTGCCCAGTTCTGGGAGATGCAGGGTGTCCTTTTTACACCTCTCACTCTTCTGAACTCCTCTGCAGGCCAGCTGTTCACTTAGGAAATGCTAATCCCTTCTTTTGCACACATTTTATCAGCATTTCCCACCCATACCTGGCCAAAAGAGAGGTGTTTGCAAGCTGCAAACATCCCCTTGGGCACCCCATTGCCGAGGTCAACTGGACACTGCAAGGTGAGGATGAAGAACATGTTTGGGGACCTCACGGTCTCTCCAAATGGCTGCTGCAGATGACAAATTTTGTACCCTCATTGTGCTGTGTCCCAGGACCAAGCGTCCTCCTGCTTAACCCAAGCCCGGCTGCTGCGGCTTTCAAAGAGGAAAATTACTACAGCTCAGCCTTTTCCAACTGGAAATGATTATGCTTTTGTTGCTACCGAGGGTGCTCCTTGGCAGGCAGCCCAGGCACCACAGGTAATGGCCGCAACAGGAGGTGCCGCGGAGACGTTGGCATTTTGTGGCAGGGGAGAAAAGGGGGAGAAGGCACTATCTGAGAGCCCCACACAAACAGCTCAGGGTAAACCCATTTGTCAGAGTGGCAAGTGACCTTTTCCGTTCACCTGTGATTAAGGAACCAGATTTCTTCATTAAGGCAAATAAACCAAATTAAGACGGCTGGGTGCAGGGGATTCAAGCAGCTTTTGCCATCCCAATCCTTGAGCCCATCTTATTAGAGCAGCCTGGGAAGTGGAAGGAGTAACTCGGGGCAGGTCAGGGCAAAGCAGTGCTAAATCTGTGTCTCTCGACCCGTTGTTAATCATCTATTCTCTTTCTATAAATGAATTTGGAATGTGGAGCAAATCATACTAAAAGATTTCTCCTCCTTGCTGAATACTTCAGGAGCTTTAAGGAATTCAGCTCAGGAGCAATGCTTCATTCAGGGCTGTTGATTAGTTCCACTGTGGAGTGCACTAGACAAGACAATAAGTAGACGACAGACACAGTGATTCATAGATTACTCTGCTGAGAGTTGCAGGTGTTTCGGGACCGAATGAAAGGAAAGGAGGTTGGGTCAGTTCTCAAACCCCCTTCCTGTTAAAGGATTAGCATGGGTATCCCAAAGTTATTAAAATCACTCTCATAAATGTAGAAGTTGGAGTTTTTCCTCAAAGTTTCCTTCCCCTGCTGCTCCTCTCCTAGCAGAAACAGCAAATGGAGTTTAGAGCTGGCAGCAGCGCCAAACTGAAAGCAAAAAAAGGAGCCAGATCCTCACCTGGTATGAACAGGAAGAGTTTACAGAAAACTTTGTGTAAGAGTCCAAACAATAGATTTAACCAAAGCATTGAAACAGTTCTGACTTCCCAACGATAACATAAAATGTGTGGAGTCACTTAAGATACATGTATAGGACTACACAACCCTTTTCCTTTATCAATATGAAGTAGAAATACCACAGGGTAAAGGGATTGTAGGGGAGTTGGAGAAAAGGAGAGAAAACCATGCACCTTGCTGAAGCCAACAGAAGAGACTTCCTGCCTTAGCCTGGGGAGAGCAGGAGCACAGGGGAGGTACCAGCCCCAGCATGGGGACACAGGAATGGTGCCAAAGCCACATCCCTTCAGTGGCACATCAGCAGGGAGACAAGGCAAAGGGGTTTTGCTCTCCAGGAGTGCAAAAGGGAGGGAGCTAAGGGAGCTAGGAGGGAAGCACTCTAATTTAACCATGTGCCCTGCTTAGCTAAAGCAAAGAGCTGGTGCAAGTTCTCAGCCAGCCACATCCAGGGAAACCAATTGCCACCTTTTCCAAAGATAAACCAAAATCCACTGTTTCTCCACACTTCCACAGGATCGACACTGCCACTACCCCCCGACACCACTCTGCCAAGCCTTGCAGAACCCTGCACTGACGTACACAGGCCCTCGAGGAACCAGTCACCAACATACTTTTGAATCTGAGGCTTCAAATGGGAATGCAAATCCCACATTTCATGCATCACGGGGTGTTTTACGCTTTGGCAGGGAATGAAAGTCACCTAAGAAGCAATTGCCATAACAGGGTAATGAGCACAATGGAAAGACGTTTACAGGGCTAAACATATTATTGGTGTGTCTGGTTTGACAGAGTTTCGGGACAGCAAGATACACAGTTCACATGTCAAAAACATGTTTTCAACCAGAAGCACAGTATTCTACTCTGCTGTTCTACAAACACTGCCTAAAATAGCAATTAGGAAGTGCTATGAATTAAAAAGCTATTTGTATTTGGTGTATATTAAGAGTAAGGCATTGTGTTCCTCTGGGATTTTGACTTGAGGAGATTCCAAGTACGTAAAACAAAACAAAAAAACCTCAGCGATTTTTTTGTCAAATCATAAAAGATACACTAAACAGAGAAGATAATAAGCAATATCTGTGTTTTTCCACTTTTAGAGCCACATACAAACCAAATTCCTTTTTTTCTTTGATATTTGGGGGGATAATTAATTTTTAAAATCCACCTGCCAGTCTTAAGACGTGCTGAATGGCAGCATTCATGTTGACTGCCACAGTTTCTTAAGCACATTTTATCAAATATCTTTTACTTGCAAGTAAAGCTATCTTTCTCCTTCTGTTTTTCTTTCTTTCTTTCTTTCTTTCTGACCTCTAACCATTAAAGCCAATTTGGGCTGATAAGAGCAGTGAACATCCCTGCAAGGGATGGCAGCAGGTCCCCACTGCTGTCCATGCTCCCCTTCCCACTCCCTGTTAACCCAGGGCTGAGCTCTGGCCATCAGGTGAACAATTCTCCACCTGTATTTCCTGCAGCCTGGTTGGCAAAATCTGCCAGGTGATGGAGGATGAGCAAACTCAGGAGATTCTGGAAGGAGACCAAAAGCTGAAAGAGATGTTCCATCTCCAGCCAAGACCAAGCTTGGCTCAGAGCCCACAGCTGCTCCCCAGCCAGGGCCACGAGGCAGCTCTTTTGTGCTGGATGGGAAGAGCAACATCCATTTAGCAACTGGCCTCAGCTTTTTCACTCAGCCTGGAGGGAAAATTCACGCCTGCAAACAGCAGCTGGGAAGAGCCAGGTGGGAAGGTCTGAGCTGCACCATCCACATCAAGGACATGCTCCAGGCTGGGAAAGGGCAGCGCTCCCTGAGCGGGCAGAGGCAGGGTGAGAACTTGTCCACATGTGTTTTACCCCAGAGTCCAGCATAACAGCATTTCAGTGGAGGGTTAAATAAAGTTGGAAAATAATCCATAAAGCGCACTTTGATGTCTTTTGGGACAGAAGGCTCTGTACTGTGCACAGCAGGGTGAGCTACTATCGCTGAAAAGAAAAGCTTCAAAATACTGAAATGTGCAAGATCACTCAGTACTAAAGTTACTCCATGATGAGCCAGGATATAAATTATTTGCTAAACAGACAATCTATACACAAACAAAACATGCCAGGCAGGAGGCTGACACCTGATCCTGGGTAGGCATGGTGTGGAAAAACCAGCCCCTGGCAGCACCCCTCCGGACCCCAGTGTCCTCACCTACCAAAGCCTAAAACACACTTGTTCGTAGTTTGTCATGTCACATTAAATTGAAATCTTTCATTGCCTGGCCGGGAAAGATAATAGAAAGCAACATTTCAAGGTGATCTACCCTTCCAAACATAATCTTTAGCAAATTAATAATTAACCAACTTTTTATTGGTCAGCTGATACTGCTCCAGATACGAAGTTTCAGGCAATGCACCAGTAAGATCTCACACAGCCGTGCTTATCTTAATTAAGCACAAGTGAAAGGATATTTCTGCTAACCCAATTAATTTGGAGAACCTTGGGGTAGGAGCAGCAGGAGTGTGATGATGCAGCTCTGCACCCCAACCCACCCCTGAAGGCTTTTCCTCCTGCTTTCCACCATCCCCAGGTGACCTCGTCAGGGAGCCACTTGTCACACCTTCAGAAGAAGGCATGCATAGGCTCTGCTCTGCCTCAGGGACCATCTCCCTCGAGATTTGGCCCGTGCTTGGGTACCTCCACATGGAATGGGCATCCTTTCTCCCAGGTTCTTCCCAGCCTGCCAACTGCTGAACTTCCAGCGTGCCTGCAGCCCCCTTGTGGAATGAGGCCGAAAAGAGGCATTGTTTTAATTTAAGAGCACAGAGTTATTTTTAGCTGCCACAGGGCTGATCCCGCAGGTGCTGCAGGCTCCTGAGGCAGGAGCAACTCCTGGCACGCCTCGGGATGCACTGGAGCCTGATGGAAGACTCGACTCCATATCATATTTAAACACCAGCAAAACGTTTGCACGGCTTTTCTACAATCCCTCAGCGTGGGCTTCTGGTTGAGTTTTTTTGTTTCAGTTCAGCCCAAAATTGGCGATTTTCCTTCAAGCCTTGTTTGCAGCCCTCCAGACCCACTCTCCTGCTTGCTGCAGGACCAGAGGCACTTCCAAGCCTGTGCTGCAGGCTGTCCAAGCGCCTTTCTCACTTTCACTGTTTCCCTGGTAAAACAAATTTCAAGAGATACCAAGTCCCTTTTAATTTCACTTTCACTGCAAACATCTCGATGCTTCTCGAGATGGCACACCCTCAAAATCCCGAGTGCCATGCAGGAGGCAGACAGTGGTCCAGGAGCAGAGGCACAGGCTCGGAGGCACCCAGAGAGAGAAGCACATTTAACATGCAGTGCTTCCCCAGCACAGCATATCAGGGAGAAGTGGGTGGGAAAAAAAAAACCAACCCCACACTGTGGTGTTTCTAATAAACTGAGAAACTTTTTTGACTTTCATGATGTACACATGGCCGTTAATTTCCATGTCATGTTATGATTTTTGGCTGAGCCAACAGTATGTATGTGTGGATAGGAGCAAGCAAAACAAATGCATTTTGTATTCAAATTTATACAACTCCATACATTTTTATGCTGTTTATTTGAAAATTAATTTTGGCTTAGGCCTTAGAGACAGCAAATGTTGTCAAGATTTGAGGGCTACCTGAAAAGCCTTGGGGACAGCATTACCCTTATGCATAAGAAACAGCAAAATAAAATAAAAATAAATGAATTTCCAAATACGTCATGGCTAATCCCTTGAGCTGACCTACAAATGAATTATAGAGGGTTTGCTACAGGACTGAGTAGATCTTGTGATTTCACTGAGAGATTTATCTTATTTTCCAACTTATTTTCATATCTTATTTCCTTTTCTTTTAGAATTAGACTGTAAATAAAAGAGCTAAGACCGAATGAAGCTCCCTTTCACTGCACTCATATTGGATTGATAAATTAAAACGGTGAGATGAGTTTTGTATGACCCATCCTCGAGGATTTGGGAAATTTAGCCGATGCAAAACAAGGCATTAATTTGGAGAGGCCTAGCTACTTACAATGCTTAGTATTCTGACAATGATGAATGGCATCATTCCAAGCAAATGGTAATTTCACTTTTTGTGACAGTACTTTAGAGCAAAACCGACTTTCTTCACACAAAGAATTTGCAATCCTATTGAACAGAGGCTGTACCTGAATATCAGAAATCCTTCATTGTTTAAGTATCATCTGATATTCTTGATTGGCTCCAGACTGAAGGTTGCAGTTGAATTAGGGAGAACGGAGGTTAAGTCCTAACCTTGAAAGATTTAGCAGCCATTGAAACACTGCCTTTGGGCACTTATTGGCCTGTATTTATCAAAAAACTTTTCAATTCAATGAGGGGAGGGAGAAAACACAAAACTTGTCACATTCATCAAGTGAAGCCACTGGAAAGACATCTACAGAAGAACACCCAAAAAGCATAATCTTTCAGAAGAGCTGATAGAAATGGTAATTGGATGGGATGAAGAATAATACTTCTAAAGCAGGGGTATAGAGAATATAGCTAAAAAATCAAGGTCAGGAGAAGAGAATGCATCCTTTTCAACTTAATAAAACTTACATTTGCCTTTTGTATTGTGGAAAATATTCCAGGTACCATTTCTAATTTATTTCTGCATAAATTCTTCTGAGTGAAAACAGGATTACAGACAAACTGGCAGCAGGTTTTCTTTTAGTTTACGTGCAGCAAACATAAAAGCATTGTTAGTAGATACAATTAGAAAAAAAAAACCACAACACAAAACAAACTCCAGGACTTCCCTATTATTTAGAAATGTGGCTCAGCCTTCAGAAACACAGAGAGCATCTTTAAAAAAAGCATCTCCCTAAGGCACTCGAAAGCCACCTTCTATGATTGGCAAAGAGCACTGACATTGTCTCCCAAACAGGGAACAGAAATGATGAATCATAAAAACTTGATTGCACTTCTTCCTGCCTCCTCACTAACAAGCTAATCAGAGACTACAACGAGTGTCATGTGTAAACGGATGAGTTGTCCAGGGATGCTATATTGTCCCATTTTTATCTTGCACAAACACCTCTGGCCTGAACTTTGAAGGCTTTTGGCACATTTCTCAGGTTTTGTATCAGGGGTCCTATCCAGCTGGTGAAGGAGGGGAAATACTGAAGTGCTGTGTTGCTCTGCTCGCCGGGGTTGCACGGATGCAGGTGTCTCCTTACTGACGAAGACATCAGCTAAGGGGAAAAAAATCTGCAAAAGGTCAGTATCTGCACACACAAAGCCTCCAGCCAGCTCCCTAAACAGTTAACAAACAGCACCTACTACCAAAACATCCCCATAAATAATCCCTGTAATGAAAGTAGAGATGAAAGCATTTGTTAATTTTCCATAGTCCAGGGAATTTGGCTATTGATGCCTATTAATCCAAGAAATATAGCATTATATTTGTCAAGAGCGTCTCAGGATGTAGGGCTGGAGGAATAACCTGTGATTTGTGATGTCAACATTTTCTCCCCCAGACCAGGTACCATATTTTAGTGCTACAGGACGTTTAGCAATAGCGTTGACTGATCTACTCAGGGCACTATCCACAAGGTTTTCCCATTCCAAAGTACCTGAAAAACAACATTTGCCAAGCAGAACTGCAGGTCGTGCCCATTCAGAAACATTCACCTCAGCACATGGTGGGAATAGGTCAGACATGATGAAAAAGGCAACCAAGGACAAAAATACATAGCAGCAGCCTGAGAATCTGTAATTTGGGGTGAAACCTGCCATCTGGTCTTCAACACCTTGACATCAAGAAAGCAGTTACAGAGGTGCCCTGGTGTGCCGAGGCATTTGTGGACATATGGTATGTTTTACCATTAACTGCAAATTTCCTTACTTTTATTGTTTTCTGTCACAAGCATAATGTTTGCTTTAGCACAGATTTGTTGCACGAGCGTATTTATTGTACGTTTGTCATTGTCATGTTTTTCCCAGCCACTCCCCACTTCTCAATGTTTTTGGCCTCCACACTGGTCCAGGCCATGCCATGCCACACCAGGGACCCATCCTGGGGACACTGACTGCCCTGTGGGATTTTGAGCACCCATTTCAGCATTAGAAATGCTCCATCCCATGACAGGGGTCTGCACTCCAGGCTCTGAGTTTTCTTCCACACTGCTTAAAATCCCCTTTAAATCACCATCCAACTGCTTTACACTTCTCCTTAGTACAGGGGCCTGCCAAATCCCCCCAAGCTGACCACCACTCTGCCAATGGCCAATCTCCTCAAGTATTTTCCTAAAGATTTTTATTTTCCTGTCCAAGTCAGACTGGACATTCAGGCACATTTAGCTCTGGCACAAGCAGAGCCTGCATTGCCCCCACTGGGTGCACCATGCTGCATCTCCTCCCTTGTCCCATCAAATAACCCCAGGAAGAAAACCAGCAGCTCACGGGAAAAATCAGCTACAATTCTGGGTAACTCAGTGTCACATAATTCCTACATGGTCACACCTGAAATAAAACCACATCCACCTCAGTGTCTGAGAAAGCCAAGGAAGGATTTTTCAGGACATGGCCTGTAACTGCAGACACAAACTGGATGCCCACAGTCCACATGGTGATGGTGAGACTGGAAAGGTCATGCTATTGGTGATGAAAGAGAGAGGCATTCACAACATCAGTGCTTTTAGGTAAAATCTGACTTCAAACATGTGAAAATTAAACATATGTTGACCATAAAAAGAAGAACTAACCTCTCACATCTACAATAAATTCCTGTATCACCTGTAGTTATTCAGAGACAGATCTTACATCCCATCTCAGCAGCCCTCAGAGCTGCTCTTTGATAGCAGAGTAAGTTTTGACCGATCAGAAGTTGAGTAAACACCTCAGGATTTGGCCCTCTGATGTTGAGCAACCAATCTTAATTTAGAGAGTACATTTCCCAAAATACATTAAAAGTGTAAGTCTTTAGTACAGCAGGCTCCAGGAAAGCAAACAGGACATTATTTGTGGCAATAGTGGTGTGGGTGATTTTCCAAATACAGGCTGGTTTGTGGGAAATCACTGAATTAATCGCTGCCCCACATAAAAGGAGTGGATTCTACAATGATTTCAGCATGCTTCTATGAATTTATTTTTCTGCCTAATGCCACCTGTTTCACTGTCAGTTCCTCCAGCCACATACCGAGGCATCGCTGAGGGGGTCAAAGCAGCAAAATTCCTGGGGACCATCTGCTTATTCATAACCCCCAAACCCATATTTCCATCTCGGCATCATATCCGCCCTTATCGGGGGGCATTGTGCACTAATGACCATTATTTAATTAACAGATGAAGAAGCCCTGAAAGCCACGCCGGCAGATTTTGAACTTGATCTTCTCTCATTTGCTGTCAGGCAAGACCAGATAAATGACAAGTATTTCGAGAGTCTGCAAAGGCCCTTTAGAACAGCTGCACAGGCTTCACCCCTTCTTTGCAGCAGGTTTCTCACTTAAGAAAAAAACACGCTTCATTACATCGCCTCTTACTTGAGCTGCAAGGGTCTATTCAAGGAAGATAAGCCTCTTAGAAATGAAGTAGCGTTGAATTTAGGTTTTGAGTGACAGGAGGAAGGTTTATCCATTCAGCAGACAATACTGCTTTCTCTGCATTAATCTAGGAGGCGGACAATGATCTGTTTTTTAGGCAGCATCTCATCTCTTTTCCCACAGCAGAAGGTGATTAGAGTTCGGAAGCAGGGACTGTGAAAGAAAGGCGAGCGCTATCTCCCCAGCCCTCCTGTTTCCTGAGCGGGCAGGAGGGAAGTTCTCGGCCAAGTGCATCAATCACAGGGCTGGCACTCAGGATGTGCCTCTGGTCAGGGGCTGACCGGGGGCTGGCAGGTGAGGGCACGGACACCCCTGTAAAGCCCAGCCCTGATCTCTGCAGACAGACACACTTGCTCAGCAGAGGGAGGTTCATAACCCCATGTGTCTCACGCTTGGGACCGGGGAAAGCTCCATGGTGTGAGCCCAGGGTAGGTAATAAGTGTCAGAAATCTCTTTTTATTAAGTGGGTCCAGCCAAAGGGCTGCTTATCAGTGATGAGCATCAGCATTTCTCACTCACCCTGACAGCAGCACTCTGTCCACCAGCAGTTCCATCCAGGAGAGCTCCCAATGCTCACAAAGAGGGTCGAACTCATCTTGCTTTGCAAAGAGGGCAATCAAGCAACTAAGAATCGGATTTGCCTGAGACCACAGCCGTAGAATGATTGACCTCAGAAATTTTAGCCTTCCTCTTCCTCCACGTGACCTCCCAGTGGACTACACACAACCAAAGGAGACAGGAGCCAGCTCAGGGAGTCTGCTCACCCCATGCACACTCCAATAACAGTGGTCAAAGACAGCTATAACCTATTTGTGTATCACATCAGCTCCATTTTCCATGTTCAAGGAGCAACCTGCAGTTTCAGGTGAACTACCAGGAGGCCACATGAGAGAGACACAGCCACAACCTGCCCAGCAGCACTGCTATTTCTCCCTGCTTTTCCAAAATTTGTGCCCCCAGCTGTCAGGCTGCAGGGCATTTAAGCACTTCAGCATTTCAAGCACACATGCGTAGGCATGAACAGGCAAGGAAGCAGGGGAGGCAAATATAGTCAAGGGTGAATGAGTACACTGCACAAATTCTGGTGCATGGGACAAGACACCAAGATTTCCAAATAGTTATTAAGCTATCCATACACGCATCTTCCTACATATAAAAGAGCCTGCAACTTCAACTATTTCCTTCAAGTAATCAATATAGAACTTAAATCTTCACAAATTAATGTTGCAAATACTGACTAACCCACAGAAATCAAGTTTCTCATCCGGGTTTTACAGGGAACACAGCAAACGTTATACCCATAACCAAAGGCTGTTGCAATCCACTAGGGAATATCAAGATTGAAAAAGCCAAGACTGAGGCATTTTGGAGACCCCATCCTTGGCTGCCCAAGGACCCGTTCAGAGCTCAACAAACAAATCCAAGTCTACATGAGCTGAGCAGTCAAAAAACAAAAAACTTCCTAAAAGTATTTCTGACATCTTACGTAAAGCCCCATGGACACTATTTTTAAATTGTTGTTGTTGTTGTTCTTACAAAGATTTTTGTTCTTACAAACATTTTCTACATCAGAAGGATTTTGTTGTGTCCCAGAATGAAGCAGCTAAAGGGAATCCTTTTTCATTGCCAGGACACTGAATAAATTTTTAGGGGCAAGACTGCAGCCCTTGCTGCTGTTAGTGACAGCCCCCAGATCAGACTGCAATGTGCTGCAGAAACACGGCCAACCTTCCACAAATAAGGAGCGTATTGACACATTTTCTCTTCACCCCTTTGTGCTAAGCCTGTGTAACTGTGCTTCAGTGAATGGCTTTTTGTTATTCTTATCTCCGCGCCTCAAAATTCCTCAAAACACATCTGTCACGGCACAGCTTGAGAGCCAGCCCCGAACAACTCCGGTGTCACAGCTCTCCTGTCTCCTCTCCAACCTCCCAGGTGGGAAGAAGTTTGCACAGACATTTCTTTTGCTCATCGGAGCATGGCTGGCGTGCCGAGTCAGCAGCACGCAGACCCACGTCCTCCCCTTTTTTCCTTCTTTCCCCCACCCCATCTTTTCCTTTTTTTCATTTCTTTTTTTTTAATTTTTTTTTCTTTCCTTTTTTTTTCTTTTTTTTTTCTTTTAAGAAGACTTAATTGCTTCGTTTCAGATGTTATGTTTAACCTCAGGAAATGGTACTATAGACATGGCAAACAACTTTCTGGTTGTTTCCAATCAGTACCATATTATAAAGTACAGCCAGTTAAGAATCCTATTCATTTTCTTGCCCTGTCATCTTGATCTTATTTGAATGTCTGGGGAGCAGGAGGTGCTCGCTCGGCCCCGCATTTCAGAAGTGGGGGCAGGAACGTCTGTGCAATGTGTTAGAGACACTGAAAGTTTTCATTTTTGACTCCTTAATGAGAGCGACCTTTGCCACAGGCTGATGAGTTCCATACCTGTCCTGGTGTGTTTTCTGAAAACATTTGACACTGCTCACAGGTTTGACGGGGATATGACTAATGAAGTCTTGGTATAAAAATAATGGGCTGCAATTGCAAGTCATTTGTGTGAAACCAAACTCCTTAAAAACTTGTCTCTGCTCACTTTCTGTTTTCTAAATGGGTCAATAATACGAATCAGATGGCTTGAAGGAATAGACCCCCAAATATTTCCTCTCTCCCTTCTATAAATTAGCTGCCATTTTGTGCAATTTTTGTTGCCTCCAGGCACGGTTTAAATTGGACTGTAGTTACTAGATTGCTGGAGCTATTGCAAAACGTGTAGGCTAATACATAATACCTTGTTTTTGTTAAATGTATAGTAACAACTCTTCTTGTGAGGTCAAGAGGCCCAGCCTGCTACTACTTAGAATGCACAACAATTTTATGCAAAGTAATGGGGAGGCAAGTAGCAGCATGAGTTTCTGCTGCAACTTTTGAATAATCAAAAAAACTTATGTATTGTTTTCACCTATTTTTTATCAGCTACAAAGGAGAGTGATGCCTGTTGCAAGGCTGTGCCTTGCTTTTAGTCCCTGCTGTGGGACTTACTTGTGGTCTGGGGGAATGCAGCGCCAGGAACCTCCCAAATTAATCACAGAAGGGCATTTTGGAGACACACCTCCATGGCTCATCCCCCACTATCAAAGTTTGAATTCTTTTTTCAATTGAATAGGTACATCATGAATCTGACCACCTGGGTAGTCAACTCAGAATATATAACACACTGCAATGGCAAGAGAAATACCCTGGAAGCTCATAAACTGTGCTATTATTCATAGCACAACTCAGTGTACCACTGACTCTTCCAATTTTAGCATCAGTACTGAAAATTTGAGTTTTCTTTAAGCCTCAGCTCTTGGAGTTATACAAATATATAAGGATTTTAACTATTAGAAGCAGCAGCTTACTCCATGAGAGAAGACGGCCTGAAATTCTCACCCAAGCTACCTTAGAAAACTCAAAACCTTGAAAAAAAACCTAAAGAAATCTACGTACACTAACTTCCGTGCTTCCAAGGCACCTAATTCATGGGCTTTGATTGTTAAGAACTAGTTACAATTCCTGTGAAAATTCCTGTCATAAACTGACTGATTTTATTCATCCAGACACTGTTTGTTGACAACAGGTCCATACAGATCCTAACTTTCCTTAACATATCAATTATTTCAAGTCCCCCCTCCAAAAACACCCCGCAACCTGTGGGCTACAATAAAAGGAGAAGTAGAGGTATGATGAGGCTGTATTCACATGCTCTGGTGGAAAAGGGTTCATATTGTTTGGTTTTAGAGCCCACGTGGACTAGAAGGGGCCACCACTGCAGGGACCTCCAGCCACCGCTGGGAGTTTTGTTTGATGTCGAAACACGCAATCGAGTTATTTTATATGAGATACTATTTTAGACACATTTGGATAGGCAATTGAAAGTCAAAGGCCAGCATTTTTTCCCTTCAGTTCAAGGATGCCTACGTACCCCACACAAGCACAAACACACACTGTACTCCCATACGTGTGTGAGCATTGTGGACGTGTGGAAGGAATAATCCACACAGGTTACAGACATTTCCCATTACATCCTGTGTGCGGGCTCATTAGACCAAAGCTCATTTGTACTCAAAACGTGCAAAGTTAGGAACATGCATAAGCCTTTGCAAGACCAGGGCTTAAGTACACACTCAACCTCAAGCTCCAGGTTTGGACATGCTGTTCTTCAGCCCCAGAACAAACGCAAAGCTCTGTACAACTAAATATAGCCAGCATACAAGAGATTTTGTTTTGTTTTCTTTAGCAGCTCCCCTGTGACCCAACAGAAGTTACGAAACCAAATGAATGTAATAGAGCGTTCATTCCCTGCTTATTGATGTTGCCTCACCCTTGGGCATATTTGCAAAATTTCCTTCTACATAATAAAAAATGGCACGTCGCTCGCTGCGGCCAGTCGGGCTGCGGGCCGGCACCAGTCAGGCACAGAGGCTACTCACGGCTAAATGCCTGCTGCTCCTTCAGGACAAAGGCATTCCTGGACTCAGGTAAACGGGATATTCAGCAAGGATGGTACAATGGTTTGTTGGGGGTGTTGCCCAGAGATAGAGCAGTCTCTTGGTTGGGAGTTTGCTCACAACACAGATCCACTGTGTTCAGTGGACACGCAGCTTCCCTTGGAAGAGCCACACATCCCATTTCATCATCTTTTTGCCTGCAGAAACAAACACTTCTACTGTCACTGACATTTTCCTTGCCTCCAGCCCCAAGCAGCTGCCATCAATGGTTCACACATTAGACACGGTTTGGCAGAAAGAGCAAGAGAACAGAAATGACAGACTCCACATTTTTCTGTCTTCATTCATGGATTTGCTGATAAATCCCCTTTGGCCAGATGGAGTTGCTTTACTCCTACCCTCCCACAACCTGTGTGGATGCAACCCAGCCTTGGAAGAAGAGCATTCCAACACACAAGTACTCAGGATCTCACCTCACCCCCAGGTAAGAAGGTGACCTGGCTGATGGTGAGGGCTCCTCTGCGTACCAGCTCCACACAAAATAAACTATAGCCACAAACTCTGGCATTTTAGTATCTACAGCTACCAAACTACAGTCAGAAATCATGTCACCTAGCTTTAGAGAAGGCACTTCTGAGCAAGGGCACACCCAGGCTCTTGCTGCCTCCTTCAATGGAGGAAGATTGGAGACCACACCCCAGAGGGATGGATTCACTACGGTCTTCTCACTCTCACCCACTGAGAGGGCTTTGAGTGCCACATCAAGGTGGATCCAAACATTCAGACAGCTCAGGATAGTCAAGATGAATCTCACCCTCTGTGGCAACCTACAGAGAAGTCCTCTCATCCTTTCTGTTTCAAAACCTCTCATATTTTCTGTTAAAGTTATGTGGTATCAGCCATGGCAGAGTGAGGGTCTTTGGCCAAACTGTACAGCTCACTGTGGGATTTTTTACTTTCTGAACTGTCTTTGTTTTTGCTGGCTCAGGCTCCCTTATAGGTAACTCTGCACATATTTTCACCCTCCCTGTGAACCACAGTGCACACTGAAGCTAAACCTAATTTGCAGTTTGGGTATAAACGAGTAATTAGGCATCTACTCCTGCCAACATTCGTGCCAGCAGTTTAAAGCGGGTATGGAATTACTAGGTTAAAATTGCACCTTACACCTTGACACCAGCTCTGAAGAGGTTGGTCCTGGGGTATTGGACATTACATAAATATATGCACAGCCAGGAAGAAAATGGGGCAAGCCAGCCAGGGTTCTTTTTAATATATCTCCTTAATTCAAGGGGCCCATTATATATAGTGCTCAGGACGGGAAAAGGAAGACTTGTACCCTCTTGGGGGGGTGGGTTATGGTTTAGCCACCAACTTTCCTTTTTGCTCACACAAGGGCTAATTCATAGGTTAAGTGGAGGATTATAGATGATAGAAATGCAGCAGCCCTTTTCCTTTCCTCCCCATGCTTTTCATGTAAAGAGAAAGAAGGCTTCTCTCATCCCTTCTGCAAAAGTGTCGACACATTTCCATAGCTCTGTGAGAGGACCTGCCATTTCTGTCACTCTGCTACCCCTTGTCCTTTTGTCCCCACAGCATCTTATTTCAGCTTGGAGAAGAATAATTCATGGCTTCAGAAGATAAACCCAGATTTCCTAGGAAATAGTTCCGTAAGAAAAGCCTGGACTGTAACCAAGCCTGGCATAACATGAACCCAGTTCTCTTTTTCACCGGTTTGTGAGTTTTGCCACAACTTTAAGAGAAGCAGAAGCAGCCCTTTACAATATGCCTCTTTCAAAGCACTATCTCAGCACACCAGCACCTGCAAAGCCACTCTGGGGCATGTTTTGTCAGTGGGAACAAGGTGACAGCGTGGAAATTCAAGGACTGGCCAAGTAGCAGCCTGTCTTCCAGTACCCAGCTGTACTGCCCCATCAGAGCAGCTGTCTGTCTTTGCCTGGCAAAACTTTAACTAAATACCAACTTAGAGAAATCAAAAAGATTGTTACAATGGCCTAAGGATGCAAAGAGTCCCACGGAAAACAAACATGTGGGAACACAGAGACCCACTGGGCTGCTGAGGAGCCAGAGTTACAGGCTGGAGCTAAACTGTGACCATGGATTTGCTTAAAAAACACCCTGCTTGTCCTGAAAACTTAGGAAAATCTACAGGCAGATCCCTTTTGCATTTTTGCATACATTGCAACTCAAGAACAAGGTATAGGTTCTGTGTGTGGCTGCATTTTTCATCATAAGTTATCATATGCAATTAAGCACTACAGTAAGTAAAGCTCAGATATGAACCCGTGTAAACTTTTTGCTGGCATGAAAATTAAGGTTTCCCCTAACCTTCCAGTAATTTAAATACTTTCCCTTGATAGTTTCCCCCTTTGTTTCTCTCTCTTTTTTTTGTTTTGTTTTAAAGGAATACTAAGAATTTTAGCATGGGATCTGCAAATTGCCTTTTTTTCCTGACCCCTCCCTGTAAAAACCTTGACTCTCTTTGGAGCACAAAACAGAGACATTTGCTGGGTTCCCAGAGGAAAAAGGGAAATGAAGGGGAAAAAAAAGTGAATTTGAAAAATGTATTTTTTTGAGGGGGATAAATGCACATTCCACCCTTGTTCTTTTATGTAGGACTCCCATCTATCTTACCCAGAAGCTCTTTGGGTTTTGAAGAGTAAAGTGGGGAACCAATAAATGTCTTTTCATAAAGAAAAAAAAGTTTAGGCTCATCTGTACATATTTTTTTCATGTATTTTCTATGGAAACATGGCCAGAGCTCAGTTTCCACCTTAGGTACATTTTCCCTACTTAATTAAACCCTCTTTCCCCACATGACAAATGGGCCCTTCTCAGGAAAGGGCATGATTGCAGGCACGGGTGAAGTCAAAGAGGGCATTCTTAGTGATTAGACATGAAATACGGACTTGGAAAACAGAGGTTTTGAATGTAAAGAGGGAATAACTTACTGCATCCTCAGGGTAAAGATAATTTATGCATCCTTTGCCTAAGTGAGTTTTCTCTATCTGTTTATTTTGGGTTTAAAAAGTCTATTTATCTGGTTGGGTGTACTTTTAAAAATGTACTTCCCACGGCCCTACTCTTCTGTTTAGTGCTCATATTTTTCCCAAGCCAGATTCATTAGAAATATGGCCTGGATGATATGTGAGCTTTCAAGCGTGGCATGCAGAGAAAGCACGGGCACCGACGGGCTGAGTTTGGGGCCAGTGTCTCTGACTGACCCCAAAACTGCACACTGCAACGTGCAGGATGAAAAAGTCATGAATTAGGAGAAGGGGGACCAAAAACCATGAGATAGTTTTTGTTTAATGAGGTATTGGGCTTGGTGCTCCAGGAAATGTTTTCAAGTGCTGCTTTTCTACAAGTGGTGCTGGAAATTCTCTGTATTTTAAATGAAAATTGGGGTTGCCCCATTTGCTTTCCCTATAAAGTTTTGGGCTGAGAGGTGTCACCAGCTGACACTTGCAGCCAACAAGCAAATTTGGGAGGTTTCTTCCTTTCGTCAAAGGCACAATGAGCACCAGGGAAACAACAAGAACTGAGCTGAGGAACTGGGGCAAGATACAGGGCAGCAACACAGAGGAACTGAATATATTTGAGGGATACCAAATGTATTCAATTCCTCCCACATCCTAGAGCTCAAGGACCACTTATTTCCTTAGCAGTTCTGTTTCTACTTAGTTCAGATAGTGCAAGTTCCTCCAGTTTAAATGGGGAACTAGTCTGAGCACAGGGAAAACAAAACAAACTAAACCCCACCATAAGACAAATTTATTCTTGGTAGTCCAAGTAACTTCCAAGTAACATGGCTAACACTGAGTTCAAAAGGCACTTGCATAAGAAAAACTAGAAAAGAGTTCACATCCCAGCAGAAAAAGTGGCCAACCCATGGTTTTGGTAAAGTTTCCCCATTTTGCAATTGTAAAGAAGCCTTCTAAAGATTTCTGTGGAGTGGAACTTTTAATTTCTACCAGGCATTAAACTGTATTACAGTGTCTGGTCCACTTTTAAATAATAAATCAATCCCTCACTGATTCAGACATTCCTCATATTCAGTTCACAGGATCTCTTGATCAGGTGCTTGTACTTCAGAAAAGCAGTGATTTCTGCTCAGGTGTGCTTGGGTAGAAATTAACCATTTAGAGAAGATTGGTTGTGTACAGGTGTGGTTTCAAATTGGGAACATTTTTTGAAATAAGGACTATGCATGGCTGACCAGTTTTACAGACATGCAAGGGTGCAGCAGGAATGCAGAGATTGGCCATGTTCAGACCTGAGACACACATTCACCTGTGGTTTAATGGGAACAAAAATAAAATTCATCATACAACACACGAAAAAAACAGAATGGAAGTCGGCACCATGGAAATTCAAAAGATTCTGGCCCAATCCCATTTTCTTTCTGCACATATCTGTGGGGTTCTCCAGCAAATGACCAGCAGTGCACCCCACATGCTGCCCCACCACACAACACAGCCCTTCCAAGAGCCCCTTGCACCTCTCCTCTGACAGAGAGTTTTCCAGATGGAAACAATTCCCTGCTTGCTCCTCGCTCCAACTTATCTCCAAACAGCCTTGCTTGCACTTCCCTCGAGTGATGAGACCTCCTTGGAGCTGATCCACCACTCGCACGAGCCGCCAAGGGTGATGCCAAGTGCTTCGTTCTGGTGATTGCTACGTGCCAAGTACTTGGAGTAGGAAAAACTACTCAAAGCTGGGTCCAAAACCAGGAATAAACCCAGCATATATCCACAGCTCTTTTCTGCCATACCTTAGGGATGGCAAAACACTCCGGCAAGATCCAGCCCCACTCCCACAGCCCTCCCTCCCGTGGCAGCAGGACTCCTTGCACGAGTTGGCGATGGCTTGCACAGCAAAAGAGCTGCAGGATCGGGCCTTTAATTGCTTAAAAATACACTACCCACCAATAGTTACCTAATTTAGCTGAATATATTACCTCTCTGCTTCATAAATCTTAATTAAAGCTGTTAGTTTTCCTATTATATGATCAAGAAACGCCCCATTAAAGTTAAGCAGTTTCTCCAAGTAATTATATACATTATGTGGTGTGAGTGTAAAGATGCATATAGCATTCCGCTGCCAATTATTTTGCATACCCTGAGAAGCACTATCTATTAAATAAAAAACTTGCAGAATTTCATTAATGCACGATTTTTTAATCTCCCAAAAGTCCAAGCTGTCCCACAGGAGCTTGTATGCTCAGTGTTGGCTCCTTTTAATACAATTTAATGCTCACAAACACAACTAAAGTATTTAAGCATTTACAGAGGTTGTCATAAGTGCTTTACTTATTTTCGATCAAATTCAAGTCTACGTTTAATACAGTTAACTGTGGTTATTTAATTTCAAAACTCAAGAATCCAACCTCAAAAATTTATAACAATATAAATTTAGTTACGTTGATATAGGATATGTATGCTACTGGGAAACCATTTTTCAGTAAGAAGTGTAGAATTGTAAGACCTAAAAGGAGTTATTTTTTAAAGTAAGCATTATTTCAAATAAACCTTGTCAGATTTCAAATAATATTTTCCTATTCGTCTGCAAAATGATTTTGTAATTTTTAGTAGTGTGTTTCAAGCCAGTGCTAAATGCTACCAAAAACTAAATGTACTTTAATTACACTTTCTCTTTTGGTGAAAATTTCATGTAAATACAGAACAAATATTAAACTGAGATCTTGCAAATATCTTAAATACATTATTAACCAAAGCACTTCATTTCTGAGCAACTGGCTAGAGAGAATGAAATTTGGAAAATTATTCTTAGTTCCCCATAGACAGTGAATTTATTTCCTGACCACATTAACAATTAAAAGGTACATGCAAGATGTTAGATGTTAAAATATAATGGAAGGAGCTTAATATCTGCTCATATACGGCAAGGAACCAACTCCCACCCCTAAAAGTAACCTAATCAGGCTTGCAAGAATGTAATATTTTACTTTCAAACAAAATATTATTCTTCAAAAACTGCACAGAGTCAATCAGGCACATAAAAAAAGAGGAAAAAGGAAAGCAGGGAGAGCAACAGCCCTGTCAGATGCTGACAATCTTTGATCCAATACAGTTTCATATCATCCCTCAGAGCTGACAGTGCATTATTAATTGAAACATTGGGGCTGTACTTAGTCCTCTTCTGGAGGAATTGTAATATAATTATATCCCATAGGCAGAAACACTATTTCCACCTCTGCCCTCAAAGAAGTAGTCCACAAACTGGCTTAGAAATGTGTGAAACAAAGTAGTACCCACCACACTACTCATGGTATCGGTACTTGGGGTGCATAAATCATGATGCATAGTCTGAGCAAACAGATACATGAGAAGAGCAAACATGATTTTTATATAATACATTATGAAAGCATATTGGATAGATTGATTTCAAACAATTTGGCTGGGTTTGCTTTTATAATCCTCCTTTTTTCCCTGTTTTTAATTTTTGCACAGATGCAGTTATATAAATAGCAGTATTTCCTGGAATCCCCAAAACGTCAAACCAAACATATTTTCCAATATTAAATGATTGCATTCCATTATATCATTACCACTTAGAATGGGCTATAAATTCATTGATTGAAGAGTTTAATAGCAATGCCTGATCTTTTATATACACCATACTTTCACTAATAGAAAATCGGCTTCTTCTGAAACATTAGCACGTTACCCTTTCTAGTAAAGCATATCAAATCACATTAGTGAAAAAGTTGCCAAGTCAAATGGAAGTTTGGTGCCAGTTTTCCTCCTTTTTTTTTTTTTCTTTTTTTTTTCTCAAGAGGCAGAGAGAGAGAGTGTGAGCAAGAGACGGGGGATTAAATTTCTTACTAAACTTGTGGCAGTGAACATAAAATATAATAATACTCCTTTAACATTCCTATCATGATTTTGGTCCTAGCACTTAAACCAGCCAAGGACTGAAGGAGTTAATACTTTAAAATGTGCAATAATTCAGGGAGCTGGCTCGCACGATTTGCAATACACTTTCTTCTCTGCAAGATAGACTCCGGAGCAGACAGATCAACAAAAAGAAGTAGGGGGAAAAAAAAAGGACGACTCTACAACCAATCAAACCAAATGCCAGAGCAGAGGGCAAAGGGATATGGAAACTGAGAAGATAGACTTCCAAGTCCTTTCCTGAAAGTGCTTGGATTTTGAGGAGAGTCCAACATCGCCTGACAAAAGTGTCTTTGTGCAGCAACACTGGGGAGAAGGGAGGAGAGCTCAGGAAACCTAATGAAAACAGGCCAGGCCTTGTACATTAGACCCCATGGAGAACTTTGAATCATACGAGCTGCAGACAAGCCCCGAGTATGTAATGCCAAATTAAAGACCACCAAATATGGGGAGCATCAGAGCAGCACCGGGGTGGATGTGCTCCTGGTGTGGGCCAGAGGATTGCCCAGTGCTTCCCTGCATCCCATCCCATCCCCTGCAGAGAGCTGAGCATCCTGGGGCAGTGCACTGTGCCTCCCCTGCAGGGACCTGTGGCTCATTTACCCACTAAAGAAAACAAAATGCATTTTTTTAAACCTTTTTCTGCAGTCTGGTGGAATGTTAGCAGTGTTAACATGTTAACAAAGAGGGTGACGATCTGCAGCTCCCATTGCAACATCCTGATGTAGGTCTGAGCTGTCACCTCCTCACCTGTCCCATCCTGCCTGGCTTTCCAGCATCATCTTTGTATTTTGGGGTAGACAGTGTACTTACTCTTGTCTTTGGAGGACTCACAGGACTTTAGCAAGGTGCAATCTTTGCAGCTCCCCCTCACACAAAGCATGTGGCTCGTCATCTGAGCAGCAAGGCAAGAACAAACCAACAAACAGCAAACTCCTCGTGCCCGACCACCACAATGTTCCAGAATCAAAGTGAAAGTGTTTGTCATTCTTCTCCCACCTGCTCATCCTTTCCCACTGGTAACATTGCAGCACATCATCTCCATCTTTCAAAACAGGCAGGGTTTGCTTTGCACAGCACCTAGTCCCAGATTTCCCTGCCTGCCCTCCCCAGGCTCCCCAGAGCACCCTGTCTGTACTACCCATTCATATGAAAAGCATCCTGATCCCATTTGTCATTCTCACTCTGCCACCCTCTCCCTAAAGGGCCCTGCATGGAGGAGATGGCTCCAGATGATGTGCCTAAGCAGTGCTAAAGTCATTACAGCAGTGTTTAATAAACTCACAACTCTGCTTTCATGCAAATCAGCAAAAAAAGCTGCAAATAATCTGATTAAGAGCAGAGGAAAGCCTTACATGTGCCTTGATTTGTGTCCCATCTCTCCCTTTGACAGCCCATGCTCCTCAGCTTCCCCAGCCTCCGGTTCCAGGATGCAGCAAGAGGGATGAGCCCTGAGCAGGGGCAGGCACTCTCATCATCCCTGCTGCAACACAGCGACAGGCAGCCACACATCCCCAATTATTAATTCCTATGCAAAGTTGAATGCATTTTGCACTAAAAACATTGGGAAAATCTTCTTTTAAATAACCTAAACACTCTGCCCAGTGCTCCTTCACCAAGGGAAGCTCATGGACAAAGGGGATGAGTTTCGCCCTGTCAATGCTGCTGGAAACTCTTCATTTCAAAACCTTTTCTTAAAATAATCAGTGGTTGAAAAATTTTAAATCTCTCAATTTTAAGAGCAGTGTAACACAGAGATACACCTCACCCAGCAGTGAGGCAGAATGAGAACCAACAGAAAATAAACCAAAAGAGAAGAACCCACCAAGCAAGTGGGGGCATGAAGGGGGCCCATTTGTCCCTCCCTGTAACAGCCACGTATTATATGAAATTTGAATGCACTGGACCCATTTCTTGGCTGGTGACAAGGGGCACTGCTGCTTAGTGGGCAACAAAGCTAAACCTTCTTGCAGAAGAGCACAGAATTTATTCTTGTTCAATCCAGAAAGCTTTTAGGAAATGTAAAAGTAGATGGTTTGTGGTAAAGGAGAAAGGAGGTACAAAAAAAAGAAAACCCTAAAGTAACATTTTGATTTAGCTAGAAAAGACCAGCCCCTTTTTAGCTCTGAATAACAAATGTGAAAAGAAAATCCCCTATATTTAAAGTAACACTTAGAAACATGAACACTGTGTTTCCTCAGCAGCAACTGAGCCAACTTCTTCACTCAATCACCTCAAGTGTAGAGCAGCACCAACTGCAGTGAGGTCACACTTGTGTGAGTGACCTCCATTGGCCAAACCCAAGCGTCCGTACCCGGCGGAAAGCCAGAGCAATCTCCAGCTTTGGTGGGATTGCCCTGGATTTGCACCAGTGTCACCAGGGGAAACACATGGACCAACAATTCCTTAAAAGCTCAAGGTGGTTGTTTCCCTGCCTCCACTGACTGTGAAACCTCAGTGAAGGCAGTGGCATTGCACAGACTAGATCACTACAGGTTCTGGTGATTTCTTTTCTGCTAGATATTTCCTGGTATTGGATACTTCTGGCAAAGTTTGCCCTTTCTTTATACAATAGCAATCTTGCTGGATGCTCCCTCAACACCTATCTGGTGCAAGCTTGACCCACAAATCAGAAAACTCTTGGTTTTCCAAAGTCTTAAAAGAAAAGACCTTTGTACTATCACTACTATTTGAATTCAGTTGCTTCCCCTTTCTTTGCTTCTTCCCTCTCTTCTGGAGTGTGTGCTCCTCTCCACCACTGCTCCAGAGTTCATTTCCTCTAACAGCCTAATAGTGACCCAAACTACTGCTCCTCACAGTACAGAATTTCCACCATCTCTCAAGATATTTTTTCTTTCATTTCCTCATCAAAACCCTTCCAGACCTTTGTGTCCCATCAGATCCTTGAAATATTATCCTTTAACCAGGGACAGAAAAGGCTGTTCCTCTCTCACACCTCCTTTCTCCTCCCAGCTCCCCTTGTCCTCCTGCCATTGCCCACGTTCCCTTCCCACTCTCACATCTGTGGTGCCACAGCATTTCAATGATTCCATACACCCACAACTTGCTTGTTCCTGTCCTTCTCCAGCAGGCTGGTTAGATATATAGATCTATATACAGCAAGAGGGTTCATCGATCTATTGATTTCAAGACAATTTAAAGTGTGTTTGGCAAGATACCATATGAAGACAGCCCTGTGGGCCATTCTTCATCCCACTATAGTTGATAGGATTGTTCAAGTCATCATCAGGACCCAACACAGCATTTTTGGTTCATAAGCCAGAGACTTGTTTTCATGTTGCCTTGAATATTCCTTTTCAAGTCATCAAATTTACAGTCAGTCTAGTCCCAACAACACATCTAATTACTGATAATTAATATACCTACCAAGCCACAAAAATGTACTATATTTATACATCAAATGGGATCTTTTCTCATGGATGGCAGGTAATTTTTACTAAAAAGAAAATGGATGTGCCAAGGAAATTTCTTAATGTTTTTTGTGCACAGTAATAGAAAAAAAATAATTAAAATAGTCTTAATTCCCTATTTGAACCCTGACAGACTAATATGGAGCTGAAATCAGGATCACCATTCTGATGGCTGTGAGATTATACCACTAGTATTTTATAAAGATCAATTCAGCACTATATGCATTAACAACATATCTCCAAAGCTTCTATCTCTAACATCTAGAGTAAAGTTAAAATAAATATTAGGGGGCACAGAATAAGAAAAAAAAAAGACCATAATACTGCTAGACTGCAGAAACCCAGATTTTACTCGAAAGTTAATTAATATTTCAGGGGTATCTGAATCCCAGTTTTGACTTTTGGGTTCTTTGTTATCATTTATAAAAAGTTTTTTCCATCCTTAACATGAGGAGGATTCATTTCTACTGTCATTTACTAAAGACTGGACATACCTTGGGGCTACAGAAGAGCAAAGACGATGGCAGCTTTGGCTTTGCTGGGGAATGGTGGGAGAGGGACCTCTTTGCCTGCACACCAGGCACTGTGAGGGCTTCCCAGCACTGTTACTAAATCAATACAAAACACCAGCACAGAGAGCGCATCTCATTTTTTAGAGCCGTGTGTTTTCCAAGCTGCTTATTCAATAATTCTAACAATTTCTAAGCCCGCGACTCGCGCCGCACGTGTCCTTTCAGTGGGAACCGTAGGTGATATGATCAAAGTTAGCCTACACCTAATCAGCGCACGAGACATAATCAAGAATCTTTTTTTAAGACGTGTTCAATTCAGTGGAGGGCAAAGACTATTAGTCCTTTCCTTATTTACTACGGTTTGGGTGAAATTCCCATTATTTCCATTAATACCATTCCCACCATATCAATTATTATAAGGTGCACTCAATAATGCAGCTATGTTATACCTCGAGCAGAGTGTCTTTCAGTGCGGTTTCTCAAGCAAACAAGATTTACATCCTCGTGCAAGATCCACTGCTCTACCAAACTAGTGCCATATGTCTCTTTCTTTCCATCACCACCCCAGTGACAAAATCCACTGGGTGGATTCAACACGGAAAAGAATGCCGGAAACTCTGCAAAGGAAAAGAAGGGGCAAAAGAGAAAGTTGGATGGGATTGATTAAAGCAACACTTTTAAGTGTGTTGAAACAAATTTTTCCCTACTGTGGCAGAAGAAATCTGGCACAACAGATTTAGTTGTAAATCGTCCTATCGATACACAGAGAGGAGGAATCTCATGGGGAAGGGTTTGGTTATATATTGAACATCCCAAATCTGCACCCACTGGGCAACCTAAACCAGCAGCACCACATGTGTGTACATCTATGAAACAGCACCTCCACTTTCCTTTAATACAAAATTCCTCAACACCTGGATGCTTCCATGTCATGAAATAAATGCTTGTAGAATAAAAATTTACAGTCCCTCACATGCATTAAATTTGTTTAAACAGTTTTTCAAAGCAAAAGCCTTTTTTTATCTTTCTCCCCCCACCCCCCCCTTTTAAATGGCGAGCTGTATTTTATAATGGAGCGCCAGCTCTCCGGCGAGCCTCCATTCTTCCAGCCCTGACAGACTGTTTGTCAGCTAAACTCCCCTTGTCATGTATCCCCACCACTGCCAACTCATGCACGGAGACCTTCACTTTTACTGCTACCACTTGCACCCTGCGCAACCTTTGTCATTGATCACTGATCCAACCCAGTGCCCACATGTTCTTCAAGTGCCTACACAAGTAATGAGGTACTTGTGGTGTAAAATTAAACTGTCAACTGTCAGCGATTGATAACCACAGCGAGAGCTGACCTAGAACACCTGCACCCGTGGCCAAGACAGGTGTGACACGTTTGATCGCTGAGCCCTACTAGTCAGCGTGACCCGACGGTGTCCCTCCATGGATTCTGCCCCTGACAGAGATGCCGTATTTCAGCCCCAGGTTTCCATTGCTGGTGCAGGAGCAGCCCCCTCCCCAGCCACCACAGAATCTCTCCTCCACCACAGGGGCTCCAATGTGAGCAACACCACATTTTGGTGATGACATATTTATGGCCACAGAACATCTTTCTACCTCCCCATCTTGTTGTTCCTGCGTCTGATTCCTCTTCAGCTTGGCGGCAGCACCCACATTTATCAGCACTGTTCACCCCCTTTATCAAAGCTTTTGTGAGGACCCCAGAGCTCAGTCAGGGTCTTCCTTCCCATAGGTGCATTGATTTAGGAACATCATGGAGTAGCATTTATGGTTATTTTTATAGTGTAAAGCCTCTGGTTCTGTTTCTGCGACACTACACAGCAAGAGCACAGAGCTGAGTGTTGCTTTGGCATTGTTTAAGTAAACTCAGTCTGATGCTGTTGGGAGCATGGAATAGGAAATCTCCATCCTCCTTCTCATCCATTCCATCACTGCAATGGAGAAACACATCCCTCCTCACCCAGATCTAATGAGTTTTAGCTGTGTTACTACACAATGTTTAGCCTTCAGTTCATAATGAAATATTTTTACTCATAATTTTGAAATATTGATTTTCATTTTAAGCAAAGAGGGGCTTTTAAGGCACACACTGTCTTTTAAAACCCCCTGAAACACATCAGAAAATAATGGCAGGAAGGTTTCTCCCCTCCCCTCCAACAGTTGCACTATATTAAGTTCATGTGATGAGAAGATAAAAATCTATTAACTTGCTGCTGACCTTATCGACACAAGGATCTCTGCAGACATTACAGGAACCATATCTCTTCTGACTTTTACATCCAGAACCTCATGCACCAGCGTCCCAAACCAAATATAAAATCTTCATGATGAGTGAAACAGTGACACATACTCCGACTCCGGTCCTGCTGGCTGGCAGGAGACACGGGGTCCTCTGGGGCCTGGGACCAGCCTCTACTTTCAATTTGACTTCAGGGGCAGATTTTTCACCATATGCTGCTGGGGGCTCTGAATTAAAACAGTTTCCATAGGACCATATGCTACAAGGCAAATGTGTTGGATGCAGAAAGGCTTTCTGCTCCCCCATATCACCATGATGTATTGCAAACATAATTAAAGGTGAGTAACGCGGGCGCTCCTGTTTGGGTTAATCATTCCTTTTTACAACTGAAGCCAGTATAAAACAAACCAATTTTCAAATTAGACCAAAAGTCCATCTAAATACACATTGCTCACACACACACTCACACCTCCCACATTTCCATGTATGTGGCAGATGACTCCTCTGCACAGACAGTAGCACTGAAAGAGCAAAGGATTTAAGTTTTTTAATTTTTATTATTATTATTAAATAAAAGCAGAGCAAGGACTCATAACTGCCTGTGATTCTTCTCCCACTTTAGCAATCAGTGAAATGGGACTGTCACAAGCACCATCACGCTCCAGGTGCCAGAAGGCAGGGATCAGGTGATCTCCAAAAGGCAGCAAAGGGATAGATGGAAGGCAGTAGGTGCCACCAGGAGGGCAGCAGCTTTTGCTGCCCCTCGGCTCTGCCTGCTGGGAGGCAATGGATTTCCAGGCCATTAGAAATAAACCTGCACAGGATGCCAGCAGGACTGCACCCCAAACAGCCCATGGTTGGATTATGCCAAATGAAATTAGGACATTGTGATACCATCAACCTCTGTTCCTGGGGTTTGCCAGAGACACCAACACCTAAATTTCAGGAGAATTTGTTCAATAGCACATTTAAGGGGATTTTGCTTGATCTGGGCCAACTCCAAGGGTAATTCAGATACAGCTCAGCAGGTAAGGTGTCACATATGCCCATTGCACACGAGAGGCAGAGCTCTGTGTCAGCAAACCTCAGCATCTCCCAGCCCACAAACACAGCCAGCACTCCACCCAGCTCCTCCACGCTTCGATTAAAACCTAGACCCCAATGCCAACAAATCATGGAACAGCCAAATGTTTTCAGAAGGTATCTGGAACTCAACCGAGCTGCTCCCAAAGCTGCACAAACATCTAAGCCTGCAGAGCAGTTTCCTGGTGACGAGTCAGTGTGTGCAGTTATCACCTCCTCACCAGGGAGGTGTCAGTGCCAAACACAGGAGAGTTTTCTGGGACATCCCATGACTCACGTCTCCTGACCTTATGCCCTGCTCTGGCCACCCACTGCAGGAGACGAGCTGCTGGGCCAGAGGGACCTGTGGTCTGACCCAGCACATCTGGTTTTATGTTTGGGAGTGTGCTCACGTAATTTTCTAGCAGTACCTGGAAAATCCTCAAGTGTGCTATTAATTTGAAAGGCCAGTGTCCTTCCAAAGCTCCTGGCATGCCACCGCAAACCGCTTGAGGAGCTCCAAGCTGGAGCAGTGCCCATGCCCCATCCCTCCCCATGGCTCCAAACCCCTCCACATGTTTCACTCCAGAGAGCTCAGAGGAGCTCGTGGTTAAGACAAGGACTGGCCAAACCGCAGTCTGTATCCCCATTTCAGCCCCCCATGTTCCTCCATGATCTCTAGGAAAATAGTTTCATTTATGTGCTGCCCAATTTACTCTTATTTTACAAGAGCTAATAGCAACACCCATCCCACAGAGGTGTTGGGAAGTGAATGAGGTGGTTAAACACGCCTAAGCCACATTCATATCACAAGTAATAAAAATACATTACAAATACCTAACAATAAAGAAATAACATGACTCAAGCCACTGCTGGTTGTGGTTGTGGTTTTGTGAAACAAAAAAATCTTACTGATGGGGAAAATTGCTGATGATTTGCTTCACAGAAAGAAAAAATAAACAAGTACAGTATAACACGGAACAAAGTTACAGTTTGATCGATGATACTCTTTATATTAATAACCAATGCAGGCTGAAAAATTTGGATGTCAATTCAAATGTTTTCAGGGCTCAGAGATGGAACATAGAGCTCTGCATGCAGCAGTCCTGACAGAAGGATTGCAAACAGTTCGTGTTCATCCACTCGGGGCACCAACATCTGATACTGGGAACTGCAACTCACTGTATTTGCAAGCAAACCCTCATATTTTTATTGCCTATGCAGTTTTCTGTAGCTTTGATGGAACCAGGATTTGAAATTGGTGCACTACAATGGGAGTAGATACGTTGCTTCTCACCGATGCTCCCTGCAAGACACACTGAGGTCAGACTGCAAAGCAGCCCAAGGAGAGTTCAGTATGTAAAGTATGTCTGGAGTACCACATTCAGCTCACTCCAGCATGCACCATCGAGGAGAAATTAATGATATGTGGAGAGCTCAAGCTCATTCCAGATGATCACAGTGACCGAAACTCTTGGACTTAGAGACTCCTATTTCTTTTCTCCCCCCTGCACCCAGAGAGAATCCCTCTTGTTTTTATTCTATTCACAGAGCTGACTAGAAAACCAGAACTTCCCCAACCACCCAAGTGGAAGCAAAAGTGCTGATTTCAGAGCAATAAGGGCAAAGCAAAACCCAGATCATTCACCTCCTATCCTGGGGTTTTGGAATCGAGAACAGTGCACACCTTCTGGTATCACAAACAGATACATAAAAGTAAAATTAAACAGCTAAGCTCTTGGGTATTCCTTGGGACAAGAAAAAAGTCAGCAAGAAGTGACATCAAAGATAGGTTGTTTACATATTGGGCGACCTGTCTGCTCGTCTCTTCACATTGATTTTTACGGTACAAAAATATTATTTCAGTGACAAGGATGTAAACCTTATTCAAAACAGGATTTAAACCATATCCTGCGAGTGAGGCATCTCTTCAGATAGCCTGCCTGCACTTACAGCATACCGAAGGCATGCTGATTTTCGTCTGCGGTGTTTGTTAAGAGGGTCACAATATCAGGAAGCAGGAGAAGGCTCATCAAAGCCTCCTCGCTCGCCTTCACCGCTCATCAGCTAGACAGTACCTTGTTTTTTAAAGCTGGGCGGAAATGCATCTCCAGTGACCCATTGTTAGAAACTTCCTTTTGTCTTTAAGTTTGCTGGAAGGAGTACGGGGCCCCTTTTAACTCTTTTCCAATAGGTAATTTCCCTTAATTAGGGCTCTCATTACAAGTGAGAATTTATCAGACATGATTAAAGAAGCATCTTGTCTCTTTCCTATCGCCTCAAAAGGGGCATATTTTGATCTCCCAGCGTGTCTTGCAAACACAGATAAGCACAGGCACTGAGCAGGGAGATCACAGCAGAAATTTGGCCCGCTCAGAAAGTTCATGTTTGGAACTCTGCATCCTCAGAGCTTCCCTCTGAATCGCAGGGTGTCAGAGCTGCCACTGTGGGGGAGCGGGGGGCTCCCGGGGCAGGCAGGAAGCCGGGCAGATGGGACAGTAGAGCCAAGCTCCAGGGCTTCAGGAGCCACTGTTCCTTAAAAACCCCACATGCACTACACAAATCACCTTCCTTCGCGTCCCTGGGCTTCACTCCTTCAGAACATCCATTCCATGCAGCCATTCCCTCAATATAAAAGGGCAACTCCTACCTATGCCCTTGGGGTTTTGATGAAAAAACCCAAATACCACCATTTTGGAGCACCCCTCAATGCATTTCCCCCAGCTGATTGTGTGAGAGATCTGATACAGAGCTTGCTGAACCAAAATCCTGCACTCACATAATGAGTTTGCTCTACAGGTGCAGCCCTCTTCCATCAATGCCCCAAACACTGGCCTTGCTCCTGATGCCTTCTCCTCAGCATCTGCTTCCCCAACAGGATACAATCTCCCACTGACTTCCAAGGCAGCTGGATTGGGCTGGTATGTTAAAAATGTACTCGGGCTCTCAGTAACATTATTTACTTTTAATAAGCATGAGTGATAAACTCATGGCCAAGTGTACTGTTTTATAGAGTAACTATGGAGATGCAAGTTATTGTTTGCTTCTGTGAACTAACCAAAAGCACCTAAACTCACAACAGCAAGAATATTTATTTGCACCAAAAGAAAATATGCTTTCCAACCTCAAAATTACGTGCTTACTCTCATTAATGATCTAGTATTTACACTCACATTGAGCACAGGGCGAGCATTAGTCTGACAATAAAGAAGCAATAAGGAATTTTCCAAACATTAAAAACATTCCTAATCTGTGAATCACCTACAATCTGAGGTGTCACAAACATTCATCTCCATATGTGTCACCCACAAACATCTGTCCCCTCTTCCTCTCGCACGAACACACATTCCATTCAACCACAGATACAATCAGGCTTTAATTTTATTTTTCTCACATAATGTTAATCAAGAGCTAAAAAGATAATTTCCTTCTACCACAAAGCAATTCCACTGTGGTGGAACAAACTGTTATCTTAAGTTTCACAGAGCAATTGTTCAATAATTCCTGTTTGTGGCTCTCTTCCAAATCCTTGAGAATAGCTCAGGCTGCCAACCCTTCTTTAAAAAAAAAAAAAAAAAAAAAAAATCACAACAGAAGCCGAAAAGCACTTGCTGTCACTCAGGGGTTCAGTGGTGGCAGACTCGACCATTTCTCAGAAGAAACTCCAGCTCTGAGACTCCGACATGCAGAAATGCACTGTCTGTTTGAAGACAATTGCCTGGAAAGATATAAGCTCCCAGACTGTAAATTTGTCGCGGCACTGGCCCTCTGAGATGGTGTTATCTTGGCTTGGTGATTTCAGTGAATTGGAAGCTCCATGAGGAAAAATAATAATAAGGATACTTGGCATTTCTGCAGTGCTTTCTACATGCAAAGCACAGAACAAGCTTCAAGTGTTTAATGTTTATTAAAGAATGGGAGGGTGTCTTGTTGCGTGAAAGGAAACTGATAACGTGGATTTCTTCAGCAAAAGTAATAAAATGTTCTGTTTCTATGGAAAAAAAAAAAAAAAAACTAAAAAAAATAACAACAGCCCTTAGTCAGAAAGTACCCTGCATGTCAAAATCGCAATTAGTTTTAGCCCGTGATCTCATGGAGGAAGGGAGAGTCATTTACTACAGCTCGTACAATGAGCAGCACAACAGGGCGCTGCCCTGCCCAGCAGTGGGAGCTACATCAGACAAATATTAGAGCAATATTAATCACCACAAGTGAAAGTGCAGCACCAAGCTGCCATTTTAAAGTCTCTGTGTCCGAGCCAAGTGAGGAATAGGGCAGGGAGGGAGGTCCAGGGGCTCAGCCCAACAGGCACAGGGCACATGGAGCTGAGATCCCACCTGACCTCCAAAGCACCCCAAATTAACCCAATGGCAGCCTGGCCAGGATTTTCCCAAGGGTTTGGCCATGACTTGCTCAGGGCAGACCCCACTGCTGGGCAAGTCTGCTGCTATCCACACCACTCTTGCATCATGTTCAACCCCAATGCTAAAAGGAGGGGTAAACCAGATGTTTTTTGCTCCAGAACATCAATATCCGCAAAGATAATCTGTATGAGTGGATCCACCACAATTTTGGCTTCATTTAAATGTTTCTTTAAAATTCTTCCACTTTGGTACAAATATATGTACCCAATGAAGTTATTCTCACTCTAGAGCAGAGTATATTTTAAAAATCAAGCCTAGACCTCCTTCTCCAACCAAGAAAAAAAGCCCAGCAGGTTTTTCAGGGCTGGAATATACTGTTTTATCCAGTCTCTAAAATTTTTGGACTAAGAATAAAACAGAGAACAATCCAATCATTCTGGAAAGATGTTCTCAGGGCAGGAGAGGGAAAACAAACAGACATAAATAACCAGCAGCTGCAGAAGAGCTCGGCTGCATCCATACCTGCACTCTGCACAAAGGCAGTGAGATTTATACCAGGTACAGCTGAGATGAAAACCTGCTGTGGAGTTAAGCAGGACTGATTCCCCACCAGCCCAGAGCACTGGGGTTATCTTACTCCCCCTCCCAAAAGAAGACAAAAAAAAAACCCACAAACACATTACCATCAAAGACAGGCTCCACATTAGCCTTTTGACCTGTTAGAGCTCACACATCAGATTAAATGCATAGAACCACCCCCAACAATGAGCATCAGCAAGAGCCCCTTGCCACGGTGTTAAAGCCCCATGGAAGAGAAGCCAGCTGGGCTTTCCTGCTTCAGGTGAACCATTCTCCAACCCATGTAGCTCAGCGTCTCTGCTGTGGCACAAGGGGTTTGTCCTGTTGTGTCTCTGCTCTGGATGGAGCTCAACAAAAGCAAAATCAATAAGGACATGAAGAGGGGAGATGACAGATCCCAAACTGCATTTTTGACGCTTCTGTCCTCAGCCATGGAGGTACAACGTTGAAATAATTGCCAGGAGTGAAGGTATTTGTTAATTCCTCTTCTCTCCCGCAGCTTGCCAGGCAAAGCAGTGTTTATAAGGCCAGGTTCTTTTCACAAATCCTCGCACAAATCCCACTGAGGTCAGCTGGGGCGCTACACAAGCCTCCCAGACCATCAGTGGAGACCACATCTCCCATTCCAAATCCAGGTCCCCACATTCAGTAATTTACCTATTCCACCCCAATCTCTCCTGGCTTAACATCCCTGACTTTACAGGTGCAGTTCCCTTTAAGTTGCTCCTGGCTCTGAGGTGCAGACATGGGAGAAGGGCCACCCTGGGCTAAAACACACATTCACGCACATGACTTAACACCCTGATCCTCCAGGATAAACTATGAGCCTGTAAATCACCACACTTCCAGAAAACAATAGCCACCTCTTGTTTAAATAAAACTGCACCTGCTACATTAACATACCACCGAACAATCGCTTTGTTTTTCACCAGGCATCCAGGCTGAAGCCACGCTGCTTCCTGACCCATATACTCAAAGGGTATTCTTAGAAGGGGAGAGGGGTTTCGCAGAGCGCACCAGTTTAGCAGTGATCACCTTCCTTCCTTCTTTTGTACTGGGATACATGCTTTTGTTTAGCTTTCAACAGGTTTATTTCCATCATGGCTCTTCCAAGACCTTGCAGCCCTTCTTTGGCAAACGTTGCCTCTTTTTGTTTCCTGTCTTGGACTATTGCAAGCTCTGAAGTGCGATTTGGGCCATTTCGAGTAATTTTTCAGGAGATTCTTCTCCCATCCAAAGAGTTTGGGCCAAGCAGGTGCCAGCTGAAAACCTCTTTGCCAAATGTTGAAACATTGCGAAATTGTTTTGCTCTCCCCCCAGCAGGTTAATTATGATGCTTGTTTCAAGTTTATTTATCTGTACTCTGTGATTTTTTTATTGATTGTGCTGGAACGCTCTTCTAGTGAAGTTATTTTGATCAAAAAATGTCCTCAGTGGTGATTGAAAAATGGACTGTTGGAGAGGTTGGGTCATGGATGCAGGGAGCAGTAAGAGTTTTGTAGAAGTAGGCAGTGGATACAAGAGCCAGCTTCTCCATTTCACAAAGAAGCACAGCGTCTCCAGGGAGGAGCACGGATGGGGCATTGCTAAGCCAAAAGAACGTTTTATTCCTGAATCTGAGCCCAAAGCAACCCCAAATCCAGCCTGGCCAGTACATTTCTGATTAGATGTGCATCTCAAAACAAGCACCCTGCCTGCACTCCCGTGTCCACCCACGGCCAGGAGCGCTTCCTCACGACCAGCTTTCCAGGAACGCGGTGCCCACTCCTCCTCGCATCCTCTTCCTGGACGCCTGCCCCACGCCACGCTTCCTGCTCGTCCCACACTGCTCTCGGCCGGATCCAGCACCTCCCAGTTCACGCAATCATTTCCACTCTCAGCTGCCTGAAGCCAGAGAACTTTGTGGGAGCTGTGCTCCATTGCCCCAGTCAACAGTAACATCAAAGTTCCAGCCATTTAAAACTACAGCTGAACTTATAAAACACCATCTGGATTCAGACCATCCTACACAATCGTAAGAATATCGGTCCTGCTCCTGCAGGCACTACTAGTAGGTTACTCCTCTTCCTTTTATTCAAATTACAGCACTGCAGCCTAAGCATCGAGTGGCTTTTAGTGAAGCAGCTCAGAATTGAAGAGAATCTTATCAAACTGCTTTTCAAGGCACTGCTTGGAGTTTCAGGTGAATCCTGGAAGCCAGGTTGCAAAGACAGTCTTCAGTGAACTGACTGAGCACCACGGGAACTGGGATTTCCTCTCACACAAACCAGCAAACACACAAGTCCACACCAGCACCTACCATGACTCTTTCATAACAGCACATCTCTGCATGCCTCATCTACAAAGTGCTCAACCAGTCCACTCTCATTATTGTTCCTTTCCAATCCATATAGTAAATTACTTTTAAAAAGCTTCCATATGCAAGGCATGACATTTCTCAAAGTCCCATATAGTGGAAGAAATTACCCTGAAAGTCAGGATAACCTCCTGGTCCCTCTATCAACAAGATGTGTAGCCCTATACCAGGAAAACAGATGCCAGCTCTCCTGAAGATCTGCCTTGACCAGCACTTGCTCTGGTGCACCCTCCCCTGTGATGGATCCCAATGGACATCTCTGGCCAAAGCCTCGGCCAAACCCCCCAGCAGCACCATGTGATTTCACTGCCTCCAGACCAGAGAGCCCAAACTGGGATGCAAAGCCTTGCTGTGCCTCATACCAGGTCCAGCACCAAGATGGCCAGTGGGAATCACCAGTGTCTGCAGAGTTTCACCTCTGTGAGTCTCACCAGCTCTGAGTCTCAGCAGTAACCACAGCCACCCGTGCACGAGTTGTCACTGTGCCAAAAGAAAGGCCACCTGTGGGACAGCCAGGTGCTGGGAAGCCTCTGCAGCCCAGCAGCAGCTTGGGGTCAGGAGGAACCAGTACATCTTACAATGAAGGAAGACTGAGCCAAGCTCTGGACCAGTCCCTTCCTGACACAGGGGCATTTGAATTATGGGTCAAGAACAAAGCGCCCTGTTAATAACAGTTTGTTTCGTGCAGTGAAAAATGTGCAATATTGGGTTCACAAGCTGAATTCCAAACTGCCTGGCCATTTTCCCTTCAATTTTCCAAATTTATTGAAGTATGAGAGCTTGGCTCTCTTTCTAGTGTTCAAATGACTGACACATCACTCAGTCATGGAGGCTCACATCCCCCTTCTCTGCCATGTCTGAGGGCAGAGTCAACTCTTGCATGAGCACACACTGCCCAAGTTCAACATCTACCTGTGCATCCACAGGACAGTTAATTCCTACTGAGCCCTCAGTTATCAGTCTCCTTTTATTTTGCTGTGCTGGGGACTTCTCTCCTACTTTGCTCCTTCCAAAAGCCAGTCAGTTCTATCAACAACCCTCCCAAACACAGTGATTAACCTTGCAGGCATCTCTGGAATACAGATGGCAGAGAAGCCACCATTGCCAACATCTCCCAAACTCACAAGGGTCAGAGGCACATTCTCGTGTAGGAGATGAGAGAGATACCTTCATCCTCATGGCAGATGGTTGCCTGCTAGCTCTAGATACATCCAACACCTGTCAAGCTGAGGGACCAGCTTGTGTCCCAAGGGGGTAAAGAAAAAAAATAACTGGGGAGGGAGGGCAGGGGGTGTCACTCAGCCTTGGAGCAAAGCCTAGAAGAAGCACCACTTGCATCTTTGGCCCCCACACCTTTCCCCTGCTCTAGTCACTAGAGAGTACTTCTTCCCTTCCCTTTTATCAGTCAGGCCCACAGATTGAATGTTATCAATTGACAGCTTTAAAGCTAAGGAATTGTATAAATTAAATACAGTCTGCAGCAAATATACTGAGGAGCTAGAATTTATATACACACTAGATATGGGAGCTCTTAGTTATTACCCACTTAAGGCTATGGCACTGATGAATGGTAAGGCCACCCCATCCCTGAAGGCACTTTTCATTACCCACAGTACAGGAATATTGAGAGAGTGTGTGTATGTATCCAGCATGACTGCTCATTTCCATAGTTCTCCATCAGGTTTGCATTCAGTTTATAAAATAAAAAATTACTCCAGGGACACATTTCACTCATTCCAGAACCCTTTCTCTCTCTCTCTCTCTCTCTCTCCCAGCCCATATCCTGGCCGCCTCTCTCCTTCTCCTAGACCCGATACTGCAACAATACCTTTAAATCTGATGGTGCTTATTAAATGAAACAACTTAATTACTATCAATATATAATGTTGTGTACTTCAGCCTCAACCGAGGCATCTGATCCCATTCTGCTCCTGACCTTTAATGGCCATCAAATCAAAGTAATTTTGGTCAGCTCAGTACAGCTCTGACACATGCCCAGGTCAGGAAGACGAAGGGACACTAATCTACCATGTTACCCTGCCCATTGTTTAATACCTTTTTCAATAGAATCTAATACCTGGAGAAATGCCAGTTTTCTGTCTAGTTTGGGTTAAAACCTCTTTCGCTGAAAATAAATAATTATGGAACATTCTGAATAGCCCAGGGTTTACATAATTGGTGCCTCTTAGACAGAGCAATATACTTGCCTTTGAAGTTTGCAAGGAGAGGAATTTAGGAATTCAAATCAGTGGCAGCGCTCCTGAGTGCGCTGTGCTCTCCATCTTGGAGGGACCAGCGCCAAAGCAGGCTTAATTAAGGGAAGTGAAAACCACTTTCGATTCACCAAGGTAACACAACAAGTGCATTGCTTCCTCTGAATTGAGGGGAAAATAGCAGGAATGCTTCCACTCAACGACAGCTATTCTGCAGGCTGGGACTCGAGTCCTTTGGAGGGGAGGGGGAAAAAAAGAAATCTGTCATAAAATAACCAGTACCCCATGCATAAAGACAACAGGAGTGTTTAGGTTCAAGCATTACTATTTATACATATTGTTTCCCTAGTGTTAAACAAAACAGGTTTTCCCATGCCAAAGCAAGGGATGCTGCCAGGAGAACTAGACACCCTGTCTGGATCGGACGAATAGCTTGACCTATTGACAGGGCAGCTGGATGCAACAATATTTTATAGTTTGCTAATGCACTTGCACTAGGCCACTCCCAAAGCAACCCACACTCCAGAAAAAAAAAAAAAAAAAAAAACTAACAATCTAACTGCAGCATGAAAACGTCACATCAAGGCAGATAGCAGCGACTTTCTGGCAAAACAGCCCTGGCTGCATCAAATGCAACGGCAGGAAACTGGGGAAGCATTCAGGGATTGCCAGGTTTCAAACCAGCCCTGCCTTTGCCTTGGTGAAAGAGGGAGGCTACAAATCATATCTGCCCAGCTTTTGAAAACGCCAGTCACGGAAGCTGAGCAGAAAACACAGAAGGATGTTTTTGTTAATTACCTGTTTCTCCACTGCCCATTCTTTACCTGAAGCCATTAGTCACGTAACAGAGCGGGCAGGTAACAAAACCCAGCGACGGAGATTTATAGGGCATCTCTCAACCCCGGGGTCCCACAGCAGCTTACAGGGTTGGGATTACATCATGCCAGAGCTCTTCAAAGGCTGAGGGGCCAAAACCGCCCTTGGTGAAGCCTCCACCACCCCGCAGGTGCCGCTCCAGGTCACAAAGAGCTTCGCAGAGCCACAGGGACAGGCTCCATCCCTCCCAGCCCCCGACCAAGGGGAGCAGAAGCAGGATGTGGCAGGCTCTGTACAGCTCAGCCTCTGCACTGTCCATGCGAGGGAAACAGGGAGGAATGCCATCAGCTCCGGGGGAGTTGTAGGGGTGTAACTTAGAGCAGGGTTTGTAATCAATCCTCACCCAGACACTTACTTGAGAAGGAATTCAGGGTTTGGCTGTACGTACACCAGAATCACTTCACAACCGCTGAATACATTTGTGATGTAATTGAATCCCTCAGTGATTTTTCTTAAAGACAAACCTTATCCATTTAGGCTCGATTCTGCATCATTAAAGTTAACGGGAGTTTTGCCACTTACTTCAGTGACAGTGGGGCTGAGGAGGGATTGGGGCAGAGCAGATCACTCCACACAGTGTATCAGCTGCATCTCTGGCTGTCAACTTCTCCAAGAGTCAGGAAAAGAGTATTTTTCCATTGTTTTGGAGGAAAGTTTACTCTTAAAGGGCACAAACACTGAAACTTGACCAGGAGTGTGTGGCTATACTTTGCCCTCATCCAGGCTGAAGTAAATCCTGAGGGAAGCTGCTGAAATCAGCAGGGAACCAGTCTCAGCCGGGGCAGTGGTCAGCTGGACACGGAGGGGTTTTAGCACTGCCATTATGTACTTCCCCCACACTGGCTTTGCAAGAAAATAGTATCCTCTCTCCAGACACACAAAGCCAAAGTGCAAAATATCCTTTTGATTCAAAAGTAAGCACACAAAAGCGTTTTTCCTCATGAACTGCCATGCAAACCTTTTCCCTTTTCCCCGCCAGCCGTTCCCTGCATCTGATCCCACATCTGTTTGCCCTGAGTGGAAAACACTGGTGAGTTTAAATGGCGTGAGTCAACTTCCATAACCAAGAAGGGCACAGCCTAGACCACCAAATCACAGCTTATGAGTCTTTCCTAGCATATTCTGAGATAAAAGATCTCAGTTTTATTCAAACAGAGCCAAACCCTGCTGATACCTAATTTTGCTTCTATTACCTCATTAATAACCTGCAGACATTTGCAGCTTACACTTCTTTATGTCTGCATTGTGGTTGTCATACCAAGGCACGAGGGCTATTTCTTGTTGTATTTGTTTTGGGTTTAATTCCCAGTTCTAGTCTACGCCTCTGCCACCTTTGCAGGGCTGGGCTCAATTAACCCTTTTGTGTTCTCTTTGCAATGAGCTGCAGCAGTCGACAAGCTAAACATGATCTTTTAATAGTATTAATGTATTCATGTGAAAATATTCATTGACAGCTTTATGTAGCGTGGCAATCACTAAAAGTGGGATTTAAAGTACAAAAGTGGCATTTAGTAGTTGAGTGTAAGGGCATGTTCACGTGTCAGTTAATTGCAAACATGTTTAAAATGTGTATTCAGCTAAAAACAAACCTATATGTTTAACAAATACTTTTCATATTGGTCAGACTGGCAAAACCAAAAACAAGTTAACGTAATTTGACCGCATCAGGTAAACTCTTTAAAAAAGGGTTTTAAATGAGGGATAAAACTGTTTACAAGTTTTTAACTGTAAAATATTTCTTTTCTTCTTGTATCTTGCCAATATCAATAAAGAAACAACATGTATAAATATATATAAACAGACACTTGGCATAAGAACACAATTCATGAAATATGAGTAATAGAGCAGGAAAATTCAAAGTATATTTCTTTTTTTACTGTACTGAATGGACAGGTTACTGTAAAGAATACATTATGTGCAGATGGATGAAAATATAAAGTGCATGCAGGATATGTAGGATGTGAACAGGGTGTTCATTTCCAGGTAGAAATGCAAACATTTTGGTTCATTTCAGATCTCACTTATACTGCACTACTTGGTGTCATTTCATTGACTCCCATGTATTTGGACTTGAGTCCAGCAAAGCACTTAAACACATGCTTAGCTTTAAGCGCACAATAGTCCCCTTGAAGTCAAATTAAGCACATATTTACGTGCTTTGCTGGATCAGGGCCATACTACAGATTTACACAGATGTAAGTGAGCTCAGATGAGCTCAAGCCACAATGTTTGTGTCCAGATTCAAATCCAATTGGCAAATGCTTTCAAAAGCCGGAGGTATTTGGATTAGGGGTTTTGGTCCAAGCCAATCTGTAACTTTAGTACCTGAACCCGCATTTCTTGTGCGCCCAAGACTCCCATCGGCATTAGTGGGAGCTTTGGAGGCACAAGAAGTACAAGAGCAAGACCTCTGGGACTAAAAAGCCAATTTACTTAAACCCAAATTATAACATTTTTTAACCTTTAGATTAAACCAAACTCCCACCAGAATTCAGCCCTCGCTCCATTACATTTCTCACCCAGAATCTGGATTTTTTGTTTATCGTATTACTATTGCTTTTGGCCAGCGCTCACTTTATTATATAACATTAACCTAGGAAAAACTAATGGGCACCATCAAATAGCTGTTAACATAAAGCACTTACAAACAAGTGCCATTAGTGGACCAGCAGACAGCACAGGAACTCATTTATGTTACGTCTGTTAACGCTGGATAAACACAGATTTACAATTTTTAAATGGCAAACGATGCCTCAGTCTGGTGGGAAATTAACTGACAGGTTTGTCAGAGACTTCACAGGTCCAGCAATCAGGTGTCACACACTGAACCCCCAGCTATGGGTACCCCAGCTAAGAGGTGCTGGAGCACACGCCAACACGCTTTTTCACCCACGTGCACCCACCAGCCTCCAGCATCACCAGATTTTTCACCTGGGGCATCAGACATGCAAGGCCCTTTCTACATGGAAAAAGAAAAATCTTCAAAGCATCAGGAGCAGAGGTTATCACCTCCCACTCTGCACGGATCAACAGGTTCCTGCTTCTGGTATTGCTCAGAGCAGAGGTGGCTGCTGGCTTTGGGAAGCTTGTGGTTCCCATAAATGTGGGAAACACTAGCAAAAACACGGGAAATCCCCCCAGCCCAGCACTGAGGGCAGCACAAGAAGCTGGAGAGCCCTTTCAGCAATTCCTACCCTCTCCAGAGAATGCTCCTCATCAGCAACAGCCTCCAACACCCACCTCACCCTTGCTGTGGTCAGCAAAGCCTCAGTGGGACAGCTCTGCTGGTTTTATCAGATGCTCTTATAGGATTAGCACACCTTTTCTTGCTTATTAACCAAAACCAGAGTGAGGTGGTGCTATTCAATCACCTCCATCACTGCAAACACAACAGGCAAAGCTCTCACAGCACACTGTGAATGTTCAAGAGAAAGGCAGGCCCTGAGCACCCTTAAAACCATCTCCACTCTCACACACGACTGACCAGGGCAGCAGGGAACTAAAGAAACCCACCAGATTCTGCTGCTGCCTGATGGTCATCTGAACCTGCAGCCAGAAATTAATTAATTTTTCCCTTTTTTATAAATATTTCTATACATCAAGGAAAGTACAAAGAACATGGCAGAATCACAGGCCTGGAAGGAGACACAGCAGAAGTGCACTAAAGGCTGCAACACAAAGTGAAACTAGATGTGGCATCCAACATCTATTCCCATAACATTTTAGCTGTGGATGGGGAGACTGTACTGGGAACAGAGTGCTTTATCGTTCCCCCGAGCTAATCTCCAACATGATCTGAAATCACACAGGGGAGGAAAAAAACCTCTTCCTCCTATTGCTTTGGGATTTTGTAACCAACACTGGGGAAAAAAAAAAAAATCAGTGCCAGTAGACACAATGCTAAACAAGTGCAAACTTTGCAGAAAAAAAAAAAAAAAAGAAGAAAAGCAGGTATTTCTCAAGGAAACATCAAACCATTTCTTGTAGCCTCTGCCCAAAATACAGGAGAAATAACATTTGGTTGACACCAGGTCTAGGGTGACACCTTGAGACTCCTGTTATAGCATGTACTTACACCCAGGAGATGGAAATACCCTCAGTTTTTGAATGCAGGCAACAAAAAAAGCAGCAGCACACTTTGCCAAAGCCCAAAATCACCCCCTGGCCCAAACCCACCACTGAGTGAGCAGTACCTGAGATCATGACTCCACACACAGCTTCACCTGGAGCAGGGTGAAAAATACATTCCATGGTGTCCTACAGGACAAACAGCAAAATATTTGAAAGAGAGAAACCTGCCTTCTGTCCAGCACAGAGCCAGCTTTGCTGTTCCTTAATTAACTTGCAAACAAGTGTAAAATAGAGAGCCCAATTTCACCTGGCACAGCTGAGCAGGTCCCTGCACAGCTGCATGGAGATGAAGCTCAGGAGACGTAGAATCACCCTCAAAATCTTTCTTTTCTCTTTGTACTGAGTGACCTTCACTCCTGTATCTCCCACCAGTCCTGTGTCTCATCCCCTCTCAGGCCATCTGACACAGTGAACACACCTGTGAGCTTCTGAAAATCTGAGAATCCTGATGCAATCACAGAATGAAATCAGCTGGACAGCCTGGGTACTTGAAAGGCTGTAGAGGACAACATTGGCAGGGCACAGTCCCTGTTTGTTAGTACATAATTACAAAACCAGATGTCCTGCTCTTCTATATTGCTTTTTACTTTTTTTTTTCTTGCAGAAAATTGTACCTTAGTTAACTGCCTTTCTTCGCTCAAACATTCAGGAAGCCAGTAATGACATAACTCTAGTTTAAAATTTACTTTTCCTCAGATGGTGTTGCACATCTCGACAGAGTTTTTTAAAGATATTATATATTTTTTTAATAATCACCAAGACCAGCATAGCTCTAATACTGGAGAAATATCCTAAAAACTGATATAGCACCGAGGGCTACAAAACACAAGAGTGACTGATGTGTAGTCCTGATAATTCTGTATATCAGGAAGTGGAATGAGAGATGGATAGATAACATAATATTGTTATATAGCCACAAAAACAAGCCCATAAAGATATTCCCAGAAATTAAAGCCCAGGCTGTCTCACCATGATTCTTTGCTGTGAAATAAATGATACCTCTGGAAGAATGCAAACCCCAAGGACACACTGGAGTACAAAAAGGAGAGAAAAAATCCTTATTTTAGAGAACTGAAACTATTTTCCACTTCTAAGTGTTAGAGACTAAATACCTTGACAGAGTGAAGATTGCCCTGTATCGCTTTCTCCGCCTCTGGATGGATCCCAGGAGGAACAGCCAGCACTGAGTCCATCCCCCTGCCAAAGCAGGCTCTACTGTCACACCAGTTTTACACCAGTTTAGCTCCTGTGCTCTGGGACTGCTTCTTCAACATTCTAAGAGGAAAAAACCCCTCTAGCCAGTGCTGTCTGTGGGGCTCCTGCAGCTGACAGAAGCTACAGGCTGGGGAAAAGGTCTGTCTGCTCCCGCTTCTCTGATGGTCTAGGAAAAGGTATCTTGGAGAAAAAAGGGATAAGAAGCTCCAAGAACAAGAGAGTTTGGCTGAAAACCCCACCAGTAAAACATACTTTCTCCTGCTAGCCTCCTGCAGAATATGTCTTCAAGCTATTGGCAGATTTGGACACACATAAAATACCTTTTGCTAAGACATTTTCACGTTAAGTTGATCCAGATAATTTCTGAAATTAAGTACCTTCTTCCAACTTAATGTGTATCAGCCATGTACTTCTATTAACTCAGTCCAGTGTCAAAACCTGCAGTAGAGGTTAATATTTGGACCTAGCTGTTTTTCTAGCTATTCATATCACTTTTATTTCCTTTCCTTTTTTGTTCTTTCCTTAACCTCTTTTTTACTGCTGTTAAATTCCTTGCTTTCATTTTTGCAGGAGTTCAGCCTTCCAGCCCGCTCTCCGATGCTGTTAGACATCAGCTCAGGCTCAGACTTATTACTTCTGATATGTCACTCCTCAGGCAGAGAGCCTAAAGCAACACTGCTCCCTCCAGCCCTCGCAGGCTTCAGCTGGATCCTCACCGACCCACAGAGCACAGCTATTTCTGCAGCAGGAGCACAGAGGGAATATGTGGACCTGAAGAGTAAGCCCAGCACCTTAATTTACACTGAGGCTCTGAAACGGGAGACTGAGCTGGAGGTCAAGATGCACTGAGGTGATTTAGCCATATTAGATGGCTGAGATCATGCATAAATATATTTTTATGTATTTATATATAACTGGTATAGCACTGGGGAAGGAGAGGAAAGCAGGAGAACAGCATATTCAGGGCCTATTTAGTATTTGAAAAGCACCAATCATCTCTTAAAACAGATGTCCTGAATTATTCCTGTGCAGAAAGGTGCCAGCAGAGCTGATTTGTTTGCCTCCTTCTGCTTGGAGGTCTGACAGCAATCCATCAGACACATCCCATCTCCCAGACCTCTTCCCCTCACCATCCCTGCCTACTCTCTGGTCACTTCCACCTTATTTCCAGTTCTGCCTTTGCTGCTGACAGTGTGAGACAGCCCTTCTTTCTAGGAAGGTTGGCAGGATGAGTTTGATGGTTACTGGCTGTTGTAAAGTGGGTAAAAAGACATCAGATGTTTTCTTTTTCTCTCCGCTCTGTGGCACCAGGAAGTGCAGCATATGAAAAGGAAATACGGTCATTGGAATTAATATTCCTTTTTTTTTCCTCCAGTTTCTTCACCTTTTTTCATTTCCCATGGTGGTCTCTGCATTCTCTTGTCTCATTCATGCTATATAAATAGTACTGAGCCCTGATGAGGTCTAAATTCTGTTCAAAACCCCAGAAAGGGGTTTTAAGGTTATATCTGAGTCCTCAGACCAGTTAGAACTGGAAGAAGAAATGTCTGTGATTTAGTGTCTAACAAACAAACCACCAAGGTCAAGATGGCATCTTCTCCCATATTGATGACCACTTCCCTCAGCATTTGGAGCTGTTGCATGTATGAGCAGTACTTCCTTAAATGCCCAGCCATGTTTAATTTCCCCTCTAAAATGACTTCCCAAAGAGAAGTGGGTGTGAATTATTACATTGTAAAAAAAGGTTTTTAAAAGATGAGCCATGCCAAGTGTGAAACAGTTATTGTGTGAGGAGCAAACATAGTGGAGGTTTGTCTTGTGAATTCTGGACCTAGGTTTGCACACAGCCAAAAGGCTGAGGGACAAGTGATTTTAATAGCCTGGTTTAGAAAATGAGCCTGGAGATTGTGGTGGTCACCTCACCTGTAAAAACCAGGTCTCTTAAATGTATTTCAAACCAGAAATGCTTCACTCTCCAAAAATAAATGTATGTTGCTCATCCCTGGACCTGGGTCAAACTATTCCTGTTTCTTTCAAGGATTATCCATTCCAAGGGCTATCCAGCCATGCTGGCCTCAACCTACAGCTTTCCACAGCAGAGCTGAGTGCTGTTGCCATGTCCTGCCCAGTGGTCTGATCCAGAAGCCAGTCCAGGTCTGATTGATTTTGGGAATCTGGACTGTATGGTACTGCTTCCCATGGCAAACCCAAACACTGTAGGACCTTGGCTTCTAACATTTCTCCCTATTTACAAAACGTTATATCTAAAACCATTACGCTGGTAACAAAATTGCAATCAGAAGCCCGGAAATTGCTAAATAAAGCCCATTTTACTGCTTAACTTCAAGGAAAACCATAAAATTATCAGTCCTCTCTTTCCTCGATATATTTTCCTCGCAGTTTGCGATGCTCCGTGGGGTATTTTGCTATGTGAACTCCGTGATGGTTTGGCTCCAAATTATCCGAACATAAAACTGAGCTTATGGAGCCTCACTCAGAGGTTGTGTGGACCCTTTTTATTGGCAGGGACTTAAAAAGAACCTTAATAAACCTTATAGGCTTGAGGGACTTCTTGGTTGCTGGCTCTTGCCAGCCACACTGCTCAGGTCCCTCTCGCAGCGCCCGCGTGGAGAGCGGGCTGGAACCACAATCCAGGGATTTTATAGGGCTGGATTACCCGTCGGCGTTGCCTTCTTCCTTCCCTGCGAATCTCAGAGCTGTTTTCTTTGAAAGCAAGCAGGTGATGCTGCAAGGATACTCATAGCTTAATGCAGCTTGGTCACCCAAGAAGGTGGACACAGCCAAAAATAATAGGGTCGGCTAAAACAGAGCCAGGGGGGCCATTTGCTGTTAGGGGGAAAGGGCTGATGTGATTAAAGCTGAAGCACGTTCACCCATGTGCAAGCCATGGAGTCCTGACTCCGTGGATTTTCCTTAAAGCATCCATTTCTCCTCAGGATTTTATTACTGCCTCCAATGATGCTGTAATTGCACGTGTAGGGCAGCAGGCCCCAAGTTTAATCTGCATTTCTCAGGGCCCAAGCTCTGTGCGGGCTGCCCGTGTTTGCACAGAGCTCAGCACAACAGGCATCCAGTCCTGGCTGCATTCTGTGGTCGCTGTTTTAATTCAAGTCATAATAAATAATAATGGCAGGTTGGAAATAAATCTTCTGTGTTTGGTCCATGACTGATCCTTCAGCTTGGTGCTTGGTAGAAGCCCCAGCTGGGAAGGTTTGGTGCATCCCATCCTGGTTCTGACTCTGTACCACCCCTTATGGCTCAGTCTCAGCTCAGTTTTCACTCAGGGCATTGGTACAATACAGATAATTTCACCTTTTCACTCATTGTGAGGCTGGTCACTGATATTAAAGATACTGTACTGATATTAAGACACTGCAATTAAGACACTGCACAGGTTTATTCACTCAGATCTCTCTGATCTGCATCATCTGGGTGACTAGCGCATAATTTCTTCATTTCTCAGTTACCTTGGCTTTATTGGGAAGCACAAACTCCTGGACAGTAATTATTCAGGCAGAGCACAGCTGCTTAATAGCATTTTCACAGGCAGCCAGTGACTACTGAAATCCTGCTTTCTATATGAACTGAAAGAATCAGGACAAATATCTCATGCTGTTTATATTTTACAATTAAGAAGTCTTCATTTTTTGCTGTAAATCATCATTATCATGGCACAGTAACAGTGAAACAGCAAAAGTATAAAGCAGTGCAGTTAGCTCAGATACAGCTGATATCTCTTTGCTTTTCAGTGTTGTATATTCTTAGACCAATGCTCCATGCCAGTCCCTGTAGCCAAAAATACATCAAGAGACTAAAAAAAGTAAAATAGACATCACTTCAAAATTATTTCAAACAACATATTTCCTTTTTTTTCCTTTATACAGAGCCACAAAGAGAATGGGAGAGATTAAAACTCACCAAAAGCATTGCTTAATTCCTCACCAAGGTGCAAGTAAATAAAACGTGCCATGGTAAGTTCAAATCACAAAGAGTTTTCAAGAGGGGAAGGTTAATCATTTCTGTCAAATGTTGGAAATGTTAAATGGTTTTTAAATCAAAAATATAGGCACCACCAGTGACTCAAGCTGTGCTCTAGACATGTTTGGGGTGATTTTTTTCCAGCAGTCAGTGCTTGTCTCTCACATACCTTCTGTTTGTCTGAGATGAAATCGGGAGGCAATAAATGGGGCACTTACTGGAGGAACCAGGTACTTTCAGCAGCAGAGCTATTTGTTCAGAAAGTACAAATTCAGGCTGTCTGGAGAACCACAGTCCTTGGAATGGAGAACCAGGGGTGCTAGCCCCCTCCCACATGCCCCAAGTGCCCACCACAGCCCTCAGAGGTCCTCAGCCCATGGGAGAGATGGGGCACAGTGGGAAACGGGGATTCAGAGTCACCACAGTCCCCCCATCAGCAGCGTTCATATTTCATCCTAATGGCTGAAATGACTCTTAAATGAGGCCAGATTATAGGGCCAACCTAATTCACTTAGACTGATGTAAATCCAGGTATCTGTTACAGCATCACATGTTGGGGCTCACCGCAGAGCAAAAGCTGCTGATAACCCCCCGCCCCCAAGGATGAAGGGAAGCAGATTCCTCCCAGACAGACCCAGTCCAAGGCCCGTTGAAGTCGGTACAAGCTCCTTCAGCTCCAGTGGGTTTGGGATAAGGCCCACAGTGAGCTCTGAGCCAGCTCTGCTGCCAAAACGCAAAATCCTTTTCCATTGGCTTTGCCAGTTTGGTGTTAATACATGTGTGAAGGAGCTTGGGGCAGGGGGGGAAGTTTTTGAGGGTTTGTTTTTTTTAAGCTGAGGAATGATTTCACCCCTTCGAGCATGTGGACTTTATGCAAAAGAACAGGAGAGGAGGCGGGAGATCTTTTTCCTGAAGCCATCAGCTCCGTGCTGCAGCATCCCAGCAGAGGGTGGGTGTGTCCTTCACAGGGACCCCTGGGTCCCTAAGACTGGGTTAGTCCCCTCTCTCTGCTGCAGAAGGGCAAATCTGGAGTCATGGGTGGGCATCAGTACAGAACCCTGCTCACCACACGCAGATGAAACAAAAGGAGGCCTGATAAAACATGGGATGTGGGAAAAAAGTATCCCTCAGACACAGGTGGGCCTCCCATCCCAGTATAACAGGACCTGCTGCAAGCTGGTATCATTTCTGTCCCATTTTCCCTAATAAACAGCACTGCCCAGAGCCATCCTCCAGCTTTCTCTGCCACTCAGCTCTTTCCTCACTGCCCAGTTTTACGTTGCACGTGTCCCACACATGATGCTGTTGCCCCTTTGACTTTCCAGGGGAAGGGCTCTGCCTTCCTGTGGCTTTCAGAGCATGTAGCCTGGCTGGTCTCGGAATTAGACTGGGGCTTTTCCAGGCTATCTCAGTATAAACAGTTGCAGTAGGGCACATATTATATGGTAAGATCATCCGAAACCAAACATTTTCCCACTGCACACAATAAACATCCATAATAAATTACATTATACAAAATATATTTATGGCTAATTTTTTAATTTAAACCACCTGGGAAATTTTTGTTAGGCTGGTTGATATGAAGGTCTCAGTATTCTGGTAATCTAATGATATCTAATAGACAAAATAGTATGATGTTACAGCAGTCTCAAAGCTTTCATTTTCTGTATCCCTCTCAGAGATCAAACTGGCAGAACTCATATTTTTTGAAATTTTATACATAATTGGTGATGCAATTGCCAAAAATAACCTATTCATAGAAGTCTTGCTCTTCTGGTTTCTAACTTACTGTAATCACGGAACAGAGCAGCACACTGCTTTGCAATGGAATATGGGTTTGGGTCAGGGAGCAAGGGCTACGATTGTGTGGCAGTTTCCATTCTGAGGATTATTTTACAGGCAATTTAAATTTAGTTTGGAGTTTAAACAGGGCTAAAATGTAGTGCACCCATTCAGACATATAAGCAATTCTTCAGAAAAGAAATAAAGCTGTAACTTGGGTATATTTCTTTTCTGAACCAAAATTTTGCTCCAGTATAAGATTTTCTAAACAAAAGCTATTGGTGTCAAAGGAGACAAGAGTGCTTCTGTTGCATAAATTAAGCCCAGAACCGTAATCCTTCCACCATAAAACTCTCATGCTCATCACAGATCAGTCAAGATTTCCAAAAAGACTTGAGATCGTCACAGATCTCTGTCTAGTCAATACAAATCCCAGCTCAATCCATGCTGTGGATCTGCAACGAGCGCTTGCGGCTTGGTAGTTGCTGGACTCATTTTAAAGTGCAGCCCATAGCTTTAGCTACTTCCTTGCCTCCTGTTGTTCCTGGGACTTGGAGGCCATGTGGTACATTTCAGCCTTAACTCTGAATTTCCTTTATTCTGAGATCAAACTCTGACATTCCCTCAAGGTAGTGGGGGTTATGTCGTTGCGTATATCCCAGTTTAAAAGATAATGCTTCACTGAAACAGACACAGCATTAAACCCTGAAATAAAACGAATTGTATTTCACTTCCCGACTCTTATGGCTGGATTAACTTACATTTCTTTCTCTTTGTTACATATTTAGCACCAAATACAATATTCATTGCAGGCTAGCTTCCCTCCTCCCACACGTATCCGTAGCTGCCCTTTCTTCCAGCAGCACTGGAGAAGGCAATGCCTCGGCATAGCCTTGAAATGCAAACAAAAGGGAGGGAACATAAAGTCAATGAGTGATCAGGCAGGACTCCTTTATACTCTGAGAATTTTGATTTTTTTATTTAAAATGGCAATGCAAAGGGGCAGAGTCCTGGGGACTGCAACATCCACTTCTCCTTAGCTTCTCCATCCCGTTCCCTGCCTGGCTCTTTCTCTGCCAGTAAACACCTCCCTCCAGCAGCTCCTGCAGCAAAGGGGTCCTGGAGGTGCTTCCTGATGCTTACCAGTCTATGTCATGATCTATACTGGTCTTGTCTGGCTGTTAAGAACTGCAGCAGTAACCTGTTGCACAGAAACACAGCAGGAACCCACTGGAAATCCATCACAGAGCAGTGATCAAACCACTGACCTCAGACCCTGTTCTCTGTATCCAAACCTCAGCTCCTACACCCTACTCCTCCTTCCCAACTTTGAAAAACCCAAGCCTTTGCCCCCAGACCCAGGGACAGGGCACTCTTTAGGGTGCCTGTGATCCAGGTAAGCAGTGCTAAGGACGGAAAACACTTCGAGCCAGACGTTGGTTCTGCGTGGTCGGAGCTGAACCTGGGTTTTTTAATGACCATTTCATTTTTAAGTGCATTCTGTGATCCCAGCCTTGAGCTTATGCCTCCATATGAAACTGCACTGCTTTAACTGGGTGCATAGATTATAAAACCAGGAAGAGTGGTCTGGTCTGCTCCCCCTGTATAACACAGGCTACAGGAATTCCCTAAATTAATTCCTGTTTGGATTAGCTCATATCTTTTTAGAAAAACAGCCAACCTTAATTAAGACAAAGGAATTCCACTGGTGGTAAAACCCACCCAGCTCTCAGTAAATAGTTTTACTGGTTAAATACTTTCACTACTTAAAATATGAACTGCATTTCTAATCTGCATTTGTCCAGTTCTACCTCTGTCTACTGAATAACATGACACTTGCATCTGCTAGTTTGAAAACCATGTGGGATTAAACCTCTTTCTGCTCTTCATAAGCATAACTAAACTGAAATGATGTAAAACTGATTGTATTAAATTACAGCAAAAGAACACCGACTTGCTCCAAAAATGACAGCAAACCTAGTTAAATTTTAAATAAACAAATATTATGAATTCTTAGTTGGAAACCTAAGTGTCTGAACAAGCCCTTCCAAAGTACATATGTTTAAAAAGTGGTTTACTGCAAAGCAAGGCAATTCTGTGGACAAGGTTTCATTAGCTGAGATTTATAAAACTCCATCTGCTTCCCCACTGCCCTTTCCTCATCTACCTTGGTCTGGAGCAACCACCAACGCTTTCTTTCTTCCACCACATACCTGTCCTGGCAGAAAATTCATCCCACTTTCTTCTTCAGAGAAGAAAGAAGAGAGCTTTATCAGGGAGCTGTGCTCCCCAGGACAGGCAGAAATACCTTCTCTGTCCAGCCACCTTTACTTCCATGGGAAGACAATAAAGATTTTACAGCGGATACTCCCGCCACGGAAGGACACAATTAGTGCACTTGGGAAGCATCCCAGGGAACAACACCCAGGCTGCTGCACATCAACACGGTGTTCCCTACATTAATCCAGAATGTTTCAGAGCCTTTGTGGGTGTACAGATATTGGTGTCAGGACTACAAGCACCCCAGGAACCTGTGCATACCACAATTCTCTCTAAACTATACACTGTACATATATTAATCAAAATTACAAGTATCAAATGGATTGACCTGCACACACAGACACAGGTATTATACACATAGATAAATATATCTCCACAGCATAACCAGAAATATGTTCTGAACACACATGTATGCACACATCTCCACAAGCACAGCCACATCCACACTTAAATAAGTAGGTGAATAGGTGAATATGAACACTAATAGCCATTTATGGCAAACAACAATGAAAGCTGTCCCTGGAGCCCGCCTAGGGTACAGCAGCCAAAATGATTGAGTATGTACAGGGCACTGCTGCAGCAATGGCACTCACTTGGGCCTCCTTTTAGAAATGATTAATATTTAACTGACTTGGTGAACCTGGCTTTGGTTTTAATTATGATTAGATAACAGGGTGCACAGAGCTGTCCCACTAAGGACGTCGTGGGATGTCCGAGCAGCTGCCAATCGTGCTTTGTGAGAAGACAGACAGAAAGTGAGAAGGGGAGAGAGGGAGAGATAGGAGACAGTGAAAAACAAAAAAAAACCCAAAAGTACTCAGCTCTGTTTGTGTTTGTTTGGAAAGAAAAGGGGGAAAAGCAGCCCGAGAGGCCGGTGTAATGAGATGCTGTAGCTTTCATGAAAGAGGTGAAATAATTTTAAACACAGACACACAATGAGTTTATTTATTTAGAAAGTTGTTAAATAGAGTCTGGGAATTCAAATATTCAATGTTGACATTGTACAGAGCTGGCGGGGAGCCAGCTCCAGCTCTCCAGAGGGACCCAATGGCCACGGCGCCCAGGCCCTCGCCCCTCCCAGCCCACTAACTAGGTAAAAGCCATTAGTTATACCCACAAGCAATATCTGAATCCGAGTCAAATAATGTTGCCTCAGCCAGCCAACTTCAAAGGCGTGTAAGTGTGTTTGGCTTTTTAGTGCTGGAACTGCAGCAATATGTCACACTTTTGAAAGAGTTTTGTAAACAGTTCCTTCCCTTTTGTAGAAACATTTCTTAAGTTTCTTGTACCCCATGTAAACAGCGTTAATTAACAAGGGTTACATTTTTCATTTACAAGCAGGGCTGTATTAATAACGAGCTCGCCTTTCCGACCGTCCTTTTCCTTTGTGTCCTTTCTCTGCCCGGCACCGCGGCCGGCCCGGTGTGGCCGGGGAGCAGCCAGGAGGCACCGCAGAGCTCAGCCCTGGGCTCAGCCCCGGGCTGCATCGCCTACCACGGCACCACATAGCTGGTCCCGGATTCGGGGGTGGCTGTTGGCCCTGAGTAGGAGAGAAGGAGAGAAAGTGGGGAGAGGGAGGAAAGGGGAAGAGGGATAAAAGGGAGGAGGAAAAGAGAAAAAAGAGAAGAGAAGAGAAGAGAAGAGAAGAGAAGAGAAGAGAAGAGAAGAGAAGAGAAGAGAAGAGAAGAGAAGAGAAGAGAAGAGAAGAGAAGAGAAGAGAAGAGAAGAGAAGAGAAGAGAAGAGAAGAGAAGAGAAGAGAAGAGAAGAGAAGAGAAGAGAAGAGAAGAGAAGAGAAGAGAAGAGAAGAGAAGAGAAGAGAAGAGAAAAGAAAAGAAAAGAAAAGAAAAGAAAAGAAAAGAAAAGAAAAGAAAAGAAAAGAAAAGAAAAGAAAAGAAAAGAAAAGAAAAGAAAAGAAAAGAAAAGAAAAGAAAAGAAAAGAAAAGAAAAGAAAAGAAAAAAAGTAAGAGAGAGAAGAAGCGGAGAGAGTGAAGGAAGGGCAGAAAGAGGGAGCGAAAGCCACACGCGCGCTCTCCGCCCTGAAAAGGGTTAATGAAGCTCCTGGTGAAAATGTGCCCGGCATATAATGGGGTTGTCTGGCCCGTCCCCGTAGCCCCCCGTGCCCGCGCCCGCCGCGCAGGAGCTGCCCGGGGACAGCGCCGGGCCGGGGATGCCGCCGGGCCGGGTCGGGCCGGGCGGTGCCGAACCGGGCCGAGCCCGGTGCCGGGGCGGTGCCGGCCGGCGGCAGCAGCGGCGGCGGGGCCGGGCCGGGCCGGGCCGGGCGGGGCGGGGTGCGAGGGACAGAGGAACAGAGGAACAAGGGACCGAGGGACCGAGGGACCGCCGGCCTCCCGCGCTGCCGCCCCCGCGCCGGGCCCGGGGCATCGGCACCCGGTGCCCGCGGCGGTGCAGGGGCCCGGAGGAGAAGGCGATGGTAAAGCGATGGCAAATAAACAGACTCGCCGAGAGGGCCGGCAGGCGGGCCACGGCAAACATCTCCCTGCTCGAAAACAAATTCCCGGACAGTCTTAAACAGGCAAATAAACTTGCCGGCTCTGTTTTTCAATCAAGCCTTTTAAGTACTAGACTGAGGCAAATTACAGGCGCAGGAAAACCTGCTGAAACTTAGGAAAGTGCTATTTTACTATCTCAGATGGTTAGAGGGATCTGGATCTACCTTGACTGCACTAAATTGCCTGTAAAAAAGTGGTGATAAAGTGTAAAAGTAACAAGTGCCTCCTTATTCACGTGTGTTCCCCTAATCTGATCACCTTCTGTCTCTTTATGAGGCTACTGGGTGGCTGGGGCTACCCCGGGCCGGCTGCAGGGCTGCGGCGGCCCGTGCTGGGGCGGGGGTTATTCGGGGATACGGTTTCACCAGGCGGGCACAAACCCACCCGAGTGGAAAAGCAGCTGCCCCGGGGCCGGGGCCTGTCCTGGCGTCTTGCGGAGCGGGGATGCCCGCGCAGGTGCAGCGCGGTTGAGGGCGGCCGGGCCCGCACCCCCCGGGCCCGCAGCCCGCACCCCGCACCGCTCCCCGCACCCCGATCCTCACCGCCCCGCTCCCGACAGCGTGGCGGGCAGACCGACTCCAGCGTGTGTTTTCCCTTATTTTTACAGCTGGGCATTCAAAAAATTCACTGGCTATTCCCCGCGTGGCTCTTTTTGTTTCTTCGGAATTATTTTTCTATTTTTTTAAGGGGGGGTAAAGGCTCAAAATTCTTTTTTAGCAATTTTACACTGAGGTGAAGAAAATACCCTTCAGGTATTCTCCCTTAATTAAGAGGGAAAAGCTTGCCTGGGTATTGGCGACAGTCTCGAAATCGGGACGATTTTTTGTTTCACGCTTAAAGCAGTAAAAGTGAAATAATACAAGAAGTGCGGTTTAACCCGATCTGTACCTTTTTCCACGTAAAAGGGTGAAGGCTACAAAATATTTTGTATTCCTAACTCAGACAGAAAGAACTGAAAAGCTAAAACCTTTTTTTCTCGAACGATTAAATTAAAGGGGTCGCCTCCAACCCTCCTTCCACTTGCCATGAAACTGAGACGCTCTTCGGGGGGGAAAGAAGCAGTTTTTCGGAACACAAAAAAGAAATAAATCCCGGCTTTTTAAATATGATTTCCTTTATGAGTCGATTGTAACCGAAGGATTATTTAATGCAACACATCTGTCTAGGAGGGGAAAGTGCTGCTGCTGCTGCTGCTGCTGCTGTTGCTGCTGCTGCTGCGAAAGCCAAGACGCGCAAAGTTTGCAGTCGATCGGATCTCGCCCGCGGAGCCGGAGCCGGAGCAGGAGCAGCAGCAGGAGCCCTGCATCGCTGCGCAGCGAGTAAAGCAAGGGAGAGGCGAGGAAACCTGACGGATTTTGTCGGGGATGGGAGATTTTTTTTCACATAATTAGCTCCAAAGCAGGGATGGCAACCTTGAGATTTAACAATATATTTGTTTTCAAATTGAGGGCGCTGGATTATCCACTTTAAGATCACCTAATCAAACGCAGGTTGCTGCTGTTGTTCAGGTTCACAGAAAAGCTGATGATGATCCAGAGACACCTTTCACTTCCCCTTTTCCCCGCTTTTCTATTTTTTCCCCCTTCACAAATAAAGAGTAAATATGCATCTGCTTTTTACGTCACGCAACTTATGCAACATTTCATCTGACTTTTTTTCCCCTGCCCATTTTTTTTTTTCACTCGGGAATGTGAGTTGCCATCGCCATGGATATCAAATGAAACTTGCCCAGATGTGTCAGAGAAAATAAAGACATCAGTTGCTTTAAAAATAGGACGCGAAAGCTGGCGAAGTTTTGTTGTTGAGTCCCTCTTCTTAGACAAAAAAAAATAATAATAATTTTAAAAAGAGCCCCAATACTGCAGCAGTTAAAAGCAGAGATCCCTATCATAAAGGAGAAACAGATGGGGTGAGCGTAAGACAAATAATTAAGCAAGTCGGGCTTTGCGTGTGGACGGCCGAGCCCTCGCCTCGCGGAACACAGACCTTCGGGCGGCCAAACTGTATAAAAAAGTGCTGGAAAATCGCCTGAAATTACAACATTTACATCAACTTTTAGCGGGTGACTCCAGCGGGCTGGGAAGCGCTCCTCGCTGCCCGGCGGCCCCGCTGTCCCCCGCCGAACCGCGCGGGGCATCCCGGCCACGCGGGGCTTCTCCACGGCCCCGCCCGCCCCGCGCTGCCCCGCACGCCCCACGCGCGGTCCGGTTCGGTGCTGGGAGCCGCTTTTTGGCACAAGCCCGCGGGCGAGCGGGGCAGGGCCCGGGGGATCCCCGGTAGCTCCGCGCCGGCTACCTGCGCCCGGGGCTCGCCGCCTCCCCCGCGGAGCCGCCGCTGCACCTCCGCGCACCCGCTCTCGCCGCCCCCCCCGCGGCCCCCGGCCCTGCGACAGCCCACAGCGCCCACTATAGGGCCCGGAGCCTCTCGCACCCCCCCTTCCCCGACCTCCCCCCCACTCCAGCCCCCGGCGGCGGCAGCAACTTCCAGCGCTCTCCACTGAACTTTTCCTCAACTCCTTCCCCACCTCCCGCCGGCCGCCCGCAGCCCCCGGCCCGGCTCCCGCCGCCGCACCCCCCGCCCCGGTCCCCGCCGCCGCCCGCCGAGCCGGGCCGGGCCGGGCCGAGCCGAGCCGGGCCGGGCGGCTAGGAGGGGATGCTGCAGGTTGCCTGCGAGCTCCGCGCCGCACCAGACATGTCTATGCAACATGGCAGAGAGGGAGGGTGAAAAGCCAAGAGAAAGGGGTATTGCACCTACTTGCGGCCAGCTTCCTCGCCCTGCCCTTGGATCGCATGCTGCCAGTCCCGCGGCCGATGCTGGCGTGGGCTTGGGGTGGGGGGGGGCTCTTTTTTTTTTTTTCCTCCCGGAGCTTTTCCTCCTTTTTCGCTCCCCCTCTCCCTCTCTCCTCTCCCTCTCCCGCACACACACTCTCCCTTTCTCTCAATCCCGGCTCGCTATCTCTCCAGCATTGTCAGTTTGGACACCTTCGCACATGCGCACGGGCGGCTCCCCCCCGCTCTTCAACATTTCAGCGCCGCCAAAAAAAAGTTTGCAGCGATCCATCACCGCCGGTGGGGACCCTGACAGCCGGCACCGGGGCCGGGACGGGCCGGAACGAGGCGCGCAGCCGCCGCCGGGCTGCGCCACCGCGGCCGCGGGGCAGCCGCTCCGCCGCCTGCGCCCCCGGGAGGGGTTACAGCGGGGGAGACCTGCGCTCCCGCGGGGCGAGGGCTGGGGGGGAGAAGTGACACCTTTCTTTTTCTGCCTTTTTTTTTTTTTTTTTTTTTTTTAATGGGCTAATAATACTGTTCTGGAGTCTTTGCAACGTTTAAATAGTTTATTCTCACCCGGCAGCAATTACCGTAGATCTTTCCGCATATATAGGCAGAGAGATATAATTTGATTACATGTTTTATTATGTATGCGTACCATGAAATCGTACACTTTCCCGGCGCGCACACTTTTTCGCCACCTTGAACTCGGCTCAGCCACCACCAGTAGGGCAGAAAAAAAGCGTTTTAAAAACAGTAACACCGACCGCTCTAATCTGTTTTAATTACAGGGTTTGCCAATCAAAGAGGGAGCGTGCAGAAATTGGGAACTCCTTTAGGGGATGGCTGTGTCCGAGGTATGAATCAATCCAAACTACGTATAGATTTTCCCCTGGTACAACCTCCTTGCATTAAACAGTTTTGTTCAATACCTTCCATGCGCTATTTATGTTCCCATTAATATCTGTTGCAAATCCTGCCAGACACCATAAAAGAAAATTACAATCTTTCAGACTCGGGGCTGCGCCAGTACATACAGGCTGCTCAACTTTTTGTTTTAATAAAATCCTCACCATCGCCCCTTCCCCCTTCAATCCCACCCCTCACCCCCCGGCTGCCGGTGCTGCGGATCGGGACCGCCCGTGGAACTCCCCCCACCCCCGCCCGGCCCGGCCCCCCCGCCCGGGCCCTCCGCACCCCACCGGTGACAACCCCGCGCGTGGGGCGGGGGCACCGCGGATCCCAAGCTGCTGCCCCAAACGCCCGGCAGACGGGCGCAAGCACTTGAACCCGCTCTGTGGAGCCGTCCTTGATGCCAATCGTTCTTTTTAATCTGTAACTTGGATTTTTTTTTTTTTTTTTTAGGGACACGCAGCTGCTCTCTGCCCACTCCATATCCCCCCCAGCAGCCGGGCAGGGGCGCGCCTAACGCCCCCCGAGTGGGAGGGACAGGAGGGCAGGGAGCTGTGCGGGGCTCGGCCTCCCCTGAGCCCCTGCACCCCTCGGGGTGCCCTGTCCGGGCTGTCCCGGGAGGAGCTGGGCCACTCTGTCCCGGCGGAGGCAGGGCCGGGACAGCCAGGGAGCGGCCACAGGCTGCGCAGGGGACACACGGGGCCGGGCCGGGGGTCGGGGCTGCTCTGGGAGTCCTGGCACTGCCCGACCCCCGACCTCGCTCGCAAACAGCGCCTTTCCTTGTGGGGCTGCACCGAGGTGTCCCCAGATCACCCCACACACCCCCTTCGACCTGCGGCGCCGGGTCATTCGGGAGAAATGAACACACCCGTGAACTTTTTACAAAACTCCCCCCGCCTCCCGCGACCCCGGGTTCAGCGGAGACCCCGGCAAAGCCGCCCGGGCAGAGATGCGCATCCTTCCCCGTGCCCGGGCACCCGCTCGCATGCGGACGGCCGAGCCCCGTGCGGGGCCGGGAGCACAGATGCGGGTTTCCCGGGCGGGCAGCCCTGACCCCGGCCGTGCCCGCCTGTCACCGCCACCTGCCCGCCGTCCCAGCGGCCCCGGGAGCCCGGCAGGTGCCGCGCCGCCCGCCCGGGGCTCCGGCCGCCGTCCCGGGCCACCCCCGGCCACCCCCGGCCGCCCGCCCGGTGGCCCCGGCATTGCCCGCCCGGCCCCGCCAGGTTCGCCCCCTTCCCCGAAAGGTCCCGGGCATCCCCCCGGGAATTCCGTTTCGTTCGTGCGGGAAACTCCTCCGCGCCGGCAGCCTCCGCTCCCTCCCGGGTGGGAAGCGACTGGCGGCCGGGATGCGGGGTCGCTTTCAGCAGATCCACGGGCAGAAACAGAGATTTAAATTTGGGGATATGTTTTTCCGGAGGGAGGGGTGGAATTAAATCTATTTCTAATACAGTCTGGGAGACCAAAGGCACCCCCTCATACACAGGTTTCAGTGCATTCCCCGTAACAGGAAATTTTCTCTTCCTTACATTATAATTGAACAAGCCCTGCAGTCTACTTGGAGAAAAGTTGGAATTCTTTATCGAGGTATTTGTTGTGCTATTGTCTTTGTGCAGTGAACTTTACATCGTGTTATTCAATCTCAATCTATATTCTCCTAGCTACCAGTAAGATTAATTTAATCATTGTAATGCAATTATTAATACTGTTTACCCAACGCTTGATTTCAGGTTTGCTGTTAAGAAATTAAGCTTCTTGCTGGGTGACCGAAAAGCTATGCAGGGATTTCCAGCCCACGTCGAAATAAAACAGTCCTCTTTATTTAGTCTCCGAACTCCAGCTTTCAGCCACGGGCTCAATTAGCCAAAATGGAAACAATTTTCATTCATTGCAATAACTCACTGTTCTGCTGATCACTTTCAAAATATACACTTTATTATTATACGCTGACCTCGGTGCCGCGAAGTGGCAAGGCTAGAAAGAGGCAGAGGGATCTCTCCAGCCCCCTTGGGCTGTAATTATTAGAAATTAATTGGGTTCAGGACCCTGGGTAGCATGGGTAAATTAATAGCTTGTCTGGTTGTTTAAATCCGAATTCTCAGTCCACAGGAGAGCAGGGGAGGGAGGCTCTGCCTCCCCGAACCCGCCCCGGGAGAGCGCGGCAGGGCTGGGGCAGCGCGGAGCCGCCGGCTGATTTCCCTCCTTCTTTTCACCAACGCATTGTTTTCGAGGAGCTATTTAGGGGTTAAAATCAAAAATAAAGATCCTGTATACTTGGAGCTGTCGTGCGGGAGTAAAAGTGAAAAGGGAGCCTTAGGCAAAAGGAAATTACTGCAAGCCCGCGTGACCTTTCCGAGAGGTAATCAATCAAGTGATCAACAGGGATATTTATCATTGCTAGATGGGGCTACTTTACAAATGCACAGGAGGGGGGGGCGGGGGGATACACACACACACACAAAAGTTTGGATAAACCCGATAAGTCTGAAGACAAATACGTAGACTTTAATCACTGGGAAGATTGCACATTTTCTCTTCTGAGCTCTCAGAAGGAAAGGAAAGGAGAAAGCCACTGCAAAGTTTCCCAGCAGAAAATGCCTCCTGTACTAGGTGGTCACATGGAAGCTGTCCACTTTGCTCTGCAGTCCTGGGAAAGGCTGGGAACGACACATGTGATTAAAAAAAAAAAAAAGAAAAAAAAGGCACCAAATACAAGGGAAAAATAATAGCGAGAGATTGAGGCTTTGATAACTGGGTTCGGTGTTTGTTTTTATGTAATGTGTTTTTATTTGCTGGCTTGAAATCCGGAGCTGTAGAGCTCAGCCCTGCCTGCCTCTAGTCCCCGAAACAGTTAACTCCGAAAACAAAACAAAAAAAACCCACCCCATGCCCCCTACTATATGAAATCAGCGATCTGGTTCAATTAAACTTGCTCTCCGTAGCATAAAGCATCCACCACAATACAGGCAATGAAATCCAACAATAAAAGCCCATGCATTTTCTGCACAGTTTCCTTCTCCCTTGTAAAACATGCCGTCGTGTAAGCACCAGACATTTAATTTTGCTTCCTATAACTTACCGGATTCCTTAACAAACCTACTCTGACCACTTTTTTTTTTTTTTTTTTCCTTTTCTCTCCCCCTTTTCTTTATTTTTTTCCTGCTTTGCGCTGTTATCCACGCACACGCCTGCACAAAGCCTCCCTGTCTGCGCCCCGCGCTGCTGCCTCTAAACGACTTTAGAGGCTGGGGAGCACCCGCGGAGCCCCCGCCGCCCCTCGGGAGCGCTGCTCGAGCCGCACTTGCGGAGAGATCCGCGGGGAGCGGCTGCGCGCCCGCGGGGCCGGCGGCGGAGCGCGGAGCAGCCGAGCGGTGCCTCCGCCGCCGCGGGGGCTCTCCCGGCCCTTGCGCGGCCCTTGCGCGGCCCTGCGCGCCCCCGCGGCGCCCTGCGCGCCCCTGCGCGGGCTCGCCCGGCCCTTGCGCGCCCCTGCGCGCCGCACCGCGGTCTGCGGCGCCCCCTCGCGGCCGCGGCGCCGCACTGCAGGGCGCGGGAGGCGGGTGCGCACCCCGCGCTGGAGGGAGGGGAGGAAACCTTCCCAAAAAAAAACGTGTTTGGATGGGACGCAGATTTAGGGTCCGGTCCCGGCGCCTGCCGGGAAGCGGAGCTGGCTCGGGGCTTGCAGCGGGCCCGGAGCGGGGCTGTCCCCGGTGAAAGTGCCGCTGAAAACACGCGGCCGCGAAGAATGAAATGCATTCATCGGCGGGGAGACGCGCTCAGCGCAGCGCTGAGCCCTGCACAACACTCCCCGGGAAATGTTTCCCTACGAAAACGGTGCAGGGTGCCAGCTATGAAGTAGATCTTGTTTCTGCCTGTAGGAAGGACCTGGATTTCCACAACACTGAGGCTGAAAGAAAAACAGAGGAAAATGAACAGGCCAGAGGCAAGATTGAAAGACCGGCGTGGAGGCCACTGTGGTAAATGGGGACACTGGAGAACTGAACCTGATTTTCTGCTTCCTGGCAGATTTCCTGTGTTACTTCGGTATTTGGCTGCATCCCCCTATCCCTCACCTGAAATGGCCAGAGGCTTCTCCAAACCCAAAAGCTGGAGGTCTCTGTTTTAAGGTGCACAGCAGGGTTGTTTGCCTCTCTCCCCAGTCCCATTAGAAGGTGGTGATGCAGGACCATCCCTAAGCATGAAACAGGACTTACATATTATCTAACTGCATCCAAAAAGGTCATTTACCCCTACACCAAAGAGAGGTGCAATCAATATCCTCAACTCAAGCTCTTTTCCGAGACTGAAAGCACTTTCTGGCCAAAAATGTCATATCCTCATATCCTCAAGAGGTTACCCCCAGTCTGTCTTGCTCTTAAAGGAGCATCAGTGGAGAATATAATTGGAAAAATTAAAGAGTAGGTGGGGGAAAGTAATTACAGGCCACAAGAGAAAAACAAACATGTTCTGAATGTAGACAAAACGTTGAACAGAGGGGAATTAATAGTACTACAAATCAAAAGGGAAAAATGTCAGCAAAGATCAGCAGAAAGTGAACATCCTATTTAAAGTGAAAATAGAAACAGTCAAAATCACAGAGAAACACAGAAGGGGGAAGGAATTTGAAAAGCAACCTAAAATCAAAATAAAGGAATGGAACAAATTTTACTCGGTACACAGTCATAGTTAAAGCTGATGCATGAATGTTTAAAGAAACTGAAGTCCCACCATGAAGGTGGGTCAGCAGGTGAGAGAAAACCTCAGCTGATCAGGCACAAGAGTTTTGTGATTTATACCCACTGGGCCAGGCTGGCTCCCATTCTGCCAAGTGAACTGGGCAAGGCTGGAAAATCCCTGCAGAGGATGAAAGGGGATTTTCCAGTATGTCCCATAACCTTCCCCTTCCTCCCTGGCCTCCCCAGTGGCTTCCCAGAAGGACAGAGCTGGGGACCAGTGAGATCTGGGCTTTGAGGAGCTGTTGTCCCCTTTGACCAAAGCAAAGAAGATGAACAACAGGGGCTGCTCAGCTCTAGCAAGTCAGTAAAACACTTTGGTGAAGTCCATTTCCTTTGGCTGAAGCCACGTTCCCAAACAGGCCATGAAGGCTGGGGAAAAATTTGATATTAAGCTGTTTAAAGATAATACCAAAAAAATGTGAGGAGTACAATTGTAATGGGGTGATGGCAGACAGGCTCCCAGAGCTTGTAGTGCTGAAATAAATGGAATTTTGAAATGAAAAAATCAAATCATCTCTTTGTGTGGTAAAAGCTCTGTCATGACCAAGAACTGTCATCACAAACGTGGGGCTCCCCTTTGTTCAGGGCATTTTCTGCTTTCACTCACGGTGTCACTCCCAGGCAAGAGTGGGCTTCTTGCTGCTTGTCTTTAAAGGAACCACAAAGGCAGGTTAACACATCAGCCTTTATAAAATCCACTGCCCCATTTTTCCCTTTAAAGCATAAGGAACACATTCATATTTCACTCTCATTTCTCTCCAGTACAAAAGCACGGGGTCGGAATTAATGAGCAAAGTATTTGTGTGACGTTTTATATTGTATTGGCATTTATATAGTGCTTTTCACAGGCTTCGTGTCAAAACCCTTTACAGGGCAATAAATCATATACCTTTCCTGATGAAATTGTATGTAGGCAATTGGGCACCTATCCTGCCCTCAGCAATGTCCCACGTGTGAGACTCGGGGACTGTGATGAAACCTGCAGAAGTGGGTCTGAAAAAAATGGATGTAGGTCAAACCTTCCCCCCTTAATATCCTGCAACACGTTAAAAAGTCTTTAGAGCCCACTTGAACAGCCACAGGAAAGACCTAACCTTAACATGACAAAGCTTCTATTACAGTCTGAATTACTCAACATGCAAATCGAATTGTGGGTCTTACACTTAACCCCAGGTTTTTTTGCCTCTGAATTTAAACAAGTTGTCCATTTACATGGAAAGTAAGGATTTTTCAATTGAATTCATTTCTAAAAATAGTGTCCATTCACAAGGCTGAACCCAAGCACAGAAATTTGGATGTTAGGCTTTCTGTTAGCATTCACAACTATCCCTCCTAACACGAAGTCTGCAATGTGACAATGCTGGCGTTTCCCTTCTCATGTGCAGTTTTTCAGATAACGAAGAGTAATGAAGTTCTGAGAACTGTATACCCGATTAGACTGACTCTTTTACACGTTTATTTGCATTCCTGCCGTGTTTCCAAAGCCACTTCGGGGTAAGAAAAAAATGGAAAGTTACTTAAAGTCTTTTGGGGGTTGGGAAGCAGGAGCCGGAGTTCTGCTCCCCTGTCTGTCTGGGGGAATCACAGCACTTTGCCCAGTTAAGGGATTTTGGATTCCATTGGTGCCAAAGGAAGCTCCGTGGAGAGTCCCTCCTGGCAGATCGTAGCCCCTCCCTTTCAACCCAGTCGTTCTGAGACGGCACAAAGGCAATGGCTCAGAAGCAAATGGAAAATCTTCACAGTAGCTAACACCATTTGAAAACCACTTTTCCACCTCCCCTATCTGTAACACATGAAAACTGATAACATTCTGCACATACTGGCTGATAGTTCAAATGCATTAGAACCAACCTAGTTATGATTTATGAGCCGGAAGAGCTGTTAGAATAATTTATAAATGTGAAAGAATAATAAAAAAAAAAAATAAAAGTGCTGTTCTCCACCAAACAGACATTTAGATTACTTAATCTAAAATCAAAGTAACGCAGAACTAGAACAAAAGGTAAAGGCACATCGCCCGGCTCCATTAACTGCCGTGGGCTGGGTTAGAACTGGAGGGTTCTTGCATCTTTGCAGAGGTGATTAATGCCCTGTGAGACCTGAGCACTCACCGTGCAGATGCACAGCCAAGGAACAAACTAACCTGGCCTCTGCTTTCTTTTGAGTTTTGTGTCAGGAGCTCTGCACCCACAGGAGCTCAAATTCACACACTGTTGTCGTGCTCTAATGGTAACAGAGCCTAATTTTATCTCTTGTTCCCATCTGGGTGTATACCCTACTTAGCAGTTTAAAGAATGATCTGTAAATAATACACATGCACGGACTTCACTGAGATGGATGACAACAATAATTAAAACGGTCTTTGCAGTGGGAGACACTACCAGCACCAGTAGTTAAAGCCGAAGTTCGAGAGTAACCTACACATTACAGCCTGAAAGTTCTATTCTTTCTGGCAGCAATACATTTGAAGATTAAATTAGATAAAATGTTGTTACAACAAACAGACGTCTGTTAGCATTCGGGATTATGCTCCCAGTCAATGTTTATTATGCTTTTGGTCCTATATATTCTAAAAGTCTCAATTTCCTACTTCCATAATTTTTTGATCACTTTTGTTTAAACTGGGAGCCTTTTACTTTTCGCTTTAAAAATTACTGCTTCTTCTTAAAACTTCTAACAGGTTATGGTATCTGGAATGAGTACTAAGGAAAAGGAAACAAGCTAAAATAAATTACTATCTAATCTAACCCATCTGACTACTTCTAAGGTACCTATTATTGTGGTATCAAAGTACTGGATCTCTGATAGCATGTGATCTTTGATCTTAAATTGGACCTCCAATAACATTTTTAATTAAACATCTTATTTGATGCCTGCTGGAGCTAAAATGCAAATAGTGTCACATAAAGAATGAAAGTTAAGAGAGCAGGGAACAGAAAACGATGGTTGCTTATAGTGTTGTTATTGTACCAAAGCAAAGGACCCCATCCTCCAGACCCTGTGGAATTAAAACAATCGCCCTCAAGGCTCAAAGGCTGAGTAGAAACTACCTAGAAATGAAAAATGCTTTCAATTTATTAAAATTAATAGTGAATAAAATGGTTTGTCAGAAGCAAATTTGAGGTACTCACAAGAATAATTTAGAAAAATTGTAAAATTTTTTTGCTTCCTTTGCCCTTCAGCACCCAGCAAATATTCCATTCTGTTGCAATCCTTCACTAGGAATTTTGTAGGACTTCCACACTGGCTGAGACAAACAATGTTTGTCCTCTTTGAAAGGTGTTTCCAAATCACTTTGTGCACAGAAATCACTGGTATTAAAGCACGAATTCACTGCCAGACTTTATTCAACTACATTCAGAGATGATTTGGAAGCGATTTCTAAGAGACATGAAGAAGGAAAGCATCCTCAGAGCACCCCTCTGTCAGTCTGTGGAGGCTTTTATGAGGGCACACATCGACCCACACCTTCTATCACTGCAGGGCACACACAGACAGCGCCTGCAGCTGGCAGCAGCCCAGGGTGTTCAATTCCTCCCACAGCAGATCAGAATTACTCCCTCGTATGTTATGTGCCGCTACTTCTGCTTGGGACATAAGTACAGATAGCACTGCTCAGAACTTTCTGCTAGATATGGAATCCCCAAAGAATTCCATGGCACTTAAACTCAGTGTATATTAAAAGCCCATCAAGTGCAGTGTCACAATACTTTGACTACAGAGTAATTCTTTTTTAAAATGTCTTTGTAAGTTTTTCTAAAATATTCCCATTTCTTTCTTTCATTCTGCACTCATCACCATAATAAGAGCACACTAAACAGCTCTTAGAACATTTTTTTCCTGAGAGGAGGATGAGTATATGTGAAGTGATTTATAAGATTTAAACTTTTCACTTTGATACAGCTATGTGTGAAGATATGACTACTCTGAGAGCTCTGAAGCCTGGAGGAGCAGCCTCTTGGCATCTACTGCCTGGAAGAAGGCAGAGTATAAGCACTGGTTGTCCACACTTATCTGAGGTCAAAATTCAGCTCTTTTCTTTTAACTGTCAGACAGATAATGACAAAAAAAAAAATTATAGCCACGACCACAGCAAGCAGTAAATAACAATAGATATCACATTCCAGAAAGAACAGTGATGGAATTTACATTTATTTTACAATGCAGGTAGCATTCCTAACTGCAGGAACCGAAAAAGTCCATGAAGGTGAAGAGCCAATTTGTGATTTCCTTCAGACGAAGCATCAGGGCTGGTGTTGATGACGGGATCAGTTCCAGCAGAGCCACGCCGCTGCCTGCCAGTCCCCCGAGATCCCAGCAGACCCTCTCTGATCACGCAGCCACACCCACATCTCGTTTGAGCAGGAGCAGCCACTTCTGCACAGGAGAATCTGCCTGAAGAACAGGTGAAAAAACCCTACAGAAGAGGCAGGAGAGCGAAGATTTCATTTTTCTCCTTCTTCACATTTCATAAGGTAACTGTGGTTTAGTCTTTTGGCTTTCATTTTCCAGGGAAGTCCTTAAGCTTAGTTCACAGCAGTCTTTATGGCTGAGAGCTCATTCATCAAGAGCAAAATCTCAGATGCAAAGTTCATGATGGAGTGGTGAGGTGCAAAGTTGAAAGAGAAGGAAAATATTTTTTCCCATCCCAGAAATCCTTTCAGAATTTCAGAAGCACTCTCAATGACGACAAGATGACCTCAGAAGTGGGATTTTCTTGTTGTTGGGGGGTTTTGTTTGTTTTTACAGAAGCCTAGGAAAACAAAGCACCCTAACATCCTCATAACCAAGAATTTGGACTCTCTTGGAATGTGAAGACTTTGGGGGTTAAATCCTTCTTCTCAGAGAGTCAGATCAGGGTTAGAGCACACCCCCCTCTAGATCCTAGCCTGAAAACAAAGTTTTTATTACAGAAGTTTCACTGAAACTGGCGTGTTCCCACAAAATGTTTCAGTGGTGAGAAATAAAGAGTTCCCAAGTGCAAAGCACTGCTAAAAAATTCCCAATCATTTCCAGCCAGTGAGCAAGGAAATGTGTTGTTTTGCCATCAGTGGAGAAGGAAGCCCCTGTCCCAGTGGTGCTGTAAGGTCACGCTTCATCTTGTCCCCAGCAATTTGTGTGGGCACCCACAATTCCAGGTACCTGGAATAATGTAGGGCCATTTTCTAATGCATTTCAGCAGTTTGTATTGCAAATGCCTGTATAAAAACAATAAACATGGCTAAAGAAGACAGGCAGAAAGGTACAGTGACCTCTTTTCTATCCTTTTACAGCAATCTCTCTTCCCTGCACACACACATACACACCCCTCCGTGATGTATGAAGAGACTTTGGAAATAAATCTTCCAAAAATATTTACTCTTCGAACCTATATGCTTTCAAAAGAGAGTTGGGATCCAGGTTTCACCTCTGGCACTTAGCACTTGCCTCTTGCCCACATATCGGGAAAGGCTGGGAAAGAGAAGCCCTTACACTGCCTGAAACTGAGTGCAAGGTGATACCTCCCTGATTTGTCAGAACTCAGACTCTTTCAGGAGAACAAACTAATCAACCCATGCTAACTCCATCTTTTCCCCAAATTTCCTTTGCTATCCCCAAACAGGCAACACAACACCTGCTGTTACTCGAACAAAGCAAGTGCTACCAGAGAGGAAAGGCACTTTATGTCACAAGCAAAGAACTCCTCCACTGGCTGCTCTCAAACAAAATCCAGCTGAGAAAAAAAAATCCTGCTTTCTCACTGAAGAAGTCCTCATGTGCTCAAAACAACCCTGAAAGAACTCAAATGCTTCATAACATTTTTAATTAATACTATCTAGACACACAGCAGTCTGAGAAGCTGTAGTGTTATATATATAACCTCCTTATGTTTCACTGTTTACATTGTGTTATTCTCTGGCTATTTCCCAACTTTATTCACTCACCCTAGAGATCAATTTAGGCACCAAAATAAAATATGATCTTATCTTTGCACTGCACAGAAAAGCGAAACAAAATTTCTCACGGGAGACAGGGGTTAAGGCACTGGACTGGGTGTCAGAGAAGTGGTGTTCTATTCTTGGCTCTACCACTCACTTGCTGTGGGAGCTTGTAGAGCAAGATACAGAGCAGGAATGGAGACTCCAGCCAAGAAATTTCTCCTCTGTAACTTTTCCTCTTTCATTATGCATGAGAGTGAGTTTTGCCAGTGTTCAAGCATACATCTGAAAGCTGGGGAAACACGATTCCAGCAAAATACAGAACCAGCAGAGAAAGAAAATGAGTGGAAAACATCAATTACAAAGTTTTCTTGGGCACCTCTGAAGAACTGAAACAGAATCTCTACTGACACAGCAAAGATAGAGAAGAAATTCAGGCCCAGTTTCAGCAGGCAGTGCTCCAAGGACTGCACTGGACCTGCACGTGGGCTGACTTTGGTGGGTTGTACTGCTACTCCTTGATCTATTTGCTGCTTCAGACAAGTTTTCTGAGACAGTGAACAAAAGAATCAGGCCGGAGGGGGAGAGGGTTTGCTTTGGGGTGTTTTTTTACAAAAATAGGAATCTACACTTTGCTTTTGAAATAAGAAATCTGACTTCTAAAAAGTAAAAATAGACTTTATTGAGACAATTTTTGTTCTAAAGCCCCAGCCAGGACTATATCCAGACCTGGAGTAACTAACTAACTGCCTAAATTAAGAATGACAAACTCCCAGTTAACTCCTGCTGGAAGCAGCATTTCCTTCCATAAGAACAGGGCGGGCAGTACTTCTTGCTTTAGGGAATAGCTGTGGTCTGATGCACAAAATTGAAACATTTCTAATCATGCTGGGAGAACTGAAGAAACAGTTAATATGTAGGTCCTCACTTGGCATGGCTGCATCCTGTTCTACCCTGCCAGCTAATGAGTGAAGGAGAAATTTTGCAACTACTGTGTTCTGTGTGTAAAATGTATCACGAAGCTGATTTATCCCGGCCATATACTGCCTACCCAGGGAATCTGCACCACATTCTGCTTTGAGCCATGTTCAAGATGTTCAGTGCACACTCAACCCATTTGCTGACAGTTTTACAGCTGGGTCTCATACCCTTTAGGCTCACAGAAACAGAAAACTAATCCAGTCATAGAATATTCTTCAATATTAACCTTTTTCTTAAACTTTGTATAAGATATATGGTAATAGTATATACCTTGTTTTAACATTTTAAGAGTCATATGAAATCAAAGGCTGACCAATAACCTCACAAATGAGGCTGATGTGTAGTGTCAATTCTCAAACACAGGTGACCCTGGTTCTACTGTATAATAAAATATAATGTCTTGGCCAACAAGAAGAAAATTTCTTATTCAGCCAATCCGTCAAAATGCCAGGTTTTCAGAAACTTTTGGTCTGAGAGTCAGGCACACCTGGACTCCTTTAAGGAGTCCAAATATAGAATATATCCACTCATAAGTGATTTATTAAAAATGTTAGCAGGGAATATTGGTCTCCTTACATACAAAGTGTTTCTTCCCTCTTCTTTGTTTGATGTCAAACCTCTAATATTTCTGGTTTTTCAGGGCGTGTAACAAACTGTCCCAGGCAGTTCCTCAGGAAGGTGAACTAGCTCCTTGATACATGAGAAAAATCCCTCCAATTTCCCACTATTTAAAATTTTCTATATTTTAATTGCTGAAATATTAGGTAACCACAGCCTTTAATCTTTAATCTAAGTGCAAGCCACACTTGATATATAACAATTATTTCTTAATAAAATGTAATTATAAAAAATTCAAGGCAGTCTCAGGGAATGTGCAACTGAAACTGTTAATACACCTGGGGGATTATTTCCACACTTATGTATATGAGGCACTATATAAAACATAGAATTTCTTGGGACATTATCAACAAAGGAGAACATTTTTTTAAAACCTGCTTCTTACTGATTGCATTATCGAGTTCAATTTTATTAGCTTGAATCTTCTGGGAAGGATATGATTTTAATAATGTATAAAAGGTTTGCCTGGTAGTTGGCTGTTGGCTTTTACCGGGTACTTAATGTAATCTGTAATTACTGTAGCAGCTCCTATGTTGGCCAGTGTGTTAAGGTCACTGGAAAGCTCTGCTGGGTTGCACTTGGTGTACAAGAACATCCCCCTACTGATTGATGGCTGCACCCTATGGAAATGTTTTCATTTTGTCCTTGAAGCATTCCTTGGAGGAACACTGACAGTATATATTCCTCCTTGTCAAGCAGCAACCTGGGGACAGCCCAAGATCTGCCTCTATACCAATGAGCCCTCAGTAACATCTCCTTTGGCTTTCACTTTGGTTCCCAAATCTTCAACCAATGATGTACATATCTCTTAAATATTAGAAAGGGCTCATTTAAAAAGCACAATTTGCCTTGCACAAACATGAAGATGGAAAACACTTGAAGCCCTCACTATACTTTTTTTAAAAAGGAAAATAAAGTGTTGCAGGACTTGTCTTAGAGAAAGTAGATTTTCACCTTTTTAAACATTGTTCCTTCTTGCATATTTTTTCTTTAAGGTGAAAAATCCTGAAATGTCTGACACAATTGGCCAGAACTTGGAGTTGAGATACACACTTAAAACATGATGTGAACAGGTTTTATTACAACACTAAACTGAATTTTAAAGTGTAACATTGCCAAGCCAGCGAGTCACCTATGGCTTCATGTGTCACCTGTGGCTTCATGTGTCACCTGCTTTGGTGGTACTACCAAGATAAACCTGGAAATAGAAGTAAAATGCTGGAAATACTCCAGAACTACTGTATCCCTGAGCTTATTAAGCTTGAACTTTCTACTCACAAGATTTCCATTAAATAGGTTGACCACTAAACCACTGTATTAATCACAGAATCAGCAATTTAACTATTAGTCCACAAGTGTTTATGATCTCTCACTGGATGTAAACCAACTTTTCGTCCTGATGGTATAAGTTTGCTAAATTAAAAATGGCATTTCTGAGGAAAAAAATCCTTACAGGAAGTTCTTGTGATTGGAGAAGGAAAAATCAGCTCGGTAGAAAAATGGATGATATCAAAAAGCTTATTAATGGGTAAATTTTTTTCTGTATTACATAACAATTTTTGTACTGCCTAACACTACCTATAGATTCTATACATTTATTTCTGGGAAATTGTTCACATAAAGGTTCCTGTGGTTTCACAAGGAAAATCAGGAGAAAGAGTGTACTGTCATTTTTCAGAATTTACCATTTATTTAGTTTCAAATTCATGGTGGCTGCTCTGTCTGAAGACAAATAGAACATGGACTCATAAGCCATAGGAACAGAAAGCTGTAAAATACTTTATCAATAGTATTTTGGTATTAAAAATACTAATAAAGAATCATTATCTTAATTTCCAATAAAACAAAACAAACAAAGGCTCCCTGAAATGGGTTTTAAAGATTTTTTTCAGAATAGAACATCATGTTTTAGTGAGTTGGTTACCCATTTTCTCAGGGAAATTCTTTCATTTCATCTTCACAAAACAACCTGCTGCTCTGTGGAGTCGGGCATCCTCATCTCCAGTTCTAGCCTGTGGTTTTTCTGCATCTCACAGCTCACAGGACAAGGGTTTCCTCTCAGGACAAGATCGATTTAAACTGTAGATAAGAGCCAAATGGATTTTTTTCCTTATACCAAATCTACTTAGCTCTTATTGCAAGTTTAAACCTGCTGCAAGATCGACACAGGTGGAAACTAAACATATTGTCCTTCATGTCTAATGAAAGAACAGAGAGCTTGAAACAACATTCTCTGTAACTGCTAAATCGTTCACATACACACACCAATAGATCTCTGCCTTTGGACAAGTCTTGTGATTGTTCACTGAAAATTAGTTTTGTTTTACTCACCAGCTGAGTTGCATCATTCTTATTATCAGAAGAAAAAAAAACAACCAACAAACAAACACAACCGAGTGACAAACCAGCTAATATTTCTGTATCCTGCCTGGCTAAGTCTGTGGGTTTATCTTTTTGCTATAAATAAAAACAATTTAAAATCAACATTAATAGAGAAGAAAGCTGCTATTCAAGACATCAGTCAGAACCCCCGTTACCTGTAAGGCCACTACTGTAATCCCTGATAATTTCTTGGGACCAGAATCAAAGGACTACAGCATGCAACTTCAATTAAAAAATCCAGCCAGAATAAATAGAGAAAACATGAAAACAGTGATTTTCTGGCACTCCGTTTGAAAGGAAGAGTTAAATTAATACATGAAAAGATCCTATCAGCTCTGACTTGTCTGAGTTATTAATTGAACACCTTCTTGGAAACGCATAGATAAAGACGTGTACCTTAGAGAATATGAGATAAGAGTGAAAGGAAAGGGAGAGAAATTAGCAGTTTTGCCAGTTCACTCCCTTAATTGTCAAGCTGAGGCTGTTCAAAGCTGCCTGGAGCAGCGCAATATGAAATGGTAACGAAAGTGTGGGCTGGTGATGCAGAAGATAAAAACTTCAGGATTATCCTTAAACGTACTTATCTTTAGACACAGAAGAGGCTGTAAAGCCAGCTGAACGATATAAAGCTGTTCTAAAACAAGACAAATATCTGCTCCATGTGTTATAAGCAGTTCAAGCTGCTTCCTGTGATGAAAAACATGGGCTGTATGGTAGACATACTACAGCTAAGTACAATAGATCCCATGATACAGTTGTTTAAAGGAATATTAGAGTGATGAAAGAAGTGATGGAATTCTGCTCTTTAGGAGGCTCAGAGGCTGAACAGGAGAGAAAAAAGTTGAAGCACGCTGATTTGGTAAATGTTGCTGATGCTGGAAGTTTGAGAGCTGGAGGACAGTTTTATGCCCGGGCTCTCCGGAAACAATAGAGCTCGATGGGTCTCTTGCCCAGGGCAGGGGGAGAGCAGGAGAGCGCAGCTCAGCACTTCCATCCTCAGCCTCCAAAGGGCGGCGGGATCCTTCCCACAGCGCTACACAGGAGGAATCCAAGCAGCTCAGAAGGGCACATCTGGAGTCAGTAGCAGTCCTGGGACCAAACCCCCCTCATCACTTCATTTCAGTCAGTTTTCATCCTTTCTGCCTTGTTTTGTCCCCCATGGAGCGCAGTGAAGCGCCCAACTGTACAATTCAGATAATACCAAATACAGGAATAAGAAACAACCTTATTAAAATACTAATTGCCACACTAAAATGTTTCCTATGAAATTATCATAGCCGCCAATATCCCATCATTAATGTACAAAAGTCTGACTATCTTTTCAATAAAAACAGAGAAATTCCAGCCTTTAAACTCGTTATCGTGGCAAACCAGAATGCTACGACAATGCATGAGAACTTCGGTTTGCAGCTGTAAAATTCCCAAAAGTCCTGTGACTTGGTTATAACTTTGTTATAGATGATTACCTTCCTCACTCACACAACTCCCACGTTTGCTTTTGGGAAACAGTGTGTATATTCTACAAAAGCAAGCAGTATATTCATTTAAATAAACGAGAAATATGGAAAGCAATTTATCCTACAACATATTGCTATGTACTGGCAAGCCTGACGTTTGCACATCTAGCTTCAAATCATACAATGCATTCTTAGAGGCAAAAGTAAAATTGAAGACTTGCAAATGCTGATCTCTGCCACTATTTTCAATGGAGTCAAATTGTCAAAATGCTTCACCAAGGTGAATCCTAAACAGGATAGACAGGAAATAAAATTCTTTAATTTTAGCAAAAATATGTTTTAATTATTTTCTCAACCAAACATAAACAGAAAATTAGTAGTGTTTTGAGAAAACTTGAAAGGGAATAAAAATCTAGTGTTAACCAACATTTCTTAATCAGTTTATCAGAATATACATTGAAAAATGCATTTTTAAATACCTTTTTATATAGCGATGGCAGTTCATTTTAGTACCTTCCTGTGAGGCTTAAATAACATTTTTAAAATTTTTGCTTTGAATTGGATTCCATAAAAAGAATTTATTTAAATTGCAAACGTTTCCATTTAATGGCAGTTTGTCTGTATTTAAAAAAAAAAAAAAACAAAAAAAACAAAAAAAAAAAAAAACAAACAAAAAAAAACCCAAAAAAACCAAAAAAAAAAAACCCAAAACAACCAACTATTTGCACATAGTTTCACTTAAATTCCCCTCTTTGCACATTAAACTTGTAATGCACCGAGTTCCACTCCTGTGTTTTACAAATGAATGGCTGTTGCCATCTACCGTTGGAAAAATAGGATCAACAGCAAGAGATAACAGCACAGATAAGACGTGCGGAAACAAAGGCTTCAGCAGCCACAGAGGATAAGCTCTCCCTAGTGAAATCTTTGAAATACAAAATTCAGGTGACCAAAGAGAGGTAGAAAAAAGTCCCTTCCACTCATAAGCCACCGTGACTCTTAGGTCTGATCCAGCTGGGAAGCAAATACGAATCCAAACATGGACAACTTCTTCATGTACGGATCTGAGGGTTCGGAAGGCTTCACCCAGAACTGCAGCTAGAGTACACACAATTTTTTAAAAATTAACTAAAAAAGCTTAATTTTAAAATACCATTAGGCCCAAGTTCCAATCGTGCCTCTGCAGCCTGAAAACTGTAAATACGGGAGGTAGAAGCCGTGCCCCGGCTGCCTGAGCACAGCCAGGCAATGCAGAGCCTTGGCTTGAAAATGGACCTGACCTGACCCATGGAGCAGGGCAGAGTCACCAAGCACAGGACCAGGACCCAGAGCGGTTCTCCCAGGCTCTCGTGCCAGAGGTTTAGCACTGCCTGGGGTTAGTTTTTCCAAACTTCTGTTGGGTAAAACAACTTCCCAGCTGAGCTGAATGCAGAGAACTGGGCAAAGAAAGGCAAAGAAAATTATGATATTCTTACACCATCTTTAGTCCATGGTTTTTAGCATTTACAAAGATTTGATTGCATGTCTTCACTTCACCATTAAATTACTTATGTATAAATGATTGAGACTTATGCTTCTTCCGTTCCCTTTCCTGATAAATATCCTTAGATACCACATCCAACCACATTTTGAAGGTACCTCTTGTCGAGGCAATCTACAAACAGAATTAGGGTAGGGTTCTATTAATGTTTGCCAGACCTGTCGGAGGTTAAACAGCCTTTGAATTAAACCATTCTTTACTCTTTGATAATTATTATTTTTCCTTAAGACACTTTTTGTTGCCTCATAAGCAAGGTCAACTTGAACTGTTTTGTTAGACTCAATATCTCAGTACAACGTTAACTCTGCTCGTGCTGTTCTTACAAACTCTGCGTGTGCTGTCACCTCTGCCAACAACTTTGGGAAGTGTTTAGCAGAACTCTCAGTAACTGAAAAAACTCCAGCTTTTCTCTTGGTCATTTCAAGTACATTGCTAAGTGGACTTTAAATTTGCACACAAAGTCACACCAACGTGAATTTATACTTGTCCATCTTTGCATATAAACCTCTTGCACTGGTTTAAATCTTCCTTGGTTTGTTTGTTGTGCCCTGACACATCGCATCCAACCCAAACAACCGTGATTAGCTTTCTCGCGTTAGTTTGAAAACAAAACCTAAACTGGGAACAGATTAATGAAAGCAGTGTAAGATAAAATCCTGCTGCTTTCATGTACAGGGAGTGAAAAAGGGCAACGACATTGAGAGGTGACTGAAAGCAGAGGCCAAGGTAGAGCCAGGAGTGGAGAACAGCTCAGGACCGTGCCTGCCGCACAGCACCACAGCTGGAATCAACCCGGCTGAGACCTCATCCTGAGAAATGTGCGCTTGGAAATGTGGTAATGGGGGAGGTGTGCTCGTCCCCTCAAACAACCGTGATTAGCTTTCTCGCGTTAGTTTGAAAACAAAACCTAAACTGGGAACAGATTAATGAAAGCAGTGTAAGATAAAATCCTGCTGCTTTCATGTACAGGGAGTGAAAAAGGGCAACGACATTGAGAGGTGACTGAAAGCAGAGGCCAAGGTAGAGCCAGGAGTGGAGAACAGCTCAGGACCGTGCCTGCCGCACAGCACCACAGCTGGAATCAACCCGGCTGAGACCTCATCCTGAGAAATGTGCGCTTGGAAATGTGGTAATGGGGGAGGTGTGCTCGTCCCCTCAGGGGCCCCAGGTCTGTCGGCTCCCAAAACACCCTCAGAGCTGTTTGCACAAGCACTGTAATGTTACCCCTCCTGCTATCCCGCCAGTTCTATGGCATCTCCTAAGGGATTTCATCCGTGGCCTGCTGATTTTTTTTCCTAGGTTCTCCACAGAAGAGGATCAATTTTCCCACAGGGACAGAAAGCTCTGGGGTGTTCATAAACAGCACACGAGAAGATGAGCGTGCAAAAGGAAGGCAACCCCAGGCACAAAGGGGTGCAGTGAGGCCACTTCATCCTGCTGGGAGGGCAGACAGGTCTGGGTCACCTTTGGCCAGAGCACTGTCCCCGTACCCAGCCTGATACAGCAAATGTCGTGTGACTGACCTCAAACAGCCACAATGCTCACCTTAAACAGAGCTGAACCAGCTGTCCTTCAAAGCTCAGCCTAAACATCTGCTACAGAATCTCCTGAGCACTCTGTGCTCGTTCCTGAGCATCTGGCGCTCCACAAGTCACCCAGGATGTGCAACCCTAAATCCCAAGCTAACAGAATGGCAGCCCCGAGCGTGAACCTCAGTAACACCCTTTCATAACTACTGAGCACAAGTGCTCCTCTTCTCCCAAACATAATCATAAACAGGATTTTTAAAAGATTTTTAAATCAAACAAATCTGGAGACATTAAGATGAGCACTTAGGTCCTGAGGGAAGAAAATTGACTTCATGGCAAATGATACAAGATGGAGCTGCTGACTGGGGCAGGTAACTACTGCTGGATGCCGGGTGACTTTATTTTCCTATCTTCTCCTAGGAGAGACATTGAATTCAATTCCTTTGATACACTTGCAAACGGTTTTAAACACTTCAGGGGCGAGGTAGCTGAGAGCGTCTGTTTGCATTCCTAAAAAGCCACATTAGCACGTTTTTTGGCCTGTTTCACTGGGGCAGGTAGGGCCGCTGTGCAGGCTGTTCGGAAACAGTAGCAAGCTGTACCTACAGCTCCGTTTGCTGTCCGCTCTGCAACAGTGCCACGCTGCACAGTTTTCCTTGCTTCCATAAATAAATAGAAACAAAAGTAGACCACATTCTGAGCATTTTCTCTCTGACATGGGGATCTGCAGAGTACATACTTTCTTATGACTACAGAAACGTGGCAGTTTAAGCTTATCACTTCTTTCAGAAGGGACAGCTTAAAAAAATAATTTTAAATGCCACCAAACCAGGTATATTTGGAAGACTTTTTTTCAGAGAGACAATTGTAAGTCGAGTTTCATTCGAAAAACAATGTCCTAAGCACATGAAATATCTTGGCTCTGCACGTTTAGTTGAGAGTTTGAAATGAAGTATTTGATGCTAAAGTGAAAGCTGTTGCTTGGAAACAAGATAAAACAGTGAAAACACAATTGTTTGAACCAAGAAAGAACATTACTATCAGCAGAGCCAGCACTAGTTTTAGCTGGATCAGATTTATTAAGCAAGTTCAGATTCCAGTACCACAAAGGCCCTACATATCTTCAAGCGTGTGCGGTCAGCCTCTCCTGTGTCTGTTTATTCTGGTTGCAGAAGGTTTCTTTCAAACAGAATCAAAAAATTATGTACCCAAGTTCACTCCCATCCTCTGTGCAAAGAAAAAATAGAAGGCCACAAGATGGCACTGGTCAAACGCTCAGGATATTAACAGAGAGTTGGTAAATGAGCACTGATGATGCCCAAGCGCAGTTTGTAGGGCTATGTCTGTGTTCCATACGTGCAGCCGCAGGTCTGGTGAACCTTCTGTAAATGATTGATACAGAAATATCAAAGAGGTTTGGCTATGGTCAGAACTAACAGCAGAGGTAATCAAACAGCCAGTTCCTGTGATGGTGATGGCACAGGATGGGCCCTGGGCATTCCTCCCTCAGGCAGGCAGGGCTGGGGCTCAGCACACCACTGGCAGGTTTGGTGCTGTACCCCTGGCACAAAATAGGCAGGTTTGGTGCTGTGCCCTGGCACGCATTGGAGAGTTTCTCTTCATGGCAGTGCCAAAGCCTGAGCACAGGGAGAGGAATTGCTAAGGGAAGACAAGATACAACACCTTCCCCTCACAACCTTTGCTCCACACTACAGCGAAGTATCTGTCCCCAGCTTCTCGTGCTCCATCTCTCACGTTTTCACAAATTCAGCCCTTTGCCGCCAAACTCGATGAGTGAAACTCAACATTTCTTGAACTCGATGAATAAAATTCAGCATTTGAGAGCTTCCATCACCGCAGGGCTCTCCTAGATAAGATCTCGGCGGCTGCGAGCGCATCCGTCCCACCGCCCGCACTCCGAGGGGAGCACACACAAATCTCGGCGGGGACCGACGCTCCGGGAGCTCCGTTCGGGGTCCGCGGCCGGCCCAGCAGAGCCGGGGCCCGCCTGGACACCCCGACCCCGAGAGGCCGGGTCCTCCCGGCGGGGATGGGGGTTTGGGGGGTGTCGGGGCGGCGCCGGCCGCGCACCCCACGTCTGAGGGAGCCGCGGCTGCTCAGCGCTCGGCGGCGCCGCGCCCGTTTTGTTCTGTTGGGGTCCCCCGGCTGCCCAGGGTGGGCGGGCCGGCCCTCCGGTCCCAGCCGCCGCCGAGGCTGACAGAGACGAGCTCTTCGCGGCGGTAGTGGCGCTGAGCCTGCCGACCGCGGCCTCCACGAGGGGCGACGGCGAGAGCATTCCCGGTTGCGGAGGAGAGATCGGGACCCCAAAGTGGGCCGGGGTGTGGATCCCCCTCGCTGGCTTTTTTTGAGGCCGTACCTCTTTCCCCCCACCCTCCCCCCCTTTGCTTAGGCCGCTCCCTTTGCCCGCTGAAAGTCAGCGAGTAAAACAGCGGGCGGGCGTGAGGGGCGCAGCCGCCATTAGGGTTAGTTGGCCGCAGGACCTGCCCACCCCGGCACGGGCCGCGGGCGCGCCGTGCCTTGCGTATTATACTGCGCGGCCACGCCCTCCGCGTCCCCATTGGTCAGAGGGGCGACCCCCTGCGCTGCCATTGGCTGCGGTGCGCTGAGGGGGCGGGGCGCGGCAGGTGGCGGGAGTTTGGAACGCTCCGCGTGCTCTCGGGAGCGCGCCTGGAAGGGAGCGCGCCTGGAAGGGAGCGCGCCTGGAAGGGAGCGCGCCTTCCGTGCCCCGCGGTCCGGGAGATGCGGCCTGGGTCTAGGACGGGGACCGGCGACCCGGAGCCCCGCCTGGGGCTTGCAGCGGGATTTGGGGGCTGGTGCCTGGGGTTCGGAAATCAGTGCCTGCGGTTTGGGGGCGGGTACCGGGATTTGGGGGCGGGTACCGGGATTTGGGGGCAGGTACCGGGATTTGGAGGCGGGTACCGGGATTTGGGGGCTAGTATCTGGCATTTGAGGGCTGGTGCCAGGATTTAGAGACTGGGGCCAGGGTTTGGGGGCTGGTGCCTGGGATTTGGGGGCTGGTATCAGGATTTGGGAGCTGGTGCCTGGGGCTTAGGGGCCGTGACCCGGTGTTTGTGAGCTGGACTTACGGAGCCTGAGCCTGCGTTCAGGTCCATCCCGTCCCAGGTGAGGATCCCTGGATGAGGAACCAGGCCATCCCTCTCCCACCGTTCCCCCAAAGCAGGGCTGTGCCAACCCCACCAGCCCCCTCCTCCCCCTCCCATGCTGTGTTGGATGATGGTTTTTATTCATCTCTGCTGTGGCCTCTCTTTGTGCAAGGCGGATGCTCCCTGCGGTGCTCCCTGGAGCATTCACCTCGGACCCCTCTGCTGCCTCATGTTCCCCAGAGAGGCTTTTGTGCTTTTCAACGCTGAGATTTCCATGGAAAAGCAAGGTGTTCTGCAAGTGCAAAGGAGTGTGAAACAATAGTGTAGAGCTCTCAGTCTTCCCAACTTCAGTCGTACATATGCTGTGCAGGATTGTTCTGGTAAAGAGCCTCTCAAAAAAAGTATTTTATACCTATTCAGAAAGATGTATTCACAGACTAAGAAGGAATAAATTGTGTGAGATATTAAGATTTTAACTGGTGTGCTATGGACACAGGCTTCTCCCTGATTGCTCCCAGGTAGCTGTAATCTTGGGTTCTTTTCCGTGAAGTGTCAAGGAAAATATATTGTAAGAACATGTGTTTTAGAAACATTTTCTGTGCACTGTGTTAGGCTCAGCCTCCCTGTGCTCTGTCACAGTAATCTATATGGGCTGGAAGGCACCCAGGGAAGCAAGGAGCCTTCTGTCCAAACTGAAATCTTATTAGCAGAAGCTTTGACTTTCGCCTCAACACCTGGGACCATGTATTGAGCTTAATTCCAGGGAAGAGGCCACCAGAAAACACAAGAAAGGAATGGAGTGGAAGCCCTTATGCCAACATGGTGATGATTTATTCATGATAGATTTGGAGCAGAACTTGCCACTCCCTGCTAACCGTGCCAAAATCAGGAGGGTGAAAAAGGCTTTTAAGACAATTAAACCTTTGATTCTGAACTGTAATGTCATGGAATGTGGAAAGTTTTTTCCACATCACCGGGATTTTTAGCCATCCCTTCCCTAAGCCTGAGGCACACATAACATTGTGTTTCTTTAATGTCTTGTATAAGCAGCTTCTCAGCTCCTGTGACTTGTGAAGTGCCTCTTTCAGAATCCATGTTACATGAGTTGTAAGCTCACAGCTGTCCGGGACAAACTGGAAAATACCAGGGGGAAAGCAGCAGCCTTTAGAGACTGCTGTCACTGATTGTCACTGTGGGTGACACCGTGACTGGAGTCTGTCACACAGCCTGTGCTGAGACTGGAGCCAGAGTGAGAGCACAGCCTGGACTGACACACAGAGCTGGCACAGCAGCCTGCTCAGGGGAGACCTCTGCCATTTCTTCCCACAGCCTCCCATCTCCCCAGGACATGACAATCCCATGCTTTTATTGATAAGTACAGGAATCAAACAAAATACAGTGGTATTGGACAAGCACTTTGCCACATCTCTGTGGCAACACCAGCATCTCTGGCATCTCACCAGCATCTTTGGTCAAAGTATTTTGGGAATGTTCCAGGTAAAGGACATTGGGAATGTGTACACTTCAATTATGTGTTTTGTTTTGAAAAAAATACTGGGAATGCATTTGACCTGTCACAATCCAGGCAACTTCAGCACCTTGGAAAATGTTATAGGCTGTATCTTTCCACTGGTTGGAGTTTGGCTCATGTTTCCCTTTGCAAAGAGTGGCAAAACCACATTCCCTTCTGTGGCTCCTGCCAAGATATGTTATTTTAGTTCCTAGTGCACTAGAAAATCCAGGAGGATTAGTCACTTCCCCATTCTCCAGCTCCAGCTGTAGCGAGAGGCCTGCGGAGCAGATGCTGACGGGTGTCACACACTCCGTGTCCAGCTCCCGGCTCTCCTGCGCGCTGCTTCATCACCGCCCTGCCCTGCCAGCAGTGCCAAACATTCCCTTTCTCCTTGAAGTTTCTCGTTCCCACCGACGCTGTCATTCCTGGCGCGCGTGGGGAGCGCATGGCCCCCCTGGAGAGCCCCGCACTCGGGGGTGACCTGCCGGCGCTGCCAGGGGACGGGCGGCAGGGGGAGGATGCGGGCTCCGGGGGCGTTCGGCGGTGTCCGTGCGGTGCAGGTCCCGCCCGAGCGCGGGGTCCGGGCGCGGTGCGGGGCAGGAGGGGGCGCGGAGGTCGCGGAAGGGACAGCGGGGACAGACGGGGTGGGGAGGCATTAGAGAGGTTGCTGGAAAGGGTCACCCTAGCGGTGTTTCCGTAGTGTAGTGGTTATCACGTTCGCCTAACACGCGAAAGGTCCCCGGTTCGAAACCGGGCGGAAACACGCGCCAGGTTGGCTTTTTATTTCGCTTTCTGCCGGGCCGCGGCACCATTCTCAGCTTTTCAACCCCCTTGCCCGAGTTATTTTAATTAAAGCCGCGGCGCGGCCCGGCAGGAGCATTAAACCCGTTTTATTCCCCAGTTTCCCAAGCCGCCCCCGGCGCGGAGGCCGGAACTCGCGTCCCGGAAGCGGCGGCGGCGTCACCGGGACATGGCGGCCTGAGCGCAGCGCTCGCCCCTCTCTCCCCTCCGCAGGTGCGCGGGGGCGGCGGCGCTCGGGCCGGGCCGGGGCGGGCGGGCGGCGCCGGGGGGACGCGGGGCGGCGGGGCCCCGGCGGGGCCGGGCCGGGAGCGGCGGGGCGGGGAGGGCGCTGCGGGCTCCGTCCCGTCCGGCGTCAGGGCTGGGCCGGGGGCGCCGCGGGGCTGCGGCTTCCGCGCCCCGTTCGCTGCCGAGGCGGCCCAAACCCCGGGCCCGGGGGCCGCGCCCGCACCGAGTGGGGACCGCGCCCGACCCCCGGTGCCGGTGCCCAGGAGCGGCCGCCCCGCGGGCTGCGGGCTGAGCGCTGCCCGGTCCGAGACGCGCGTTCCGAGGCTCGGGCCGCTCCCTGAGCCCGGGTGTGACACGGTGTGACAGGTCCCGGGCTTAGCCGGGCTAATCCCAGGGGCCCGGGAGCGCACGGCCTCCGCCCGCGCCCCCGCGCTCCGCCGCTGCATCGCAGCGCCCCGGGTCGAGCAGCAGCCACCATCGCGCTGTCTGTCCCTCGCACTGCTGCCAGACTGTCCTGAGGGCTGGACTTCGACTGCTCTGTAATCATTAACTCTGTTAAGGAGAGAAAAAAAGTGAAATCTTGCATGTAAATTGATTTTTTTTTTTTTTTTTTTTTTTTGCTTTCCAGATCAGAAAGCGGCTGCAACGTGTTCTCAAAATGCAGTATTCCCATCACTGTGAGCACCTGCTGGAGAGGCTGAACAAGCAGCGAGAGGCCGGATTCCTCTGCGACTGTACCGTGGTCATCGGGGAATTCCAGTTCAAAGCACACAGGAATGTGCTTGCCTCCTTCAGCGAGTACTTCGGGGCCTTTTACAGAGATGCATCTGACAACAACGTTGTGTTGGATCAGACTCAAGTGAAAGCTGATGGATTCCAAAAGCTCCTGGAATTTATTTATACAGGAAACTTAAACCTTGACAGGTAACACACTATTAAAGGGGGAAAGGAAATAGGGAAATAAACTTTGTGGTAAGGCAGAACTGGATCTTTGGTAATAAGCTGTGGAGAAACAAGTAGCAGTCGATGTGATACATATTGACAACTTGAAGTTCATCTGTATGCTTTAAAATACCCCGGGACATGTGAGTGCTAAAATAAAGATGCGCTGTCTGATATCTCACTGATTGATAGTTTCAGTCTCCTGCTGTTTCTGTCTGGGTTGGGAGAGATTAAACGTCGTGCATGATTACCAGGAGAGGGAAGGACAAGTGTGTGTCTGGAGGTGAATTACAGTAGTTCTTTTTTTCAAAAGCACACAGGGGCTGTGAATGTGGTAGAGACTAAAGTCTGAGGGATGGATGAGGATAGGCACGATTTTTAAATTTGTGTGATCTATTACTTAAAATTTTATATTACACTGCACAAAAGGAGTCACAGAAAAGTGTGTCCCCTCATTACTGCATTGATTTAGTGCCTGTTTTGCTGCTTCACATACAGTGAGGGTGTTTTTTTCTTTGCAGTGTTTTTTTCTCAGTGAAAGAGATTTTATCTGTCATGAGGGAGGTGTGGCTACTTAGAAGTACCAAGTCCAGGATTCTTACTTCTTTCTCAATGTCTGATGTCAAATGCAGGCTTAAACACTCTTCATTTCTACTGAAGTGTGGAAACTCATACTCGATAATTTTAAGTGCATAGATGCAGAGTATTTTTTTTTAATTAGCTACAAACTGTATCAGCAGCAGAGCTGAAGTTAGTGATTGGTGCTTTGCCAATTACAAAAGAGCAGAATTTTGCAGAGTTCTTGATGTCCATCTGGAACTGCAGCAGGAGAGTTTCTGGATTTTCTGAGCAGGTGGATCTCTGCAGGAGGAGGAAGGTGAAAGTACCATTCTTGCCCAGAGAGAACTATTTGGCTACAGGTGACACCTGTCATGTTGTCCTGTGTCCCTTTGGGGCTGCTGCAGCTGCCTGCAAGGTGTGTTGTCCTCAGAGGCGGTTGGTGCATGGGTACCCCAGGAGGGTACTTTGAACCCAGCACTCCCATGGTACAAGATACTGAAACAGTTGCATTCATATGGAGAGTAACTGTGGCAAGTTGTTTATTGTTCCATTACATTTACTATGTAATAGATGGTTAGAATGAGTTTGTTTACCCTTAATTTCTCTTTGAAGTGCTGTACATCCATAAATGCACTCATGGTATGTGTTGCCACCTTTTCCATATAATTTTTCCCTAAACCATCCTGCCTGTGTGGCAGGAACTGAAAAAGAGTGTAGTGGTTTAAATGAGGAGTTCCTTGGTGTTAGTGATGTCTGTGTGCAGCTGATAGAGAATTAAGACTGTTTACAAATCGTTTTATAAAACAAGATTAATACCTGCTGCAGAAGTGCTGAGGTGAATGCACTGCTAGTGAATTACCTGAGGCTTTGGCCAGAAGGTTTATGAAACGGTATTTTATGTATTTTATTTTTCAGTGTTTTATCTCTTCATGCTGTTATTTCTGAGCTGTTTGGACCAACAAGCCCACATCTGGCTTCATCACCTTACAAGTTGACTTTTAACTTAAAATTCTACAGGAGGCATGTGACTAAAATTAAATCCTCAGTTTGAGGGTCTGCAGACCTCACTAGACACAGACCTTCAGTTCAGAAATAATTGACATTCTAGAGCCTTGTGGCACTACAGCACGGAGAAATTAAATGTTGCAGTATGTTCTCAAAGATACATTTTCTGGCAGTATAACTCTTCTGCAGCTCTGTGTCCATGTGTGATACGGTCGGTGCAGAACAAATGTTTGCTTTGTCCAGAATGTTTCACCCAAGTTTTGTTTCTTTGCAGCTGGAATGTTAAAGAGATTCACCAGGCTGCTGACTATCTCAAAGTAGAAGAAGTGGTCACTAAATGCAAGATCAAGATGGAGGACTTTGCTTTCATTGCTAATCCCTCTTCCACAGAGACATCCAGTATCACTGGGAATGTTGAAATGAATCAGCAGACTTGCCTCCTGACTCTCCGAGATTACAATAATCGGGAGGAGAAGGAAGATGCTGCTGCTGCTGCTGCTGCAGAGCTGGTTCAACCACAGGCAAAGAAGGCAGCTTTAGAAAAGAAATCACCTCAACCCAAAAAGCGAAAGAAGAATTTCAGCCCCCCCAAAAGCATGGAGAATAAATCCCTACAATATGAGAACGAAGTGGCCGGGAACACATCCTTTGAGATGTTTTTAGATGCCAATAAGCTGGCCACCCACATAACAGAACAGGCTGCCCAGGGCAGTGATAACTCTGAGCTGCAGCTGGCAGCGGTGGTGGAGAGCGAAACACTGGCGGCGCAGGATATCCTGGCCCAGACCATGGCAGCCAAACAGAAACGGGGAAAGCCTCAGCAGAGCTGTGCCCTGAAGGAGCACTGCATGTCCAACATAGCCGGTGACAAGGGCACTTACCAGCTGGAGAGCTCGGGAGAGGAGCTGGACCAGAAGTTCTCCAAGGCCAAGCCAGTGTGCAACACCTGTGGGAAGGTGTTCTCCGAAGCGAGCAGCCTCCGTCGGCACATGAGGATACACAAGGGGGTGAAGCCCTACGTGTGCCAGCTCTGTGGGAAGGCCTTCACCCAGTGCAATCAGCTGAAAACGCATGTAAGAACTCACACAGGTAAGCCACTGGCTTCAGTGTCTCGTGGGCTGTGGAGGCCTGGGATCACACACAGCCTGGGAGTGCAGAACTGGAAAGACTCTGACTTCTTCCTCTTGAAATTTTGTCTGCTGTCGCTGTGCATGCAGGGGTAGTGCCAGTATCCTGATAATATGAAACGTTTCGGCATTTTTCAGTACAAAATCATAGTTTGTACTTTCAATAGCTGGAGAGGACTGTATTAGTCTGAGCATTTTGATTTGTCTGAGCATCTCAATTTCTGGAAAGACTCAGGAGAACTGGCTGTCCTTCAGCTCTGTGGAGTGGCCAAAAACTACTGTCAGCAGAGCATGAAAAGCAAGCTGTACTTGATACTAGAATTCCTGTTGCTTTTTTTTAAACTTCAAAACATAGTATATGAGAACAAGAGTGGGGAAAAAAAATCAGCCTTATAACTTATCCTATAGGGTCTTCAAAAACAGGTAGGAAGGTTGGCTGAATTACTACAATGTTTGGGATTTTATTTAGTAGATGTGCAGCTGAAAGGTGTGATGGTGTTATGATCTCTGCATTCAGTAACATTACCAGGAGCTTGGGTCGTATCAAGCATCCAAGAGAAATCACTTAGGAACACTGAAACAATTTAATCCAGCGTGTCTGACTTAAAATGATAATGAGCAACAAATTGCTGGAGCCTGGGAAGATGCAGGGGAGGAGTCCTGTGCTTGTCTTTCCATACGTTCTGTATGTTGCAAAGCTCTGAGCAGAGGTCACAGTGGAGCTTTTTCCCAGGAAGCTGTGAAGAGGTAGGAGATGTTGAGGAACAGCTGCAGGAGAACACCTTGCTCTTCCTGTGACCTAGGGAGAGAGTTTCAAATTCTGTCAGCCAGAGTCTAACCAAAGATTCGCACGTGAGGTGGAGCTTGTCTGCAGAATTCAGGGACAGTGCTGGGAGGAATGTCAGCTGTACTTTGTACCTTTGAGGGTATTGTCCTGGGAATTTTTGCAAGAGTGGGGCGGAAATTCCATGGTGTTGGTTGCTAAATGGCATGCTAGATGTCTAATACTTCTACTTTTGAAGTTCTTATGTACATTATTTATTCATGAGGTTTGATTGTGCACTGCCACAGAGTGGCAGAGAAAGGCATTTTTATACTTCATAGAAATGCAGAGTTGCACAAGCCGTGCAGGAGAGAGTTCACCACTAAGAGAACATGGATAGTCAGAGAAGTACCTGTAACATTCTGCAGCAGACACTGATGAGAAATTAGGGAGCACTAGACTGTATGTTGAAGACCTGTTGCTGTTAGACAAGCAAGAAAATGCAGATGATTTGTTCATTTTAAATATTCAGAATGGTGAACAGACATAACCAGCAAAGAGTCTGAAACTGAAGTAGCAGCATTCTTAAAATAATGTGGAGAAGGTGGCACTATTAAAAACATTATTACTTTTGCTTTTTACCTAGACATAATGTGTTAAAAAATAGTCCTGTTATGGTCTATCACGTTCTGCTTCAGTAGACTGATTACAGGATGTTCCAAGATGTTATTTGTAAGAAGCATTAGAACAGACTCCTGATCTTTGGTCAGGTCATGGATTGCAAAGCTTTCTTATGTAAATAGAGAGCACAAGGGTGTTGTTTTTCACCAGGGGAGAAGCCATACAAGTGTGAACTGTGCGACAAAGGCTTTGCCCAGAAGTGCCAGCTGGTGTTCCACAGCCGGATGCACCATGGAGAGGAGAAGCCTTACAAATGTGATGTCTGCAACCTGCAGTTTGCAACCTCGAGCAACCTGAAGATCCATGCCAGGTAGGCAGAAGTGACATCCTGCAAATGCTTATCCTTGGGTATATTGAAATAGAAACATTTACTCCGGTGTGAGCAAGAGTTACACATTCACGTGATTGTGGCATTGCTACTCCTTTTCCCATGGGACTGCTCTCACAATGCCTAATGGAAAAATTGCATGGATGTACTTGCTCATTAGGGAGGAGATTTGTGCTGGGTGAATGGTACAGGCTGGCTCTGGTGTCCTTGTTTTAAACTGCTTGTAGCACCAGAGAGGAGAGAGTTCCACGGTGGGAATTGAGAGACGTTCTCACTTCTGTCCGTGTGGGGCTTTTGGCATTTTTGGCAGGAGCGGGAATGATATTCCCATGTTAGGAATCATCATCTTACGTTTCAGTGCCCTAGAGTGCAAAGCACGCTGAGTTCCCATGGTGCACATCAGCTGTGCCTGTGGTTCAGCTCAGCTGCCGTGCAAATCACGGCTGTGCCGATCCCAGAGGCACCAGGCCGTGAGTTTCCCACCAGACTCAGCCGTAACCTCAGAGCAGTAGCAGGAGGAGCTCTGGGGATCCAGCGCTCCCCGAGCCCGGTTCCTCAGCCGTGGCTGCCGCTGCCCCTGCCCGAGGGTGACCGGGGCGCGTTGTTGCAGGAAGCACAGCGGGGAGAAGCCGTACGTGTGCGACCGCTGCGGGCAGCGCTTCGCCCAGGCCAGCACGCTGACGTACCACGTGCGGCGGCACACGGGCGAGAAGCCCTACGTGTGTGACAGCTGCGGCAAAGCCTTCGCCGTGTCCAGCTCGCTCATCACGCACTCCCGCAAGCACACAGGTACGGGGCACGGAGCGCTGCGGGCGCTGGCGGGGCTGGAGAGGGGGAACATCTCGGGAATCTGCGCTGGGAGTTGTCATCCAGCTCCCTTCTCGTGGTTTTGTGTCTTTGATTCCGGTTTAGGGAGCGCTTTCTCCCACTGGATGTTATCTCTGTTTCGTTTTAGTTGTTCTTGGTGTGTATTCTGGTTTATATATTGAAATAACAATGTCCTCTTGTTTTCTTTAGGAGAGAAGCCATATATCTGTGGCATTTGTGAAAAGAGTTTTATTTCCTCTGGGGAGCTCAATAAACATTTTCGGTCCCATACAGGTCAGTTTTCAGACAAGCCGCTTCCTGCACTATAAATTATAATCTACTTTTACTCTTTTGCTTTTAAAATACACTGTATTTTCTGGGTTGTACTTGAAAGTAGAACAGTTTCTTAATTTATGTATCTCTGGGTTAACATAATGTAAAGAAAATATTCATTAATTTTGTTTAATTGCCTCTTTCAGAGCAGTATCTGTGCCACAGCATAGGTATTGATGTGTGATCGAGGTTTTACTTAAAACGTTTGGGTCTTGTTGCTTTGTTTTAAACTATTATTCTGGAAATAATTTTATTCTGAATAGAAAGAGAGACAAAATAAGAGTTACAAAGTTGTATTTCAAAATAGAACGTTGAAATCTGTTATCCTATGTCTCTAACTGTATTTTTTTCAACACCAAGATTGTTCTCACTGCCAAACCAATTTTTTTCAGGTGAAAGACCATTTATCTGTGAAATGTGTGGAAATTCTTACACAGATATAAAAAATCTTAAGAAGCACAAAACGAAAGTTCACACAGGTGAGTTCCTTGTGCAAAGGAAGGTTAAGAAACCACATCAGCTCTTTTGCCTTCCTTGCTAAATAAATCTTTTTGCTCATCCAGGCCTGAAATTAGAAAACAAAAGAATTTTGGATAGTAGTTGTTTTTGGGGCCAAAAGCATCCGTATCCAGCCTTGTTCAACACTGGCTCCATACTCCTTGTCCTCTGTCCATCCTTGTGTATTGACCATAAATCCCTTGCTCCTGTCATATGGAAAAGGGAATAATTGGAGTCTGTGTACATCTGGATTGGGAGGGAGAGGGTGAGAAAATGAGCCATATGCAGAGACAGCTTTGAATTTAGAAAGGCCCCAGTGCAGCAGGAAGCCAGTGGTGAGGGCAGAGCAGCACTGAGTGTGGAGGGCACCTGGCAGAGCTGGAGGGGTGAGCTGGGAGAGCTGCCAAGGCAGGCCAGCTCTCATGGAGAGACAGCAGGCAGGCAGGAGTGCCTCAGCACTGAAATAATAGGCTTTGGAGCATGCTTTGGTAGAGGAAGGGTCAGATATCCAATGTGGCTTAATCAGAGAGCCATCCAAGAGCAGTGGCCGGCTGCATTCCAGCGGGAAGGCAGCAAGGAACCCACGAACAGGGATTTCAGTTCCGAATAGAAAGTAATTTTTCAAGTGACTGGATAAAATCTGGCTGGCTGGAATGAAGTTAACAAATGTTGTCTTCCAAAGAAGTTTACAGACAGATGATACTTTGTACACTGCTATCTCAGTTAAAGGAGGATGCTTGGATGTGGCTCTGCTTCTGAGACTTTCTGGGGTGGAAAATCTCAAGGAAACTTTCATGATTCCAAAGATCTTTTGTTCACTGTGATGTTAAGGGTTTGTTATCTTCTGTAACATGCCAAGTAGAGATCAGGTTGGAATGCATCATCCTTCCAGTCACACTACAAGCAGCAGCAGATGTGATTCCCAGTGCTGACATTGTACTTGCAGCTGGTCTGGCTTTGCAGCACATGGAAGCACCAATATCCCAGCTGCCCAGGCAGCCTGTGACACACCAGGTGTTGGCTCTGACAGTCTTTGGAAAGGGAATTTGCAGAATTTGTGCACAAGCTTTTGAACATTTCTTTCTGGGGTTTTGTTTTTTGTTGGTTTTTTTTGTTTGTTTCCACAGGACCTGGAACTCCCCCTGATTCTACTGCACTTGATAATTCTTTCAATGAACAAGAATCCATTCAGAGTCAGAAAAGTCCATTATCGGAGTCCATAGATGTGAAACCCTCTGAGATGTCTTTAGCTCTTCCTCTCCCCATTGGGACTGAAGACCATCAGATGCTGCTCCCTGTGACAGGGAGCCAGTCCCCTTCATCAGAAACATTACTGAGATCTGCTGTGACTGGATATTCAGAACCTCAGTTTATTTTCCTGCAGCAGTTGTACTGACAAAGCAGTGCAGAGCTATCCAGGTAGTTTGGTAGTGAACTTGGAAATGTTTGGTAAGATGAACACAATCAAACAACCAGTCATGCTCTCTGAATTGGACTTGTTCTTTGTTTTCCTCTGTGTAAAGACACCTGTAAGGCATTTCCATTGTGCAGTGCTGAATTGTGCTAATCTACAATCAAATTTCTGTTTGTGATTAACACTGATTTCCAGGAGATGATTCCTTTCCAGCAACACCTGCCTTAAGAATTCTCTGTTACATATGTTAATGTATTTTGGAGTTCTCTTCCCATGTTCCTGCTGATTTGATGTGTCACAATGTCATTTGAGAACAGATATTTTAAGCCATATTTGATAGTTTAGGAAGATCAACCCAGAGGTGTAGGGGGAAATCATAATTTGGATGTATTATTAAGCCTGCACTCCAAGGTGTTCGAATGGTGCATGATGAAGGTAGGTCAGTGCTCTGCTGAGGTGCTTGCACAGGTTTGCTGCTGGCTGCCAGAAGTGCCATCTCCAGGGGAAGCCTGACCAGAGGGAAAGAAAGGTTTGGGTGTATTTTCCTGACAAGGAAAGTAAAGGAGCGTTAATTTTTGTCTGTAGTGTGGCAAGTTGGAGGGTCCTAATGGCATAGATACTACTGGGTCTTCTTTCCAGCAAGTTGCCTTTATTTGTTTGTTTGTTTAAGTGAATCCAGCATTGTTGTATCTTGTCCCAGAGTTATTTTTCACATCCCTAAAACATCCTGGGTTTGGCACAAATAGCAACAAAAGGGGAGCTGGGACATGCATGCTGTAGATGAGACAGAAAGATGCAGTGAGTTAATTAGTGAGGCATGAATCAGAGCTTCGTAATCCTTTCTTTGCTGTAGTGCTGCTTCTTGTGCTAGAGAGGAAGTACAAAAGAGGAAATAAATCCTGCCCTTCACTGTGAAAATAATAAGTGAACACTACATGAGGGGGCATTAAAGAATAATACAACAGAGCAGATTGATATTCTTCCAGGCAAGGATTTGTTAGAGTTTAACTGATTTGTTCTAATTGAAGTTTTTGTGTATTGCTTTGCCTCTCATGTCACTTGTCCACAGTAACTGCACAAAACTGGTACCTAGCAAGGCCCATGTAAAGATAGGTTTTATTACTAGCAACAGACATATTTAAAAAGCAACATTTTAATGTCTTGGTAGGGTCATAAAAGACTAGATGACAGTAGAAGTACTTTTCTACTCCATTTTGCCAGTTTGTGCCATTAACAATTGTGAGCATTATTTATGTAATCATCAAACAGTAATGAAACAGTCATGATACTGTACCAACAATGCATTTAAAGCTGTCCTTTGTTGGTTATTTACTTGGTGCTAGCATTTATTTCCACCGATGCCTTGTGTCCAGACACTGATAAATAGAAGAGCATAGAAGATACCTCTTAACTGATTCTGTTCTACATGGAGTAATAATTAATCTGCACCTTAATTAAACAGACTTGTGAAAAATTTCCTGGAGGATTTCATTTAAAGAGTCTGAAAATGGTCCCTTGACTCCTGAGTGTGACTATAATTTTTTTTTTCTCTTCCTACATGTTTGTATTTGTCAAGTAATAGACCTTTTGCTGCTTTGTGTTGATCATTTTAGTATTTGGTACATCTCTAACCTGCTGCTTGGTCACATTTTATGCTTTAATATATGGTAGATTTGCTGATGAAGCCTACCATGGACAGCAGGAGTACAGCCATGTTCAACAGGAACATCCTTGATGCAGGAATCTCTCACACTGTCCCCACTGGAGCTAATTATTGCTGGGCCTTTAATTTCTCTGCTTGTCTGTCCTGCTACGCTTATGAACAGCTGATGTTCATAAAGCTGGCAAAAGACAAAGGATTAAGTTCTCTGCTATTTTATTTTTGGCATTTCCCTTTGTCTCCCCTCTTGTCTCTTTCAGCTTCTGTTGTTGGTGTAGCCCCCAAGGGATTCCTCAGCCTTGCCATTTAAGACTGAAGAACCACAAAATCGGGATCTTGACTGTGTGTAGCTTGTACTAAGCTTCCTCTTTACTGTCTCTCTCTGAAAGTAGAGCAGAATCTTGGGATAGACATAGGTTTAGTCATGAATACTGAGAAAGAAAACATCATACAACTTCCATATTTGAGCAGCTTTGGAAGACAAAGTGATGATGTGCTGCTGGTACCTGAGGAAAAGCAGCTCAAGATAGCCAGGATAAACGACCAGGAGAGAGAACTAGCTCTGGAAAGAAACCTAAACAATAAGTACATTCCTACATAGAAAATGCATTCCATAACAGTGTTTGTTTGGACTGTTTTTATATTTCTAAAATTATAGCTTATTACTGTATTCTTAGATTTCAGACTTTTTTAAAAAATACAGTGCTTAGATTTATACAGGATTTGTTTAGATACTTATAACAGTAACAGTTGCTTTATTAGTCATTTAGTTTTCTTTATAGACAAGAAGATATTCATTATTTTTTACAAGACAACAATTTTAAACCTTTCTTAATAGAATACACAGGCTTGTAGTTTTGTCTTGGAGCAATAATTTAGTGACCTGCACTCTTGAGTCCCCATCTGAGAATCTTGATTTTTATCCTCATCTTTCATGAAGATATCTCAGCTGCTGAGGTATGATCTCTGCCAACTGTATTCATTTACTAGAATATAGATTTTAAATAAATAAATATATATATTTGTAGGTGTGTTCAGGCTGTAGGTCTGGACTGTACCTTTTGCCAATAGATGCATGGAAATCAGCTGCACATCTAAGTCCTAGGCTTAAGGATTCTGGATTCATTTTGAAGTACAAGGCTTATAACAGTATTGGTAATTTCTGTAAGGGATTAATATGGGAGAGCATGGAATCTTTTTAGGCATACATGTCCTTCCAAAAGAAAAGAAAAGAAGGAATTTCAATAATTCTATTAAGAGTAATACAGAGAAAGTGACGTGATTTGTCACACTGCTGTTTCAGTCAATTTTGCACTGAGGTTGGTGCAAGTTTTGCCTGAATAGCTTATCTGCATCTCTAAATCTCTGAATTGACTGTTTGGAAGTAGTTAGGTGAGATTAGCTCCTTGTATCACATTTACTTCTAAATTAGTGCCTCTAAGTGGGCACAAAGCATGACAACCTTTCTGAAATCATGTGCTACAAAACAATTTTCAAGTACAGACAAGTTCCACATGAAGGATTTCAAGGCTGTGATCCTGGAGAGGCTCAATAAGCCTTGCAGAATTAAGTTCAGATAAGGACTAATAACTGATTTTTTTTGGTTAAATTATTTTTAAAGTATCTGTCATGTATATACAATTTTTTCTCTGTCATTTGTATATACCTCAACTCTCAATTTTATAATCCCTTGGGAAGGGAGGGAGTTGTACATATTTAGCCTGAAGTGTTTTATGTTAGACTTTAATAAACTTGTTTTATAATTTTCCCTCACCTTGTGTCTCCTGTTCATAACTGCAAGGGGTAGCAACACAAGCAGGCACAACCCCTGTCACCACCCTGGCACGAGGACATGGTAGGATTTGGGGGACCTCTGCTGCAGCCCTGCCCTGCTGGATCAGTCATTTGCCTCTCCTCTAAAATTGGGGCAAAAATGCTGCCTTTCAGCAAGGTACAGTGAGGTCTAAAAGCTGAAAAAATGGTTTTCAGGGCATGATTATGCTTGCTTTAGCTACTAGAATAACTCAGAAGGACATGGCAAAAAATTTCTAGCCTATGTAAATTCTCTCATTCCAAAGAACACAAGATGCATCTTCTAAGAATTTCAAGGTCAGAGAAAGGAAGCAGTAAAAGTCTGGCACAGGCCTCTTTAAGCAATACAGGGTTTTGCACAAATAATTGTCTTAGTTTGCAGGAAGTTGTTTATACAGAATTTGGTAGGAATTACTCTGCAGCCCTTTCTTAAAAAGGAGTATCAGAGAAAACTGTAACACATGAACCGTTTCTATGGATATTGTCAATAATGGAGAGTGCTTTATGGGCTGAACAAGTAGCTGTTAAACAGGGGTTCAGACAGAGTGCAAGTACTTCAAACACATACACCAGCACTTTTGAAAGTAGATACCATTTATCCTTGATCTATATGATAGTGTTGCCATCTTACCACATCACTAAAAACAAAATAATGCTGTTGGTAAAGCTGGGTACCTGTTACCGCCTCAGATTAACAAATGTCATTCCTACAAGTAAATTAAGACTTAATTTGAGCAGTGAAATTAGCCTGAACTTCATATACCTGACAAGGGAAAGAAAGAACCACTGCAAAAAATACCTGTCTGAATCTTGCAGTGGTGTTTCTGGCAAGAAATTCTGTCACCAGTGTCTCAGTACTGAGACTATCAGAGTGTAGCCTGCAGTGATCCAGAGCAGCAGCACTCAGAAAAGCACCAACACAGGCTTACCTAATTATTTCAAAATTTAGAAATGTTCATAGTGTGCAGATTCTTCTCAAACCACCACATTCAGTGTATCCCCAACTTTCATTTTCATTGCTCCATCCTTCCTGTTGAACAAGAGTTAAAATATAAGCTCCTCTCTCTAGAGCTGGGTGTTCACAGGGTGATGTATGGACTTTGTGCTCAACACAGTGACTGCAGGCTGGGAGGGCCCTGTGCAGGTGTGCAGAACAAACATACCTGCCCTGGGCTTAGCTCCAAGTCCTCTCAGGATACCAGGGGCTCTTGGAGCACCAGAGCCTGAATAATTTGTGTTTGGGGGTGGGGGCAATGACAGAAAAACAACGACAACCAAACAACAACAAACCTCCACCTGCACCAGCTCTCACAACTGCCCTGGTCATTTCAGCTGCCGGAGAGTTTCCAAATGTCTTCCTGTTCCTACACTACCACAGTGATAATACAGAGTCAGAATAGCAGCAGTTACATTGCTGCTTCCCAGCTATTTTCACTGAAATAACTTTCTTACCTTTTTCCCCTCATGCTTTGATCTGGTACATACAGTTGCAGATCATTCTGGCACTTCATGCTAATATTTAACAGGCACATTTAGAGGGCAGAGGATTGCATTAATGAAAGGCTTGGAGCAAACCTCTGCTGTCCTGTTTGGTGACTTTTTCTGTATAGGAGCATAAATTAAGTCACTTCTGCAGGGATGAGCAGAGTGAATGGAAAAAGGAAACAAGCAGAGTGATTCCCAAACTTACACAAAAGTCTGTATCCAAACCATTAAACAATGTTTAACTACCATTACATGCATATATTGTCTTACTTGTGTGTAGGAATTCCCAGAGGGGTATAATGATAGAAATGTTTTTAGGCAGTTTTCATGAGATGAGAAGAAATGATGGCAGCAGGTTTGGTGGTGGTTTCCATTTGTACTACAAGAAACATGTGCTACAATTTAATCAAAATTCCATGTATATCCCAGCAAACTGGGGTCACCAGCTTTAAGTTGTAGCATGGCTGTGGCTTAATGCTTAAGTTCACTTACCTTGGTTTTAAAAAAGTCACTACTGGAAGAAGCTTAAAAGGATGTAATTACCAAGGAAAAGGAGAGAGTACATGGAGAGCAGTGCTAACAAATGGATTTACCCAGAGCTCTCAACTTCAGCGGGAATCTGACTCTGCAGGATACCTGATCTGCTGCCCAGCAGCAGTCCTGGGTGTTGCTTTTGTCAGTGTGCTCTTCCTGGGTGTGATTCTTTTCACAGTTACAGACTCTTAATAGATGGGGCATTATTTAGTAATGAATTTCAATGTCATTTTTTCGGTATTTTCTCTCTGTTGCCATTTCAAGCTGGTTTAGATTCCTCTAGGCTCAAACCCCAAAGAAACACCGTGCAGCAAGTCTGATACTGATATAATCTATTTTACTAGAAGCCAGTAGGGAAAGCTCAGGCACAGGGGTGCCCTGGGGTGCAGCCTCACTCACAAATACTCCGAGACAGTGACAATGTCCAGGCTGGCGTTGGCAGCGCCGGGGGCCACGGCGGCGCAGCGCGGGGCCCAGTAGCGGTGCTTGGCCAGCCCGTGGGACAGCTCTGCCAGGAAAACCTTCCCATCCACCTTGTAGGGAGCCACATCCGTGCAGCCCAGCTGCAGGCGGCCCATCTCGATCAGCTCTGAGAATTCCTGTGTTGGGGAAGATGAAACAGGAAAGCCTTATAAATATGATTGCCTGACAAAAGATTTTGGGAATATGAAAACGATAAGCGACATCGAAACGAAAGCCACCTTTGAGATACCAAGTCTTAGTTACTGAACAACTGGAAAACAATGGTATGGCCGGCTGAAGGTAATCCCCTCTTGATTGAACAGTACCCTCTGCTTGCAGACAGGTCCAAGGGTCAGAGCAGACCCTACCAGCTCAGCAGAAGGGGTCCAAAGAGTAGTTTTTTAGGAGTTAAAATGTAGCACTCCATGGTAGTGTAATAACTCTTATAGGCTGTATGTAAATGCTATAGGATTTGTATCTTGTACTAGATTGGCTAGTGAGAATTAGAATATTCAGTACAGAAGAGGATTTATTGTATTGTAACAAGGACTTCTCTTGCTCTTACTCTCACCCTCTCTCTCTCTCTCTCTCTCTCTCTCTCTTACTCCGCTCTCACCTTGGGCCTGCTCCGAGCTGCAGCTGGCAGCTCCAAGCAGTGCCCCTGTACCCAGGCCCTTTGCAATAAACCGCGTGTTCCAAGATCTGACTTCAGAGATCTCTCGTCTCCATCCGTCCCGACTGTCCAACCCACCCAAAGCTCCTACAGGGAACAAATAAAACCAGGAATATGACACGTGGTACAGCTTGGGACTGTGGTGAAGGCTCTGCAGGATACCACGTGGCACTTAGTCCCTTCAGGGTGCAGAGCTCCAGGGAGTCTCATTCCAGCTCCACCATATTATAACCACAATAAAAAAAGACCAGATAAATCAGGTGTCTTCTTATTGCTGTAGTCTTTCCAACAGTGGAAAGACAAATTAGGACAAACAAACCCCAACCTTCTCAGGCGAGTTCAGAACCAAACACTTACCACACAGGTGCTTCTATCAAATTTGTTCCCCCAGATGTAAATATGGGAAAGTTGCGTGTTGAATTGCATTGTGTGTGCAAGAGCTACAAGTCCTTTGCCAGTTATATTGTTGCTTACTATGGACAACCTAGGAAACAGGGAAAATGTGTGCCAAACCATGGAACTCCCATCTCTTAGTTAAAAATAAGAATTTAACTATTATTTAGTCTTATTATTACATATATAATATTAATAATATTTTATTATCATATACAATAATATTATATATAACATTATATGTATTATATATTATTAATTATAGATAACAGTAATAATATTTTTATTAATAATATTTATTTGTATCAAGGCCAGTCCTACTCTAATATCAGGTGGCCAAAGGCAGTTGGCCTGTTCTATTTCTCAAGGCATTTCCATGACTCATGCAGCCAGGTTCTTCACTACTGAGCTCTTCAGTGTCAGTGGCTTTGCTACATGGTGGCCAGGTCTCATCTCTAGTCTGCTTTGAAGCCCAAACCTTGGCGTTTATCCAGACTAAGCTTTGATCTTTGTGGAATGGCAGTTATTTTTATATTAGTGAATATAAAATATGAACCTGCAAGGCTTTCAGAGGCACCTCACAGCCACCACCTCCTCAGTCTGCTACTTAAAACTAATGGCTTCAGGTAACACCTTTGATCGGCTTTTACATCCTGCCGGCGGGGGTTTACCGCGGCTGCAAAAGACACCCTGATGAAGAGATTACAGCTCTTCTGGGTTCACCTGAAGCGAACTTAAACAGAGGATTTTCTTAAGTGTTGAAGATCAGAACCAACAAATATAGTGCCTTATCCCAGCGTGGAATCTGATTATCTCAAAATTCTGAAGACCTACAGCTCTTGTTTTCGTTTGTGCGCCACAGGGACCTGCACTTCAAAGGCGCGGAAAGAACTAACAGATCAATTGCCTTTCCCCTCACCCTCGTAGGGTGAAAGCTGTGAGGGCTCTGAGCAGACCTGGCACTCACCTCCAGCACCCCAGGGTGTCTCACAGGTCTTGGGGCATCTCACATGGCAGCAGACACCTATGCTTAGCAAAGAAATCCCACCCAATCTCTCACTCACGGATTTTTTTTTCCCCAAGAAGGAAAAATTGGCCAAAACATTTGAAACTTCCTGACTTTCCTATTTTGATCAACATCAAGGCTCAGAGCTTTGATGCCATTTCAGCCACTGCAAAGCCCAGGTTTCTTACCTGCAATCTCTGGGGAATCTGTGCAAATACTTACGCCTGCAGAGTCCTGTTCCATGTAAGCAAGGCCTCACTCAGGTAAATGGCTCCAACATCTTCTATTCGGTTTGCATTAAGATCCAGGATCTCCAGGGTTTGGTTCCTTTTTAGTAGCTCTCCCAAAAATTTTACACCATCACAGGTTATGTTATTACTGAAAGAGAGATGCACATTTTAAATATTTGGGTTGCCAAGAAAGTTACTAATGTTAGTCAGGGCTGTGTCACATTTAATCACTCTCACCAGCTAAGGTCAAGGTATCTCAGGCTGGAGTTTTCATACAGGGCCTCACACAGTTGCTCTACACCAAAGTTTTTCATTTCATGCTTGCCCAAGTGTAGTTCCAGAAGAGAAGAGTTACTCCTCAACATCCGAGCTATATGAACTGTGGTCTCTTCCTAAAAGCATACACTCCATTTTATTAATCTGGTCTTTAGGATAAGATACAGTCTTGCTTCAGTAGAAGGCAGATACACAACTAACTGCAAGATCTGGTCATCAGTAGTGTTCTATTTTGTATACTGTAGAAAAATAATCACAAAACAACATCTTATGATAAAGCTAAAAATGAAAAGAAAAAAAGAAAAATACTACAGAGATATTTGCAGATTTACAGCATTACCTACATCCCTGCAAATATCCGTGAAGCATCAATATTTAATTATGTCTAATCAGTTTCCCTCCCTATTACTGCTCTTAAAAAACTGAATGTTTGAGTCAGTCTTTGCTAACATTTGAAAGTATTTTGTCATGATGCTAATTCTTTCATACAAGAAGGAATTGGTGAAAGTTTTTACTTGATCTTGGAGATCTTTTTCAACCTTAATGATTCTGTTAATTCTATGCAAAAGAAGCAGGACTGCTATGGGAAAAAATACGTCCAACCACTCTAAGGGAAAGGAAGTTTGTTTGAAGTTGTCATGTTTAGTTAAGAAAAGAGTGAATGCTGTGAGTCACAAATAAAGAAAAAACCCAGAAGCCTCAGAAGATGATAGAGCTGAAGGTGGAAACAATGACAAATAGAGTCTCTGGCAGGTCCAGACCAGGTCCTTACTGCATTATCAATAGCAGTAGTTTAAACTGACTTCCAAAGCTGGGGTTAGGCAGATCAAGCCCTGCCTTGAAAGAGAAACAGCTAAAATCTGTACAAACTGTTAAATTTACCTTTGGGAATTGAGGAGGATCTGGCCTTCATGACAGTTTAATTTATCCTGCCATCAGGAAAACACTGGTCCTGTCCCAGACACCTGAGAGCTACTGCCAGGCAGGTGAATCCACCTCCACCCAGCTCTGCAGCCAAGACCTGAGCAGCACCAGCCATGCACAGGGTGAGACAGCAAAACCACCCAGCCCAGAGAATGTGGAGTACTGCTGCAGGGTCTTTCTTCTGTAGGCTCAGGCAAACAGCATCCTTTGTGCTCCCTCTCATTTCCTGCTACACAGCATTGCTCCCTCAGTTTGCTGAACAACGCAGGAAACTCCATGTTGTAACAGTAGAAGGAATACTTGGTTCTCCAATACCAATCCCTCTCCACTAGCCCGTTATTTAATGAATGTACCAACAAAGAAAAATTTTTAAATGTAACCTTCTAGTTAAACAGGGGCAGTCAGTGACTGCACAAAACTTGGAAAGAGAAAAATATTCCTGCAACCATTTTCTCCAGTTTGTAAGGAAATCCAGAGAGCTGTGTAGTTCAGATGTCCATAAATACATCAGTACTGACTTGACTTATGCCCCTCTCTCTGAGCTGACTGCACAGTCACTCACATACCTGTTGGTTGGACAGCAAAGGACGATTTAGGTTTATTGCTTTGAGAGATTTGTTCTGAGTCAGGGCTATGGCTATTGCTATCAGACACTGCAGGCCCTGGGAACGAAAAAGAAATAAACTATTTAGAGAAACCTGTTCAGTGTATAAATTAAGCTACCAAATTACCATTACTATTATTTCTGCCTTGATGTACTCTGGAGGGATGGGAGTACAGTAGGCAACTGCTTACAGACACGTAACAGATTTTCTGATAATACCAATGCCAACTGCCTGTGGAATAGCAGAGTGAAATTAGACTAAGTAGTACAAATGACATGGCAACTTGGAAAATAAAAAGCAGGAATAATGGATCTCAAAAATACTTGTACATTCATTTGATCCTGTATTTTGATTTCCCTGATTTATGAGGCAAAATCAGCTTATGTGAGTTCCCCTAACATTTATCCACTAGGTAAATTCATATTTAGTATGAATCAGGCAAATCTAGACTTTTTAAAAAAAATTCCTCCTAATTTGCCCTCTATTTTATATTTGTGCTACTTTTCAATTAGGCTGGTCTGTACCCAAAGCCATTTAATTTTAAACCAACTCTCTATCAACTCCCTACCAAGCACACACATGCAAAGCTTTTGAACAAATCCTACACTGCCTACCCTTTCCTTGTTCATGTATTCCTAACACGGTCACACTTTCTGAGGGGTGTTCCCCTTCTGGCTTAGAAGCAAATTCTGAATTTCCAGGAGGAAAATGTAGCCTTCTAAAAGTGATGCACAGCTTCCCAAGTCTCCCTGTGCTCTGTGTAAGAAGTTTCAGTGCCCAGCTCTAGGAGGAACCACATTGTCCAAGAGTAAATGGGTGCTTTTCTACTCAATTCAGCACTGCTGTGCTTATGCCCTTCATGGGTCAAGCTCTGAGAGGTGCAGCAGAGCAATGGGATGGGTGACCTTCAGGTGTTACAGCACTGCACACTTTAGAAGGAAAAGATTCTCTGGGGAATGAGAAGTCCATTCTTTAACATGAATTATACAGGACTTAGCTTAACAGAAAGGAACAGCAGAAAAAGCTTAACAGAAGAGAACAGCAGAAAAACAACTCAGAAAATGTGCAAGCCAAGCACTTGAATTCCTGGAGAGACACAGTGGCTCTAAAATATCCCCAGTTCTGACTTCACAGGTGCTTTATGCAATGTGTCTTTCCAAGCACATGTTGCAATATTATATATAGTGTTACCTCTGGCTGTCACAAAATCAATGACAACAGATGGCATTTCCCCCTAATTAAGCACTGCAGGACCCTTGTAATACCCTTGAAAGACTTATGTCTTATTGCTGATAATTTTACTGGGTTACTCACCACATCACAGTCTCCAAGATCCAACTTCTCTAAGGTTGAGTTAATTTTTAGCATTGAAGCAAAGAACATTCCACCTTGGTTTCCTATTTTGTTTCCAGTCATTCTCAGGTGCATAAGACTTTTGTTCCTCTAGACAAAATTAAAAAAAGAGAAAAATTCCTTTAAGATGGCCTGAAAAACAACACTATCCTTTTTTTTTTTTTTTTTTTTTATGTGAATTCTTCTGGTTGTCACACAGAGACAAAACAAACTTCCAGAAGAATTGTGTCTAAGTGATAACACTAGCTCAGCTCTTGGCTCAGATTCCCCTCAGTAGCATCAAACATATGAGAGCCTGCAAGCAAAACTCCAGTATTTGAAAACTTTTGTTTCTTCCAAATTCATGAATTTCATCACACTCATGAAAATAATCCAGACAAATATTTTTGCCTAAACTGGCATCTGAGATGCAAATAGCATCAATACTGATTTAAATCTGGTAAGCCTTATATGAGCCCAGCCCTGTACATCTACTGCGCAGCCTTAGTGTTTTGGAGGCCTGTCAAATTTAGTTGAAATCAGTTCAGGGTTCAAAGACTGTGAAGGAGGAAGAAAGAGCTCATGTGAGTCTCCCTTCACAAACACAACAAATCTTACACACAAGCTTCATTTCCTTGGGAAACCACATTAAAAATAACAAACTTGGTTTTGTGGTGCTGCCGTAAGGCAAAGTTTTGAAAACATGTCTCAGACATCTTGAATCAAGACAAATATTGATGTCAAAGTACAGGCAAATTTAATCTAATTTTTTGGGAAAAAAAGGGAAAAAATTATGTCATCATATATCCTATAGCATAGCACTTTTCACACAGAAAAACCCAGCTGCAATAGTTGTGCTTTTTATAGACAATTACGTGTTTTTATAGATAATTAAGTGTTAATGGCAGCACAGTGCAACTTTCTCTTGTGTGAAATCTGATTTCTGAAGTGTGCCTTGGGAAAACAGGCAATCCCTGTGACACAGCAACATACTGAATGGAGCAAAGACAGAGGCCCCTTTCAGCCAGCTCTGATGTTGGCAGGACAGCCAGTACTGGTCATCAAAAGCAGAAATATCAAAGGAGATGCCATTGTCTAAATCTCCCAGGCAAATACTCACATGGAGTGCTGCTGCTATCAGCTCTGCTCCACTTGCACCAATGTCATTGAACATCAGGTTCAGGTACCTCAGAGTGGACTTTTCCTTGGGAACAAACAAAGCAGAAAGCAATGAGAGTTTTTTCTAAAGCACAGCTTATTTTCCAAAAAGGAGATACACATAGGAAACTCTGCCCTTTGCAGCATTTCAGGCAGCTCATGACTTGGAGAAGTGGTTAAAGAATGCCAAATTATGTCAGGTCATGAGGGCAAGGCACAAAACCTGGTGTGGGGAAGGCCCTCACAGGGCCTCAGGAACCACCCAGGAATCCTGTGCTCAGCATGACCAAACAAGGCAGATGGCCAAGCTCAGATGCACAAATTCAGGCATTTTGTGAACGTAGCAGTGCCCCTCACACTCTAGGAACACAGGCACAGGGTGACAACTCATTATTTTCCACCTGTACCCCAGTGCTTGCAGTGACAAAAAGGCTGCATTATTGTTCCCTATGTTTAAGCCTATAAAAAGGTTAACAGAGATTATAAAATAGCTGAAACAAAAGCCCTGGCACACTTGACACAACCATTACCCCCTTTGTTGAATTGAACTGTGAGCCTAAAAGCCTCATGGTTTATTCCATCACTCTTTTCTCAGGACACCCCAGCCAAGTATCCAAACGTCTTCAACCAGAAATTAAAAATCTCCACAGAGAATACAATCTGAGGTTCTAGTAGGAGGGATTGGGATGTGATAGTCAAAATTATTGGAATTTTGCCAAGCCAGCTCATTCTTGTCCCCAGTACACCACATATAAATATTACTACAGACAAATAAATTACAAGTTGCTGAAAGATGAATATCTCTTAGCACCTGGAGGAATGTTGCCATGGTCTTTGCTCCAGCATCAGTCAATACATTATAGGCAAGATCCAAACCTGAAAAAGATGAAGAATAAGGAATGTGACAGATGCATATCTACATTGAACTGATCTCTGAACAAAAAGAAATAAAGATGAACTAAGGCTGAAATCAAGACTGATCATGTTTTCTTATATTAACACAGCCATGGCAAACACACAGGGAAAAACCTTACCTGTGACAAAGGCAGCTTGGCCTAAGACAGAGACAAGAACTCCAAGATCGTCATCTGTAACTCTCGGCATAGGCACCAGATGATTATTTCCAGCTAATTTTAATGTGATTCCTTTTGTATTTCTGCAGTAACATAAAAATGTAAGCACATGGGAGAAGTAAAATGGTGGAGAGAAATAAGTTCTCTCTCCAGATAAGAGGTGTGCCCAGGGCTGCCTGCACTGCTGCACTTGCCACTGGCTTTGGTAGCACCGTGACAGAGAAGGAGATTGAAGCTGTAGCTCAGCACTGCCCTTTCTGAAAGCACTGCTCAGCTGCAAGGCCACACTTGCACAGAAAGCAGAAATAACCAAGATGAGGGGATGGCAGATGGAAATAAAGATTATCTCAGAGGTTACCTCATCATCTTCTTTTTACTTGCACCCTTTCCTTTATTTACTTTATCCTGCCCTCGGGATCAAAACCTAACACAAACAATTTCATTTTCTCACGTTTTTTCCCCCAAAGGACAATTAACTTTGACCCCAGCACCATTCAGTACCTTCCAGAGGAAGCAGTACCTAGCCCCTTAATGAGAGAGAATTTGTGTGGTTAATAGCTTGGCAGGATTCAGAGACAGCTCAGGGAAGCATGACCATCTGGAAGGCAACTGGATGCAGCTGAGGCTTTTTAAACAGGAGTGAGAAACAAAGAAGGGAGTTAGGATGACTAGACACTGGGTTTGGCTTCTTTAAGGGACAGAAAGGCACCATCCTGTACATTTTTCACTTTTTTTAAATTTCATTGCTTGTAAAGCTGCCCAGAAAGGATATATAGCTACAAACTTCTGCCAAGATGATGTCAAGATGAGTCAAACCAGAACTTCAGCAGTAAATGTTACATTTGATTTGTGTTTAAGCCTGAAACTGCATGAACTTTCTCATTTTTCAATTCCTCATCCCGCTACCCCGTTTAAGGCTTTCAGAAGCATCTGAAACACAGCGTTTGTTATCTCCTTACATGTCATCATTTTTATTAGCTTCTTGAAGCACACGAGCAATGAAGGGGTTTTCAGGCTGGCTCAAATTTTGACAGGCCTGCACATAGTGCAGGTGAAGATCTTGAAGAACCGACATGACCTGCAGGAAAACAAAACCAAGCGTTACTGCATCGTTGTGGCAGCCTAGCAACAGCACCAGGAGGGATCTGCATAACAATAGAAATGGGCTTGGTATGGAAAGAGTTACAACTCCTGGTTTGGAGTAATAGATACAGGAAAAGCATAAGGAAAAGGGTGGGTGTGTTTCTGATGTGCTGTAGTTGGTTGAGCACGGTGCTAATAATAGCAAGGTGGGCCGTTCACTTCAGAGTTGAACTTGGTGGTCCTCTGAGTCCCTTCCAGCTCAGGATATTCTGTAATACACTCAGAGATAAAAGGATCTGAGCTAACAGGGAAGCGATCGCTGTGGCAGCTGAGCCCCCCAGCCCCGCAGGCCTTACCTGAGCGATGCCACCTCTCCCCTGTCCCCAGCGCAGCTGCGGTGACCGGCCCACGGTGGGTGCGGGAACGGAGCCCGTTCCCAACGAGCGTGTCCCGGGCCCGCAGCAGGAGGGAGCGGGCGGGGGCTGCCAGGAGCCCCCCGGTGTCCCTGCTCGGGGCTGAGCCCCCGGTGCTGCCCAGACCCTGCAGGCGGGGCAGGGCAGGGCAGGGCAGGGCAGGGCCCTTCCCGCACCCCCAGAGCACGGACGTGTCTGCCCGCGGTCTCCAAGGAGCCTTTGCAAAACTGTCCATGGTTACACGGATCAGCTGCTCCTTCAAAGATTCCTGTGCTGGCCCTTTCCAGCAAATAAATCCCTCTGGTGATTTCACCACTGCCCTCCTGGGCAGGATTGGGTGGGCTCCGTTTTCTTGCACTGCAGCGCTGCCAGGAGCTGGCTGTGCTGCGTCTGTCTCGTAATCTCCTGCACAAACTTCCCCCAGGTTTGAAGAATGCCCCTGACACGAGAGCACTCAGAGTGTCTGGGCAGCCCGGAGAAGATCCCACAGCAGCTCTGCTGCTGGCCTTCTCTTTCGCGTGTTTGCGTGAGGAATACCACATTACACACCGCACCTGCGTCCTCCCAGGTTAATCAGCGTCAGGACACTAGATCTGAGTGAAAAACGCTTTGATGCTATGCCTAGAGGAATACGCGCTATGAAAAAAAAATGTATTTGTTCCTTTGTTTTAATTTTTATTTTATTGATACCTCCATTTTGCACAATCTAAGTTCTCCATTACAAATAAGTGCCACTTTTCCCTACCACAGTGAGAAGGGACATTCCACTGGTGCACACCCGAGCCTGGGTTCCTCCTTAACGCTGGCATCTCAGCATTCAGACAGGGAGAAAAAAGCAAGAATGTGGAAACACTGACCTCTGTGTTGAATCATAAAGATGGAATCCTGACTGGAGGGACTGCTGCAGATTTTTTGCACCTTTTTTTTTTTTGTGTACACTGGAAAATAAGAGCTGCATTTGCACAGAATCAGTATGTCATAAAGTGCGCAAAGGGCAATATAAAAATGGATGTGATATTGTTAATGTCTTTAACTCCATGAACATTTGCTGTTCATTTGATAATGAACAATTATGCACCCTTGGGCTATGGTAAGTGTAAGAGTATTCATAGACATCCTCATTTTAGGGCTCAGAATACACTTTCTTTTCTATATAATGCAAGGCTTTTCTCCCAAGGATTTTTCCACTGGTGCAGTTTTCTTCTTGAAGGTTACATTTACAGAAGTAGTAGTTTATGCAAAAGACTCCCTTTCAGATTTCATTAATTTAAATTGCTTTCCCCTGCACTGTGCATACAAAGGAAATGAAGAAGCAGACTAATGTTTCTGCTAAGAAATAAACCCATAAGAAGTCTTTCCAGCACAGGAAACAACATAGATGTCTTTGCCAAAATTTCCACCATACTGTGAGGTTTAATGGGACATTAATGAGCAGAATATTCTGTGTTCATCTATCAACAGTAATGCAGCTCCACAGAATTTTCTTAGGAGATTTCTTCCCTAAAAACAAAATCCCAAAGATTACTATTTAATTGACATAATATATCTTTTTAATGACTGTGTCTAGATACCTGAAGAGGTGAAGGAACTGAAAATTTTAAATGCCTTAGCCTGTCTGAAAATCAATTCACTATCTTTCCAAAGGAGGTCTTTCTCCTGGAGTCATTGGAAAGATTATAGCTGGGACAAGATAAAGGAGTTAAATGTCTGCCAGAAGACATAAGCAAATTGGAGGCAGGAGCAATAGAAGGGGGAAGATCTCTGCAACACGGAAATTCCATGGACTTCAGCTGCTCCCAAATGCAAGACTGGAGGGACTCAATCTCTTTAGGTACATGACACAGCATCAGGCCAGAGCTGTCACAACAGGGATAATAAATATCAAAGCTCAGTGTTTAAAAATCATGTTGACTCTCTATGCTTAGTAATGATCCCAATGATATCACAGTTTATAAACCTTACTTATGCACTTTACCTCCAGAAACAATCAGTACCTTGTTTGGAAATATGGAGTAGGATTCTAGACAGGCAGAACACACACTTCTACCAGGACCTGTGTTACCATCCTGTGGGAACCCAGAGTGCAGAGAACATTTCTCTGCTTGTTTTGAAGGGTTCTACCCCCTTGAACAACACTGTTTTTGACCTTTGTCCATGGAGAAAGCTGCCTACCCTCTGGGAAGAATTAGAATCTACACTGGTGTGAACTAAGTGATAGAATATTATGTAAGATTGTCACAGGGTGAAAAATTTAGAGGTTTCAGGTTGTTAATATAGTAAATAGATAAAAGCAAAAACCATCAAAGTAGAGGATTGTTGTTGTTCTCCAGACTTTCTTCTTCTACTACTCCATATTCTGCAGAAGTAGTTGATGATTAGACAAAGAATTCCACAGCTCCTGACTGCGTGACTAGATAATTAGTAGAAAAATAAAAATAATGCACGCTTTTAGTGACCATTGGTTAACTTACCTTTAAAAAGCCTTAAGCTTTCCTGCAACTTGCCTTTTGTATTTTGCTCTGCTTCGTGCTATGCTGTCGGCATGTGAATTACTGATAAGATAGAATAAACAACCTGAAGACAGAGAAATAAAGAAATCCCATTCATCTCCCTGACTCCTAGCAAGGACTCTAAAAAGCCTCTCCCATCTAGAGAGATACAATTAAGGCGCTGGTCTGTGTCAATCCTGTCTTACAGAGGTGTAAAAAGCTGTTTGAAAGTTTTTTGAAACACTTTTGCAAAACTGTTCACTGATGTTTTGACAATCTGCAGTTACAGCACTTTGAATGACTGCAAGCTGTCACTTCCTTAGTGGTACTGCTCATCTCTAAGATGCCTTGGTGACAGTTTGTGATGTGTCTGTGTATGACAGGCTTATTTGAAAGCAGTGGGTCTGCAGGATGCAATTTCTGCCGTGATTCTGGTTCTGACACGTCATAACACCTTTGTCATTAAGAAGAACCATGACAAACATAATATTATCTAATTCTTGCAGGCCAAGTTTATATGCAACCATGTCTTTCCACTGCTCTTGACAGGCAGACAGCTGCTTGTCCTAGACACAATGTCCTTGTCTAATTTTTATTCTGTATTGCTCAGCTACCCCTTAAGTCCCTCAGAGTTTTATTTGCAGTGTACATAGAGCACAGAGCTGGACTGGGGCCAGCCACTGTGCAGGTTCAAAATGCAGAGTGGGTGGGAGCAGAACCCTTTGTTTAGTTTAACTGGCTGGTCAGAACTGCAGTCCTGCTCTCCCTCCCCTTGTCTCACCTCAGGGAAGGTGGTGCATCCTGAGGGAGTTGATGAAGGCAGGGCCACTGAGACAGCTATTCACAGAGTTCCATCCCCAGGCAGTGCTCTCTGAATCTGCATCCAGGGTATGGAACTCATTTCTGTTTGGCTCTTGATTGATACTGAAATCTCATTAATATGCTTGTTGGCAGGAGAGAGCTGGGACTCCAGGAAAGTGGGACAGCTCTGTTCTGATTTTCCATTTCACTGGGTAACTGAGGCTGTTTTGATTGTTTGGAAATGTCTAATGAAATTTTTTCACCCTAAGTAAAGGCAAAGAGGAACAGATCGAAGGATGAATCAGAAACTGCCAAGGAGGAAATTGTTGGGAGAGAGATTTCTGGGAAGACTGGCAGATTGACAGGACATTTAGTAGAGGTGATAAAAAGGAACAAAAGGTTTTTAGTGGCACAATATGTATGACAGAATAGTAAGAGGGCAAAGGACTGAGCAGGGGGATCAGGACCAGGGGAGAGTTTGCCAGCATTGGGTCTGTACTGTGCTCTGGAGATGAGAATGAGGAGCCCAGCTATGAAAGAACAAGAAACTCCAACACTGAAGTTGAGTTCAGTTAGGAAGCCTTCAACAGAATGTAGACATTAAAGGTGAACTGGAGAGAGAGGTTCAAGTGGGAAAGGATTAATCCAGAGAAATTATCACAGAGCAGAAGAAAGATCAGTTTCCCAGTTGGATCTAAGGCAGATTTGAGCAGGAAAGTCACATGAAGTGATAAAAAGAACAGGTTGGTGTGCTGCTGCTAAACAGACATGATGGTATTTCCCCATTAGAACAACTGTCCTGGCTTAAGTCACTGCTTGACAATCTCTTGTTAGCCCTATATGAAGTGGGGGCTATTTTCTTTATTTCAGAGGTTTAGGATCCCACACAGCAATTGCCTACTGCCTCTGACCAAGAGACTCCAGTTCAACCCATTTCTCAAGCTGGGGCAGCCAAGTGCACTTTTCAAGTGGAACTGCAAGTGGAACCAGGAAGTCCAGGGTGACTCCTACATGAAATCATGGATTAAATGATCAATAGTATCAGCACAGCATGGTCAGCTGCTGGTTATAGGCCTGAACAGGCAAAAGGTGATGTTGGAAGGGTTGCATGGACTGAAAGCTGAATATTGATCAGCATCTGCAGGGGAGAACTTGCTAAGGGGGGCCTTAGCAAGTTAGAAAAGTGCCACTGAATGATCCTGTTGTGCTTCTCCTCCAGGAGATTGCTGCAGCGTGTAGAGATGCTCAGAGCTAATTGAGCAGTACTTTATCCCTCAAGCTGCCTCAGGATTTCTCTAAGACTCCTCACTCAGTGGGCACATCTAATATCTTTACTTCCTAAAATACCTTACCGATGAATAATCCCGCTGCAGTCCTGGAGCTCACGTGTTAACATGCTCCATGACACAAGTGACTATGCCAGAATTTGGCACTTATTGATTGCTTTGTGTCCAAAATTCTTGTTAAAGTAGCAGGACATATCTCTGATTTAATCACAGCTTTTTCCTTGCCCCTGAGACTTGCAAAGACACCAATTAATGGTTTCTTACCTTGATTTTATGCTGATTCTCTACACAGGACTCACCTACACTATGAGATGGCATCAAGGGCCAGAGCAGAGGCAGACCAGCTCCTTCTGTATTCTCCTTACTGGACTAATCTGTAATGTTGAGTTGTTGGGATGGTTGCCAAATCTCCGAATTATGATTTAATTAATTCACAAAGAGGCAAAAGTTTGGGGGGAAAAGAAATTAAAATTTAAAACATGGAGGTTTCAGGTATTTTCACATTAGAGGTATTTTTCCAAGGCCACATTCACACTGCCCACCCACTTGCACTAACACACACCCCAGGCCTTCCCTCCACGGCCAAACCTGCAGTGCATCCCCTCTGAATCCAGCACTGCTCTGAGGGCAGTGACCCTGGCAGTGTTCACAACATGAAGATTAAGGAGTGTAAGCATGGCCCAGAGAACCTGAAAGAATATGTTATTAAATGAAATGATCTATGGCGCAGAAGGTTAAATAACAGTTTTCTATAATTGTGAAATTATTTCAAGAGATTATTAAAACCTGCAGTCTTCTAAGTCAGAGACACATAATGCTTGGTTCATGTGCTGCTCTCAAAAGGCCTTCCAGACACCTCCAACCTTCATCAACAGTCAAAACGAATGTTCCTTTTGTCGTCTTGATTAAAGCCTTCCATTTGCTTCCTCTGGGACTCTGAAAGGGCCCATCTTTGCATGCCCAGCTCTGCCAAGGCTGGCAGCTGTGTCAGTGCTGCCAACAATTCCCTGAACCATGGCCCGCAGTCCCGGCAGGACGAAGGCCGGAGGCTCACGTCCAGCTCCGAGAGTTCCTTGAATGCTCCTAAACCTTGGCAGAAGACAGCCCAGCCTTCATCAGAGATGTTGTTATTATAACTCAAATCCAGCTTCTGCAATCTGGCTAAATGGCCATCTTGCCTCAGGGATGCTGCAAGAGATGACAGACACAAACACAACTAATAAATCCTGGCAACTGCTTTAAAAGCGTCTCAGAAAGGAGAATGGTATTTTAATACCTCATTTCAGCAGTCAAACAGCAAGATTTAACTCCTTAGCAACATAAAACCACTTGCTGCTGATCTCAGAAAGACAGTTTTATCACAGCTGAAGGAGTGTACAACACTTAAAGCACAGGCAGTTCAAGAAGAACAAAGTATTGAGTTAAAAGTGTATGGCAACCCAAAAACCTTGGAGTCAGTTGGAAGGAGGCTATATCAAGTGCCAATTATAACAGTCAGACAGGCTTTACAGGGAGATTTAGAAAGAGGAAAGCAAAACTAGGTGAGACTGCATGACTACAACAGCCACCTCTCACTGTGGGAGGGTCTAATATACCCTAAAGGGATCCTTAACATATGATTGGCAAAGGAGACACCCATCAAGGGTGATGGTTTTTAAAGTAAAAAATATTCAGGCTTCACCTCACCAGATTTCATATTCCAGGGCCTCACAGTTGTCACACAGCTATTGCCAATCTCAGACACTCAAACCCCTGAGTCAGGCCCACAGAATCACAAGGATGAGTATAAAATAAGAAAGTTTTAAAAGAATCCTAGAATTTAGTCCTTTATCAGGTCCCTGTTTTCCAGTACTTCTTAGCAGCTGCTAAGAGGTAGGTGAAAACATTTCTGGTTTAATTCTCCCCAAGTAGTCTGATTGCAGAAACCCACCTAATGGATTGGGAGCTGGTAGTGCCTGTATTACTGGCTGTCAGCACAGACATTTTTTTCTAAAGTACTGAGCCCTAAAACAGCATCCAAGCGAAATAAAACTCCTCAGAGGCAGCTTTAAATATTTGATATAAAAAACAGATGCAAACCCTACATTTTCTAAATGATGCTATTTTTTGTATTAATACATAAAAGTGCTAAAAGATTCTTTGCATTTTAGCCTTTTCGGCTTTTCCACTGGGCATGTCCAGGACACACAGAAAAATGAAACCCCTTTTTGGGAAAAACACTCCTGTATTTTCCATGTTTTCATTTGATTTATGCAAAACCGTGCTCAGCCCATGGAACAAGCCCCTTCTGAATTGTGGTCTAAATGCCCTGGCTCCTTGAGTGCTAGTAAATACCATGTTATACGTACTTAGAAGTGCCAAATCTTCAGCCACCAAGTTACAGCTGCTCAGTCTTAACACTTGAATCTCCGTTGCAAGCTTTAGTGCTCCCAAAAGCAGCTTTAGGTTCCCACCAACGCACTTATTCCAAGAAAGGTCTAATATCTCCAGTTCAGGAAGGTGAAGGGCAGCCTCAGCTGAAAAGATTAAGACCAGCAACTTCTGCTTACTAAGAGAAAACAACGTGGCCTCAACAGACACCTCACCTGCAATTCACCTGTAAATAGGATCCTAACAGGCTGAGTACCTGTGCTTAGAATGAATTCTTTTATCCCAATAAAAGTTAGACAAAAGATAATAAGAAGGGTCTGCCTATAGAATCTATGAGGACTCTAAGGAGAGGTTTTTTTGTCTTTCTATTCACATTATTGCCTTGGCCTTGTTGCACTGAATTAATTTAATAACTTGCTTTTAAACCATTTTATATTAATTTTAAAACAGCAAGTTTTTTGAACTTGCTATAGTGAACTCACTATTTAGGGTGTAAAGCTCTCTATCTTTTGACAGCTCTGATTTCCATGGTGTCACTCTTATATTTATATCACTACAATTATGTAATACTCTTTCTGCAAGGACCTCTGACCAGCTTAGCTTGCTACTGCTTCTGCTGGAGGCAGTCAAGTCTTACTCCAGGTTTAATGTCACTGTAAAGAGTACAAAATACAAGTGCACAAGACACAGTAACTGAGAGATCCATCTTACTAAGACTTCATGTGCCATATGGAACACCTATCAAAGGCCACTAATCCAGAGATTTGCAATAAGTAGGCAAAAGAGGCTGAATTTACATGTCCTGTGCTAGATTGGACTTTTCTTCATGGCTATGCAATATCTGTTCCACCACTGCAGTCATTTCCTCCATTTACCCATGCTGAACTCTAACCCAGAAAGTTTCTACTGAAATTTTCACCTGCAGTGAGGTGAAAAACCCTCAGTCAAAACTTTACCCCAGTGAGTGAAGTGTTACACCCAGACTATGATTACAACATAACATAAAAGCATGCTTTTCTTTTTTTCCCCCAAAATTAGGGAATATCTAAAAGCTCACAATCAGACAAAGGACTAAGAGAACTTCATCCCCTCAGGTACAGTAGAGGAAGCCATACAATTCTCTTCCTTTAAAACCTGGTCCTACAAAGCACTGGTTTCATCACAGGCATTTCCACTCGGGACCTGAGGTATAATGTAACCATGATCCTTGGAGTTCAGCCAAAGGAGAAGGGAATGCTTTGTCCTACAGGGATACACAGAGAACAGGCACACTTTAAAGAAACACTCCTACCTAGTGTTGAAAGGGACTCTTCACCTAAGCCACAATTGCTGATGCTCACAGATCTCAGCTTCGGTAAAAACCTGAGCCTGCCCAGAAGAGGATCAGATGAGAGTCCTACATTTTTATTCGAGGATAAGTTCAGGTCTTGAAGACTGGAGAGTAAAGGTATCACCTGGCCTATGAAAACATGAAATATTTATTAGACAGTCACTGATCCATAACAAATGTGTAGTTGTATATTTGCCTGACATAATTTCTTTTCTTTATAAATCAATCCAAAAGTCAAGACCAAGTTTTTACAGTCAAGTTCATGGTGAGTAATGCTTTAGACCATAAATAGCCTTGTCATTTTCAGTAAAACTGTTTCAGAAATTAAGTCTTCCATGCTGTGTGGAACGTTGTCAGAATATGGCTTCCTGGAAATTTTAGGTGAAGTAGGGAATTTCCAAATGCATTCATTGCTAACTGAAACTTCTTTCTTGTCTTAATGCTATTATTCTCTATTATTCAATAAATTAAATCATGATTGATATCACTAATACTGAATATTTCCTAAAGCTTCATCATCATCACGTCTTCAAGTTATTTGTTTGTCATGGAAAATAGGATGTGGGCAATATGGGCTTTGAGTCATGGGATTTTTTTGTTGTTGTTGTTAAGAGTAAAGACAAAGTTATGGTAACAGAGAAAAACAGACTGTCTCACAAACTGATTGCGAAATGCCTTTTTCTTCATAGTGGTTTCTAGGTGCATCGATTCAACTTGGAGAAAGCACCCAGCAGCAGCAATGCAAGACCTCCTAAAATACCCTCTACTCGGTGTGCAGTTCATCAAGGCAGTTTTAGGCAGTTATATTTCCATGCACATACACACCATCCAGCTTATACCACTGGGGAACTGTCCCTGGATATTTCCTAAATCACTGATTATCAGAAAAAGCACTGCTTGGTGGCAGTTTCCACATTCCCATTGTGGGTCTGAATCATGGCAGATTCAGGTCCTTAGTTCCACATGGGGTCAGACACTGAGATTTCCTTTGGTTCAGTGAAAAAAACCCATTCCATATTGACCAAGAAAGCTCTCCCTCACAGTGTACTGTAGGAGGTGCCTGATGAAAAAAGTCCTGAGATCAGTTGTTCTGCCAGGCAGAATCTTTTATGTCTTTGAGATATTTTCAGAAGGCAAAACTGAGATCCTTAATGGATTTCCTCAACATGTCCTTACACAAAACAGTCATGTCCTCTTCTGTGACACAGCACTGGTGAAGATCAAGGACTTCCAGATTTTTCAAGCTGGCCAAATGAGCTGCTGAGTCTTTAAAGCCACCACCAATCTCTCTGTTGCACGAGATGTCTAATTTCCTCAGCTCTGCAAGGTGCTGTAAAGCAGTGTCTGAAATGGAAAAGGGAACAAGCTGGTCACTGGCTGCCACAAGAGCCCAGGTCAGGGCTTTGGCATCTATTTACTTCAACATCAAAGTTTGCCCAAGGTATTGCAGGCAAAGCTCCTGGGCTAAGCTTCAGTGTATAATCACAGCAGACACACAGTAATGCAGCAAAGCCTCCCTGTCCATGCAGCTCCATTCTTCTCTGGGAGAGCAGGTGAAGGTGAGGCCAGCTCATCCCCCAGGTCCAGTCAATCCTCAGCCTTTTGCAGAAATTACTGCTGGATGTGCTAATTAATGCCAGTTGTTCTGCCACATCCACTAGGGAGGGACACATATAACAGTACCATTTCATGGGGCTCCACTGGACACTCTTTAAGTGATAACGGAAAATTTGGATTTCCTTTGGAAAGTAGGATTAGCTTGTTAAAAGTTAGCTGGTCTGTTTGTGTCTTTGCCTATGTTCTGTCTGGGGAAAGAGGAAGCACATCCAGGGAGCCACAGCCCTGAGATGTGTCTCAGATAAATGGTGTGGAGGGTGACTCTCCCCACTGACTTTCACAAGCTTGAGCTCAGGGCAGATAAATTCCACTCCTGCTGAAAGGCCCTGTAGAGTCTTTTATCAGTCCTCAAACAGCAAATAATGACTGCCCATTAATACTGCCAAACCATCAGCAAAATCCCACCTCATTGCCTTTCTTAAATGGTTTTCAGATGTACAATTTATTCAGAATGAAAGTCTTGTGAACATAAAGTCTAACCTAGGCCCTGGAGGCTGTCTTGCTTTAATCCACACATGTGCAAGTTTAACTCTTTTAAGCCTGGCACATTTTTCAGATCCTGAGCAATAACCTTCACGCTGCAGCCGATGTTTTTGTTGATAGAGAGATCTAATACTTCAAGGTTTGGGATCACATTTAGAATTTCAGCTGGAGAAAAAAAAAAAGAAAAGAAAACTAGAATTGGTAATTGTCTGTAATACATACAGATGAATTCTAGAAAAGTACAGCACCATGATAAACAGGAAGAGGTGGCCTGGGTTTGCCTGTAAGTGTGGTTTAGACTTGCTAAATTCCTGTTCTACCTAAACAACACAGTAACATAAAGATTGGATAGGAATCAAGAAATCTGTGAAAAACATTTATAAAAATAAAAGTGAAAAAATACAAGGACTGTTAGAAAAACACAGGGGAATAAAAAGCAGAAATACAAAGAGAAAGAAAATTTTCTACTGAAAATATATATAGGAATGTGTGTTACATATGGGGCTCCTCCTAGAGTGGAGATGAGAGCCATGGGGCTTCTCTTTACTGAGCAAACACCTTTTAAAACACACAATGAGATAAAAAGACCACACAGGATTAAGCTGCTATGGTGAGAGGACAGAAGGAAAGGGTGGTCAGTGGTTGCCAACTCAGCCTAAATTCCCAATCCTCAGACCTTCTTTCCAATCCCATGGCCAACTACATATTCAGCTGCTTAATTTTAAGCAATCAGTGGTGGAAATTCTGGCACACATTTTTTGCTCAAGGTCTCAAAAAATCCAGAAACCCTGGACCACTGTGGCAGCCAGACTGTGGTTTAGATCTTCTCAACCCTCCCTCATACAATTAGAGCGAATAATTTCCTTCTTTGGAAGAAAGTGCATTAAATCCCCACATCATAAATACTGTTATAATGCAGAGCTTGAAATAAATTAACTTTTCACTAATACTGAACTCAATACAACCATCATCTAAGTCAAACAAGTTCCATTTTTGTGAAGCCAGTCTCAGTCCAGCTCAATGGACACACATACCAAGGGATTCTCCATCCTTTGCCGTCAGGTTACAGTCTGTAATTTTCAGACATTTTAATTTGCATCCGTCCTGGAGTTTTTTTGTCAGCAGTGATAGTTTTCCACCTATGTTACTGTTCCATGATAAATCCAGTTCTTCAAGCTGAGAAACAATTTCAAATGCCTCTCCTGTAATGGAAGTCTAGGATGATTCATTCTATGTATCAATTTCAGTGCAAACAAAAATACAGGTTTGGAATATATTAAAGAGGAAGGTTAGCTGCTTTATACTCAGTTTACTTTATATTGAATGTTTTGCCAGGAAAATTGTTAAATAAATGAATTATTGCTTCTGCAGCAGTGTTGTATAAAATCTCACATTGTCTAAGGAGCAATATAGATCACAAGTCATTGTCACAGTGCACACAAACATGAAATTTATTTGGATTCCCAAACCCTCATCAGGCTGTTTGGCCTGTGCTGGGACCAGAAAGTCCAGTCTAGAGGGAAATCAGTACAGATGACAAGTCCGAATTTACTGTCATGTAGAATTCTGCTCTGTTTTATTTGGCAAATTTCCAACATCCTCTGTACTGTGTCCACAGATCATTTTGGAGGGAATGAAAGAAGTCCTCTCACAACTACTTCTGAAATGGGAAAGTTTCATTTCTGACAGGAATTTCTGACTCACTTCATAAGAAACCAAGATGAGCATTGTTTTGACTCAAACTAACTTTCCCTTGATTTCAAGGCAGGCAGAACTGACTTTTACTACATTCAGAAAAATCAGCCTTTTCCAGGCTTGACATACCTGCCAATCTGAACTGTGTTAGGGTTCATTTGAAACACTAACATCCCACGGTAAAATCCAGCTTCCTAGCTTCCTCTGTAGAGGAGGGAGGCAGAGCATATTTGCATAAACTCATTCCCAAGAAAGATCAATTAATCAGACCATATGCAAATACAATTTCAAAGTGTCATACACAATTTTTTTGATCTAAAGTCCAATAATTGAGAATTGTATTTTAACAGTAACATCCTTTCATGTCTGGGTGGTTTTCATAATTAATTTTTCACAAAAGATTTATAATAGAAAAATAATTATTTCTGTAAGTGAATATCTGGGTTTGAGAGGAAAGGACATGTCTTAATTTTTATTTTTGCATTTATTTTAAATTATTGCCTCAGTACTGAACACTGAGCAATGCTCTACAGTGGAGAAGTGCAGCATAACCTGTTTCTGTTCAACATGAGGACTATAGAATTCCAGACACATTTTCCTCCCAGAAGATAAATAAAGGAATATAACTCCAGGAATGGTTTCCTATCACCTCTCACAGTCAAGCTCTGAGCAATCACATAGAATAGGTTGATATTATGGTTATATTTCAGACATTGATTTCTAAGCAGGATGTGCTGAGTCCACAAGAGGCCACATTTCTTCAGAGAGATGTGGACAAGGTCACACAGCCAGGATTGGCCTAAATATACAAGTTGTTTTCAAAATCACAGGCAAAATCAATGCAAACTGACTGTTGCTATTCCACATGTCAAGGGCATCACATTTTGACTGGAAATTCAAGTCCTGCAATCAATTTTGCATCTGTCCCAGCAGAAGCTAAACCAAACTGGGAAGGAAACGGCACTGGAGAACGTGGCAGAATAAAGTAATTGTAAAAATAACCAATAAAAATCAAAAGGAAAAAAAATATGAGAAAAGGGTTGGAAAGAGAATGAAATAAATTTGAAAAAATGTTAGAAAATTAAATACACAGATTTTGCACTCATCAGAAACAGAGCAGTTATTTTCACCAGCTTTTGTAGAGATACTTATTTCCTCCCCAAGAGATAGCATGACCCACTTTTTGTCTGCCACCATACATGTTGTATTATTTCTGAACCTTTCCTGGAAAAGGCTTGGATATGGATGACATAAACAAACCCCAGCTTTATGACACAGACCCATTATAGAACTTACAAAATAAGCAGTAACTTTTATAATTCCTAATTTATTGTGTTTGCTCTTCTTTTAAATACAAACCACAGATCCACCCCAGAGTAAACTCCAGGCCCAGAGGTGACTCCACGTCAGAACCTGAGTGTGTAACACCACCTTTAAAACCTTTACATCTCATGCTTTGCAGAAAGCAGGGTGCAGGCACTCCAAGCAAAGAAGTAACCAGAGGAATAAGCTTCTCCCAGACTTGGAAAACACCAAGTCATAAAGCTCTGAAGCAGCACTTCTGGTTTTAAGTCTCCTCCCAAAAGGCCACTGGGGTTCTCGTGATGAGCACTCACCTGTCCTGCAGCTCCAAGACCTAAGTTGGCCTTATTGTAACTGACTCTGCTTCTAGCCAAAAAAATCCTAATCCAAATTGAAAACATTCTTTCCTGCAAATAGGACTGAATTCTGTTCCCTTCTGAGTGTGAAAGCTTCACACCCTGAGGAATGAACTCTGCAGAGCTACCTAAAGGTGTAAGGTCACCCATAAGCCCAAGTTTCTACTGTTTCGCAGCAGGAGTTTACTTTGCTCAGTGTGGAAGCAGCAGGAGTAGGATGGAGGAAGAGATGAGATGGATTACATTAGCCCCAAGCTGTCTGGAAGTAAATGTAAATGAAATCCTGTACCTAAGGAGATGACATCCTCAGCTGTCAGCCTGCAGCTGTTAAGTCGGAGGACTTTTAACAGGTTCACATGATGAAGATGGACAGTGAGAGCCTTCAAAGTCCCTCCAACACAACCATTCCAGGACAGACTGATCTCTTCCAGCTCTGGGAGAAATGGCAGTAAAGAAGCTGTAAGGAAAGAAAAAGCTTTTCTGTTTGCATGTTTCTGCACACCCTGGATATCAATATATCTTAATATTGAGATGTTTTCTACAACCAATACAGAATTATAAAGCCATGACAATTTGTACCTCACTTTTCTTATCTGTATCTTGAGTGTAAGGGCATTCATCTGCTTCACAGATCTGGATGATTTTTATATTTATATATTACATAATTTATATAGTTTATAAACTAAGATTTCTCAGGGACCTGGTACCATTAGATGAAATGTCAATATGGCCTGTATAAAAGAAAGGGAAGGGAAAAGAGGAGAGGGAACAATTGAACAGGCAAATAAAATTAAAGGAATATATGAAGTGATTAGTTGAATAAAATGTGTATTTACCTAGCTCTGTTATATCTGCTGCATTTAATGCACAATTATTTAGATCCAGATTCTTGCTGTTGGGTTTCTTTCCCAGTTTCTCCATGAACTGGTTAAATCTCTGCTCACCAGATGGTGACTCCACTTCAGAAGTGAGATGTGAATGCCCATCTGAACAACAAAGAAAACAGGGCCCTGGTTACCTCTGGTACTAAACACCACTGTAAATCCTGCCTGAGGCTGGCAGGTGAAGACTTTAGGAAATGAATCAAATCTGTTAATAAACCAGGCTCTATTTTTCATCAATGTGGACAACAACCCAACTGATAAGATCACTATAGATCAAATCATACAAAGTTCCTGCTGCATTTTCATACATCTGTGTAAGGCAGCTCCTGCTTCTCTGGGCTTTCAAAGCAAAAAGTTACAGAAAATAGCAGTCCCACTCTCAGTAGCTGCCCTCTTATTGTTTCCCCAAACTGACCCAAGCCCCTTAGGACAAAGGATGGGGTTCTAAGCCTCACCTTCCAACTCCTTTTGAAAAATAGTTCCATTTTCTCTGGAGTGGATGTAAAGAGTATTCTTGTGTGTGCAAAATAACATACATGATGGATTCCCATTCCCTTCCCCTCCCCCTGCCCAGTGTCAAGGGATAGGAAACATCTGCTCCTGTTGTCTTCAGACTGCTTTAGCAGAACAGAGACCCATCTTAAATACAAGCCAAGCTACTGCTCAAAGCCTGGCTCTGAAACCAAATAAGCTCTGCAACTAATGAGCTGACTTCAGCACTGACTCCCACATTGCAGACCAAGAGAGAAGTCATCCAAAAGCTTTATCCTTCCTCAGCAACGTGGATCTAACTCTTTGCTTGGCATCTATCAAATCAGAAAACATGCTTGATAATGTTCCAATCAGAAGTAAATCTTGGGAGGAGGATAAACTGTAGGCAGCAAATACAGGATTTTGCTAGCAAAAAACCAGCTGATTTTCTATGAAATTAAAATATTTACTCATATTGTACCAGCATTACCTTCTACAGAGAGATCTTGCTTGTCACTCTGGTCATCAGCTCCAGCATGGCTTATTTTTGTTTCTTCAACTTCCCTTCTGTCCTTGCCTTCAGATTTCCCAAAGTCAAAGCCCTTGAAGAATTGTTTGACAGCTGAAGGCTGCTCTTGCCTTTTTTCAGGAGCACACCTCTTTCCTTGGAACTGCTTTATAACAAAGTCAAATGGGGAACTCTTTGGGTTGTCCTCTTCATGCCTATCCTGGCAGTTCTGGTCATCTTTCAGGGGATCAGCAGACAGAATTAGATTTAGTAACATTTACTCTTGCTTACCTTTTTTCAGATGCACTGACAATTTGCCACCATTACCTCCATCCAAACATATATCATAGCCATGATACAAGTGTTCAAGAGCAGAGCACTTACAAAAAGCTGAAGCATTGTTTAAAGTCTGGGTCTTAATATGTTGTCACAGCTGTTTTGCTTGGAAATACAAAAATGACACAAACCAGTGGACCTACATGTACACTAAAGCTCTACTGAGCTGTAGAGCAATTCTGCTTTTTCTGGTTGTGATTTCCTGCTGTAGAGAGGTATTATTTTAAACAAAGAACATACCTGTCTTTTCCATGGGTACACCTGAGGATCCCTTTCACTCTTTTCAGTTTTTACAGCACTTTCAGGGTTTGTGGGATAGGTGAGCCATGATATGCAAAGAAAACCTCACTCCTTTCCTTAATAGGAAGTTTCCATGTAGTTTTCTCTCACAAGTTTCTCTCTTCATCAGTATGATAGCAGCAGCTCTGCACAAGTGGTTTGTGGGCTCTTTCCTGATATCTCTATTCCTCTGTACTCTGTCCCAAAGTCTGCCATTCCTGGGGCTGAGAAATCCATTTAAATGCTCCGGTCATGTCCCAGCTTAGATCACTCTCAAGGCAGGAATCAGGAAGTGGCAGCAAAATCTTCTCTACTGCTTGCAAACCACTGCATGTCCCTGAGACAGCTGTTGTTAAAGAGGCTGAGTCACCGTAGAGATCAGATTACAAGACTACCTAAAGAAAAGCTCTTTGTTTTCCCACCCATTTTGTCCATACTGGTCAGCAATAGTGTTGGAGGCTGAGCAGAGCCCTGCTGTCAGCAGGATGTTGCACAGCTCAGTAAGAAAAAGGGATACCGAGGAGTATGATACTCCTGATCATTTTAGGGCCACAGAAGACAGGAGAGGAGAGGTCACAATCATCTTCTGGGCAACACCATGACACAACATTACAATGCAATCATTGGACACACCTTATATATATCTCAAACTTCAGCACACCTTTTTTTTTCTGTCTGTCTGCCCTAAAGTCTGATTTCCTCAATGGCGAACATCACAATTTCTGTCCTAATCATACTTATGGCCATTTATGCTGAATCTCTTTAGGCTTGATAATCTTTTTCAGTTCTTTCCTTTTGTAGGCAAAACCAGCCAAACCCTTCTCGTCTCCCCTCATGTGGCAAACTCTCCATTTCCCTTATCATTTCCTGCTCACCTTTATCTGCATCTGCTGCAATATAATTTATATTTCCTTAGAAACAAGGGACTATCCACAGATATGTATACACTAAAGACATACGCAAACTGGAGTGATTTTAGCGGGGAATGATAAAGCTGGTAAACAAAACCAACAATTCCTTTGCAAGCAGGTGAGCAGACACCAGCCTGAGGACAGGCTTGGCTCAGTGTGAAAACAGACAAAGGATTCAGACAGGGTAGAATGAGGCACAGAGTGATACAAAGAGTCAACAGGGTAAGACGAGGAGAAGAAAAACTTAAAGTGGACATCAGGAAAATCCTCTTGCCCATGAGAGGTACCATGCTGGCAAACATTTAGAGCAGCTAGAAATGCACAAAACCACTGGGATCAATCATCTTTCTCTGTAGGAAAGGAGGGCACACTTCTATTCCAGAAAGGATCTCCAAGCTGGCTTTAGGGTTTTCTGACACCAGGAGTGGTTAGCCTGCCCCAGTTTCTGAAATTAGCATCTCACTACAGACCTGTATCCACATCAGGAATTTGTGCTAAATCACTTCATGTGTCCAGGCATCTCAGCTATGCAGACAATGGAAAGTCCCAGCATTTCTGTTTGTAAACAACTGAATTTGACAGTTCTTCGCTCATGCTTAACAGCAGAGTGACCAGGAATGAAGCAGAGACCAAGGAACCCATGTTTGTGAACATGTCCCAAGACTTCTCAATGCCCACTGCAGTTCAATGAGAACATGGGATGGGAATATTTGCTAATCTCTGTCCTGTGAAATTGGGGAAATCCTTAAGCATGTTAAGCAGCAATTACAGTGGTTAGCCTGGGCTAACTCACATGCTCTGATATCAGTATTTCAGGTGATGTGCTGCCAATTCAGCAGTTCTTTCACCACTTGAGGCTGTTGAATGACAGTGACAATACCCCACGGAACCATGACAGCATCCCTGTAATCTGGTGAGAAGGGAAACACGGTGGTCTCCTCTTCCTAAAAAGCAAATCTTTACCTTTTTTCACATCAGCTATGAGGAAAGAGGTGACAACAGGGTTATCCCCCTAAAAAAGCAGGGTAATGAGGGTGAGGTGACTGCACTGGGCTGAAAACATGAGCATCACTCTGCAATAGGCCCAGGCTGTGCTGTGAACATGTGATATATCACATCAGCCAGGCCCAGCCACGCCCCGTTAGCTGCTCTGTCCATCTCCTCCCTGCCACACTTCTGAACAGGTGTCCTGCTCCTGCCTGGCAGAGCCCTGTGTCTGCTTCCTGCAGGATGTCATGGACAGCACGGGGCAGGCTTAGCTTTTGGAGTTTAAAAATAATAGACGCCTTCCCCTTTCTATCCAGTTAAATGGCCTGTGACCATCTGCCAAGTGCTCAGTGTCACACTTGTTTACATCTACTCTTCCCTCTGTCTAGACCTGGGGCAAGGTTAGGAACAGAACCAATTTTGGAACAAAATAGTTTAAGTTGCATCCCACACAGCACCCACCGGGGAGAGATTAACGTGGATTTTTGTACTTTGCCTCATTGTGACTCCTTAATCCGGCATATATTCCAAAGAAATAATGCCATTAGAGGATTAGTGCCACAAGTTCATTTGAGAAAAAGGATTTGCAAACACTGAAATCCTATATTCTATGTGCTTAATCACTGAGTATCATTTTGGGGATTTCCTCTCCCTTTAGTAGTGTCTCTTTCAATGAAACCCAAGCACATCAGCAACTCTGTTTTGGATGGCCCTTATTATCCACTAAAGAAAAACAAACCCCCAAGCATCTAGTTAAAATAATACAGAGTCTAAACACACTGGACCCAACCCATCCTTGCTGTCATGCAATCACAGTTACATCAGGGAGGCACTTGGCCCAATATTTATATAGAATGTAATTATTTGGGTTATATATCTGTTAGGGAGTTTTGATTATCTGAGTCCTGCAGCACTTAGTAACACTGTGACCCTTGTTTGCTTCCATGGCCGCTCCCTTCCCCAGCTTTGCCTCTGCAGGGTTCTCTTGCTTGGCCTGACTTGTTGCTGGCTGCACTGATGAAATGGGGGCAGTTACATGAGGCAAGAAATTGGTGGGGTTGGAAAAATGTTTCTTGCCCTGTGGCTAACTTTGCCAGTTCCAGGTGATGCACTCGTGGGCTGCGCTGACTCAGAACACACATGCCAGGAGCTGCTGCCAAGGGAGGGTAAAGGAAGAGTGGCCTGGTCCAGCACCAGGTTTGCTGCCCTTATCTTTCCCAGCCACATGCTTCAAACCATGATCTCTACAGCTCTCTTCATCCTTTCTCTCCTGCTCTATCCCTTCCACTCATCCTCTGACTTTGACCCCTCAAAACTGAGGCAGGAGAATTCAGTCTTGCCCACACAGCTGTGAATCCCTCAACTGGCACTGATGCTTTGTTGCTCATGCCAAGCATCTGTGTCACCCACTAATTTAGTGTTGACTTTCTTTATACCCAGGCAATCAACAGAGCAGGAGGGATGGGCTTCAGAAGAAACTGCACACACAATGGCCTGGGAGGACCATTCCCCAGGGAATGCCTGCCTGACCTGAAGAGGCTGCACACTTGGCAGGACAAGGCCAGGTTCAAGGCCAGGTTGGACGGGACTTGGAGCAACCTGGGATAGTGGAAGGTGTCCCTGCCCTTGGCAGGGGGTTGGAACTGGATGAGCTTTAAAGTCCCTTTGATACCAAACCATTCTGGGATCCTATGACAGTCTTGTAAGAGCATGTGCTGGACGAACTGGTTGTGTGCAGAGCTGTGTGACAGCCCCTGTTGTCACTGATTTTTAATAGCTGTAAGAATTCTAACCTTTGCATATTCCAGCATGATCAGCTAAACATGATCTATAGAATTCTGGAGCAATCTTTTTTTCAAAGCCAGAATTTACGTTACCTACTATTAAACAGTAGTGACAATAAGTAGATTTTTCCAACTGTCATACTGAATATACATTTTGAATTCCATAAAAAACAGGACTTATAGATCTATTGCGGCAAATGTCTATTTATACACACAATGCTGATACTTCTAACACTCATATCAAGTTACTCTTTTTTAAATGGAGCTACACAAAAGCAAACTTAACTTTCATCTCTATTACAATATACTAGATTGATAGAGAAGATTTTCAGTCTGGAAAATTCTTTTTGGCTGAACTTCTGCCAGGATTAATCCCCCTTCAGTTAATCATTTACATGAATGGGCAATCTGCAGAGTTCATGCAAGGCCTGCAAACTATATTAATTACTAGAAACCTAATTACAAATCAACAGAGTCACGGGATCAGTGTTACCTCCATGCAGTACCATCTGGTACTATGGGGCCAGATAGTTCAGCAAAACTCCCCATTGCATTCTGTGGAACCCCAGCCTGAACATGTGCTGCCAGAGAGAGCAAGTTGATGCAGATATAGGAGCTGGTTATAAAGCAGTTTTAGGGTCATCCTAAATGACAGCATCCAAGCCCTGTATTCTAGCTGCTGTTTCAAAAGTTATTTTAAAAAAGAGTATTTATTCAATACTTTTCTTTTTGAATGTGATACCAATGCTGTCATAACTTGCCTTTCCACATCCAAAAATATCCTAAATCCATACAAAAGGTAATGAAAAAAATCACTAAACAAGCAAATATGAAAACATGTCTACCATAAAATGCTTTCATTAAAGGTATTGCATGTATTGTCATTCACTTCACTAATTATTACTCCGATTTAAAAGTTATGTCCAGAAATTCCATAAATGACAGGAACATGGCATAGTGAGGCTTCCATTAAAATGAAATGTTACCAATACATTTGCTCTTTCAGAAAATGGCCAGTTTGAAAGTTTTGACCAAAACCTGTCAGTCTTGTTTTACACCATGTTAGCCAAACAAAAATTCAGATATTTGAAACCTCAACTTGTATGGTTTTCAATCCAGACCTTCTAAACCATTTTGATTCAAGGTCACATAAAACACAGTATTCTTTCCATAAACAATGTTTGATCAATTGAATTTTGAAAGGAATTCAAAAGAATTTTCAAGGGTTAGCCATATTTCATCCCTGAGGTTCACTCATTGGCTTTTGGAATTGAGATCGGCCACACTAAGCACAATTCAGTAGCTTGAGTTTTGCTCAAAGTTCTCCCTGATTAATTCTAAGATTTCCATCAGGAATGAGACAGCTGTGTAATCCACCTAGTCTCTCCAAATTCTCTCAAGAACTGTAGTAAATGTAAAGCTTTTCCACTGGGTTGCAACCTCTTCTCTTTGCTGACCTTGTCAGTGTGAATTTAGTACAGGAGAACACCAAAGTTGGGCACTTTTTAGTGTCCTGCAACTCAGGAAGGAGCAAAAGCACCTACCCTGCAACCAAGGGATTGGGAAAAAATTAACTCCCGAGAAGTGTTCCAGCTTGAAGGACATTCTGCATAGCCAATCCATTACAGTGATTCTCACACACAGGTTTGCCTGTTCCCTTCTCTAGTTGTTTTTCAATTTCTTGTTACAGCTTCTGTTCAAGTTCATTCTTAAACTGGTCCCAGACTTCCTAAACCATCCATCAGACTACCCGCTCTTTACTTTGCTTGTGGCAACTGTGCTCTTCTATATCAGACCTTTCTGGGGAAAACATGAAAGGAAGTGAGGTTTAGCTAAATCTGAACACAGATTTCATGTTGGAAAAAGACAGGCTGACCTGTGATACATAAGCTTTTTATCAAGTTCTGTATCAGTTCATTTCATGATATGTCTCCATTAAAGGAGAGATAAGTAGAATTTTATCTCACTCCAGTAAACTTGATAAGAAGAAACAGGGATTATCACTCCTTCACAGATTCCTCACTTATGACAGACAGTGTTTAGAAACAATGGATTAAAACCTGCTCAGGCTCTAGTTTAGCAGGTTCTCTACTTCTACAAATCCATTCCAGCACTGCATTTTGGTAACCAACATAATTCTTGAACTGGTAATAAAATTGTCTAATGTAATTTTTACTTTCCATTTCTGAAGACCATAAATCCCATCAGCTGAGCTATGTCTGCCATTGATTTTGTCAAAAGAGAACAAAGAAAATTCTGACCCAAATCAGTGCTAATAAAATGTTTAGTGACAACAGTAAGACTGTACCTACCTTAGTGCATGGAGCTGATTGCACACTGATAACTTTTCCTGGTACTTTGGGAATTGTGAAAGATGCAAAGCAGTTGACATTTCTTTTGAAATTAATTGAGAGAATCTCCTTGTTCTTAATTCAGCTTTAGAATAGTACCCAAACTGCCCAAAACTATTCATGAATTTCTTCTGTTCATAGCTAATTTCCTACATGCCTCTCTCTCCCCCTCCTTTGGTGCTTTGCCATTTTTCCTAAGGTGAAGACAACCAGCAGGAACAGAAATGCTGAGGGGCACACAGACCAGTGTGTGATATAGAAGTGCACTCACTCCTGCCTGATGCCTGCAACATCCAGTCAAGAACAACTGGCTCTTCTCTGGAGAGGGACCACTGAAGGGTCTTTATGAACTGTGTTTGTCACAGTTCACTACAGAGCACAGCAATCCTGCTTCTGTGCCAGAAACCAAGGGCTACGTGCCAGAGACCTTGCAAAGCAACATCTCTCTCTCTCTCCAAACTTCCCCCATTAGATAAAACAGGAAAAAAATAAATAGATAACCTTATTATATTGCTGGGTTTATTTCTACCTAAAAAAGTAATTTTTCCTGGTAATGAACTTTTTGTGGTTTTCCTGAAACGTGATTCACACAGACTAAAACATCTGGTAGAAAATGGATGCTGATGCAAGGTTTTACTTTTATTTATTTGGACAACCCCACATCTTACACAGCATTTGCTCCAGCCTCACTCAGACAATCTTGAAAAAATCCCAGTAGAGGAACTTTTTTCAAGACTGTATCTACTCATTACATTTCAAGTCATGGGTTTCTGTAGGCAGCTACAGACTGAGTGGACTGAACTGAACACAAGGTGAAAATTATCTTTAAGCCTAGAATGCTCCTTTGCTTCCTTGTCTGCCTGCACTTGCAAAGATTTGGATAACCACATGAAAATTATTTTCAGTTTATTTGAACTGGTCGCTAAGAATTTAATTTTTTAAAAGGAGAACCTAAAATTATTTTTAAAATCCAGTAGTGGATTTTAAAGCAATATTTCTGGGTGTGATTTTCTTCTGTATACAGAAGGTCCAGGCAGCAAGAAAATAGCCATTATGGGATTTACAACAAAAATATTTAGACACACAGTCACTTAAAAAAAATTAAAATAATCCCACATTAAAAACAATATCTTTTGTGTTATGATAATTTTTTTTCCGTGAGGTTGAGAAGTATAGCAGAATTATACCCCTTTGCTAATGATAACACTTCCCTGAGAGTGGTTTTCGATAGGAATGAGCCCACTTGCCCAGGTTTAGGCACTGTGTTAGTGTTCAAGAGAGAACAAGGGGCAAATTTTGCTGTTGCAGCGAGCAGCTGATGAATTTTAGGCAGGTGATTAAGGATTAACAAACATCAAACCTGACATCCCATCAGCTGACACAAATATTGGAAGAAACTAAGCACTCCCTGACATTTCCAAACTTGCCATTTCTAGGCCTTGGTTCTGAGAGCCAACTCATGGCCAGTGAGAATTAAAGAGTAAATTGCCAGCTTGAGCAGTATAACCAACTGATCCCTGTGTTAGCCTCACAATATGCTTAACAGGATTTCCACCTTACAGCTCCCCCCAATCCCATTGGATACACAGCTCTGGGATATCACACTTCTGGGACAGCTGCTTGCCAAGTCAGAAGTGCACCCTTTCTGAAAATCAGTATAAATAGGTAACAACAGCAAAGAGCCAAGCAATTGCAAACCTTCTTTTGTATTTCTCGTTGGAACAGGAAGATTTTAAGTGAATGCATCAAGCATCTTAAAAGCTAACAACAGCTTAGCAGGTTAAATGTAAAATAGGTTTATCAGCTCAGTGTAGTGCTCTTCATGTAATTATGTTTTTACAGCCTGGTTAGGGGATGGTATTGGAGAAGAGCTTCTGATGTCAGAGTGGGGAGGGCTTAGGAGCAGGGATGAGGGCTAATCAAGACAAGTTCAGTTTGTATTTAAAGTAAAGTCAGCGTTAGTTAAGGCAGTTTTTGACACGTTAATCTTGATGTGTTTTAAAAGCTGACAAACACATTACTGAGGCAGCCCAGAAGGACAACTCAAAGACGAGGGACACACTCTTGGATGTTCATGGTGGCTTCATTGTACCCAAAACTAAGGTCTGCACGATAGATGTAAGTATACATGAAATAAAATGTGCTGGTTTTTTAATGTAAATGGTGATGAAACACCCGTTAAGTAATATCAAAACGTGTGTGATTTTTCAGACTAAATAGGAAAGATTTGTCTCACAGCAGAAATGGAGCAGATCAAAGCAAACTTGTTTGTGGTGACTATTTAAGAGCAGCACTTGAGTGCACAGAGTAAAGCTAGGAACAGGCAGGGTGATATAGAAAAAATAAAGTTTATGATTATTCTGATTTCTCAGCAATCTGCTATAGGTATTCTTCTGGGTAAATAATTCTGCATATTCAGGTACAAATGCTGTATTTCTTATGACATAACTTGATCATTTTAGAAATATTTAAAGATCTGTTTCACAGACAGAGGATTTTACTTCAGGAAGGCTTGTCATTGCATACTCAGTATTTTTCTAGAAGGCTTTGGATTCAGATTGCGTTGCTTGTTATATATGCACAAACATTTCCCTCTCTTGTCTATCCATAACAAAATATTCTTAAAAGCTAAGTGGCTGTTAATACATATATCTTAATCTTTGTGCTAATTTATCTTTTAAAGTACAACAGAAAAATCTCAATATTTTATCATTATTTCCTGGTGCAGTGGATTTTCCAAATCAGCATGCAGTCAGAGCTAATCAAGGTCATCATCACACAGATATATTTGGCTGCTTTAGTCTGATGTACCTACATTAGATTTACCCATATTTACCCAATTTTGCCTATATGTGTATAGCCTTCATAACAAACCACAGTGCTGGCAGCTTTGTGGGACACCAATGTACACAGTGGGATAATTTTTTTAAAAATAATATCATAATGTAATGAGGGTTCCTTACATTTTGTTATTATCTGAATATGTGGGCAGAATTAGATATAAAACTGAGAAAGGCTTGGCCACTATTACATTGTCTTTGGAGTGAAAAATTCAAGTTCCTTAGTTAGAGAACCTGTGAATTTCCAGACCTCCACAGTGCACCAGAATATGGAAAGAATAAGAGAGGGAGGCAATCCTACCACAAGTAATTCTGTCTTGGTCTGATCCTTCAAACTGGAGCTGAAAATGTTCAGTCTGAGATGCTGAATTCTGAGCCTGTTCACAGGGTCAGGTGTGTAATTTCACATGCTTATCTCACAAGGGGAAAAAGTTTGTATTAAAACCTGTGACTTCATACATGAATTTGGAGAATAGTGGGTTTAGTATCTGGCATCTGTGACATATATATATTTTAACAGACCTGCAAATATTTTTAAGATGTGTATGTGCTGTATTTTGCTTTGTAATAAAGAAAGATGACCTGAAATTATTAATGTTAGAAATCCACATCATTTTGATTTACCTTAGTGGTGGAAGACTCATCAAATGTAGGATTTTGGAAAATCCGAGTGATACTGCTTCAGTATTTAATATTCTAACTGAAAAGGGCAGGTACTGAGGATTCAGTACAAATTTGCTAGATTCAAACTCTTAGTTAGCCAGTTAAGTTAGAGAGTTGTTATTTAAAAATAATTTTAAATAGCCTACCTAAAATTTATTCCTTTTTCCACTACCTGGTTACTTTTGGCACTGGGAGAATTATCATTTGCATTAATATTTCATGTAAAAGCGAGACACAAATCCCACTAAAATTCAACTGCATTTCATTTGGAAGTACTAGCCTGGCTCTCCAATGATCAGAAAGCTTTCTCTCCCACAGTTTCCATTCCCAGTACTCAAAAAAAAAAATAAATAAAAAAGCAACACATTTCTTTTTAATGCTTTAAAAGTAATAATTATCAAAAAGTAAAAAATACAGAGTTTAGTTTCCTTTTAACTGATCCCACTTTTGCCATATTTTGCGATCTCTAAGCTTCTGAAAGTTAAAGAAAGAGGATAATGTTTCAAGTGTCATCCCTAATTATGAAATAAATCCACAAGGAAAACAAATGACATCATGCTTTTATCTCTGTGTATATAACTGGTGTAATAGAAAAACCCATCCCTTGTAAACATCTCCTCCTGTGCAGGGTGCCAGGATCCAGGGTGGGCGTACAGTGTTCTGTGTGTGCATGCACACACCTTCTCCACTGTTTTCATTAGTTCTTGTTCAGTTCTTGTTCTTAGTTTTTTAGTAGGAGTTGTTAAAGCCCTCAGAGTGATCCCAGAGGAGCCTTTGGGTGCTGCCACAGACACAAACAGGTATCAGCCCTGTGGTTGTGCAGAGACCAGTCCCGTGGTCACAGCGCTGAGCTGAGCGGGAGAAGCGCTCAGCACAATTCCCACCTCGGCTGCTGACTGTCCTGGATCTCTGTGCCTCCAATACCACATCAAACAGTAGGAATTCAGCTCCATTTTCCTCCACCACCTGTCTCTGTCACCTCACAGGCTTCGCAGGCCCTTGCTGTGTGCTTGTGCTCAGCACAAAGCATCTCTACCTGTGGGTTTAGCCCATGCCTCAGGCTGACTGCTGCCTTAGTGGTACACAGGAATAAGTCTTCCCTTGCCTGCAGCCATTCCAAGGGGCACAAGATGAGCTTCTCTTATGAACCCAGCTTAGCTCCTGAAGGATAGAATTTGCCAACACTAAGCCTTGACTACTTCCTGAGAACAGTGTGTTCCAAAAACAGTGACTTGCTCCTCACAATTTTACCAATTAGGTGGCTCAAGAACAGGGAAACATCCAAGACAGTGTGAAGGCATGCAACACAAACTCTGCTGGCTGACACACACAGTATAAATATAGTTATTTTCCTTTCTTTAGGGAATGTATCGTTCTCAATCCAGTTTTAGGATTACACTCTAATCTCAGTCTCTGAGCAGTCTGTGCCCACGTATCTAGGATTAGAATTTAGCCCCACAGCCTCTCCAATGGCACCTTACTCCAATTAATAAGACATATTTCATGCTCCTGTATGACATAATGTTAATATAATTGCTTTTTTCCTTTCCAAAAGTTATTTATTTTGCTGACTGTGGATTCTGGAATAATTACAATCTATAGTTTTATGACTCAGCATAGATTCAGAGCAAGAACCCCTGATCCTACAACTAATAAAATTAAGACTATTAATAATATTGGAATATTTATCTGTTTTTTAAAACAGCACCTGATTTCTCAAGAAATCAGATGAGCCTTTTCTAAAAGAGAAGCCAATGGAAATGTAAATTAGATTATATATGTCTTCATTCATATGTTTCACTCACAAGCATGAATACATGTTCATATTATATGTTTGACTGATTTATCTGACACAAATTTACCCAAGCATTTTAAACAACATTCAGCTTCTTCCAAACAGTCTGTGGAGCCACTTCTGAAGTACACTAAACATTGACTTCTAAGAATGCTAATTCCATGTGTTTGATGTAAATAAAAGCAGTAATAGTTAGTGAAATTTGAATGCATTTACCTAAAAAAACAGGTCTTCCAATAAGTCTATACTATATACAAGACTAAACTGTATTTTGCCAGTGCAATTGATAACATCAACACCTAGACTGCTATAGACAATTTGAAACTGTTGCATGATCAGATTTGCAAATGCTTCTGGTTCATGAAGTTCGTGTCTTGCCACTTCTCATCTAATAAATTGAGACAGAATTAGTCCTGGGTGAGTGGTTCTGCCTGCTGCCAAGAAGGGTTTGCTAAGGGTAAGACTCTAAAGGTAGAGATTAACTTGTCTTCATCCCTGTAATGTGCTGTACAGCCAGGATTTGTGCAATAGGATCAGAGCAGAGCCATATATGAATCTAACACTGGACAGCTGGTGTGTATGAATTTATATGAACCCTGATGCCAGATTTTGAGCTACTCTCAAATCCCAGCTAATAAATGTATCAGAAGCATACTTTCCCTGTTCCCTCACAGATCCTTCTCTGCTGATGTGGTTTCTAATATGCAAGTTGTTATGAAAATAGTATGAACCTAAACTACCCTAAATTTGACCTGCAGGTCAGAACCCCAGCTAAGTAACTGAAAAAGGTGTTTTTCCAAATGGAATAATATGGATTAGTGAGGTTCAGCACCTCCTCCTGACAGAGAGTTACATAGAAATCTTTATATTAGGTTACTAAGCTATTTATCCCACTGATCATTTCAATACTTCACTAACAGGAAATTCAGGGAAATAGAGAAGTAATTTAAAACAGATAACACATACATATAAAACATGTCCTTTAAATTAAGTTTGGACCATACTGATATTTTGCCATTCAACTTGGAGAAAGAGATTTGAATTCTGGTGGGAATAACATCTCAACTTTACATCACAAATACCAGAGTTATTTTTACACATCTGAGAAGAAATCCAAGATCAGTTAGATAGGATTGATTGGCACACCAATGAAAAAAACAGAATGATTTCATGAAGCAACTCCAGAGAAAACCCCATTAAGGAAGCAAACTCTCCTTTTGGCTCATGATGATTCAAAAACTGGGTCAGTGGAAGCAGTAAGCTACAGCTTTAGTGGAAGAAGATACTAAAGAACTTTTAAATCATATTATTCCGTTATTTTTTCAATACTATATCTTTTCCATACTACATCTTTCTCTTCAAACCAACAGACTGCATAGTCTGTCTTTGCAAGGATAAGTTGTTTAACTGATGCACGTTGTCTGAAATGGTGGTCTGTGAATCTTGGTCACCTGGTGGATAGTAATTATCAGTAAATATGGATCACTTTGCTGTGGATGTTGCTGTAATCAGTACCCTACAGTCAGGGAAAATACCAATATTTAAAAAAAATCTCATATATAAAAGGAAGTCTTAAAGAAAGTTCTTACATAGTTTCTGCTTCAGCTCTGAAAAGAGGCAGTGTGAGACTGCCTGTCAACAGCCACTGTATCATCCTTCACATCCAACAAAAAATCCAGACTTATTTTGGGAATTGCACAGACTACACAGAGAATACCACAGTGATACTGGTGCTACTGGTTTCTAACCACTTACTGCTGCTTGCTTTTGGATAGATGTCTGTCAGAACAGGCAGGGTATATGGGATCCCACATGAGGGATTTGGGCCAGAACAGATGGCTCTTTTCCTATTAGGTTTTCCATGATTCTACAGTTTAAAGCTGCATCATATAATTTCAGTCACCAGTGTGATTTTATGGGGAAGTGTAGAAGTTCTAGGAAGGTCTGATGAAGACATCCCCCCAGAAAAAAGCACATTCACAACCACGATTTAAACAGGGGACTGACACATGCTAGAAGATCCTAAAAAGCAAAAGTGGCACAACTTGTCAGTTATCTGACAGACAAAAATCTGCCGGTATTAAAACTCACTATTAATTTAAATTATTTCCCCCTGATTTGCAAGACTAGAAAGGTTAAAACCTCCTGGGTCTTTTCTCCATTATGTCTGTCTGAACCTCTGACGGTTTCTTTGCACCTTCATATCACAGAATCACAGAACAGTTTGGGTTGGAAAGGACCTTTAAGTCCATCTAATCCAACACCCCTGCAATAAGCACTGACATCTTCAGGTAGACCAGGTTTCTCTAGTCAGGTGCACCAGGCAAAGGCCAGGCTGTAAGAAGGGCAGCATGATGTTTAAAATTTCAGTTTTTTTTGCAGAGTATTCAATACAGAGTCTTTATCCAAGAAAGGAAAACACCTAAATGGCTACTGAACAACATGGTATGGCAAATACCATCATCCCAGTTACCACCTATTTTTTGAGCTGCTGAAAACTTTAGTCCAGCATTAAATCGCTTTAGTACTGAGCTTTAAAATGCTTTAGCAGCTCAGAAGCACTTTGGCAGCTCAAATGCTCTTCATGAGGCACCCAGCATCCTAAATCGCTTTAAGTCTAAAGTATCCTAAAAAAAAAGGCAAATGGAAACATGTCCAGCAGCACAAGTTCAGATACATATGTCAAGAACAAAAGCCATGGTGCTGGTCTGGGATTTGACAGACTTGTCTGCTGCCAGGACGACCTGAATCTTGGCCAACACAGAATCCAACATCTACATTTATAAATGTAAAGCACTTTTTATTTTGGGGAACACCAGTGATTTAGTCCAAGTTCAGCCTCTACTTTCAGTCTAAATGGCTGAAATGACTCACTTGTTTACCTTTTGGAAAACTGATTTTGAGACTAAGTATCCTCACCATACCAAAGAAATGGTAAATTCCTGAGGCACATGAGTTAGATTGATATCTATAACTTAAATTATTTTAAACTCATCAATAGGTCAAAGGCAATAAAAGAAGTTGTAATGATAAATCTAATTTATAAATGGCTTGGGTAATGAAACAAAGGACTTGGCTTTTAACTCATTTTTGGATAATGAACAGTGCTCCTGTCTTTGCATTTCCCCTGCTGTTATCTCTACCAAATGCTGGTTGAACTCCTGGAGCTGTAAGTCTCTATCTACAGGATGAGAACACTTCAGCATTCCATTTTCCTTCTTTCAGAAGACAGAGTGAATCCATTTCATCAGAGCTAAATGGGGATGGAAATTTAACTCCTAACTCAAAAAAAAGTTTTTAAAATCTAGTCATTTGCTGTGCAAGTCTAGTGTGAGATGAATGTACAGATGCTCCCGCTGCTGCCTTTGGAGCCAGCCTGCTCCCTCTGCCAACTCCTCAAACTCAAAGCATTCCATACAGGATAGCTTTTTAACATCCAGGCTCTGGGTTACAGGACTTGCTTCCTTTATAATTATTAATTATATATATATGGTATATTAATTATATATATAAATTTATAATTAATCTGAGTCTTACTGGTTTTATCACTACAAAACATGTTCTTCTGTATTTTTACTTCATTTGGCAGCCTTAAAGGGCTGATGTCATTTGGAACAGATAATTTCTACCATTTTTTTCCATCTGCTTCACTTAGTTTACAGTAGACAGGGCTCCAAACTATTACAATTCTGAAATTAAACCAAAGATACCTGCTTTCCTAAGTATGAGCACATCACTGCTCTCAGAGCTGCTGTGGGACACCGGGGGCTAAAGGAAAAGGCTTGGGCTTAATCACATCCTTTTGAGCAGGTGTTATTTCCAGCATCCTGATTTTCCTTGCATAATAAGATCCAAGAACACTGAACAACTCAGTGTATACAAGGGCAACATTTGCATTGTCCTGAAAACTGGACGTTTCTATATGGAAAACACTACAACCCACGAGCAGTGAAGGGTACGGCTGTGACCGGCAGGACCACCTGCTTATCTGAGAAACAACCTGCATAACCTGCTCTGTTTCTCGCTGTTGAATGCCTTATTCCTCTCTTTGGTGCAGCTGCTTCAGTTCTTTACATCAGCAAAGTTGTTTCTGTCTCCCTGCAGCATGACTCCCCGGGAGCACATGAGGAAGATGTCCATCCTGGGGGAACAGGGAACACTGGAGGAAAAGCACCTCTACCGACTGGCAGGCAGCATGGCAGCAGGAGGTGAGCAGCAAGGAACCCACCTGCACACGTGGTTGTAGGACTGCTGATATCTGTGCAAGCTGCAAGAAACAGCCAGCACCAGGTTTGGTGTCTTGAAAAGGTGTTTCAAATTTATCCTAGGAGTAACTGCAGAAACACTTCTTTTAAAGTCGTTAAAAGTTAACACAGAGGACTCTTGGAATTCAGTGTTTGATCAAGAGATGCTGAGCATCTGGAAGACAAGTGAATGTCACACAAGAACTCTGAACAAAAGCCACAGCTGGACATTATGATGTTCTGGCTCACCATTGTAGGCTCTTTTTTCATGACAATGTCAGTTCCACCTAGTACGATTTTTCTAAAAATGAAACTGCATTAGAAATGAAAACCCTCTCAAGCAGAGAACTTAACATCCATGGCTATTTTATTCTGTTTCATAGCGTTATGTGAATTATTATTCATTGTAATTTGTCCTTTGGTACACTTGACTGAGCATATCCTGTTTATTTTTACTGCAGTTCAATTGCATAAATCTACGTCATTTAAACGAAGTAGTTCAGGTGGCAGTGAAAACATGTTTTTAATTGCTGCTATTTAAAAAAAAAAAGTGTGATTTGCACTTGAGGAAACAAAACAAAACCTTTTTTTTCTGGTAAAGTTATACTGCAGCCAGAACCACTTCCTAACTTACCCCACTGACAGCAGAACTGTGTGTGCTTTGTGTCAGAACTGCGGCAGCGGCAGGAGATGCTAATGAGGAACCAGCTGATGGCAGTAAACCCGCCGCTGATGGGGCCGGGCCCGCAGAGGATGCAGGCGATCCCCGCCCAGTTTGAGCCGCGACTGGTCGACAGGTACCGGGCACTGCTTCTCTGTACCAGCACTGCAGTTAATCACGACTCTGTGTGTGCTGTCCCTGAGGTTGTAAAGACCTTTGGTTATTCTTAACTAAACAATATCCTCTGCATATCTGAATGTATTTTTTTTTTCCTCTCAGAGATCTGCTACCTTCAACTGAAATGATGGCCTCAGCTGACCCCAGACAAATCCACATAGCATCCCACCTGGGACCCACAGTCCCACAGCACCCAAACATGCCAAACCTATTGTCCAACCGTGTCTACCAAGGCCCAGGTAACAAAGCACCCCCAGCATTCTGAGAAGTGGGAGCATGTGGATCAGAAAGCAAACCGCACCCACTAGTTTTCCATAGGTTTACTGGTAGTGTCAGTAACAGCTAATTTTATTTAGAAAAACAGTCTCACTAAGAAGAGGCAGTTTGCTCATCAGAGATTCTAAACTGTGCCAGTTTAGGTCTAAGCATGTCCATCCTAGCTTTTGTTAAATATACTGTTTTCAGAGTCTTTTGCATGTTTTTTTTCCCTCCTTTTCTTTTTGCATTTTCACACCCCCAAAAAAAGGCTATAGATAAAAAAGAGCTTCTCAACAACACTTTTACACTACATTTTATCCTTGCTCTTATATGAGCTTTGGCTGCTTTAACACTGATCATATTCTCTAATGATAATATCATGCCATTTAATTTGTGTAGGGTAAATACATGTCCTTTTTAATAAAGGCTCAAAATTACAGGGCACAGCTCCAAGGGGAGGGCTGGACATCACAACTATGGCACTCATGTCATGCTGCACAAAAATTTACAAATTACTTTATGCAAAGTGAGCTTAAGATTCTTTCTTTGAGAAGAGTGAATGAATTTTCAATGCCACATCAATCTACCAAGAAAAATTTCTGACTTTAGCTTTTTTCCCCCCTTAACGTGGATCTCAAATAAGAGATTCCCTTAAGAGGAAATATAATTCAAAATTACTCAGCCTCCAGGCTTAAAGCAGTCTTGAAGGAGCAGGTTTGCTTTGCTCAACTGATGGCTATTATTTGCTGAGCAGTTATATGTACTTCAAAGTCGTAAGTCACCAAATAAAACCACCCTCCTGTCTCCTTCATTTATGGTTAGTGGCAGGTATTCCTAATTACCAATCTGCTCCTGGAAACACCTGATGTTGTACTTCATGTTCCTTCTACAAATTCCCACCAAAACAATTACTACAATTAGGATTTAACTTGAAATCCTGTCACTTTCCTGGTGAAGCCCACAGCTGAAAACTTACAAAGCTTTTTAAAGTGTCTGCATTGCTTTGGGGTTTGTGCATTTGCATGAGGAAACAAGTGAATTTAAAAAAAATGTTTCCCCTTCCCTTTAAGGATACAGCTTTCTACAACCAGAATCCATGGAAGCTGTGGCCAGAAGACAAGAATTGGTTCAAAAGCAAAATATTGCCAGGTAATCAATAGCAAGCTTTACTCTGAGATGCATGCATGATTAAAGCAGCAAAGTGATTGGGATTTTTTTCAAGTCACCCAGAGAGGCAGAGGGTCTTTGAGTATCAATTAAGGCCCAAAGCTACTGACTTTCTGCTTGCCCTATTGTGCTTTTATTCTTAAAATGATGTAACAAAAATAAACAAACCCCTTAACTTGGTTAAGGAAAAAAACAAGCTACAGCTACAGCCCTTGAACTGTGGATCCAAACACCCTGAAGTTACAAAAGTTCAGAAACAAATTCAAACTTTACAGCTGTGTGATATCACACACAACACTTTAAGCCTCTGCAGCTGGGCCCTTGGGATGAGCAGCTGTGTCTCCACCCTACCAGGGTGGGCAGCTTTCCTAGTTCAACCAAATAGCTGGAATATCAGAGTGACTGTAGAAAGTCCAGTTATTTGTACCAGTTTCAGTGTAGTCAGTAGCTGGTTAAGAAACCACCAGTACCCTCCCTCATAGCCACATCATTTCCACAGAGGAACTCTACCCTCACCACTCCTGCACTGGGCTGTAGCACAGTACTCAGTGGTAGTGTCCCTCACACAGTGAGACTAAGAGCAAAGAACAGAGAAGTTTCTTTATGTACGTCTGAAAAGAATTATGACAGAAGTGTTTTGAGTTTTTCAGTCAGCAAAGCTCGATTACTGAACTCCTCCAAGCACAAGATGTGCATCAGCAACATGTTTCCTATAGCTCTTGCCACATGGCAAAAACCCTGAGAAAAAACAAGTGAAATAACAAGTGGCAAACATGGCCATCTCATACACCCACAGCCACATCAGAGCTGGTCCTACCTGTTCAGGCTCCTCCCTCAGCCCACCAAACAGCAAAACTCCAACATGAAACAGCTCACCTAAACCTTAAAAAAACCTTTAACCCCCATTTTTTGCCACCCTGGCAATTTCCACTCTGTTCACACAGCTTTCTGCAGCACAGGTCATCTTTAGGGCTGTATTTCCTCCTTTCAGCTATTCCAGAAGTCAAGTGTTGACAATCTCCTGCACTTGGTGCAGCTGTGCTGCTGAGCACCTGGGCTCAAATCCTTGTTCTCCGAGGGACTCTGCCTCATCCCAAAGCTCTGTCTGCTGGTCCTGGCAGGAACAGACTATCTCAGCTGGAGGAGTAGGCAGGAATGTAATGCTTTCTGCTGTTTATCTGCACCTCAAGAGCTGAGTGGGAGTAGTGACAATCAGGCAAAACGTACAAGGACATGGTACACAGACAAAACACTTCCTTTGTATCTCTGAGAGCAGAAAATCAATAACTTGGATGTTGTTTCAAAGATGAAAAGAAGACAGAGAAAAAGCCCTGAATGAAGTGATCAAATAATTCCTCCTCAAAACAAAAATCTGCTTTTGCCCAAACTATTTTCCTGACAATTTTACACTCTCCTAAAAGTCAGACTCTCTCTGACCTGTTATCCTCATTGCAGCTTTAAGAAAGCTATCTTGGTGCACTTTAAAGTGCTTTACTTCACAGGCTCTTTTCCAAAGATGCAGAAATCCCAATGAAAGCTCCTCAAAGCTCCTCTAGGAGCTCTAGCTTTCTGTTTGATCACTGGCCTGGCTCCAGAGAAAGCTGATGCCAGCAAAGGTTGGTAAAGCAAAGACAAATACTACTACTTGTATTCTCTGTATCCCATTAGTAAGCCCTCCTACCTACTATGACAGGAGCGGGAAGCTGGCACAGACTCTGGAGCATTTATCCACAAGGAAGGAGATCAGTTGAATATTTCCCACCAGGATCTCACCTTTTCACACCCTCAGAGTCATGCTCAGGTGCCAGGCACTGTGGAGAGTTACTCAAGAGACTTAGCTTTAGCTTATTCTGAATGGATGCACAGGTTTGATAGAATAAATCATTCTAGTTCTTTATCATTTACAGTATCACTGGAATTTTGCAGTTTTCAGTACAAATTTCTGACTGATAATGTAAATCAATTATTTTCTTTAGTTTTCAACACTTATGACCTGGGAAACAATTTTCCAAATCCCAAGTGAGTATAATCACCATGCCTGGAACGGCAATACACAAATAACACTTTTTTTGTCTGAAGTATTTTCTAGAGCCATCACACAGAAGATATGCTTTCCCCTTCTTTCAACTCAATCTGTATATCTGACAGCACATTAAATACAGCTAGGTTTGCCATTCCATCTGCAATTTGTGCCCTCACACACAGCAGTGTAGGGGAAAGACAAAACAAACAGTACTCTTGCATATTCCTTTATCTGAGTTTTAATCTGCTGCTGAAAACAAAAGGTGATGAAGGAGCTGAGCTGCCCTAACTGCCCGTGCTCTGTGTGTCTCTTAGAATGGAAATGGAGATGAGTGCTATTTTTCAGCAAAAGGAAATGGAGAAAGCCCATCGGAAAGGACTCCTGGGCCTGGAAGCCCCTTTCCTCTACCACGGGATGCCAGCGAGTCCCATTGCTTTCCGTGGCAGGCACAGACTACCTGAAGGGCACCTTCCCAATGACCTGTACGTTCATCGTACCACCCTGGATGAAATCCACGGCAACACCATGCTCATGGCAACCAGCCCATACCCACCAGTCACCACACTGCAAAGGGAGAGGGGACGCCGCCCAGGGAGAAGAGCTGGAAATCACAAAACTGCCGAGGGCAGCACCAATGGCACAAAGAACCAGGCAGATGACAAATCCACAGACCCTGCCTCAGCTGCAGCGGATGATGAGAAAGAAGACAAGAAAGAAGTAGAGGTCGAGACACCAAACAAACATGAGCAGATCAAAACCCAGACTGAGCCATCTGCAGTTGCCAAAAACTGTAAAGAGTTTGAACAAGGCTTGAGAAAAAACTGTGCTACTCATGAAATTCCTACTGAAACCACCAGCTGCAGCAACACAAATGAGAAGGAAGCCAACAGCTCCTGTGCTGCTTTTGATGACAAGTACCTGTACCCTTCTGCAATCCCATTCTCAGCATTACCATATGGATTTCCAGTGCCCAATACCCCATTGCTACCTTCAGGTTTGTCAGATCTCCAGATTACAGTTACAGTGGTATGTTGATATAATCTGTTGTTATTGATTTGGTCTCTCAATTATTCCCTCTGATTTAAGTGAATTTTTAGTATGGTAGAGTCATTGCAACTAAAAGTAGAATTCCAATGCTGCAAACAGTAATATCTATATCAGTTCCTGTTTTAAAAAGGAATTTCAATTAAAATAAAGAAAATTGCTGAATGAAGTTGTGAGTTAGCCTCTCTTCAGCCCACAATTTTTCTATATGTCCTAACTCACAGTAGGCACTATGGACTAGCAAAGGCTTGGATCTGTTCTACTGAAATACTAGTCAAATCAAAGTAACAGTAAAGTCTAAAGAAGAAAAAGCATTGGATAATGTACTCATCAGAGGAAGTCCTGCAGCATGACTTATATGTGTAGTGACTGGTAGGTACAGTGCCAGCAGTAAACAAAAGAAGCCACAAAAAAAACCCCCTTCAGAACCAGGTTCTGCTCATTACCCGGTGATTTTACATCTAGGATTCCTGTATCTGCCTGCTACTACACCCTGTTGTTAATATATTAGGGTCGAAAAGGTGTAAAAATTCTCATGATAACAATAATTTCCTCCTGATTTGCCAGCAAAATTCTACCAACATAACTTCTGTGTTTCCTCCTCAAAGGAACTCATGGCCTTATCCTGAATGGAGAAGACATTTCTTCCATCGAAGACATTCGCAAGTGGACAGTTGATGATGTGCACAACTTCATTGTCAGTCTCCCAGGCTGCTCAGATTATGCCCAGGTGATTATAAACATTCACTACATTTTCAGGTCTTTAGGACTATCTAGATTTAAATGTCAGCAAACAAATGTAAATGTGAGGGGGTAGTTGATTGTCCCAAAGTTGCAAATATAATAGTAGCTTTCATTGTGCAGTTAGGAGATAAGTACAATGATGAAACAGAAAAATTATTATTTCTTCTTTTTATTGTTTAATCCTCAGAGTTAAGCATGAAAAATAACAAAATCTATTTTATCACACTACGATGTGTTTTATTATTTCCCCAGATATTTAAAGACCATGCTATTGATGGAGAAACACTTCCACTGCTAACAGAGGAACATCTCCTGGATACAATGGGATTAAAACTTGGACCAGCATTAAAAATCCGCTCTCAGGTATGATCATTAAATATATGCCAAGATGGTGAGTCACAGACATGAAAGAGCCAGAAGCTGATAAGAGGGAATTTTTCCAAATTAAAGCACTTTTTTTTCACTTGTAAGGTAACTGCCATAATATTGGGAGAAAAGAAATTACTCCAGCGAAGTTTGCTTTACTTCTCTATATATTACCACAGCACACAGGGACACACTAAGGAATATGACTGTACATTTTTCAGGAACAGATTGTCCCTCGCTGTTTGCAGTTTTCTGCCTTTAATTTCATCCATTAATATCAACCCTGTGTGTGTTTTTGTTTTTGTCTGGTTCTTTTCCTTTTCTCTAATCCCTTGTACTCTCTCACTCTTCTCTCACTCCAACCACCTTCCCCACTCCTGGCTGGCAGTTTGCCTCCACTCTGCACTTCAGGAGCAGGAGGATCCTGCTGTCAGGCCCAGCCATCCTAAGATGAGTATTGACAAGCTCCTTCCACAACCTGGACCTAGAAAAATATGAGAGAGGGAAAATGGAAGAGACTTTTTTCACAAGAATCTGATAACCCTTTGAGATGGCTGGAATGTCCCTGGCATTGCTGCACCAGAGTCAGGCTTGATGTTTAATGGCTTTAACAGCAAGAAGTAATTGCTGCAATTGTGCCTTTGTCTTTACAGGTGTCCCGACGTCTGGGCAACGTGTTCTACATGATGAATGTCCCTCTGTCTGTGCCCCTGCCTCCTGCTCCAGGGAAAGCCTCAGAGCAGCCCTCTGACATGGCCTCCCCTCTGCACTGCAACAGCAGTGGTGACACACTGGACAGTCCCTGCTCCCAGGACCCAGAAACCTCCCAAGCAGTGGAACAGATCGTTTCAGAAAGCAGGGAAAATCCATGTGACACAGCTGGAACTCAGGCTGACTTCCAGATGATTGCTTTCCAGAAAAGTTGAGCTAAGTCCAGGACACATTGTGTTTTTAATCATACAGGAACCTCTAGTTACAAAAGTGTCTGAGAAGAAGCTATAGCCTGAAAGCTCTGTAAGGCTGGGGCTGAAGGAAGCAAGCTGCCAATGCAGCATGAGGAAGTGCTGTATCTGAAAGGCACAAAAAAATACAGCTACATGTTAGTGCAACTACTTTCAAGTGCAATTCATTGGAAAGAATACCAGTAGGGTTAACAGGTAAATTGAATTTTTCATTGAAGTCCAGGGTCATCACTGAAAGCTATCAGAGACTCAGAGTGCACTGTATGTCTTACAGTGTGTTCCAGTGGGCTGCTGAGAAACTACATGGAAAAGTCACAGCTTCCAAACATAGCTGACTTCTGCTTCTGTTGAACAAAATTTATACAGAACATTCATATGGAATTCATTGGGAGAGTATGGAATTGCCTGCAGAATATAGAGAAATACACCCCAGACTCAGCAATTTGAGTTAATTCATTGCTACTCCAGAACAAAGCTTTTCTAAGTGCCTGGCAAGGGTATACAGCTTATAAAGATACACAGATGGAACATGAAAATACCATGTTTGACAGCAGTTTTAATTATTCCAAGGCATTCTTATCACCAGGGCTGGAATTTGCTTTGCGTGACTGCAAGATGAGATGAGTCACCAGCCTCTGCCATGAAGGCCAGTCACTGGAACAGTGACATTCCCAGCAGGCAGCAGGCTCAAAGCCTCCTGGTTCCTGCCAGCCTCTTCCAGGATGCCCTTCCCATCAGCTCACCTGGACAAGCCATGGAAAGCCCTTCCCTCAGCAGCACGTTTAGTGTTCTTTACTTTGGAAAAGGCCATCAGCTTAGCCTGAAAGCTCTCTTTTCTCTGGAAAAATATGGTTTCCCCTCACTTCTGCCACTGATGTGACAGTCATTATCTCACAGCACACAAGAACAAGAAATAGAGTTTTTAGCTAAGGACAAATCCCCAGCATTTACTGTGATTCCTGTGTGATTTATCCTTGTTCCCTTTTTAGGGGTTTGGTCCTACACTGGTTCTCCACATAGACTTTGGAAGTCAGTACACTTCCAGTCTCTTCCTTGCAAGAACCCTTCTTTACTTCAAAAGACACACAAATATCTTTGACAAAATCAAGTTCTGAAAATTGAGGGTTAATAGACTGTGGACCTGCTGTATGTTGCTACTTTAGATTCTCTCCCCTTAGTTTAGTTTGTGTGGCCTCAAGTATTTAAACCCCAAGAAGTATGAAGTTGTTTAGATGGTGAGTGGCTAAACACATGAGGAGGGGAAGTATTTCCGTATTCTATTATTTTACTTTAGCCAGAGATAAATTGTTTTATATCTTTGTTATATTTGTGCACTAGATAATATGGGATTAGATATTTGCAACAGCAACCTCAGATGTCCATCTTACCATACTGTCCAAACTTTGCAGCCTTTGGAAAAATGGGAAATATCTATATTCTTTTTAGCACATGAAACAGTTTCTAACTTATTTTTTGTACAATTGACAATCATGTTGACAGTGTCACTTATCTAATTAAACACAGTTAATGACTTGGTTTTCAAATGGCATCCTACCTCCTCTCTGTGTGAAATACTCGACTCAATCCACAGGAGACCTTCGACACCCGGGAAGAGGAACCTCTGACACTGTTCCAGGGGACTCAGGCCACGAGATGTCGCTGCAAAGCCACTCGAGGTCACCCGCTGCCCCTCCGGAGGGAAACGCAGCGCATCTGAAGTACCGGGGGCACATTTAGGGCAACGATACGAAGAAGCTGAACTTGTTTTTCTAAAGCAACAGCAGAAAAGCTTGACTTGAAGTCCCATATGCCAGGGAGGAAGGGCTGAAATGTGGTTCTGAAGAGTGTGATTATTTTTGTAAATGGGTCAGACATGAACAACGCCAAAAGCTGAGAAAGTTGGGATGCAAAGTTTGTGGTCTTGTATTACTTCCGCAATTAAAAAAACCCCACCAAACATACAATCCTTTGCACATACTGGGCTCTTCTTCCCAAAATGGCAAAAGGAATTACTTTATAGCTTCCTGTACTGGGGGCAGATGTGCTGGAGCAGCCAAAATGCAATAAGCCCTGAACAGTAAATAGTTGTGAAATGAAATAGGAAGGAAAGGAATTTACCTAAACAGACACAATAGATCCTATTTCTAATGGAGGAAATACCACTGGTAATGAATGTTTCCTCTCCTACAAACACTTCGGAGAAAATGAAAATAAAAGGTAAAAATAATAAAAAAGTACATAGAATCAGTAGACAGACCAGTATTTCCAGACTTTGATGTGTTTTCAGGAATTGTGTTTATGTGTAAACACTGAGGTCTTATTGATTCTCATGTTCTTTTTTAACATTTATTGTTTATTCCAGCTGCAAAGGGGTTCAGGTAGCAATCACAGGTACCTAAGAAAGCTGGCAGAACTCTGCTTCCTAATGACTTTCTGGTGCCTGTACCACCACTGCATTCATTTTTTCTGCAATGCAACTAAAATCCCAATGGGATGCAGATTATGTGTTTTAATACGAGTTGCATCATTAGAAATGTTTCATTTAACATCTATTGCTGCATTAGTCCATATCAGTGATGCAGTTAATGAAGAAGAGAATGTTTTCTGCAAGGTGTTGTAGAAGTTCCTGATTTTGTCTGTACTTCCACTAAATGTGTGGGCTCCTAGGGACAGAGATTTCCAATTTTTAATTTTTTTTTTTAATAGGGCCAAGGTAAAAGACAAGATTAATAAAAAGGTACAACAAACATATAGCAAAGTGGTCCTGTACCATAAATAACAGATTTAGGAAAGTCCTGAAGAGGAAGAAATATCTTTCCTACAACAATCTGGGTTTCTGGCCTCATGTAGGCTGCAGATGATGATGATGTGGAATACAAATTCACATGGACCTAAACAGATAATTCTCTGATCAATTCCCCAGGTGAAAAAATCTATAAAAAATGCTATGAACATACCAAAGTCATGCAGAATTCCCATCTGGTCCAAGCCAGGCAGTCACTCTAATCCAGCACACAAACACAAGAACAGACAAGTAGGTCCATAAGGTGATGGTATTTCTAACTGACTCATACCCATGCCACCAGCTACTTTATAAAACTTTATCTTCTAAGACTTTATACAACTGTGAATGTGCCACAAAACAGTTTTCAGAATGTTAAATTATCCTTTGAGTGCGAAACAGGAAAAATAACCCCCTCTGGTTTTTAAAATCACCTCTAGTTTTAAACTCTCTAGAAATGTCTTGTACTTTTGACTTTCCAAATACCCTCATGCAAAGTTGATTGGTTGTGCAGTGTTTTGAGTCACCTTCAACATCAGAAACTTTTCAGAAAAGCATCCAAAACTAGATATAACTCTTGCTTTGGTACCTTGCCATGGTAATGTTCTACCTAAGCCCTTTATTATTCACTGGCAAATAACAAGTCTACTTTATGAGGCTGAGTGTTCATAGAATTACAGAATTGTTTGAGTTGAAAGGGACCTTAGAGATCATCCAGTTCCAAATCCCTGTGTTCATCAGGGTTCTGCTGCCTCTCATGGTTGGTTTTGATTAGCTCTTCATGCTATAATAAATAGCTGTAGTTTTATTGCTATGGCAATTTCAGTGTAATAATACATGTTATATTAAGAAAAAAGCTCACCTCCCTTTCTCATTTGTTTAGGCTTTGGGGGGGTTTTGCAGTTGCCAGGCTCCTTTCATTCTTTGGGAAGGCTTTGCTCCTCCTATCACCTGTACTGAGGCCACAATAATTACTCTGTTGACTCAGTCCTTATGCTGTCCTTTCCTTTGTCCCATTCCCAAGATAATCCAAGTCTGTTTTTTCCCAGACAGACATTAATTCTGCTACTATCCCCATGCTCTTCTTGAACCACCAATTTCCCTGTTGGTGAGGAGGCAGATCTTTAATTCAGCCCAGAGGAAAAAGAACCTGTTGTCTATGTAGTATAGAGAATGATGCTGTATTTTTCCCTATAGTACAGCAAAGACATTAATAGACATTTTGATTCATCAAAATTTAAAACCACAGGTAGCATCTCTGTGTGTGAATTATTGACATAAAGATCAACCAACCAAAATGGCAAAATAGAAAAAGCACCACTGACCATGGGAAAGGAGAAAGCATCAAACCAGCCTGGTCCTTTGCTGCAGCCTTGGCTCATTAACCAATCTTTGCTGATTACCTTTCAGTTCCAAGGTTCCAACAGCTCTGCTAAAGGAGCACTGTGCAGCTGGGATTCATGGGACTCCAGCAGTCTCTGAACACTCTGCACTGGAAGATGGTTTGTAAAGCACTCATTGGCTTCTAGTTCAGCCTGTTAAATGGAAGGATGTAAACTCGAGACTTGCATCCTTATATAAAAAGTATTTTTAACTCAAACACTTGTACTCATAACAAAAAATCTTTGATTTTATAAAACAATGACAGGTAGTTTTTTCTAAGGCTATACCTTAAATATTATAATTCTTATCCTCCCCTCCTGCCACTGGCAAAAACAGAGATATAAGCAAGCCTTTTTTTATACAGACTTTTCCCCAAAACCTCAGCTGGTTCTTCCAGAGAATGTATTGATGTATTTTTCATTTATGTGTCCATGTACATCCTCACTGATTCCAGCATGGTCTGATTGACAGTGGTCTTTAAAAAGAGCTGATGTGCCACCCCATGTCAGGAGAGACATATCCTTACTCGGGCTCACAAGTTATTGCTTAAATGAAAATATATTCTTTCAATGAACAAAGCTGGTATTAGAAATAGGTGCAATTAATTACAGAAGAACCAGAGAAATTAAGTTTTAGTTTAATTGGACTTTTGTCAGTTATATGTACCAAATAATTGTGGGTTGTGTAGAAATGAAAAGGAACTTGCAAGAGTGGAAGTATTTAAGAACTTTCTTAGTGAAAGATAATTATGGAGATTTGTCTAATAAACCTTTGTTGTTCTGCTAAATTAAAAGCTAAGTGGCTAACTAAATATTTATAAGCTTTTGAGATGGAAGTGACTCAGGATATGTCTACATTGGAATATGTTTCTGAGTTATGATTCATGTATTTGTGGGTGGATTTTATCTGAACCTTCCTTGACAGTATGTGATGCTGTGCAGCACAAGGCCCATATTCTTTATATTCTGAGCCCATTCAGTGTTGAAGCTGACTGGATGAAAAGGGAGGTCACTCCAGAGCCTGCAGTGTGCTACCATCTGTAAATAATCTAGGAAATGGCTCCTAACAGAATTTCCTTCCTTCCTTCCTTCCTTCCTTCCTTCCTTCCTTCCTTCCTTCCTTCCTTCCTTCCTTCCTTCCTTCCTTCCTTCCTTCCTTCCTTCCTTCCTTCCTTCCTTCCTTCCTTCCTTCCTTCCTTCCTTCCTTCCTCCCTTCCTTCCTCCCTCCCTCCCTTCCTTCCTTCTCCCCTTCCTTCCCCCCAAATCCAGAAGGATTATCTGTGGGTCCAGAGGATAAGCTGCTTGCAAGTTCATTTGTTCAGAACTGACACTTGCTTTGACTTTGAGTGTCTCTCCAGCTGTTCTGCAGAAGTCTCTGTGACTCCCCAGGTAATTAGTGACATGCTTGCCAGTAATTCCACCGCCAGCATGTGGCCTTTTCTTTCTGGTGTGTCTGTAGTTGTGGTAACCCCACATCATTTTATGGATCCAGAATGATTGAACCCAAAGCAATCAGACATAGCACAAAGGCCAAAAAATTGACAGGAATAAGTGAATACAAGGGTGTAAGAAAATATGTACCACAGAGTAAAACACTACCTAACTCAGTGTCCTGCCCTGGGGCCCAAGAGATGATACCTAAAGCAGAGCATAGGAACAAAGCAATAACAAATTCAGGATAATTCCTTTATTTCCAGGGTCAAACAGACAAAGAGAGGTGATGTCTATATTTAATAGTAACTCATGATGCATTATTGTTCCATCAATGTATCCAGCTGGTTTTTGAGCCAAGCTTCCAGCATCCATACTGCTGTATTAGATCACACAGCTGGGGTAAAGAAGAGGGAAAAGAAGTTAATGAAATGCTGTTGGTTTGGCTTCAGTTGAAAGAGGAAACCACTCCACCAGTATGCAACATCCTTCTCAACAGTAGTTCTGAATCTACTCTAATCACAATGGCAGTTGGCCCTTTAGAGGCTGTGACTTCACTGCCTGGTTCTGAAATGCTTCTTTCTGCAGCCTGCCCCACAGCTGACAGACACTGACCTTAAACACAAGCTGTTTGAACCTTCATTTCCACTCCATGGCTTACTTGGGATTCAGCCACTTGCTTCTCTCCTGCTCTGCCATACCTATGACTGAGAATAAACTTGTTCCATGTGCAACTCAGTCATGATCTCCTCTTTGCTCCAGAGTGGTAGGAACTCACCATCCAGTGCCTTACACATTTCCTTGCCCATTTTCCATCCCTCAGTCCTTAGACATCTACTTGAAGTGGTGGGTTTGTTCCCTGTGCTGCTCCATGCCCAGCTGTCCTGGGAAGAGCTCCTGCAATTAAGTGTTTCTCAAAGACGAATAAAAATTTTTGTAGGGAAAAAAAAAAAAAAAAGAGAGAGAGAGAGATTAACCAGATATCCAAGGTGCTTTTCTGGCAGCAGACAGCTTGAGGTACTGCAGATAAGACACCATGCCAAAAAACCTGCGAAATGAAGAGCTAAGCCTTAAAGGTGGGTTTGTGAATCAGCAATAGATTCAAAGAGACAGAGGGCATAGAGGAGTAAGATCTTAAAAGATCCTGAAAGTAGAAGTATGAGGGATGATGACCCACCAGGAGGTGATTGCACCCTTCAGGAGGAGGCCAGAGTGCATCTCCCATGGAGCAGAGAGAGTTTCACAGCTGAAGCTCAGTTTGTGCCTGTGCAGGGAGAGCAGAGAGGTCAGAGCTATGCTGTGCCAAACCCCTTACTGCAGCCATCGTTTATTATTAGCAATCTGTAAATTACAGATGGCTGAAACTTCTTCTGCAAGAAAGCCTCCATGTCAGATGTACTTTTATGTTACTGTAAGTCAAGCACATGAAATAACAGTTAAAATTATTGCCAACTTAAAGCATGTATTTTTTAATAAATGCAGTCTGCCTACTTTTTACGAGGCATTGTTTTATTGTAACCATAAAAACTTGCATTCCCTCTACCTAGAAGTTCATCTTTTGAATTACACTTTTCTACTTCGCTCATTCTGCAGTCAGTCAGCTTAATTTGTAACTTGTATAGATTTTCTGCCCAGCAACAGCAAAAGAAAAACATTCAACAGAAGAAGATGTCGTACCAGAAAGAGCACAAAACCTGGCACTGAAACTGAGGGGCAAATACATTGCTGGAAGCGTTTTTAGGTTCTTAACTGCCCAATTTTCAGCCTGAGAGGTTCCAAATCATAGGAACAGGAAGGTGCAACACGATTTGGGGGGACTGGACAAGACGATGCAGCAGTGCACATACTTTTGCATCCCAAAGTGTCAGGGTGTGGTTTGGAAACACAGAGCTGGGATAAATGATTATACGCTTTGCTAACTCCAGTGACCTCATAGCACAAGTATGTGGGACAACCTCTGGCAAAAGGCCCTTCTGCTTTATATAGGTTGCTTTCTGAATCCAACTCTGTAAGTATGTGAAGAGGTCTGAGCAATGAGTCTGTTTAAAAATGTACCAGCTAACAAAGATGCTGTATTGAGCATCTTTAAGGATTTACACCCTATTTCGGTGCATCAAAATTTAACACAGATTTTTACGGTCAGAGCTGGAGCAAGGTCAAGGGCTGGTCAAGGCCTGAGGGGGGAGAGGGGCTGAGGGGTTCTTTTTAGTGGTGCCCAGTGACAGGACAAGGAGCAATGGCCATAAACTAAAACACAAGAACTTCCACCTCAACATGAGGATTAATTTCTTCACATTGAGGGTGGCACAGCACTGGAACAGACTGTCCAGGGAGTTTGTGGACTCTCCCTCTGTGGAGACATTCCAAACTCACCTGGACGCGTTCCTGTGTCACCTGCTCTGGGTGACCGTGCCTTGGCAGGGGAGTTGGACTGGATGATCTCCAGAGCTCCCTCCCGGCTCTAACAATTCTGTGATTCTGTGACGGGGGGCTGTGAAGAGAGGGCGGTGAGGAGCTGAGGGGCCGAGGTGTGGTGGCGAGAGCTGAGGGAGGTGGTGAGGGGTTGAGGCGGGATGAAGAGAATGAGGGACCGAGGCGGGATGAGGGGCTGAGGCGGGATGAGGCAGATTGAGGGACCGAGTCAGGGCGCTGCGGGGCGGTGACGGACCGAGGCTCTGAGGCGGGATGAGGCGCTGAGGGACCGGGATGGGATGAGGCGTTGAAGGGCGGAGAGGGGACGGTGAGGAACCGAGACGGGTCGGTGAGGGACCCAGGCGGGTCGGTGAGGAGTTCAGTTACGGAGAGCTGCGGTGAGGGACCGAGGCAGCAAACACAGGCGCTGAGGGGCGGGAGGGGGCGAGCCCGCAGCGCCTCCGCCCATCACCGCCCCCCCGCCCCTCCGCCCGCTCCCGCCGCCTCTCGCGAGGCCGCCGCCCGCCCCGCGCGCGTCACCGGCGGAGCGGACGGGGACAACATGGCGGAGCGGCGGCGGCACAGGAAGCGCGTCCAGGTACCCGAGACTCCCCTTTCTCCATCCCTCCCTCCCCTCCCAGCGGCTCTCCCTCCCCGTCCTCAGAGCGGCTTCCCCCGCGGCGTTCCCGCTCGACGCTGTTGCGAGGCGGCGGCTGCGGGCGGCCCGCGGTGAGGGAGGAGAGCGCCCCGGTTTCGGGGCACCGGGAGCCCCTCAGGCAGGGGCGGGAGCCCGGGCTGGCAGGTTTTCCTCAGAATTTTCTAGGAAATTGGTAAACGCTGTGAGAACAGAGCGGGGGAGGTCAGGTAGGAGCGTTTCGGGGCTGAGGGGCGGCCGGCGGGGCCCCTCTGCACAGTAGAGGCGCCCTCGCTTCATCCCCATGGGCTCTGCGCCCTCAGAAGTTCTTCGTCTCTCCATGACCAAAAAATGAGATTTGGAGCTGTTCCCTATTTTTAATCGCCGTGTTACACTCTGAATCTCCCCAGTTATCAGTGTCGAACAATAGCTTAGTGTGGGTAACACCAAAACACCCGGGAGCTACACCTTCACCCAGCCTGTCCGGCCCAGGGATCGTAAGCAAAAAACGTGGGACAGATGGTAAAAGCATCTTAAAAGCAAATGTGTCCCAACCAGGAAATGATGCGGGAAGGAAAGGAAATTTATGTCTGGAGAACATAAACAAACAGGCACTCCTAAAAGTAGACCTAATCAGCTTTGAGGTCGTGTTAAAATGTAGTGATAATTGTGTGGTGGCACTGAGAGGCAAACTGAGGGCTGCTTCGGTGTTTTCATTTACCTGGGAGTCTGATATGTCAGGGCGCAATTTTTACAGGGAGTTTTACAGAGTTTTTTGGGCGTACTTGCAGTATCAGTGACCATAACACTCGTTACTGTTATGTGTTATCAACACTCAGCCTAAATAGTGTTTGTTTGGGGTTAATTACTATACTGTAAGAGCAGATAATATTCACGAGAGAGATCACAGAGCCATTCAACAATGCATGCTTCATATGTCACCCTTCTGCTTGGTTGCCCTCTCTCCTTTCTCATCCTTCCCTCTCCCAGCCCACTTTCCCTTCCCCCAAGAAGATGGAGATCTGCCTGTACTTGTAAAGGTTCGTTTTATTTCCCCTGTAATTCAAATTAGCGAGGCAGGGGGAGAAATGCAAGGAGTAATTAATCAAAATCTTGTTGAACGAGCCCTGTCCATCACAGCGTTCAATGAGTTATTGTAAAACATTGCAGAATTATTCTCTTTTTAAGATTTTATAGGTTGTCCCTTTCCAAGGATGATGACAGGTCAATAAAGCATCTATCAAACCAAATTTAAATGTAATTTAGTGTTTGTATAACACCCAAGGCTCTGGTCTTGCAGGCAGTTAAGCACATACTGAATTTTCAGCCTGTTAGCAGTAAAAGTATTTCCCAGATCATTAGTAATTAAATCGATGTCTGGGTTTTAACACTTAAGGTCGTGGCCTAAATTTGTGATATAATTATGTAAATAAATGTGTATCTTCGTAGGTTCCCAGTGTAGGTCAACAACAATGGGAAGACAAGACAGTGAACAAAGAATACTGGTGAATGCCCAAGGGGTGATCTTAATTGGTCAGTGAATAAAACAACTCATCTTTTTCTTGGTAGTTGGTTTTGGGTTTCCTTTTTCTTAAGCTTTTTGAACTTCACTGGCATATTTGCAGTATGATTATCATGTTTTCAGGCTCATGCTGCAAGTGTCTTCTTTTAAAATGAAGTGTGGGATTTTTATTCGTAGGTGCTTCAAGTGTTTCAGCAGTGTGTACTTAATTTAAGGTGATGTTGGCCCCCTGAAGAGATTATTTATTGTACTGCATGCAAGTCTGACATCTGAATACCCTGCTGTCATTAAACAGAGCTGTATTTCTTGACAGGAGTGGGGTTCTTGGGAGAAGTTGGCGTATTTAGCTGTGGAACAGGCTGATGTAATGGAGTTCAATTAGAAAAACCACGGGCGCAGAACCTGGGTTTGGAATGAATTTTACAGGATTTCATGCCTGCCATCAAGATTAGAACTGTGGTAGTTAGGTCAGAAAGCTAGACATGAGAAAAGGCTCAAAAAATAGTTCAAAGTTCTGTGTAGCCTACTCTGTGTTTCCCGTTGGAAGCAGTCACAGGAAGGATGTGTTTTATGGAATGCATTTTCATCAAAAGACACGTTGCCCAATGTGTGTTGCATAGCTTAGACTCTTCCTCTGAAAGTTGCAGAAGTTGCAAAAATTTTAACTTCAGAAGTTTGAACAAAGACATTTTAGAGGTAAAATTCTCTAAGTGTCATTGCTGATGGTAATTTAACTGTAATCAACACGGAGATTAATTCAGACATGCAGTAGTGAAAGGCGGCTGGTCTGTAGGATGCAGATTGCTTACCCAGTGGCTCCCATGTGATTCAGATGTCTGAAATCAAGAATGCTTGCTGTGTATAAAGGATTTACTGAAAGAAAAACAACATATGTTGTCTAATGGCTAGTTTAAGCTTTTTATTTTAGACAAAATACAGCTCAAAAGATGGGAGATGGCTTTGAATGCCTGTTACTCCAGCAACCTGATCAAAGCTATTTCATGTCTTGGAACTGTATTTTTTTCCATATTGTGTCCTGAAATATTCACTTAACCACAAAATGTTGAGCATTGGTTCCTTTGACAGGCGTTGGGCCGGGTAACACGTGGCACTGTGCTGGCAGCTCTGCAGTTTGACTGTTAAATAGGCATTACGTTTTCATTACCTTGGCTGTGTTCCACGTGCACAGTTTTAGTCTGCCCTTGTCAGGTTTTGGGCTGATCTTTGCGTCAGGATTAACAGCACTTGCGTCGCCCCTTGGTGCTGTGTCCTGCACTCCAGAAATGTTAATGCACGTGAATACTGCTCCTAAAACCAGAGAAAACAGCTTCTGGGCAGTTTGGGTGTCAGTGTCTCACTGCAAATTGATGGCTGAGGTGGCAGCAGCGCCATTAATGACAGGTACTTTCCTTGTTGACTTTTTTCCTTTGATTCAACCTCTGAGATTCTCCTGATGAAGGACATCTACTAATCATTAACTGTTGTAGCCTACAGTTGTGTCCTGTCATGATTTGGGTTCTGCTGCAAGGAAAATGCAACAACTGCATTGCTGCTCCTGTGCTGCAGTTGTGTGTGAATGACTCTGAAAAGGATCTGCAGAAAGGGCAATGGAATGGTTTTCCAATAACGCATATTGTAGTCCAGATTGCCCATTTGGCTTTATTTTCTTCATAAATTGTAGTAAAGATGAGTGGGATGATAACAAGGGAGAATGGTTAAATTACATCTTCAAAAGCTGAGTGGTATCAGCTCATAGAGGAGGAAGAAACAAAGATCAAGGGGGCAAAAAAAAGTAGAAAAATGGGAATTAAAAGTAGCAGCCTGAGTTGTGATTAAAACAAGAATCAGTTTTGGAAATCTTGAGTTACATTTTTGGAGGTGGGAAGGGAAAAAGTCAAAACAGCTGGCCTGGGGTTGGAAGGGGACTGAAGCTGGCATGTTTTGGCTTCAAAATACTGTACATTGCTCCTTGGATCTGTTGTAGAACCCTGTATGTTTACAGCTTTTGCTCAAAAAAATTAGCAGTGGTTGAAAAGAAAGAGGGAAGAAAACGGATACTTTTGTTTTCATAGGATATGTACTGCACTGAAAATCATCTGTTGATATTTTTCTGTAAAGAGAAGTTAATGTTTTGTGGCCAGCACATGGCCATGGTAATCCAGAAGAACTGGTTTCTCCACATGGCTCTGCCAGAGTTTCTTTTAAGAGACCTGGGGCAGTCCTTATACTGGTCATCAGTGCAGAAGTTGGGCAAGTTTATGTTTGTTAGTCACTGAAGAAAATAGAGATGGAGTCCCAAGAGCAAGTCCTAACACCCTGGTGTGTTTGTTTCCCCCCAGCCCACTCCAGTCATGCCAATTTGTGTGCTTTTTCTTTGTCTATGGCATGCTGGTTTCTTTTAGGCAAAGTACAAATATCTCAGCATCACCCGTTCCCCTGCCACAGAACATCCACTCTGAGGTCCTGACAGTCAACAGGGAAGGGAAAAAGATAATCCTGCAATTCAGCCCAAGCTGTGATGTGCTCAGCACTTTCAGAGAAGAGAAGAGTAGGCTAATGCAGTTGTGGTGTCTTTATAATGAGAAGTGTGTGGAATGGAACCTGGGCTGACAGAGTGTCATTTTTGATGTAGCCTCTCAGCTTGAAAAACAGGCACCACATGATAAACGTGCTTAAATTTTTCTTTTCCTTATCTGAAAACTGTGTAAACTATTAGGCTTCAGCAGTCTGCTTTGAGTCATGGTGTTCTGAAAATCTAAGAGCAAAGAAATCAGCTAGATACTTGTTTCATTGAAATAAAAGAATTTTGATGACCCCTTTGAAACAGAGGAGCATAAATCCTTGCAATGCATTTGTCTGCACACAGAATAACTTGTCTTGCTCGTGGCACTCATCATTTACTCTCTTCTGATTTTCCAGAAGCCCTGTATGTTACCAGGTTGTGGAAGGAAATTGTCCTGTCTTGGGTGATACCTGTCTTCTTGCAACTGTGATGCAAACAGGGAATAAAATGAGTGCAATTTTCAAACCAGAAATGTGCTCTGCCCTTTTGTCATCCATTAAGTGTTCCAGGAGTAGGAAAACCTGAATAAATCATGCTTGGGTAGAGCTGAGGGGGAGAAGGAAGCTCATGAGCACATTGGTTTCAATAGCTCCGTTCAGATGTTACTTGTGATGTGTTCAGGCCCCTCTGGTGCTGCAGTCCCAGCTGGGGGTTGAATTAACTGGGAACTACATCCATGTATTGAAGTCGAGAAGGCACTGTGCTGTACTTTGATTTGGGAGATAATGGTAAATTTGATGAGGATTTTCCCTTAACTTCAGTGGGTCTGGAAGGTCCCTGGGTTTGAAAAATCTCAATGTCCTTTTATAAATTCATACAGGGCAGAATTGTGATTGAGAATTATTCTTAAAAATTTAAAATGTCTTTGCATTTATAGCAAGGCACTAGGCTGAGCACTACTTTTCCTGTCAGTAGGTGGAGTTCTTCTGTCTAGACAAGTAAGAAATTTGGTTTGATTTTATTTTTAATGGCCAGAGTTTGTAAGTTACCAGGGATTGTAAATCTCTAAATTTTACATGCTGTCTAGTGACAACATGCATTTTTCAGTATACAAAACTAAAGTAGATCTAAGAGTCTAAAACAAAATATAGAGCAGAAGTATTTGGCACTACCCTATTTTTTTATTATTTTATAATAGTTTAATCATAGAATTTTAACATTCTACAGCATTCTAGAAATAGATTACACAAGATCTTGAATCTTTCTGTCCTTCCTATAAAAGCAAACTTTAAATAGCAGGAAATTTTCATACTTTTCTTAAGACTTTGTTACTTGGTTTAAAGCTTTGTAGTTTTTCAGAACTATCCCTTGATTAATTTGTATAATCTTTTCCTAAATGTCTAAGGAGGCCTCAGGTGCCTGGGTTTGGGCTATTTTTACAACTGAACACAAAATTTGATTGAACTGCAACTCTTGAAAGTTGTGCCCAGGGTAATGAACTTGCCAGTACTTTTGTTGATTCATTTATTGATGGAATATAATGCTATTTTCTGTCAATCATCTATTTTCATATTTTATCAGAAGCCTGGCTCTGCAAACAAAGGGATGAAAATAGGATGAAAAATGGGAATTAAATCGCAGGGGACACTTTCTCAGAATGAGCTCAGTTAAACTGTGGCAGTCTCACTCACAGGGAAGCTTTTTTTGTTTGGGCTGTTATGAAACTATCCCTCGTGGACAAAGCAATAGAGAGAAAGGAGCAATAAAAAAATCTCCTGGTGCCAGCCCCTGCCTGTGTAGTGCATCACATGACCCAGCAGGATCATAAATATTTTAGGAAGAAAGAAAAACCACCTAAAAACCACCTTAGCAGAGGAATTAACACTAATGTGAATATCTGCAGCTTCTCTGACTGGTTTTACTGTCTGTGCTGTGAAGAACATTTGCCCTGTGAGTTGTTCCAAATTTCATTTGCTGATAGGAATGCCTACCAAAGCAGCGTTTCACACAGTTGCTGCCTGCACTCCCCAGTTTCCTGGTGCCTTAGCCCATGTGGTAATGATGGGACACAGTCACTCGTTTTATTTCAGTGCACTGGAGCTCCTTTTGTTGCTGTTAAATTACTCTGGTACCAAGCTTGGTGGTTTAGTTTGATTTGCAGTTACTGGTACAACTGTACTGTATAAGAGGACCTGAAACCACCAAACATAAATTGTGTGCACACACGCACGGTCAGGGAATAGTTTCTTTATCTGATGTTCAATACGGATTTTTAAAATTTAAAAATGAAAAAAAGGATTAAACAGGCAGAAGGAGGTAATATCCATTTGAGGCCTGTTAGGATCATCTGGCCTAACTTGGGCACATGTTTTTGAAACTAACTGGTGAGTGAGCATATATCTGCTTTCATATGGAGAATTTAGACTTTTTTAAAAAGTCTCAGAACTAACAACTATGGAGTCTTGTGGTCACTTGGATACCTTGTGTCTGTATTATTCTCTTCAAAATTCTCAGATAGGAAAAGCAACAATCTCCTCTAGAAGGATACTCATTAACCAGTTGGTTTTGAAAGTTAGCTGTTCAGACTGTTGAAAATTAACAACTCTTACCATCTGAAGCTTTTGTTCTGGTGTAACCACATCTATTTGACCTTGCATTTCCATTTAACATGCTGCTTGTGAGATTATGATTATACATCTTAAAAGCAGTAATGGGGCTTGTATATGTCTATTGACCTTTAGGAAAATTAGGTCTTTAAATAGACTCTGAAACTTTTATTCCTGTAAATGACCAATCTGGTTTGTGGCTTATATAATCTGTTTCTTCAGGCAGCATGAGAGGAACAGGTACAGAAAAGGCCCTGCAGTGTGGAAAGCTGTCCCAGTGTTTCTGTGTTACTGATCCACAAGTAGCAGGGGGGGTTGGAGAATTAAACCTTATGGAAAAGAATTTTGAGGAAGTTAGCATAAGTCAGTTTAATATCCCAACCTGTGGTTTTTTCAGATACGTTATTGTGAAGCAGGAGCATTAGAAAGTTCTTCCATTCCCTTTTTGCAAATATTAGATCTTAATTTTACATACCTGAAAATGCCCATCTCCATCCTTCTGCCTTACACATCTCAGAGTTCTGTTACCTCTCTGCAAGGTGGTAAAAGCACAGAATTTCTGAATGTGTGCAGACTAAGGGCTCCCTTTCAATAAAACATTGGTTGTGATGTTCATATTTCATCCTGCTTTGCTTTTATCCTGATGTTTTGCTCTGTAGATTGGAAGAATCTCCTCAAGGGTACTCTAAAGTCTCATTCTGTAGTCATGCAGCAGCAAAGAACTTTTCTAGCCAAATCTTTCAGCTTCTTTTCAACATGGTTTTCTCCTTTTCATGTGAAATCGGGGCTGTTCTGTGTTCGTCAGTACAGTGCTGTCATTTCATACACATTCCTCGCTCTGTTTTTTCTTTATTCCCAGCTTCACAACTGTTTCCCTCCTAGCTGTGTGCCTTAAGCAGCTTCCCATGTGCTGCTTTCCTCTTAGGTCTTCCTTTAGTTTGCTCTTTCTACATATCTGCTAAAGGAGTTTGTACTCCTTACCTTCAGTTCATCTAACTTAAGATTTCCTGCCTTTTGCTTCATGTAGACAAGAAAGTTCTCAGAAAAAATGACTTGACCTATTTTCACATCCTTTATATTTTATTTGTTATTTATATATTGCTGTGAAATAATGAAGGCTTTGCAATACCTGGTTTTTAAAGCCCAAATGAGTGATTTTCTTATATGTTTAAAACTGTATTAATAATTTTTGACTTTTCCCACTGTAGGAAGTTGGTGAGCCATTCAAGGAGGAGAAGGCTGTTGCTAAATACTTGCGCTTCAACTGTCCGACAAAATCCACCAACATGATGGGCCACCGAGTTGATTATTTTATTGGTAGGGTTGCTTTTAACTAGAGAATTAAGGTTTCTTCAAATATTGTACTTGGAGGGTGGGAGAGGCTGTTTTTTTTTTATTAATAGTACTTTATCTAATAAGTACTGATCTTAGAGTTTGGTTTTGAAAACTTATCAAGGTATTAGGAAGTCATAAAATTAATCTCACTGCCTGGAGTAAATGCAATAAACTTTTCACTCTGATTTAAAGGTGTGTTTTGTCAAGAGGAATATATTTTAGAATGTTGAGTAGTCTTACTTGAAAGATGGAAAGGATGTGGAACATCATCAGAACAGACTGGTCATTGTGGTTCAAGAAACGTAGACTAAATGTTGAAAATAATTTTAATACACTTTAAATTCCATTTTTTCTTCTAGCCTCAAAAGCTGTGGATTGTCTCCTGGATTCTAAATGGGCAAAGGCCAAGAAAGGGGAGGAGGCTCTCTTTACAACCCGAGAGTCTGTAGTTGATTACTGCAACAGGTATGACCCAGGCTGCTTCATCAGTGTCATTAATGACTGTAGTTGTCCAGACATCATAGTTACTTAAGAACCAATGTCACTTGGGCTTTGTGCATCCTAAAACTTCAGTGGTTGTTTGTATGCAAAAATAATGATTGTATTTTTATTGCTGTGTTTGAGTATGAAAATGGTGTAGTTTTACTATTTTTGTTCCCAAAACTCTCTCAGGCTTTCACTGTACTGCTTGGGGCAGCAAGATGAACCAAATGAATTTCGGAATTTTGACAATATTTGAAGTTAGTAGGGTCAGAGCTCTCAAATCTCTCTGTCCTTGCTGTCTGAGGAGCAGGATTCTATACTGCTCTTCCTGTTGGGAATTCAGCTGTGCTCCTTTCAAGGATGTTTCTTGTTGGTGATGACCTTAAGAATACCAAATACTACATCCTGGTGCCCTGCTGGCCATGTATTTTTATCTTTATATCTACATACATATATAAATAATACATGCACTTGCAGTAAAGTCTGTTTGTAGCTGACAGAAAGGGAATACTTGCATATGTACTATAGTTTTAACAGAGCAGTTCTGTTCATTGTGCATCACTTACCAATGATCCTGATGAGCTGTATGTCCACTTCCTTATTTTGGCTATGAAATATGTTGACATGAACTTGAAAATAAATATTGCAGGAATTGCATTAATGGGAAAGATAATTGAATGGATCTGGTGGCTTTCTGCATCCTACATCTTGTGTGTTGATTTATATCTGCAAAATGCTGCCACAGAAAAGTACAGTTTTTACCCAGTTTTGAACAGATGAACCAAAAAAAGCAATGCAACAGGCAAGATACAAGATAATTAGGTCTGGTGTATGTAGCTGTAAATAGAGCAGATGATGGTGACCTTGCCTTTCAGTCATGCTGGTCATGGTTATGTTAGAGAGATGATCTAGAATGGTGTCTAATAACGTAATTGAGTGTAAATGTTGTTCTCACAGCTGCACTTAAATGAATCGTTTAACTTCTTTTAAGACTCCTGAAAAAACAGTTCTTTCATCGAGCATTGAAAGTGATGAAAATGAAACCTGACAAGGATACAAAGAAAGAAAAGGAAAAAGGAAAGGCTGAAAGTGGGAAAGAAGAGGAGAAAAAGAGCAAGAAGGAAAGCGGCAAAGATGAAAAAACTAAGAAGGAGAAAGAAAAGGAAAAGAAAAAGGATGGTGAAAAAGATGAGTGTAAGAAGGTAAGTACTGTGTGTGTAAGAGAGGAGACAAACCTGTAACAAATACATTGACTGATTGTTAAGATTGCACTGGCACAATAATTGGTTATTCTAAAATATGCCTTGCTTTTTTTTCCTGTTTTCATCTCTGAAATATGCTGGATTTTTTTGTTACCTTTTCAATTGGTCTTATTTTGGTCTAGATCAAAAAGAGGCTTCAGTTGGCCTTTATGTACCTTGACATCTTTTAATGTGGGCTGAGTTGATCAAAACCTTTTTCTCTCCAGTGGCAGCAGGCAGGGAGGCTGTGTACATCAGTTACCATAGAATAACACATGTGCATTGACCAAACATCCAAACCAGTGCAGCTGCATGAGTGAAGCACAAACAGTTTTTTGGTGTTTGGTAACAAGAATGTTTGGAATGTCACATTTGGTGTGTGGGGCCTGTAACTGGCTGTGGAACAGCAGCCGTGTTGTGTCACGGCTCGGTGACTGAGCTGCATCCTGCCTCCTTTCACTTATCTTCCAAGTTTAAACTACTACTACTGTATGGGTTTTAATGTAAGTTTGTTTTCACTCCTGATTGGTTTTATTACTTACTTATTATTAGCAGAAGAGAATTTCTAAATTAAAATGTTGGGAAACTGCAGGAGAAACTTGATGAGTGAATATGGTGTTTCTTCTACGCACAGTGGTCTGAATCAGTGAGAGTTAGTAGGATAGTGCTCCAAAGTTATTCCCATTCAGACATTCCTAAGTGAAACAATGGCACATCTAGTGAGAGTTATAGTCTGTCTACAAAGGTTTGGGTGTCAGAAGAAACCTAAATGGCAAATAAAAGAATTATAAACAGAACATTCCCATTGCAGTCCCAACACAGTGTAAGATTACCCAACTCTTGAGGTACTGCAAAATGCTGAGTATGAAAGTAACAAACTCCTCCAATCCACTGTCATCAGGGATGGTGCATTATTAAATGTATGTTAATTTTTAAACTAATCATTATTTATTGAACAGATATTTAGTGGATTATATAAGCCAGTGGGTAGGAACTTGAAGGAAACACAGGACCAAAATCACAAAGTTAATTTCTCACAACGAAATAAGCAGAGAGAAGGAAACAGGAGACAGAAGAGGAAGCACAAGATCCAAAAAGAGATTGAGGAGGACAAAGAATAAATGGGCAGAAACTGATTCTGCCAGGATGCCCGTTTGGTAAATACTGCACTTAAATAACAAATACTTCTAACAAAGTCAGTGATGGTGAAGTGTTGTTCCCTGTTCACGATCCCTGTACAGACTTCCTGTTAGTATCAGCCCAGCTTTGCTAGGCATTTGACAGCACAGTGTAATCCTGAAGTCATAGTCTAGTCCTTAGACACTAACTAAGACATTTCTATTTGCTTACAATTTTCCTTGATTTTTGAGGTACCCAGTTGGTAATAAATAAGAACAGGAGGAAATAAAGTATATTTACTTAAAAAAAAAGTGTGAACATGATCTTAAGTTTGTGAAAAGTTATCAGATTAAATATATTAACAGATACTATAAATTAAATAAAAATATATCATAAAAATAATATACAATATTAAATATAGACATTAAAACATCTTAAATTTTTGTAATTTATGTATATAATTATTTGCATATGTATTTTTATATATATTATAATTTTTACATATAATATATTAGATATAGATAAAACACTTGTTTGTCCTCAGGATGACACCCCAGGAACACCCAAGAAAAAGGAAACTAAGAGGAAATTTAAACTTGAGCCACATGAAGACCAAGTTTTCTTGGATGGAAATGAGGTAAGATTTATAGGTGCTTTTCAGCTTTGGGTGTCACCATGCTATTGTCAGACAATAACTTAATTTACTAGATTTCTGCAAACTCCTTCGTGACATGTTGAAAGAAAAATTAATGGCAATGTGCTGTCTGATCGTAAAACCAGATTTTCAGATATTTGCAAGGAGGTTAAAGACAGGTAAATATAGGACAGTAACTTCAAAAAAATCCCAAAGAAAACTTCCTTACCAGTAGTTGAGGTGGTGGTGGCCATGAGGTGAAATGTTTGTCCTCAGGGTGGATTCAGGGGCTGGTGGAGCTGATCCTGCTTGGGACAGGAGGGTGGGACAGAAACTCCTGAGGTTCCTCCAGCTCAATTTATCCCATAGCCACTGCCTTGCCAAAGTTATTCTAAACCAAACAAGCCTTCCAGGACACCGTGCTCAGTTGCAGGAGGGGAAGTAAAAAATATCTGCCTGGCTTTGTGATCCGAGCAGACAGGTGACCCTTTGGCATTCCTGAATGCCCATCCTGGCTTCAGCACTGAAATTGTGGCCTGAAATTCTTCTCTGTGCTTTGCTGTTCTGGAAGACAAAGAATTTAATTATTTACCAGCTCTGTAATGTACAGAGTCACATTTGTGTTTCTTAAGTTTGGGATAAGTGGTAAGTTTTACTGTGCTGTGTTGATGCTGTGTGGCTGTACTGGAATCTCCCCCAGGATTCTTGTATTCCTTTGGTTATAAAACATAGATGGCAGCAAATTCTGTAAATAAATCACTTGTGCAGAAAATATGCTTCCTATTTGTATCTTGATTTTACCTTTCTCAGTTCTTCTACATGTGCTTTGCTCTGTTTCATCCCATGTCATGTGGAATCACACCCAGCTCTGATCCTCCCTGTCATCTTTACATGAAGTGCCCATGCCAAATGAGGCTGCAGCACAGTATTTGCAATATCACAGTATTTACTGCTTGTCTTTAACATCACTTACTCCTCTGGTTATTAATGAGCTGACATTTTTTAACAACTGCAACTCTTCAAGAGCTTTTTTTAAGTAGTTGCTAATTTACAGCCAGTCCTTGTGTATTTGCCCTAGAGCTAGGTTTTTTCCCTTTTCTTCATTATTTTGCACTTACAAACACTGGATATCCCCCACTTATTGCCCAGTCCCCATCTTCAGCTTGCTTGGGCTCACAGAGCAGCTGACTGGCAGCAGCTACACCTGAATACAGCCAACTTTGGCATCCTGTGAGAAGCAGAGTGTTAAATATTTATTGCATCACACGGAATCACCGTTGCCTCCCACATGTCCTTCCAGTAGTTGGTATTGGCACACCTGCAATGAAGGTTGCTGGTTTCTAGTAACCAGCAGCTTCTTTTCACAGTTAGAAGCTCAGATTCAAACTGTTTAGCTTGCTAAGAAAAAAATAAGATTCTTCTAGTTCAGAAAATCCTGCACTTTACCCAGAAGTTTCCAGTTTATGGATGATGAGCTCAGATTCGAATGGACCCACAGTTCCCACACAAACATTGGCTCTGAGTGTTGCAACTGTAGACATTGAGGTAAAAGTGCTGTGGGACAGAGGGTACAGTGACACTGATGGGAGCCTAGCACAGGGCCTGCAGTGAGCGTTCCAGCTGCATCCTTTGTTCCAGGTGTTCAATCTGGATGTTTTCTCTTTGAAGTTCACAGGACTTCTTGTTTCTACTTGGTGGACTTGGGAAACTTTTTATTTTTTGCAGAAGTTTTTTTTTGCTTCATGCTGAACAACGTTAATGAATAAAGATACAACCAGATCTTGATTCAGTGATACTTCTGAATCTTTCGTTTTCCCGTCAGTTCTGCTGTCTGATTGTTTTCCTCAGGATTACATCACCTGTCAGTTACCCTTCCTAGGAATCACGACCCCTTGCCCTGCCGGGGTGCTGACCAGAAGGCCTTTTGCTCAGCACCAAGCATTGCAGCCTGGCAGTGAGTGTTTGGGTGAGGGAATACATGAGATGTTTATCAGAGAGCTTGTTTTCTGAGTGTAAACCAGATCGTTTCTGTTGTAGGTGTACGTGTGGATCTATGACCCCGTTCACTTTAAAACTTTTGCCATGGGACTTGTACTTGGTAAGTCAGAGTAGACACAAGTTGTTTATTTGTTGCCTTAAGCCAACCAGTGAGTTGTCCAGTGGGCAAATGTGGGTTATGTAAAAATATGAAATATGTTATGAAGGATAGATTTCTGACCCTAGAACTTGTATTTGTGTAGGATAAGACAAACCAGCTGATTTTATTTTTTAAATTTAAAATAGTATAGATGTTAACTGAGTCTAAGGCACTACTTTGAATGAGCAGTAAGCCTGGAACCTCTGTACATGTACCAGGAAAAGCTAATGATGCTTCTCATGCCTCTCTCCTGCCCTCCCTGCTCAGTGATTGCCGTTATAGCCGCCACCCTGTTCCCGCTCTGGCCAGCCGAGATGCGTGTCGGTGTTTATTACCTCAGCGTGGGCGCCGGCTGCTTTGTCGCCAGTATTCTGCTCCTTGCCGTCGGTGAGTGTCGGCAGGCGGGGTCTGAGAGGGCGGAGGCATAGCCCGGCTCTTTCCCGAGCCCGGAGCTGGGCGGTGCCGCTTCCCGGGACGTTGTTCAGCCGCAGCCGGGCAGATCCTGTGTGCGTTCCCTCCGGCCAGCGGGTGTCACGGTTGTGCCACGGGAGGAGAGAGAGCTCAGGCTCGTGTCACCTGTTGGTGTTTCCTGTGTAGTGCAGATCCGTTTACTGCCTCTGGGTAAACAAAAAAGTGCAGAACAAACTCGGAACGGCACACACAAACAGATTTAGAGGTGAGAATGGTGTCACCAGGATTTTAAAGCTTTCTGTAGCAGAGGGGTTAAGAGCTAAATCAGAGATAAGATCCATGGTTAGTGGGGTAAGAACAAACGTGGTAAGAACAAACTACTCCACAGAGCTATTGTGGAGTGAGAAGTTTCCCCCCAACAGCCCCCAGTCCCTGGTTGGGGGTGGGAATTAGCAGTGAACATCTCTTACACCATGGTTGTACACTGTGTGTGTCTACGACAAAATCCAAAATTTCCCTTGTTTTCACACAGCTCGCTGCATCCTTTTCCTTATCATCTGGCTCATCACTGGAGGAAGGCATCACTTCTGGTTCTTGCCAAACCTTACAGCAGATGTGGGATTCATTGACTCCTTCAGGCCTCTGTACACACATGAATACAAAGGACCAAAAGCAGACTTAAAGAAAGAGGAAAAATCAGAATCCAAAAAGCAGCAAAAATACGACAGCGAGGAGAAATCAGATAGTGAGAAGAAGGAAGAGGAGGATGGAAAAACAGAAGCCACGAGGAACTCGGGAACAGACGGCTCAGGAGGAGAGCGACATTCAGACACTGACAGTGACAGGCGCGAAGATGACAGGTCCCAGCACAGTAGTGGCAATGGAAACGACTTTGAAATGATCACAAAAGAGGAACTGGAACAGCAAACAGATGAAGGGGATTGTGAGGAGGAAGAGGAGGAAGATACCGAAAGTGGGCCTTCACATGGAAAATCATAACTCACTGTGGTTTGGGACTAAGTATGTGCAAATGGTTGGGATTTTCTTTGTTGGCTGATCACCAAAACATAGACCATACAGTAGCATCTTCGTTTGCTGAAATATCTGTGTTACCAAACAGTTTTATATCTAGTTCCTACATTTTTTTTTAACCATTAACTTGATTACTTGATACTATGTTAATCATTAATATCCATTTACGGAAGTTTTATCAATTTGACAAGTTTTCTATTGATTGATAGATTGCCCAGATTGTCCTCAAACATACTGAAAAACATCATTTTCTGGTACTTGCATAACTGGTGAGTTAGTTTAGCTTCTCAAACTTGCTTTTGTAAACCAGATAAAAGTTGAATGACCAAATCTCAGATTATTCCTAGTTATACTCATCTGATAGTTAGGTAAAGCCCTTCTTAGCCCACAGCCTTCTTGATATTTTTCTTGATTTTGTTTTCAAAAGATTGTGAGAACTTTCCTGAGAAAACTAGTTTTAGCAGAAGTATTTTGCTGACAGTAGAGGAGCTGGTAGTGCTGAATTTGGCTGCAGTGTTCTCTGTTTCTCCAGCCTGTGTGCCAGCAACTGAGGAAATCCAAACTGGTTTTGTGCATCCGGTGCAGAGAAGAGATGTCATCTCCAGCAGGTGAAGGAAGCAGCATGGTTTGGAAATGATGGCTGTTTCCTTTCTCCTGCTCCATCATAATTAAAAAAATGTATTCTGTACATAATTTACAAATAAAGCAAACCATTTACTTTAACTGCTACTTATTATTTAGAGATTTGATCCAGCATTCAGTTTGTATTATTGAAGCCATGTTGTGGTGTATCTATCAGAGAAATGCAAGTGGAGAGGACCTCACAGAGTATTTGTGTATGATTGGTAGCTGTTCCACAGAAGCTTTAGTTTTGTGCCAACATTCCATGTATTTGAGTAAATTGATCTTTATTAAATGAAAGCAAACACCAGAGCTGTATGGATGCCTTAATGTTAAACCTCTCTGTACTCTGGAACTGGAGTAGTTTTAAGCTGAAGAGGCAGGAGAGTGTTGGTGTGCTCCCAAGGCTGGGTGACTCAGAGCTGATGTGAGATGACCATTAATAACTTGTTTGTAAATCCCCCGGAGGAGCCGGTGCGGTGTCTCCTGCACATCCCTTCCCACTGGCTCTGTGGAGGATGGACTGGAGGTTTTGGCTGACTGAGCATGGAAGAAGTTACAACTCGGCCTCTTTCCTCTCAAGGACTTTATAGATTTGATTGTCTCCCCAGCCCACTCAGAGAAGATGAGGGTAAGAGAATTTTTTTTCCTATCCTAAATTGCTTCCTATCCTTCCAGCGTCCACATTTTGGATGAAGATACTAATTTTTCAGATTGTGCAAATATGTTCATCATCATGGGTGTGTTGATAAACAATTCATGAATATGGTGTATTTGCTTCTTAAATCCTGAATAGTTACTCCATAAGGAAACAGATCAATTGGATCATTTTTTTATTAATATAGCAAAAAATTAAAGGACCCATTAACTAAACAGATTGACTCCTGGCCACTTGTGTGTTATCACTGATTAAAAGAGCTAATGAAGTGCTGTTGTACCTGACTGGGGTGTGCACAATGTGATGGGGAGAGAGCAGAGCCTGCGCTGGGGCATCACAGGGCAGCCAAGCTCTGGACAGGGTCCTAAGAAGTTAATGCAGTGGGGTTTAGTTCAAGTATGTTTCCTCCTCCAAGTGAAGTAACACCTTCAGGGCCTTGCTGAGCAAATCAAGTGACAACAGTCAAATAAAAACTGTGATGTTGCCATCTGCTCCCTGTTCAGGGGCCGTGTGCCACGTGCCAGCGCTGCCCACCTGCGGACAGGTGTCCTGGTCTCAGAATTAACCATCAGGCACTCGTCACCTTGACAGAGTTCCGGGCTCCTGCAGCCTAGAAATGGAACTGGCCTTAAACTCCTCACTTGATCTGCTGTGAACAGCTCTGATCTCTGAGGTGGGTAAGAAAGATTTGGTCAGTGGTTAAGGAAAGAACTTCATGACTCATTACTGTAAGGTAGTTTTCCCAGAAATATCCCCCAAATACTTCTGAAGTATTTTGGAATAAGATAATGAAAAAGAAGTGGTTACAGCATGCCAGTAATAGCAAAATTATGAGTGGACTTAAGGTATCATGACCAAAAACTTCCAGTTCAAAGAGGAAATCACAAAAGGACTTGGCCACCTTTAGATTTTTATATCAGGCATTTCAACATTCTTAATGATTTCGATTTTTAACTTGTAGAGTCTAGGGTGACCTCATGAGAACAAATACACAGATATTTAGTGGAAAGTTATTCAAATAACTACACTACTAAAATGTCCTTCCTGCAATAAAACTTTATACTGGTCTTACTGATATTCCTCCCAGTATAATTTTCTGATTTTTTTTCTTTGCAAGAAGATACGATTATTCCTACATATTTTAAATTAAATAATTATTGATAAAACACGAAGGAGTATTAATGCAGATCAGTGTTTAGCAGAGATGCTACACCCAAGTGTGCTCTGCTCTGGTACAGATACAGTAACCTCAGCTCACCTGTCGTGTTCTGGGGTCCTTAAACAGAGGCAGGTAAAGAAAACTGGAGAATGTCTCAGTTCCTCAGTTCACTCTCATTACACTTTCCCAGGACTCAGGAGTGTGGTGGCAGAAGCATCTGCCCCGTGTAAACACTGAGTGTAGACAATGTAAACATGAACTGTAGAAATGGAAAACACCTGCCAGGCTTAGCTTTTATGTTCCTTCCTGCAACCCCCGGCAGTTCTCACCGTGGCGCTGAGCCCTCAGAGCCTTGCCAGGTTCCCTGCAGCTCCTCTGAGGATGTAATTCTTTCCTAACAGAGTCTCACAGTGACAGCAAAGCAATAATCCTGCCTCACAGCTGGCATCAAAAGCCCTGGGCAACAGAGAAACATCCTCTTCCAGCTGAGGTGATTGACTGGCAGCAGTTGGAAGTCCTGCCAGAATGCCCCCTGGATTTGTTGGCAGAATCAGTTCAAGGGAGCTCAGCTTACAGAACATTTCCTCTCTGTGCCCTGCCCTGTGCCTCCCTCTGTTGAGATGGGTACCCCTTGCAGTGTCCATGCCAAAATTTCTATCCCAGCCGCAAACATAAGCAATTTACACAATAAAATACACCTAAAAGCTCCTGGAAAATTTAAGTCTCAGTACGTGCATACCTGTTTTCCCCCTTGGAGGGGCCGTGGTGAGGACAAAGACTGGCTTCACCTTCACTGGGTGTCCCAGAGCCTAAATGAGCTCTTGGTCCTGATGGGCCTGACTGTAGATGACACAGCCCAGCTGTTTGTAACAGGGACCATTATCCTTCCCCTCCCTCTTGTCCCCAAAATCTGCCTTATGCTGACCTAGATCAAAGTTTCCAACAGAAAATTCTACATGTATTATTTCCTTGAGTTCTGGAAAGCTTGTGTTAGCCTTACTTCCTTATATTCGAGTCTAAATTCTTCAAGGAGTTGTACTGGGACAAATTCAGAGTAGATCCACAGATTACAGCCACCACAAAACCAGAGCAGGAGACAGATTCTGGAGATAATTTCCTGCTCTCACACAGTGGTTACAAAGGAGATGCTCAGGACCTGCATGTCCTCCCACTGCTCCTTCTACCCTTTCCCAGCTGCTGTGGGAAGAGAGGGCTGTATCACTTACTCCTTGGCTGACATCTCATCCAGCTACTTCTCATACATTTTTAAAACCAAACCTTGAATCATGCAAGTTTGAACACCATTCTTTATTACACTATTTGTACAAGAAAGTCTGTATCAAACATTTCCCAAGATCCAAAGCAGTTGAGCTGCAGTTTCTCAGTGGTTTTCATGCAGGGCTTAGCATGGACAATAGTGCTGGACTCACCTTTTCTTTAAAATGAGGCTGCTCTTGTTAAGAATTAGTCTGTCCTGGGAAAGAGTCTCCACCTACTTGCCAGCACTGCTGTGATAGATGTGTTGACTTTTAAGTACAGCAGAGACAGATCAATTCTCTTGGAGACCTATAGCGAAGGAGTGGTGACATTTAACTCTGTTGAGCAAGGCTGACCCCCAGCTCACTCCAGGGCATTCCTCAGGCTGCTGAGGTATTTTGTCTAATGAGAAAACTCACTGATTCAATTCTGGACCTTTCTGATCAACCCCTCTCTATAGAATCAGAATCGAGGCGATTTTTACCTGTTTTATCACTGTCAGGATAAGCTGATGTTTGCAAAACACTCAGATGCAAGGCCTGGGACACTGGTTTCTAACAAACTTCTGCAAGTCCAAGGTACTTAATTGCTGAGCATCACTGATTACTGATTCTGACCAAATCTTCCCCAGGGAGAGAGTGGAGAGTGGTGTGAGATGGTCCAAGGCACTGTGCCCTTCTCACTCAGAGCACAAGGAGAAGGGTGAAACAATCCTATCAGTGTAAGTGAACTGAGACTGAAGCAGCTGCTGAATGTTTTCAATAGACTTCCTGGTAATGGCTGGTACAATTTCATTAGGGCTTCTCATTTTATTTAATAAAGCATTGGATTATTTTATTTGTAATTCAGCAACAGGTGCAGGAAAACAAAAGGCACATTTCCTGATAGTGCCCACAAAGAGTCCATTACTGCCTGGCTGACACAGAGGCATTTGCTTTGCCATGTGTATTTTTTTTTTTTGTATGTGAAAATCACAGAAAAAATTTGTTTTGTGATAAAAGACTTCTGAGAGAGGAATTACTTTAGAGTTAGCAGCAGCACAGTGCAAACAGTTTCAGTGCAAGTTGAAGTCAGAGAGGGAACTAACAGTACTGGGTTAGTCAGTTAAACACTGATCCTGCTTCAGATAAAGATCAAAGATTTTCTGCAGGTGGTAACAACCATTAATCCTCATCATGTACAACAGAAGGCAAACACAGGAAAGGCTCAGCTTGTGATCCCTGAAAGTCCCCTGTAGCCTGGATCCAGTGAAGGATGGAGGTGCTTAGGAGAGAGACACTGGCAGTTTATCATTGCTAATCAATAAGAACACAGAGCAGAGCCCCAGGTGACTCTCACTGGCCTTCACAGTAAATTCTTACTTTCTCCTTCTGGCATGTGAGTGTTCAACCAGTAATTAGGCTGTTTGTTGGGAGTCAGAAGATGGAGTTTTGAATTCTTCACACTGAGGGTGGGATTGAAATTGCATTTCCCCTCTTTTTAGCCTCCTTTTAAATTAAAGTGCCACAACAGCGGTTAAAATTGAAGTCTACCAAGAAGTACTAATATACTAAAAGGTTGCAAAAGATTTTGATCTCTGCTTTGGTGTTTGTGAGCAACACAAAGAGAGTTTGATCACACCCTGCACTCCACGTTGGCTTCAGTCTTAATTTTAGTTTTGTGTTACAGTGACCAGTAAACCACAAACTGGGTTTTTAAATTACTGGTATGTGTAATGTAGTTTTTAGGGCTTTGCTGGTACCATCTTCCTTCCAGTTTCCCTGAAAAATTACTTGTGTCAAAGACAAGACAAAATCCCACCAACACTGCAGTGACATCTTGAGCACTAGGAAAGGTTACATCTTGTGCAGTGACAGCACACAGCAGGGACACAAACCAAGGAAACACCATTCCTGCAAATCCAGCAAGGCTGACACCAGCTCTGTACTGCATTTTCTGGGTTTTCACTGAATAAGCAGAATTAGAATTCTATTAAAAAATGCCTTCAAATTTAAAATACTATGGAAATGTGTTTCTTCTCAGTAAGATCTTCCTAAGAATTAACTTGTTACTTTTAAGATGAGCACCTCAAGTGCTCTAAATGAAGATCCACCACATACTGTCTGTGCTTCTTTTAAAAGGTTCTTGAAAAATAAAACATCTTGCAAATAGGACATCAGTCAAGCATTTTCTTCTTTAAAAGTAAAGTTAGTTAAAAATCAGTTTGGTTAAATAGTTTACTGGTTACATGTTCTATTAAAATTATAAAATCTTCATAAACTCTCTCTCTAAGCCACGCAACCTTTCAGGACCAGCAGCTCCACAACCACTTGCCATTGCAAAACTCGGGTTGCTAATCCAGTGCTGATAAGGCACAAACTCTGCCAAGGCATTAAACAGGTTCAGCTGGGCTACACCCAGTTAAAGGCACATCCAGGGAAAAGGGAAAGATGCAGGCAAGGCTGTCAGACTGGCACTCACCCCACAGACAAATGTGTTCCAGAGAACATTCCACAGGGACCATGGTCCACTGCCCCTGGCTGTGGGGACCATCCACCTCCAAAGAGAGTCCCCCCCAGCCTCTTGCTGCTCAGGAGAGGGAATGTTCGTAATCCTTTGTGCAGGAGCTCACAGTGTGCAGCTTCCCCCACACATGACACCAAAATGCATAGAAATTCATTTGATCTCCCTGTCTTTGCCCACATGGCTTGAGGTGTCCAAGATGCCAACATAAGATTGCTTGAAATACACAGAGGTGAGATTTAAATTTACTCCTCTGCTCAACACAGTAGAGGGACAGGTTGCAGTGAGATTCTAAAGCACAGCACATCTCGAACAGGAAGAGCAGGGGGAAAGTAAAGACTCAGCTCTAGCTGCACAGGAAGCACAGCCCACACTCCTCTGTGTACAGGAGTTGTATTCACTATCTGCACCTGCCCCTGTCTGAAGGAAACCTCCTGCCCTAAATCAGGCAGCAGCAACAGGCAGGGACTCTCCTGGTCCATACTGCTCTTCCTAAGTGACTTCAGAGGCTGCAGTGACCCATGGGGCTGCAGTGTTGAGTTCCAGCACAGCAGGGAGGAGAGGGTCGAGCCCAACACCTGTTCGGTGGGACAGTTTATTCAGTCACTGCTTCTCTCAGAAATGATCCAGTTAGATTTGAAATTAGAGCTGGTCTTTTTTCTTGTTCCTTTCCCCTTTGTCCTAAAATCCTATTGTTAAGTTTAAGTTGAACAACAGAACCCAAAATATGAGCAACCAGCAACAGGAAACAGCCCCGAAGAAGGAAGGAAGCCTCTATGCAAGTATCTCGGACGACACAGAACCACTACATGAGATTTTAATACACAGCTTTTACAAGAGATTTTCTGTATTATTTCAGGTACTCCCCTCCTTGAGGAGGAGTCGCCTGTCTTGTTTTCACATACAGCTGCTTTCATGCAAATATAAACAAATTTCTTAAACCTTTCTATTGCTGCTCATGGACAAAAATGCAGCCTCTTTAACTAAGCAGGATGGGTTCAAGCCATTATTTAGCCCATGGTGCTTGTCAAGTACCTGCAAGTTTTCCTAGGAAGGAAGAGGCAGCCCTTATCGAACATGGAGTGAGCAGCTCCTGACAGCAAGAAGGACCTGCCAGCACCAAGCCCTGCATTTGGTTTCCAGACATCCCATCTTGCACCATCATTTCTCTGGGATGGAAGGTGAGATGCAGCACTCGAGAGCAGAAAACAAGAGTAATCAGTGAGTACAAAGCAAGCTTCCAAACAAGCACGAGGTGGTGGAGGGAAAGGGAAGCTGAGAAGTGCCACAACACCAACAGGGGATGTAATGTGGGCAGAACTGTGCTCTGTGGGCCACACTGAGGAACTTCCCCAGCAGGCTCACTGAGCACAGAGCCGACACAGTCTGGAGGTCACACACTCACTGAGATTTTTATCAGCAGAAAAAATATGTCTAAACTGTCCCTTTCCCCTCCTGGTTCCTCATTTCCACCATCCATGCATCTCCTCACACAGGCCTGTGCAGAAGTTTCTGCAGTCCAAAAGAGAGACGTGAACAGAAACAAACCCAGACATTCAAACAGTTCATTTGCTCCCACTGGGAAAATCACTTTCACTGCTTTGCCCTGGGTTAGAACTAAACAGAAAATGACTATGAAATCATCAGTATTCAGATACTTGTAGGTGGACTGGGTGCTCAGAAGGTGCAGTACCCCTCTCAGATGTAAACATTTTCTTATTATACTACAATTTGTGCAACAGTGCTAGTAAACACTGCGTGGATAAGTAACTATGGTCCACATGAACGTTGCTGAAGATTACTTTAAGCTGTCTGGTTTTACAGAGTACTGATCATCTTGTTTTTCCACAAAAAATCCCAAACCAAACAAACCTCAGAACTTTTTTCCCCCTCAGGTTTTTTTAATCCTTAAGATGACCCATGGAAGGAGAAGGAACTGGGGAGGAGAGGGGCAAGCAAAAATAGAGGGGGGGAAATCACAACTTACATCTGGATTTAATTCCAGAGAGTTAGTTGCTTTCAGAAGTCCTGCCAGTTACTTGATACTTTTGTACACAGAGATACATCAAACAATACCACCGTGTGGGCACAGAGCTTTCCAAAGGGAGTGTTGGGGAAGATGAAACAGGAAAGCCTTATAAATATGCTTGCCTGACAAAAGATTTTGGGAATATGAAAACTATAAGCGACATCAAAATGAAGGCCACCTTTGAGATACCAAGTCTTAGTTACTGAACAACAATAGTTACTTAGTTACTGGAAAACAATGGTATGGCCGGCTGAAGGTAATCCCCTCTTGATTGAACAGTACCCTCTGCTTGCAGACAGGTCCAAGGGTCAGAGCAGACCCTACCAGCTCAGCAGAAGGGGTCCAAAGAGTAGTTTTTAGGAGTTAAAATGTAACACTCCATGGTAATGTAATAACTCTTATAGGCTGTATGTAAATGCTATAGGATTTGTATCTTGTACTAGACTGGCTAGTGAGAATTAGAATATTCAGTACAGAAGAGGATTTATTGTATTGTAATGAGGACTTCGCTCTCTTTTTCTTACTCTCTCTCTCGCCCTCTTTTTACTTACTCTCGCCCTCTCTCTCTCTCTCTCTCTCTCTCTTACTCCGCTCTCACCTTGGGCCTGCTCCGAGCTGCAGCTGGCAGCTCCAAGCAGTGCCCCTGTACCCAGGCCCTTTGCAATAAACCGCGTGTTCCAAGATCTGACTTCAGAGATCTCGCGTCTCCGTCCGTCCCGACCGTCCAACCCACCCAAGCTCCTACAGGGAGCATCCTGTGCTCCCTGCCACGCAGGAGGACCCAAGGGCTTCCGCTGAAGCCTCCTCATGCCCCACCATTGCCTTTTCTCCACACACACCTCACACATTTAGAACCCAAAATATTTATCTGCCACTTTTATGAGGATCTTGGCATCCCACCATGCTGCACTCGGCACTGGGGCACCATGAGGCTGCTTCACCTCCCACTGCCAGGGGATCAAACACAACACACTGAACCTGTTCCTCAGGGTGGTTGTTGTATGTGCTATGTGTGTCCTACGTGCTATGTGTGTTATATGTGCTATGTGCATTACATGTGTTATTTATGTTTGTTACGTGTACTAAATGTTACGTGCTATGTGTGCTATGTGTTATGTCTGTTGTGTGTTGTGTTATATGTTACGTGTCATGTGTGCTACATGTTCCAGCTGTTATATATGTTCTGTTACATGTGATATATATATGAGTTATCTGTGTTATATGTACTATATGTGTTATATATGTTATGTATTACCTGTGTTATGCCCCATTTCCCCGGACACGAGCCCGCACCGCCGCTCCCCGCCCGCCTGGTCCCGCCCGGTCGCTGCGCTGGGGCGGGCGGAGGCGGCGGCTCCGCCGGGCGGGAGCGCGGAGCGGCGGCCGCAGGTGGGTGCCGGGCCGGGCGGGGGGAGCCCGGGCGTCCCTTCGGAGCCCTCCGGGCCGCCTCCCTCCCTGTGGCCCCGGAAAGGAGCAGGAGCCCGCCGGCAGGGCCGGGGGCAGCGGCGGAGCCCGTACGGGAGCGTCCGGGACGAGGAGCGGGAGGCGCCGGCAGCCGCGGGGTCCTCTGTGCGCAGGATGGGGGCTGTGCCCGCACGGCCCAGGACAGGTGACTCCACGCTACAATATTTATTATTTTTATTACTACTACTATTATTATTATTATATTATTATCATTATTATTATTATCTTACCGAACGGGACCCTGTTGGCGTGCAGGTTCCCTCCTTTCTGCGTACACAAGTGCAGCGTCCGGTACACGAAGACGAAGCACACCGGAGTTAAGTCGTACTGTAAATCCAGACCAGGTTTCAGAGGATGCACTTGAGCAGATGAAGAGTCAAGCGGTGAGCCCAGGTAGGCTTGTAAACAAACTCCACGGATGCTTCCCAAGTTGCGCTGCCAAGGACCTCTAGTTGCTCTGCTCTAACTCTGCTCTAACTCCGCTCTCAGGACACACAAACTCAAATGTGCACTAACACAACATTGGCTGTCTGGCAAACCGGTCACAAAGTGCAGGTGTTTGTTTAAATCGAAGCGATTTGCTGTTAACACAGAGCCTACGAGTCAGTTCCTTTCTACAACTGCCTTGGCGCCTCAGCTCGTCTTTGCTCTCACTGAGATCACTGACACCATCCTGCTTCTTTAAGGAAAGAGAGAAGAAATTAGACAAAGCTGTCCGTGCTGTTTTGCTGACATACACAGAGCCACTCTATGTTCATTTTCCTTAGGAATTAACACTTGGAAAAGAGTTATCATAAACAAACTTGTGGAAGTCTGAAGGGAAAACCAGCTGTTCTGAGGTCTCTATCATTGTAGTACTTCCAGATGAACAAAAAAGCCCAATTCACTGAATGAAGCCCTTGTGCTTTGGATTGTCTCGGAGTTCCAGGATTTTTTGCTTTCAAGATATTTCTGCAGTCTTGACTTCCTAAAGATTCTATGAGCATAACGAACTGTGAGGCTGTGCTGTAGCATCTCCTACAGTGTCTTGTGTGATTTTTGTCCTGTAATTTCTTCAAAATACGTAGGCATTCTGAAACTTCCATCCTTCTGCCCAGCTGGACAGAAAGTCCTCTCCATGCTTTCTAAAGGAAAGGAACACAGTCAACCTTATTTCCTAAACCTTTCCTTGGATCAGTAGCTAGAATAGTAAATTATGTTGACCTTTTAACACTCAATAACGTAATTCAAAGAACATAACATTTAAGCAGTTATTGATAATTTAATGATGAGTTAGTGAAGCTCTTTACTCTTCATTAAGGATTCTGAAAAATCTCAGACAAATTGGGTAGTTGCTATGATGGAGAATTAACTAACTGGTAGAGGCACACAGAAATGAATTTTTAGAAGTTTATTTTTTTTTCTTTTCAGAGATGAAGCACTGTGTCTTGTGATATTTATTTTTGCTGTTTTCACCACTGGAGGATGGCTGCCAGACGCTGTGAAAATGGTTCTGGTCAGTACCACTGCACCCACACCAGCCAATCTCTCGAAATCAGCTACATGTTAGTCCTGATTATGCTTGGAAAAGTCTTCCTTGATTTCTTCATGTTGCAAATTAAGCCAAAACCCGTGAAAACCAGTTTTATGGCATGCTTTTGCGTTTCAGTGGCACTTCTTGATTTCACACTGCTGCTGTGTATCTGCTTCATTTTCTGTTTTGAGGACTTTGCACTCTGGGGCATGCGATTCACAAAGTACCACATCTGCCTCTTCACTCAGATCACGTCTCTGACCTACGGAATTTTGCATTACCCGGTGTATCTTGTGGCTGCTCTGGATTATTACACCACCGTCTCCCAAACATCTCAGTTCCCCAAAAGAGCCCGGAAGTTACTTTATGTCTTTGCTGTGGCAGTGATATGGATTTCAGGGTTTTTTTCCACTCTTGAAGCTGCCGCTGAAGAGCCAGAAATGCAGAACAGTGTTTCCCCTTCGCAGTGCCCTGTCTCTGGCAGCCTGCAGAGCCACTCAGTGTCGTGTGCCATGGTGCTGCTGCTGGGCACGGCTCTCCTGGCTCGCTGGAAAGAAGTGACAACCATGCTGCTGTCTGCCAGGCTCCTCTCCTTTTCCAGCCAGCCTGTTCTGATGTTCTCCTATGTGCCTAACAACAACACTTGCTTTAAGTGGCAGCTCCTGAGCAGGCTCCTCCTGTGTTTCCTTGGCACTTGGGCACCGTTCGTTGTTCTCCAGGCCGTGGTTCTGCTGCTGGATGTGCAGATCCCGGCCTACGTGGAGATGAACGTGCCCTGGCTGTACTTCATCAATAGCTTCCTCCTGGCAGCAGCCTACTGGTGTCGGTGCCACGATGTGGAGCTGACAGAGGAGGGGTGGTGCACAGACCCATTTGTCAGCTGGAAATTTTGCTTTATGCCATTCAACAATGAAAGCACAGAGCCAGCTGATAAGCCAGACACAGGAATCATCATCTGTTAACGAGCTGCCGACTGAAAAGGCTGCAAATAAGCAGAACTCTGATGTTCTGTGGCTGGGTCCTTATGGACAACACAAGGAAACATCTCCAGAGCTTCACTCCATGGAAAAAAGTCCAGTGTCCGGCAATACTGTAGTGAATATTGCAGTGGAGTGCAGGACACCGAGGCTCAGTGAGCAGCAAGCACCGCCAGTCCAGGGAATTCAACTTCAAATTACATGTTTAAAAGACCACTGCTTATATAGGACAAGGTTCCAGTTAAACCTCATGTTTCTCACTAGAATTTTACACTTCCTTTAAATGGAATTACCTCAGGTTTTACAGTACAAAATGCAATAAAGTCTTCAAGGCTGGAGTTACATACAGATGCTGACCTAAGGTTCAAATGATTTTTTGAAGTGTATTTTGTTGTTAAAATGTGGATTTTTGTCAGCTTGATGGAAGGCAAGGGTTGCTGTCTGTTTAACAAGAAATAACTGGTTTTAGTTAAAGTTACAACTCTTACAGAAACTTTGTTTATACAGTACAAAACCAATGCAAGATGGGCAACTTCCCCAGCCACAGGAGAAGTGCTGTTTCATTGTTTCTTTGCTGCTGCTCCTCTAAGGTATATGTACAAATTAAAAATTAAATAATTAGAGCAACAAGCATTATACATAAACACACGTCCAAGGTTAAAGAATGGTTTAAATTAAAATATAGCTTATTTTTAAGCCAAAATTACTTTAAAATAGTTAAATATGAAGTGGGACTACTTTAGCAGGGAAAGAATTAGTCAGGCTTCTAGAAAAAATATTCCTAATTTTCAAATTCTTACAGTTTTATGATGGACTTGATTTGATTTTGTATACGAGAAATAAATGATACACAACCAAAGCAGACAAATGAAATTAGCATTTATTTCTGAAGCACTAAACTCACAATACAAGGTTGTATTGAAAGAGAAACTAAGTAAATGATGCTGTAGGTTGGTGAATCGTCCCCCAGACCCACAGGGAACAGTGATTTCACACAAGAATACTCATTAAGAAAACTCTGCAGATAACAAAAGGTGCAATTACAAGCAAGTTTAAGCAGCATAGTTTAAGGTGCTTTGTTTCAGCATTTGTAGGATGGATTTTACCCATTAACAGACAGATTGAAGAAATTTCACTTTTACAGATCATAACAAATGAGAGAATCTAAAATTCATTCACATGCTAGTTGGTAATAGGAAAGTGCTTCTTAAAAAAATGATTCACAAAGTAAAGATCATACTTTATATAGTTCATTGTGTGCTCTTCAACTGTAAAACTTAAATTCTGGGTAACAGTTTACATTATTATATATCAATTATAGAGATAGATTTAATTGCAGAATTTAATACTATATGGGTTAAGTTTTCTTATAAAAGAATACTCCAGTATTTCACTCCATAAGAATACACAATCACATCTCAATCATAAATTAATCTTTTGATTTCTGAAACATACAAAAATCCGATTATTTTGATTTATTACTTCACTTCACATAGTGCTTCTTTCACCCACAGTCTGTGGTAAATTTCTTTGAGATTTCTGTGATGTAATCAAAAGGGGACACGCATTTTTCAGCACTAGAAAGTGGTTTTGGGGGAAAATCTGTTAAGAAGGCCATCAAAAGGACAGTAAATGATCAAAAACTGAATTTTAAAACTAGTGCAATAAGAGGAGGCAATGTTTAGCAACATAGTTTGAAGTGTTTGGCACCACAAATTATTTCATTTTTTATGCTGGAAAATGTACTTGGAGGAAATTCTATATCCATGTTAAAAGTAGGAAAGCACATGCAATGTTAACTGGAAAAACAACCTTAAGCAATCACTCCCTGCTCTCTCAAACTGTAATTGCTGTTAGTAAGTGCTGGAGATGCTATAGGATAAACCATGGCTAAACACAGGGGTTAGACACAGCATTTCTTCAGGTTTTATAGAAACTGGACACCCACTGATATGGGGCTGACAAAATATTTACAAAACCTAATTCCATTTAAAAATCAGCAAATACCTCAAATATAGGAATGCACCAGGCATTTCAGAATCATGAAATAACTAATCCCTACAGACTCGGCAGGCAGGGGGAAATTCCTCTTTTAAAGTTCATTCAACACCAGATGAAGGCAAAGCTGTTTTCAAAATCGTTTCAGGTGTGTTTTGCATGGTAAGTCTCACACTTCTGAATCACTAACATGCACAGAACTGGAACTGCAACCAGTTGGGTGAGGCTGCTGACATGTTTTATTTATCAGTGTGGTTCAGCTTCCCAAGCCCTAATTAAAGTTTACACAACCCCGTCTGCCCTAGCGTGCCAGAATTCCTGTAGCTGCTGCAGTGCTCCTAAAGCCACTTGAAGTTTTTAACATTTTTTACAGGGAATCCACAACATGCAGCCAAAGCAAATATTAATGGATTGATGTTACATCACTGTATTACTTGTCAGATTTATTCTGCCTTACTTTTTGTGGAAAAGTGCCAAAGAGCATCAACCTTTAGGCTGTCACCTCCATCGAGGAGGCAACAGTGGCACTGCAGGTCTCCACCAACATCCAACTGTGGTGCCTCAGCCTGCCAAGCGACTATTTTAAAACACATTAGTGGTAACTCTCTTTGCAAGCCCACTTTTACCCTTGGCATTCATGGAGGGAGACACCAGCTGTGCAGTGATCTCCATCCTATTGCATTCCTTACAATTATGTCTTTTCCTCTGTGCATTTTTTTTTTTACCTGGTGCTTCTGGGCAGTCCCAACGCTCGTGCTTGGGTCCAGCCATGCAGCCCTGGACCATCCCTCTCTAGAACAGGGTGACAGTTTCACTGCCAAAGAGGACAGAAGCTATGCCAGGAAGGTGGTAATATCTGAAATAAAAGAACTACAGATAACCACTGCTACCTCTCCTCTGTGCATCACTTCTTGTGTCTTACACCATTCAAATACCTTACTGTCCTTAACTCTTACAGGATTATTTGATATTAATGCTAACAACAGCTAAAGTGTTAACCCCTTATGGGAAACTTCTGTACTTTTCTCATTTAAAGAATCTCTTACAAATCAACATTGATTTTATGAGATATCCTATGTGTTTTCAAAAACAGAGTATTTGGCACTCAATGATAAAACCCTTCATCTTTATACACATCTTTCCTGGTCAGTACAGGCTCGTTCATTCTATAACACAAAGTTTGCTTGGAAAGGAAGTTGGGTGTGCAGAATCCTTCACTGTTCTTTCCAAAAATGAATTTGCAAAAAGCTGCCAGAGGATGAAAACATCCCGGCTGGGTAGTGGAGGACAACACAAGCCTTCCACAGGCTGCCCAGGCTTCACCCACAAAGTAGATCTACCTCATGAATCAAAGACATTTGTGCTTTGAGCCTAATCCCATAATCACCAGAGATACCCTGCTTATTACCTAGCAACAACACTACAAACCTGTCAACAACCCTATGTACCAAAGCAGTGCTTCATAAACACAATTAGAATGCTCCTTCAGTGTTACATTTTGCACGTAAACAGCGTTTATGATCACCATTCTATGAATGCACAATTGTGCTCAAGTTACAATTACATCTAGGTGGCAAAAATCTTTTTAAATATCATTTTTCTAGTTTCTTACTGTTCAGAGTCATTTGGATAATTCAGCAGGAATACATGCTGGAAGTTTAAAAAATTTTAACTTGAAATCTGTTTGTAACACTGGCTCCCAGAACTGTGCTTCAGAAAAGTTAAATCCATGGCTACAAAAGCTGGACTATGAGCTTACTACATACCTGCAATTACCAGCATATTCACACATTTGAACTTTACTTTTTCCCTTCCACTTTGCTGTAAGAGATCAGAAAATACTATGCAACCTTCAAGTGAATGAGCAGGAGTGTGTCTTAATGCAGAGGTTACACAAACCTACACAGCAGCTTAGGATGGGGCCTTGAGCACACGTGGAAGTGCTGGCAACAAGACCCATGGGATAAAGCAGGACACAAAATGCCCCAGCCCACAGAGCTGACACCCAAGAGAGCAAAATGCCACACTCAGAGATGGAGTGGAGAAGGAAATGTCAGAGTTCCAAAGAGATGAAGATGGTAAAACCAAATCAGGCTGATTCCCATGGATTAGGGTAATGCGTGCTCACTGTCTTGGTGCTCAGTCTGTGTCCCAGGCCCTGACTCCATCAGCTCAGACCAGGGAGAGCTTCCTGAAAAAGCTTCCTGAAAAACCCACACAGCTGGCACTTGTCTGGACCATCACTACCGTCTCTTTTTCAAATGCCACTACTTTCAAAGCCATCCAGGGGATGTAACTACATAGAACCTTTCAGGCCTAAATAAACTCACATGACTAAAGGCAAATTCTTTTTAAAATAGTTTAATTTAGGCTCATCCTAAATGAACTAAGCATTAAATGAATTTAAAATTTCTTTCTTCTAACAATAATTCCTGTCTGAAACTACAGCTCACTATGCAAGAGTGACTTGAAAATTAATTCACTATAAGCAATTAACACTTTACACTGAAATTATTCATTGATAGCTCTGCTCATACCTGTTCCACTCAGCATTGAAGAGAAACACTATATTTAAAACAAAATACTCTAAAATATTAGCTTCTCTCCATCTCTAATAAACTAATTCAGGTGAATATTAGAAAAGTATCCTAGACTGATTGTTTTGCACAGTCATTATCTGCAGCCTAGAACAATCAATGAGTAAATGTCTGGTTAATGATGACAACTATATTTCTAAATATATGCTAACAGGACATCTCTATACAATACTGGTGAGAAAATAACCCTGCAAGCTTTTATACATGCTGAATTTTAATATGAGCAGTCTCAGTACAATCAGAAGAACTACTCATGTTATAAATGTAATTATTTGCAAAATCAGGACTCAACACAGCTGTCACTGAATTCTTTGATCACTCAGAGCTGTACATTTGTCACTTAGTAAGAAATCTGTTGAGCTATTGAGGTGGAAGTTTCTGCGTGGATATTGTGATATTAGAATGAGAGCATCCATCTGAAATTGGCATTAGTTTTAGCTGCCATGCCAGGCAGTGACACACCACACCCAGCCCAGTCTCATGATGAACTTCCATTCAAACCACACTTCAGTGGTTTTGTACCTGAGTATTTCCTTACAGCTCGAGATACAGAAATGATGCAACAGCTATCACAAACCTGCCCAAACACTTGGTTTTATCCCATCCTTTTCCTGCCACATCTGCAGTTACTAAGGACTCCATCTGTTCTACCCAGAAGGCTGGATTCCTTTTTGGACAAAGCAGAAGTGGAAGTCAGGAGGTAAAAAACCTGCTTTCATGGGAAAGAAATGAGGAAATGGATGCTTGTGGGACATAAATCTTCCATTTGAAATGTCTTGTTGACAAAAATCTAGCAAAGGCTTTACCCTCCCTCAGGAACTTCGATTCTGGAAAAAATATGATAGGTTAATGGGTAAAGAATGGATTTACAATGCAGCCTGTTTAAAAACCCGTCAAACACTCTCTGGTTATCCAAAACAGCTGGCACTTCAAGTCAGTGGAGGTAGCCAAGCTTCCTCAGGGGAGTGCCCTGCTCCTGCTGCAAGGCAGGGATGCTGAGTGACACGAGCCAGATGGATCAGGGGAGGCTGCACACCCATTAGATCATCATGTACAATTTTTAAAACCCCAAACCAATCCTGAAACTGAGACAAGTGTAATAGTTCTTAATTCTATTGGATGAAATCTTGAAAGCTACCTTCAGCCCAGTGCTCTGCAAAAGGGCCTTGCCCTGAGCTAATGCTGCAGTTTCCATTAAGGAGTAGGGTAGGATGGAGACTGGTAGAGAAAAAGGAAGGGAAAAAGCCATGGAATGTATCTCCCTTCTGAGCTAAGATCCTGCAGCATCCTACATTCCTTTCTATGGAAACTGAAATACTGCAAGCATTGTTGTGAGGGGTAGCCTGCAACACCAGAAGGCTGAATACAGAAAGCAAAATCCCAGGAAATAAAGCTAATAAAAAAGGTTTCTTGTAGATGCATCCTGTGGGAACAAGTGTTAAAAACTAGTTAAAATCTTCAATACTACTTCTTTTGCAAGAGGGTATTACCTAATGTGTGGGAAAGCCATGGGAAATGGTAGTATAAGCCTGGGAAAACATCACCTATCTGAACAGCAAGTGGCTGGTATGTAAAATGGTTCTGGAGGACTGTTACTCTAAGTATTATATTGTTTTTTGAGCAAATTCATAAACTTCCCAAGTAGACTTCAGCTGCACTTGGAAATTTTCCAGCCTACTTTCCCATACAAGTGTGAATTCTTTAAAAATTGATTTTATTGACATGGCTACACTGGCAAACACTCCCATACAAGTGCATTTCTATCAGTACAGGTTGGTATAGCTGTGTCTGCTTTTAAGTTCCAGTTAATTGCCAAAATCACTGAAGAAGAAAAAAAACTTTTAATATGCTTAAGGCCCACATTCTAAGTTGTTGCATTCATGAATATTTAAAGCATAATTCATTATCTGCAGTTCTCCCAAACCCACAGGGAATGTTACATACCAGAAGAACAGGACCAGATGTGCCTTACTGGGGTCTGCTCTGAGCTCCCAGCACCTGGCAGTGATTATGGCTGAGCTGGACACAAACACTAGCTGGAGAAGCTCTCCTCAAAGCTGTCTAGTAAAGCAAAATTAAAGCAGCCATGAAATTCTCATGCAGGTAACACTGATTAACTACAGGTCTAAATAAGACCCCTAAGTCCACATTTTCTAGTACACCTTAAGCCATTATCAAACCACATTTATGTATCCCTACTTTTTACATTGCCTAAGAACAGTACAATCAGAAGACAGATTAAAAATTAGCCAGTGAGATTTCTGTATAAAAATAATAAAACTTTAAGACAAAAGCCAAAGGATAAATATCTAAGATATCTTTAGTCTTCAGTTAGCTCATCAAAACAGAACATATCCTTTAGAACATATGTTACAGCTATGCTACACTGTGTATCTTACAGAAATGCTACAAATGGGAACCCACTGTCTCCATCATTTGAATGTCTTTCAAATGAACATTAGCAAATGTTGGAACTTCAACTAAGAAGTTTATTTTACAACAGTAACTGAAAACAGAAAAAAAAAACCAAATTAGAAAGTGCTTAGCAACTTCCCTCCAAAATAAATCCAGGCATCAATTCATCCTCTAAAGCTTTGGTGCCATTTGGATAAGGGCTCTCACCACATACCAGCATGTAACTGTAATGTGTTGTCCTAACTCGCAGCTTCAGTGGTTAATAAAGACATTAATAACATCTGCTATTAGCAAGCTCAAACAGTTGTAAGTAAGAACAATGATTCTAGTATTGATCTCCAGAAGGTAATGGTAGAAAAGTCTGTTAGTGGAAACAAAGCAATAGTCTAAGTAAAGGAAAATGAAGCACAGATTTTTCTGTAATCCAAATTTACTCTTTAAGGTCATCAGTTAAATAATATACATATTAATCTGTCTGTCACAAACCTGCCTTTTAGCCAGTGTATGTGCATTGACTCCTTTTGATCTAGGGCAGCAGTTCTCAAACTTTAGGTCAGTTCCTCCTCTCTTCAGGAATACTGTACAGTCCCCCTGAATACTTCCCTACACAATCATATATTATGCATTAATTTGCATAAAATACAAAAAAATACATTATTTGCAGACACGTACACATATTTAATTCAAATATACACAATGACTATCAGCACACGTACCCTTCTTTCCCTAGACAAGAGCTTAGGGATCCAGGTCTGTACATAAGGGGAGTGGAGCTGCAAAAGGGAGGGAACAGAAGTACAAAATACATCCATGAGCATCCGTGCACAGGTGGTGGGGAAGCAAAGGCCAAGAAGGTGCTGCTGCCTCAGAGCCCAGGCAGCTGTCAAGAGCATCAGTAACTGGGGAAATGTATTTGTTCCATAGAGTGTGAGAGAGGGAAGATGGAGGGGGACACTAAAATCCTACCACCTGCAGCATCCAAGACAAAATCTCCTGCCAGAGGGACAAAGCAGGGCCCCTGGATATTTATCCCAGAGTTGCCAACGTTGGTATTCTCCCTGCTGACCTGGGAGGCTCCCTCATGGCAGCAGCAGCTGCTCCTGCACAAGCTCTGAGGGGGCCTCACTGCTCCTTCCTCAGAGTACTGCAAGCACAGCTCACACTGGCCACTGGACAAGTAAAAGGTGCCTGGAAATGTCCGGTGGGGCAATGGGAATGCACTACAGGGAAAGACATGTTAGAAGAGGTATCAAGATAAAGAACATCTGAGCTATGCTGTCCCTTCTCTACCCCCAGTCTCTAAAGTAACTTGTCTCAACACGAGCTGGTCCTGGCTACAGTTTTCAGCTCCTCACACCCAGGCATTTGGGAACCTGAGCCCTGAGTGCTCACACACCTCCTCAGGGTCCACTCTGAACCCTCATTTGAGAACTGCTGGTCTAGCTTAACTAGCAGCATGTGAAACTACAAACCTAACACTTAATGCCCCCTTAGTGCATAGCAGCATTCAAAGAGTAAAGTAACATGTGCTTCAGTTACCTCTGGCAGGAGTGTCAGTAGCCTGATCATGAGGATTTTGATGAGACATCTACATGGTTTATAGTATTTTACAGACTTCAAGAAAATACTATAGTGGCAGAGATGAGGGTAAACCTACATGAGGAAAACCAGCTGCCAACCTACCCCTTACAAACAATTTGCTCAAGACTAAAACAAACTCAGAGAGCACAACTAAATGCATAGCATTTTACTGGTACTAGTGCTTCCACAGGGCCTGTGGACACTTCTGTTAGTTCAGTCAAAACACTGCTGTATGTGGGAAAAATCTTTCAGAATACAGCAACACAATTTAAATGGTGTCTAGATTGGGGTGGGGACTGGGGTGTTAATCATAACTCATAAAATGAAGTACATGTTGGGGAATATTTAACCTATCACAGCATATTTCACTTCATGTTTTTCCATGAAAAATTTCAACTCAAAGCATTACTCAGGCTTTACCATAAACCTATTAGTTATTGAAAACCACAGAGGACTCCTGGTATAATCAAAAGAACATTTTAAAGTCTTTATGTGGGGAGAACCCCACCTATTTAACAAAACATCACAGTAGCACATGCCACAGTGAAGATGTTGGCATATTACTGTCGGTTCTGTCATTGAGAAACTGTTGTTTAAACCTTCGTGTTCACCTCCTAGGATTCCTTCAAGGAATTGATACGTGCACAGATTTTCAGTGCAGGTCCAAGCTTAATATTCATTGCACTCATAAGGTGATCCTCCTTCAACAAGAGGAGAGCTTGTCCATCAATTTCTTGTGCTCTAAATTCATCCGCAATATCTTGACAACCTAAAGGCAATAAAAAATATGATTACTGGTTTAGAAATGTCCATTCTTAGATCCAATGATTTTATCCACACTAGAGCTTTTCAGCTACACATTTTCCAGTGCTCATCCCTTCATCTTGTTGAACCTAAATTACATGCAAGAGTACAATATTATGATGGGAATTCTGAAATAATCTGAAAGTAATTTTTGCTACAGCCTCTAATTACACTGTATTTATTGGAGAACTACTCATCGGGAATTTCAAGTCCCAGCAAAGACAGAATTTTCATTTCATTAAGAGGAACAACCTCTCATCATTAGAAGAGACTGGGAAAACAGCACTGAAATAGCAATCAGAAACATAATTCAAGTGGGCTCTTTCCAGCAATAAAAAGATACTATTATCTAATTCTATAAAAAGTAACTATATTACTCTGCTACGTGCAAGTCAATGAGAACATTCACATAGCTACAATTTCCAAAAGGAGTTAATTCCATCTGTGTATTACACCACTGGGTTAAGGAAACAAAGTTTTGATGTATGGGCTTTGGCACAACCATCTCATGAAGACATTTATCGTTAGCTATCAAAATGAATATTCTACACACAGCAGTAATTCACTTCAAAAGTGCAACTTTAAACTGGTTGGATCTTTTTTCCATGTTAAACTCCTTTTCTCAATGTGAAATACCAGTCTCAGGCTGCTGAAGCTTACAACATAAAAAAAGACTACATGGGTTAGACTATCCCAACTAACTGAGGGACCCTTTCCACTGAAGAACACTGTGGAAATGAAGGTTTCTCCAAAGATGTTCTGGACATGTGTTGAGCAGAATCATCCAGTTATGCCTTGTTCTGTGGCAGCTCTGTTAGATGGATAGATGTCTTCTAACAATGTCCATGAGAGCACTCCTTGCCAGTTGTTTATTTGAAGCTTCTTCCTCCCAGCCATGTTTTTAATGGGGGTTTTTAATACATTTGTGTTCTCAATCCAGCAGTCTCTCCATCTGTCTGAGCCTTTCAGACACACTTGAATTTGTGTCCCATCTTCCATTCCTGACTTCAATTATTCCTCATAATAAGCTTATTTTTTGGCATTTTTACATTTTCCCTTTTTAAAAGTATGCTATTACAGAGATACAAAATTGCTGACATGATGACATAAACTAATTTCATATTCTCTTGTGTGTTCAGATTTAAATTATATAAAGAATTGATAGTCCAATTTCCTGATGGATTTACAAATGTGTACAAGGCAAATGGAAAGGAAACGTGGAAGGAAGTACCAACATCCAAACCTGAATTCATTTGAATTATTACTGTGTGAAGGTTGTAACATTCAAGGTTGGAAACAGTTAGCTTTTCACAAAGAATAAAGCACTAGTTTTTCCTTAATGATTTGTGCAACAGTTAGCTCTGACATCATCATAAAGGTTTTCTTACTGAAGTGCTGGCAACAGATAAAACATCTGTAAGTCAAGTATTGAGTATTTCTGGGAAAGGTATCATGGCATGTCTGACTGGAGACCTGAATGTTGTGATTGTCAGACCACACTATTTACAAAGAATCTGAGAGATCAAGAGAAGTTCTTACATTTAAGAATAAAACTGGTCCTACTGAAATAGGAAACTGGATGTTTGTTGTTGCCAGCTTTTTCCTTTAAGCAGGACATGAAGAATATCCATTCAACTTCTTAAAATACTTTTTATCAAAGTCATTTTTGGAAAAGCAGTGGATGGAAGTTGAAGGTATTGCAGTTCCCTCATCCAAGCACATCTGGGTGTATTCTTAAGCACTTCTGCAATTGTTTGTTGTGCAATAACTTGGCCAAAAAAAAAAAAAAGGGTGGGGAGTGGGTAAAAAGTCATTTATCTTTCAACTGAAGAGAGAAAGGAGAACAATTCTGCTCAGCTTAAGCCATTCTGTCTCTTCCCCCAGAAGAAGCAGCTAACAGTGCAAGTGTCCTGGACACTGACTTCTCCAAAAGGCTCCAGAGGAACTCAGGAAAAGCCTGACAAGGACATGAGTCCATTTCAGCTGCAGACTGCGCAGAAAGGAAAACAGATGTCCCTAATCTTTATGGAAAAGTGATGAATCACCATCTCCTATAAAACAGCAGATGGTCTGCACAGACTGCACCAAATAGATATATAATATATAATGCCATAATGAAAATCATCTATATTATTTCCTGCATTAATCAATCTATATGATAAAATATTTTTTCAAGAGAGGGACTTGGGAATTTACTGGAAAGAATAAACCCCAAAATTACCAAAAAACCCAAATGCAGCGACGTAGCAATAAAAATTCTGGCAGGTTGTGAATATAACTTTAAATATCTATTGAACTTAAAAAAAAAATAAGTATTTGAGAAACTAGGCATTCATATGGAAAGGAATGAGTAATTATAATAAATTTTCATTAAAAACAGACAAATATAAAGTTTGTTTCAAATCAAAGATCACCTTATTTATAGAATACAAAAAACTAAACCAGATCCAGCAGCTGGTGAAATATTGTAAAAGTAATGGTTTCAAAACAGAAACCACATTTTAAGAATAAGATTTTTGGTTTTATACTTGCAAGTGAATTGGGTTTATGTGGCACTTCAATTATTCTAGCACAGGAGCTACCATTTACTGAGAGCCTAGAATCAGTTACTGAATTAACTAGTGCCTCAAATCTATAAAAACAGTAACTGAAAACAGCAGTGATACAGCTACACTCCATAACACAGCTCAAGTACAGAAACAGGAAGAGCCACATCCTAAACCTAAGGAGCTTTGCTTGTTTCTACAGACATCATTGCAGGTTCCCAGAAGCAGATACTGTTACTGAATTGCAATAAACTATCAGAAGAAAGGTACTTCAAGGATGTCTTTTGCCGATTTTAGACATCTCTTACTCAATTCTTTGCCTGGCCTGCTACAAAAGACTGTCATAATGCATGCATATGACTTAGCAATGAAGATACACTCCTTACAGGCTATTAGTCAAATAAGAGTCACAAAAAAAGGGTATAGCATTCGGGAAAAAGTAGAAAATTAGGAACAAATGTAGCCTGGGTTTTAATAGGTAAGCAACAAAAATTCTGGTATGACTGCTACTGTGGAGATCTGCCTTGTTATCTATCTGTAGGGATTATAGTGTCTGATCAGATAAAATGACATCCTTGGGAAAAGGTGGGGAGTGAAGCTTTAAAGGTTATGATAGTTAGGAAATGGTAAATGTCAAATAATGACATAAAGGTAACTGTGAATATCGAGCTACAGAAAAGGTTTGCGAACAAGGAGAAACCAGATTATTTCTTCTGAGAACAAACTGTGACTAGCAGTATGCAGAGTCTCTAGGGAGAAGATCTCTGAGCAAAGCTATGCAAAATAAAGTTTAACTTTATAGCAGAAACTTGCTTATTCTTTTTTAATGACTTGTATCGTGACAGGTCTTTCAAACTTTACAGTTGTATCAAGGGAAGTAACACTGCTCTTGCTTTTTCTACTGAATAAGCAGTAAGGGAGGAGGGAAGAGAAGAAAGCAGTGTAACAGGAAGGAAGTGTGTCTGATCTCTCTACTGACCTCTTGAGAGAAGTCAGACTGAAGGAAGGAACAGTTCTAATCTCCATCAGCTGGGATGCAACAGCAGAAGTGGGACTAGTTCTATCAACATGGGATTTGTGCTGAAGGAACAAGCAAGAGGAAACAAATCACATTCCAGTCTCTATCACTTAACACTGCTGCTGTTACCACACCACCTCCTCATCACAATGCTGCTATAAAGCAAGGAACTTCATTGCTAACACCAAGAGAACAAGTTATTGTCCATTCCATACCAGGCAGAGAATGTATAAAGGCCCAAACTTCATCGACAGTCCATACTGAGGGGTCAGTTTGCACCACTGGTAAGAGGTCAATGCTCTCCGGCATTTTCCGCATCCTCAGCTCCCGAAGCTCCCGCTCCCTCTCCCTCTCACTCTGCCTCCGTAGGCGCGTGGTCATGGCCGTTGGAACAGCATCTTCATGAGGAGCCAGATCTTCTTCTGCAGATGGATAAGTAATTGGAAGCTGGAAAATGCAGTACAAATACACTACAGTATTAGGCTTTATTTGCAATTCCCAAAGCAATGCCATAGTTTTAAGCAAATATTCCACAGACCTGTCTAAGAAAATGATCTCGTGACGCCCCCTCAGGGCCGCTCGGCCGACGCCCGCGTCGCCCAAGACTTTGGCTATCTGACTTCCGATTCCAACGACTGGTCTTGTCTGATGGAAACAGCCCAAATTTCTTAGTGCAACTAAGGCTGTGCCTAAAGAAGTAAGATATATTCAATAATGCACTAGTAGTTTTTTGGACTGAATTCAATCAAGTAACCATAAAATCACAGTGTTGTAGAAATGCTGCTTAATTACAACAACAGCTGTCACAGAAATATAAGAGAAAGGTATCTCAAAGGCCATTTACTCAAAACCCTCATCTCAATGTGGGATCAAGTACATCTAGATTACCCCGGAAGATGTCTGTCCTCACCATTCTTAAAAATTTTCTCTGATAGAAATACCTTTGTATTTTATCACCTAGTACAGTTCTGCTCTAAAATGTCCACTGAAAATCTAAAATCACATTGTATTTTCTGGTTTCATTTTCACTACCTAGCTGATACCCCATCAAAGGAGGATAGAGGCAAAAATCCCATGTTAAGATCAAAGGGCTAAATCCCTTTAAGATAATTTTGCTTGTGGTGTCCCAAGAAGTACCAAACGAAAAACATGTATTCCCACTACTTAAATGGGAATGTAGCAGACATAAGAGAAAGGTCATGTCCAGACACACTGATGCCAAAAAAGAGCTAAGTGGTGACTAGAAATGGAAAGCTATTCCCCATTTCTAAAACTTATGGTATTAAACATCAACTTTCCAACTGTAATCATGGAAGACTTTGCATTCAGATGTTGACTGTGAATTCTTGCTCTCTTAACCAGGAGAGGTTAATCCATTTACCAGATAATGATAAACAATAACTACATAGCGTTACCTTTTGGCACAGGATGTGGAGCAGAATCTTTTTGACCGCAGAAACTTATTGGGATAACCCATTTTTCCACAAAATTCACACTTCAGAAGATCATTTTCAATTTCATCCAGTCCCTCTAAAGAGAGGAATGAGGAATACAGAAATCAGTTTCAATGACACAAAATTATGTTCACATCTCTCACCTCAAGCAGGCAAAAGATCTTCAAATATTTAACACATTCAACTAAATACTTTGATTAACAGACAATTACACAAAGCTAAGCAAGACATAGATTTCATTCTGTCTAGAAAAGATCTTAAGCAAACTGAACCTTAATGAATCTTCAATTATGTTATTCAATGAACTTAATCAGTTTTTTGTTGAATTTCAAGCCATCCATGAGCAGGTCTGCCCCCAAACATAGCAAGCAATTTAAAAAGAAGGGTTACAGTCCTTATGAATTGCTTTATAAAGAGTTCATTAAGAGAACCAGGCCTTCCACAGTCTAAATGTAAACTCCCCTGTAATGACATAATGAATTAACCTTTTAAAGTCCTTTCTTTGAATAAGCAGCTGCTACAACCAAAGGGACTTGTGAGAGCAAGGAAAACATTGAATCTTGAACATATATATAACACTCAGTCTATGAAAAAGATAAGCTGCACGCAATAAAGAAAAGGATTATGGCATTTGCTGATTTGAAGCTTACTGTTACAGAGTATTTTTCTGTTATTGGTGAGGTGAGATGGCCCTTTTCCTGCACTAGTGCAGCAAGGAGCTGGAAATACTGAGAAAGGTATTTGAAGGGTGTTTCTACCACACACACAATCATACCCTGGTTTACTACCAAAAAAGCTCCTCTACTCAACTTCTGTGTATGTGGATGTTTCCTACCAGCTTATCTTATGAGTAGTTACCAATTCTCTACATAAACCTAACACCAGCTGTCAGGAACAATAATTAAAACAAAAACCATGAACATTTGAATAACTCCACAAAACAGACAAGCTGTCTGAAATCTGAGACACGGTATATTGTTAATACTGAAAAGAAAATTGAATTAACATCTAGTGAAACAAATTAAGGACAAAATAACTGCTGCAAAGGGTTTTGGTATGGAAGATGAACTAGAACTATTCTAAGAGAATGAAAGAAAGAGTTGCATTAAGACATTTAAACAGACCACCAAAACCAGCTCTGGTGCAATAAGGATACAAGCTGTGGGAAAGAAAACCCAGAGGTGGCTAAAAAATTCTGAACTTTCAAATCTTAGATGAATTTATACAAAAATGTGTGTTCACAGAATAATTCGGCTTTTCTGGGCCAGGCCACAGTTTGATTCCCACTTCATAGCACACAGAAGTAGAGGGGAAAAATGGGCATTTAAACAAAAACTACAAACCTTCTGCAATCATATCCTCTATTTCCGTGTCTGAGGAGTTGTCTGCATGTTTTGTGTTCTGCAAGTCTGATTCAACACACACCACACTCATGATCTGACCCTCCACCAGCAATCTCTTCTCTGCAGGCTGTTCCACCAACAAAGATGAACGACTGACCTATTGCAACAAAAGCAAAGCAACAGTGAGTAACTAACATTATTCACAACAGTGAATAATTAAAAACAGTATTTGTGATTTAACAGTTGTAACTAAGAGGATGATCAGGTTCTACTCCATATCAATGAATCGTAATTATATCATGCCAAAACTCATTCCTCAAACAAATTAAGATTCACTCCTGTTCTGCAGAGTTTGCAATTATATTTACCAAGGGAAGAAACACATTATATCTACAGAAATGAAGGAATGGGAAAATGAGACACACATGAAATTAGTAAGACAAGTTTTAAATTGTCAGTTTGTGATTTAAAACTTTCCACAGTAATTCTTACCAGACATGGAACTAATTACACCTAGCCCAGTTACAAGTTGCCAGTGCTTGAAACAACAAATTGTAGCATTTTAGAATTTTAACAGACTTAGTTCTGAGGTTTAAATTAGCATATCGCTTAATTGAGGGATCTAGGAGACAGAAAAATATAAAAAAATTCCAAATGGCAGCCTAAAACCATTCTCTGTAGTTATCTACAGATACAGCCTACTACTCAAGTCACCAATCAGTGGAGAAAAGGTCAAAACCAACATCTGAAACATAATTCAAGATCTAAATATCTACTAGCCACAAATAACATCATTCTTACAAAGAGTTTATTTCAAAGATTAGTAGTAAAAAATTCCTAGCAACTTTTAGGCTTACAGGGAACGGCTCCAACCCCTCCTGAATCACAAAGCCTTCAATGACGTGGGTCAGGATCTGGGGCTTAACAATAGCCTGTGGAGGTTTATTTTCTAGGCTGGGAATGCTATTGGGCATGGATGTGCTGTTGCTCCTTGTCGTTGCTGCTGGAAGCAAAAGAGGTGGTGGTGGAATAGAGGCATGTGAAGGATCAGACGGAGATTTAATTACTGAGGCACTGACTGATGATGTCACTGAAGGCAGTCCCCCGTGTTCTGCAAAAAATAACAAAGCATGTTACATTTTATCACTTATATCCAACCTAATGGGCTCAGAATTCCGGAAGTAAGAGGTGATAAATCCCCAAGACCCATCTCTCCATCCATCAACCCCTAAAGCAGGCTCTTCCCTAGGCTTTATAGATTCCACTTTTAAAATAAGATGTTTTATCTTGACAGACTATTCCACAAACACACCTTCTTCATACAAACAGTTTCCTTTACTCAGTACCTACTAACTACAAGCACAGTTGGCCATTACTTACTTAAACAAACCATAAAACCAAAAGCTACCTTAGTTTGGTATTTGTCCTCACCTGACAAAGGATCTTCTGAATTAAGAGCCTCTCCATTGCCCAAGGTTATGGCTGGGGGAGACAAGGTGGGAGGTGTAGGTGTTCTTGCCATGTGGACACAATCTGAGTCCTCGGGCATCTCCTCTTCACATACATTCTCCACTTGGTAAATCTGCATCCAACAAACTATTGCTTTAGAGAGATTTCCATTCTATCTTAATACCTTGAAAGAGTTGCATAAATACAGTTTTAAAAATAAATTACCAGTTAAGATATGTTAATCTTTTAATAAAATACTTGTTTCCAAACTCCATACCAAACAATGAACTTTGAGGACATCACAATATCTATGACAGTAAAATTAAAATATTTTGTTACAAACCGCAATATATAAAGAAGCACAGTTCTCCAATCAAATAGATCAGAGAACTTGACTTTTTTAGTATCTTATGTGTATAGTTTACTGTATTTTTATTTACACATACATCTGATGTTATTTAAACACATCTGCAAAATGCAAGTTTAATGACAAGTCTTCAAATTGTTCTATCTTATACAGCAGTGTAATCAAACTGAGTATTTCAGAGGAGTACACCAAGACTATCAAGCATTAGTGGTTGTAAGAGATTTTAAGGTCTTTTCCTCAAAAGTGTTGAAATAAATTTACATAAATTCCTGACAGCCAGTTTAGCAGATTAAAATGTAAAACACTACCCTGTCAAAAGCAAACCTGGCTTCTACTCTTTTGCCCAATTTCTCCATGAAATATCAGTTGAGGTTATTACCCTCCTAATTATTACCCTAAAATAAATCAAAGATGAACAGCACACCTCCTTCCTTAACCTGTTGATAACCTCAAAAAAGCCTACAAGAGCTGCTGATTCTTTTGCTCAACTTAATCTCATTAGCATTTTACCACTAAAGCCCAGCAACACCATCTTAAATGTCAGCATTATCTGCATATCACTTTATTTTCCTGTACAGTATTTTAATCCAGTGACTGAAGCCAAAACCTTCAATTACAAACTGCAGACATCTGAGACAAACACTGAACCAAATTAAATGGCGGTGATGGGTACAGTACGAAAATTCCCCTATTCTTTTATGAAGACGATATTTTTAATGTTAGTACAAAATTAATTTTATCCAGAAATCTATCATCTTAACCTGCTATCCATCTTCCACCTAGTACAGATGATTCTCCTAATCAAAATCTATTTGTATTGAGGTAAAAGCTTACAGTCCACATCACATTTACCAAATTCTTTATGTAAGCATTGTCATATATTTACTTGTATTTTTTAACTTCAAATACATTGTAATTTCATTAAGAAACAAGATTTTAGATCTTTAATCTGCACTTTCACAATTCCTGGTTGATATTCCTGATGATCCATTACAAAAAGCCAACAAAAAAAACCCAAACCAAAACATGAAACAGAAGAAAAATGTCTATTAGTTTTATTAAAACTCAGTTCTGTAATCAACAGGCTTCTTGTCCTCTGTCTAGCACCTGATTTAGCTCCCTTTTAAGTCAACGGGCCAGACTCACAGCTCTGGAGAAGCCCAGGGAAAGAATAAAGGATGCAATGTTATCACTCACCACTGGAGTTTCAATCGGAACTGACGGCTGCACCTGGAGATTTACTGCGACAGTCTGTGGCGGTGGAAGAGTCTGAAATGGCAGCTGGACCAAAGCTTCTGCAGCAGGAAGTTCTTCCTCAGAAACCAAAGTGTTTTGAACCAAAACCTGGCCCTGGGACAGAATTTCAGGCTGCACTTGTAAAGACTGCACAGACTGCAAGGGTAGCGGTTGAATCTGGGTTGAGGATGCCGAGAGCTGAGGCGGAGCTGCCAGAGGGATGGGAGCGGATTGCAGGGCTGGATACTGCTGGTGTGGCGTGGAGGACACGAGCTGCTGGCCCGGGGAAACCAAGCTGGGCGGCTCCACGGCCCCGATGTGCACGGCGGGGGAGGGCGGGAGCGGCAGGTGCGGCGGGAGGCTGAGCGGCTGCGAGGGCCGCACGGGGTTGGCGGCGGCCGCCTGCGGAGCGGCCGGCTCGGGCTGCAGAGCCGCCGGCACCAGGGAGCTGGCCTGGGACTGGATAAGGGCTTGAGGGTGAATGATTATGGTGGGTGACTGACTCGGGGAGTGCGATGGCGGAGGGGAGACCACCACTGACTGCTGAGCTGACTGGGATGGGGTAGGAGAGAGCGTGAGAGGCGGAGGATGGATGTGGATAGGGGAGCAGTGGGACTGGACGCCGCTGGGAGCCGGAGGCAGCGCGTGGCTGGGGAGGGGCAGACAGTGCTGGGATGGAGGCGGTTCCTGGCCCGGAGGAGTCTGAAGTGCAATCGGCTGGACTTGCTGCTGCTGCTGCAGGATCAGCTGATGATGGGAAATCTTTGGAGGTGTCGAATGAAGTGGGATCTGCTGATGTTTTACTAGAGAATGAGGTTGCAATGGAGAATATGAAGCTGTGAAGGAAGAGAAAAAAAGTAACAATTAGTATTTATTTCTTCAAGTTCTGAAAATATTATAAAACACCTCAAAAATTCTCACTTTAAAGATCAGCTCAGTTTTTTTAACATTTAATATTTTTAAAATATATTTGTTTAGAAATATCTTCTTTGACAGCATATAGAACACAGGACCAATTTATTAGGGGAGTATATCAATTTCCAAAGTAAAATGCATAAATGAATAAAGGAATATGGCCATGCTTTTTACATATATGTACTTTCTATAAAGAAGTATCTAAAATTATCTTTTTGGTGCTAGGTCTAAGATTATTGCTGATCCAGCCTTATTTAAGAATTTAATGCAATTTTAAATGGATTTAACTTTTGCTTTGAAACAGACTCAAATAGAAATGATAAGCACATCACAATCAACAGGTTTTGCAGATAAGTGCTAAGTTAAAGTGTAGGTAATACTGTTTTAAGATACCAAATAAAACTCCAAGAGTTCAGTATAAATTTAAACCATTGAAAGCATTTGCCTGAACTTGAACACAGGAACTGAGAGGTACAAATCTAAAAATAGTGCAGCTTCCAGAGAAATCACATCACCTTTAAGTGATCCAGTGACTCACCAGTCATTTCTTACAGCACACATACATATTGTCTTCCACACGCAAATCTCTTCTTGCTTTGTCTTGTCCACTTGAGAAACAACTCATTTGTGTAGGTTTTTTGATTTGTTCTGCTACTAAGGACAGATTTTCTTCTTACCAATTTGAGTTCTGAGAGCATTAGGGTTCAATACCTCCAGAATGTCTGCCTCCAAGTCCCGCTCTTTCTCTAAAAGCTGTCACTAAGCCAAGCTACATTCCACAGAATTCAAACCAATTGTCTAGACTACCATCACTTCTTCAAAATAAGAAAGCTAGGATGCAAATATGCTGCATGCAGTGCAAGTGCCACTCTAACCAAGTGCAGGTTATTTTGATTTATCTCAATACAAAACACTGAAATTCTGAGCATTGTTACCTATGGGTTTATAAAAGTACTTGATATAAGAACGTTCTCATGACACAAACGACACAAGAAAAGAAAAACCAAACCACCAACAAAACGGATTTTGATGGGAGCAAGAGGCTTGAGGTGGTTTCAGCCCACATTTTGCTGCCCAGAGATGGGACGGCATGTCCTGACAACAAACATACAGAGAGAGACCAGGAACGAGAATCATGTCTGTGCTGTGACTCAACAGGATATTGCAGTTGCTATATTGTGCTTGTATTGTGATTTAAGAAAATTCCTGCCTCTGCTTCATCAAAATCCTGTGCAGCATCCAATACCAACAAATAAGTGAATTTACTAAGAAAATTTGAACTCTGTTCATGTGGAGTATCTATAATAACACGGCCAGAGAGCACTGAACTCTGACAGAACTGTGATATACGAATTAGTTTTAACTAAAATAACTTTCCTATAGCTGTGTTTTCATCCCACCTGGTGTTATTAAGTGGTGTATGCTGGATGTCCGTGTGACCGGCGTACTCCGACACTCCGGAGCTGGGCTCTCGCCCTTCCTATTGCTTTCTGAGGGATCTGGCTGGCTGCCCTTGGAACTGCTGACAGCTTTACTGGGGCACAGGGACTGAGTTTGACTGCTGCTCTTTGGTGGGCCATTCTGTGAACTTGACAACACACCCAGCTTCTGACTGCGCAACGTCAAGTTCTGAACCTGGGAAATGAGCAAAACATGAAAAAACCCAAACTCTATAAATACCTATGACAAAGATCAGGCAAAAACAGCAAAAAAAAATTACATTTTGTAATGTTTCTCATCCCACGTGATCACAAGAAGCTAAAAATCTGCATATCAAAGTATCTTTAAAGCCATAAAATTTAGAGAAGGATAGGGATCTTTATTACTTCAGTGATAAATACAGAAGTCTTTTTTCCCTTTTTGAATTTCTAAAAGAAATGGAAATTGTTAATTAATTTGAATTAAAGCTTTTATTTTTCTCTTTCATTGTGCCTTCAAAGTAAGTGACACAAGGCATCTTAAGCAAAGGCAATTTTACTTTCACACAAACACTGCAGAAGTGCAGTGGTCTGTGAGTGAGCTTCCACACACATAAACCAGAGGCTTGCGTGGTCAGTGGGACCAGAGTCTCCTCTACTATCTGTGTGCTAACAAAACAGAGACCTTTGTTTCTACATCAGTATTAACCTCCCTTCTCACCATAACACCTCCAATATCACATGAAACAAAAGGTTTTATTTTCTGAAATGTAAATCAGTCAGGGATCACTTTCCCTGAAGTCTGTTATATCACACCCAGATTCTGTACATAACGATCCCAGATCTCCAATCCTACGTGCTGAGCTGAAATTTCATTTCCAAGGATAATGCCTACCCTTGAAGCACTAATTCACATCATCTTTTACATGAAAAAGAAGACTAATTGTTATCTTGTTATCACCATCCCCTATTTTGATTACATAATCCCTTCCCCACTCAGCAGTTAGTACCTGTGTAATGAACAGCTAGTTTACATTTCACTTCTCACTGCTCCATGTGTCACCACAGGGCACACTCAAACCCAAGACAACAGTACTTGTTTCCTCACTGGCATGCAGGAGGCATTCACAGCCATCCTGTCCCAGTGAGGACAAATCAACCTTCAGCCATCTTCACAGGTAAGGTGACTCAGCTGGAGCCTGGCAGGCCCAGCCCAGCAGCTCATCTGCTCTCTGGTCTGGGGTGCAAGTAAAGCTAGAAAAACTTAAGCACAACATTTCTTTACTTGTCAGTTTTGTCCCACTCGACTGGACAGGCCTTTAGTAAGCTTGCACAAGCTCACCTGAGTAGCTGCAGACTGACAGGAAGATGAGGAGGATGAGGAGACAACAGGAATGTCAGACTGGACAGCAGCCACAGTGGTCGCAGGAGTAAAAATAAGCTGTTAAGCAAGAAAAAAAGTACATGGTAACAGACTGAAATTTTTAAAATCAGTGAAAGAAATGCAGTATCTTAAAGAGATACATAGCATACACATACTGATGTACAGCTTCTAAAATTTACTTTTTAACTTCTAGATTAATTTATTTAAAGAACTATTTATCATGATAATTTAAATAAACAAAACTAAAAGAGAATAATGTAAACCAAATATAATAATATATTTGTTCTGCACTTTGAGAAAAATCTTTGAGACAAATAAACACATCTATGATCTTTCATACAAGCACTTAAAAGAACTTTCCCTTCAATACTACAAATTAGTGAAAAAAAGACAAGAGAACAGCCTATCTATTATATTTAAGAAAGAGAGCTTAGATCTTCCAATAAGGACAGACCAAAGCCAAACTTTGTAAGGACTGCAGTCAAAACTTACCATCTGAGCTCGTAGATACATTTGGGCCTGGCTTGCACTCAGGGTGGGAGAGGTGCTGCCCAGCAACATCGTCTGTTGGGTGATGCTGCTGCTGGTGGTGTTGGAGGTCTGAGAACGGCTTATTATCTGTGCAGGTGTAGGAGAGGTGGAGAGGTTAATCTAAGGAAACAAAAATATTGCTTCTGTCATGGAAATTCCATCACCCTAGGGGTCTAAAGCCAGAAAGCCTTTGACAAAAATGGCAGGGGCAGTTGGAATCTCTGAACTGTAAAGATATCAAAAATATATTGAGCCGATCATCATAAAATTGGGTTCTGGCAATACTGTACGTTTTTATTCTTACACTGCAAGCAACCACTTTGCAGTAAATAGTAATAAGCAGTCATAAATATAAACAATGATAGGAAGTCTGTAAAATATGCCTCATAGAAACACACATTTATTGAATATGTAGAATGAGTTTTCAATATTTTAAGAAAAACACCTGAACTTTAATATTTAAGATCTTTAAATGTTTATATTAACTGCCTGGACTGGTATCTTCCATTATGCAACTTGATCAGGACGCTCATTTGTGCCATCACGTATGGACTTTCAATCCTCATTTCATATATGCACACTAAAAAATGACTGAAGACTAAAACCTTCTCCAATTTCATATTAAATGCTCCTCAAGAACCACTCTTTAGCATCTTCTAAAAAAAAAGAAGCGTTGTGGTTTTGCTTTTCCTTTTTTTCTTTTTCCTAACCAGTCTAACAGAGTTAAGTGCCCAGCTCTTTTTCATCACTTACTTAAAAGATTTCCTTGAAAAAACCCAGCCCAATTGTTTTGTTAGTTTAACATCAGACATCTTAATAGACTTTCCCTCCTAAATTTAATGAATGAATGGTTTTACTTCTAACAACTGTAAGCCAAGCCAAGCTATGAGAGCTTAAAAAAAATACACAGTTAAATCACTGAAGCTATGCACTGGAGTCATGAACAGCTTGAGGGTGTGATTAATAAGCAGGATGTCTGTAGGACCAACAAATCCTACTTCACACAACTGTAAAACTGTACAGAAGAGACTGTGCATGTCTGACAATGGCACTTAAAGAAATACAGCATGAACTGAACACAGAGCCGCTCACAACTGAAACCTGAGCACATGCCTAGAATATGGGAAGTGAAACTGCAAAAAAGATGCATGATAAAAGATGATAATCAATAAAAGAATGAATGCTATAAACATTTAATCACTTTCATAAATATATGTGAGCATTGACTTGGATTCTTTAGATTTAGTGCTATTTCATCCCTGATACACAGTTACAATTTTCACCTACAGTAGTGCCCTGAATAAAAAACTAATGTAGAAAATCCAGTAAGAAATCATGTAAGAGATGAGAGCTCAGGGAGTGATTTCTACAGGAGTTTGAACAGCCACTGGTGCTTGTGGAGTGAGCAGCTGCCCCTGAGAGAACCAAGAGGGGTCTGGGACTGGGGAAGCCAACAGCGGCCAGCAGCAGTCACACACAGCACCCGACACTTATTACAGAGTCATCATACTTCTGTTCACAGTGTCTGTAGTACTGATTTTAACAATACAAGCTGAAATGCTAAAATATTTTCTGTTTTTCCCTGCAGCCATATAAGAACCAAGCGGGGTTGGGAATGGAGGGAGGGCTTGGTGCAGTTACGTACCGAGGTCTGCGACATGCTTGACTGCTGAGTGACACTCCCAGTGGGGGAAGTACATTGCCTCCCACCTGACAGGCTTGCCTAAATAGCAAGAATATGTGTCAAATAATGAAATCAGAAAGTGCTTAAGTGATGTTCATTTTATTGTATAAACCATCAGAAACAGCCCTCTCTACCTTTACGTTTTCTCTGAGTTAACAATAAGAATGCTTTACTTGGTGGAAATAGTTTTCAGCAAAGTGCACTCTGCACTATGGGATGCTACCTGCAAGGTGCAAAATTCCTTGAAGTCCTACCAAATTTCAGACATATAATTCTTTCAGATCAAGACTTGAAGGAAAACAATCAGAGGTAAAGTCTGCCAAACTGCTAATGATGTAGCTAAGTGATCACCTCCCTGCCTATGGTGTTTAGAACTTAAAATGCGATATCATTAAGAACTGTCATTATTAAAACTCACATCATAATTTTATTGTGGTTAGAATAGTCTAAAACAAAGCAAACTTTATAAATGCTGTAGAGAACAGCCTCATATTCTGGAATGGTAACTTATGTATGCACATCTAGCATCTACCACTGGATGCTATTCCAGCCCTTCCGATGAACAACAAGGACAGTGATTTAGTTTTATGTATGAACAGAACCAAAACTTCTCAGCCTTTCCCAATCTGATTTTCTTTGCTCTGTCTCAGTAGCTGTATGTCCACATAGAAATCCATCACAACAAAAAAGACAAATCAACATATTACCACAGCCTAATGAAAAAGGTATAGAAGAAAAAGCCAGGAGCAAAAATTAGTCAGTCCAGTTCTGACACCAAACAGCCATATCCCTGAGGTCTTTAACTCCATTTAGCATTTCCCTGTGTAAAATCATTAACAACCATCTCTCTCTGCAAGATCATATTCTCAATCCAAGGCCAGTTGAGGTCAAAGGAATTCTTGCCACTGCTTGAATTCAAAATGGGCCTCCTCCAGTGATCACTGATGTTAAAAGCTGTGTTTCAGATATGAAATGTCATTTACCTCCTACATTTTCACACTCAGGGTTAAAATTTAATTTTACCATTACTTATAATGCAGCCAGATGTGAGGCAAAACACTAAGATGCCAGATGTTCATTATTTTTTATTTCACTAAGATACAATGCTATTCATTACTCCCCCCATCAACTTTTAGAGAAAATCATGGGATGAAGATTGAAGTAGTCTATTTTTAATATTTATTACTGCTTGATGATTTACATGATGCATTATAATGTATGCAATAAAGCATGGAATGGTTGCCTACTGGAGCATCTATACCACTGGACAAAATCCTCCAAACAGTTTGGAGGATGATACAATTTAAAATAACAACGTCATTAAAATATAACAGTGAATTATGAGGCACTAAGCTCAGGCACTTAAGCTGTTATTACGTTTGACAACAACTGTAGCCCTGCTCTAGATAATACACGGTTCTTTTTCAGCAATCTTCACTCTCACCTGTGGAACAGTTGCCAGACTCTGAAATTGGGTACTGCTTAAGTGCTGCTGCTGCAGAGCAGCAGTCTGCAGCATTAGATGCTGCTGTTGGGCTGCATACATCTGCTGGAGGTACTGAGCAGCTGAGCTAGGAGGACGATGCAAGGCCTGCTGAATAACCTGTGATGAATCAGTAGGTAATTAATTACAATTACAGAGCACACACCATGCTGACATGATGTTGAAGTTTACCCTTACAAGGAAATAAAACCAAATGAATTTTTTTCACATCAGTTATGAAATACTGAACTTGCTCCCTCACTGTTCTTGACCAAGTCACAGAGTACTGTCAACATCAATATATTCACATTCTCAAGGACAGCCTGACAATACAGCATCATTCCCAACACATCATCCCAGCCTCTCAGCTGCTTGTCAACACATCCTACACCATGTTCTGCTTTTTGAGAGATCAGAATAGTGTGTGAGAAATCCAGTTATCAAACATAACAGAATGGACTGTACAGAGTTCAAGGAGACCTAATTTCAAGAACAGCAAGAGGGGGCTGGATCCCACATAGCACTTAAACCCACACAAATACCTTGGATCCCTGTAGTCAAAGCTGGTCAAACAAACAGCTTTATTTTGCAAAGGTTTATGTTAATAATCCACACCCTCAGCAAATGGTGAACAAACCAAACTTTCTATCATAGCATTTCCCCCTCTCTTATTTGGGAGACTATGCTTCAGTGGTCTGATACCCTCCAGTAAACATCTCCTGAAAACCAGCAAGTCAGCTATTGAGAAAGACAACAGCAATTAGGAATGAAAAGTTAATCCTGTGTAAAGTACTGCACAATGCCTGTATTTAGAGCTCTGTACAGGACAGGGAGGAAGACCCCAGAGCCCAGTACCTGGACAGCATGTCTGTCAGAGCCGCTGTAGACGGAGATCTGTGGCAGCGGCGTGCGGGAAGTGGAGGTGGTGGTGACAGTCGTTGTGGATGCAGAACATGTTGTTGTGTTGGGTTCATTCTCCATAGCTGTGCAGCGTTCGTCCAGCCTGGCAGGAGTGACACAAACGTAGTTCACAAACAAGGCCAGAACATGCTGATTTTAATGCAAAAATTACGTTTTGCTGAGACAGAACAATGGACAATTTTCAAAAGGTAAGTTTCACAGAATCACAGAATAGTTTGGGTTGGAGGGAACTTAAAGATAATCTCGTCCCACCCCCTGCCATGGCAGGGTCACCTTTCAATACACCAGGCTGCTTCAAGCCACATCCAACCCAGCCTTGAACACTTGCAGAGATGGGGCAGCCACAGCCTCCATGGGCAACCTGTGCCAGGGCCTCACCAACCCTATAGTAAAGAATTTCTCCTTAGTATCTAATCTTAGCTTGTAGTATTTGCTATTACTTGATGAAGTCTCTTGAGAGATGTAGTTATAATCTTCTAAGATCTATAAAAAGTAGCAATAAAGAACCAATTTAGGAATTCATCCAAGATTTCCAGCCAGCTACACAGGACAAGGATCACCTCCCTCACCCCCACGACCAAAATTGCTGGCTAACCCTGGACACTGAACAAAACCTGCTCTTGGCAAAAATCACCAGTGAAATACTCCGTTTGGGGAGAGAGGGAAAGGATACAGGCAAAATTCCTTTTAACAACAATACCTCACATAATACAGCAAGAACTAAGGAACAAACTACCTATTTAAGCACCTCAAATGATCCTCCCCAGTCCTATGTGACTTCCCTCTGTTGCAGAGCACAAAATGTCATCTTTAAAACTGAAATGAATCACAAACCTCAATATATGTTATGGGGGTGTTTACTGCAGTTTCTTTTTCAGTCTTTGTATTATGATTAACAGGAAATAGCATAGTAGCTGTTTATTGCTTTCAAAAGGATGCCAAAATAAGGGAGAGTTGAGAAGATGTGTTTCCTTCTTACCATAAAGAGGGGCTCAGAGAAATAATCAGAGAGAGCTGCAATATACTAGAAAAAAAGCAGCTTTGCCAAGTTCTTAACAAACCGCCCATTGGATGCTGCATCAAAAGGGAACATTATCAGGAGTTTCAACTCACACAGCTGGAAGAAGAACAGGACACTGCCAGGCTGCCACCCTCAGCTCCCAAAACACGACTACTCTACAAGCAGAGGGCTGCACGTGATGCTGCAGTTCCTGAGGACCTGCAACAGCTAAACTTTAACAGATACATGGTCACCTAAAGACCTCTTGCCTACCCTTGCATTGGGCACTTGAATGGACTTTGCCATCAAAGAAAATTCGTGGCAATAACGGATGCTTTAAAAGCAGAGATCCCTGCTATTAGAACTGAAGAAAAAATATGATTTGTTGTTAAAAAATCAGGTCTGTTGTGCATTACTGATGTCAGTTGTCTACCTACATCAGGGCACAAGTTAAGACACATGGGTTCCCACTCCAGCTGCAATAAACCCAGCATCATTCCTAAAACCCCTTTATGTTAATTTCACATCATGAAAAGTATCTTAAAATAAAAAGTCCTGTCTCCTCCAGTGGACATTAAAAGCACTTCAAAATATTTACACTTACAACTTGTCTAGCTGGTTTTTGCTGAGTTATGCAACCAGTTAAATTAGCTTAAAACAACATTAGATGTCTCATTTCCTTCATTCTCAGCCGTGTTTTGGGTGTGTTATGAGCAAGATGTGCAACATATCCCACTTAGTAAATATTCCATCACAAGTTCACTCCAAGAGAGCCGTTAATCCTCTAGCTCAAAATTATTTCAAAAATAATATTGTCATTGCTCAGGTTGTTCTCACAAAGGATGTACAATGAAAACAGTAAAGAGCTCCCAAATTTTTGGTCAGCATCTCCATCTCGAGTGGGCATCAGATGTTAACTTACAAGAAAATTAATTTTGTTTAATGATGGAGACCTTGCGATGATGCTCCCTGAACAACTTTAACTCAAAACAATCTCTGTAATGCAAAGCAAGTTTTAGAAAACACATTGACTTGCAACAACCACTACGCATTTAAGTGAGCCCAAAACATAAAACACAACAGAAAACTATATTGAAAATATGTATTTATTCAAGCAGTAACAGTACAAGACACTACATAACTTCAGGTTACATTGTGCATAAGGTAAATATTCCAAAGTTTTGTTTCTTTATATTTTTCTTGGTCAAAGCAACCACCTGAAGTAAAAAAAATACCTGCTATTCTATACCGATTAACAAACTACCCTCACGGTGGACACGCGAATGTCATTACTCATGTTGTGGAAAGTTTTGGTAAATGCCATGGTAATAACAAACCCTGCTGACAACCCACATCCACAACCACACAGTTTATTTCTTTCTTCATTCACAACCTCTCCCTGCAACTCCAAGGGGACAAGCCGCAAAAAAACCCAAACTAAACAAAATTTCCTCCAAGCCTAACCCCTACAGTATTCCGTATTTGACAGAGGGCTACGAAATAATAAATAAAATAAAATAAAATAAAATAAATAACGAAGGTATGCTCTGCGGGAATACCCCCCACGGCATGCGGAGTACCGGCCCCGCGCTGAGGCGCCCCGGTGCCCCCTCGCCGGCCGCCCCCTGCCCAGGCCAGGCTGACCCACCCTCAGCCCCCGCCTCGCCCAGCCCGGCCCCGCCACCGCCCCCTCAGGAGAGCAAAGGCAGGCAGGCGGGCGGGGCCGGCCCGGCGCCGGGGCGCGGTCAGGGCGCGGGTTCCCCGCCCCCGCGGCCCGGCCGGGGCCCCGCAGCTGCCGCTGCCCGCGCTCCGCGCGCCCCGCCGGGACACTCGCCTGGGACGCGCCGCTCAAGGCGCCGCCGCCGCCGCCGCCATTTTCTCGCCTCCCTCACGGGGGAGGTGCCGCGCGCGCGCGGGGCGCGGCCGCCGCCGCGCACGTGACGGGACCCGCCGCCATGTTGGCGGCGGCCGTGAGGGGCCGGTGCTGAGGGCGAGCTGCAGCGGGCCCGGAGAATTGAAATATGCGGTGTTTTCAGCCCAAATAACCTATCGACTTCTGTTTGTAACAAAACAGGGAGCCTCTTTCAAGTGCCTCCCGGATTTAGCAGCTGTTGCTCAGACACTGTCAGCTGTGCATCCATCCTAATCACAGTGTGAGCATCTCAGGTTTCCTTTTGGAGGCTCTGCTTGCTTCCTTCCACCCTTCCTGCAACTCACCAGCTCAAAGCACTGGGTGGATATGAGTTAAAGTAATCATCTCTGTTATCTCTTGCATCACGCCTCTTTGTTTTGGCACCTGATACATACACGCTTGCAAATCTTTGTACTGTACGTACAGGAAGCCTGTATTTGGATGACTATGGGACGTGCCTTCAGGCTAAATCCTCTGTAACTTCCACGCCTGACTGAGTTCAAGAAGTGTCTGGACAATGCACTCAGGTATGTGGTGTGGCTCTCAGACATGTCCTGTGCAGGACTAAAAGCTGGACTTGATGATCCTGATATTCCTTTGGCCATCACCACAGGAGCCAGGCTGGGGGATCCCCATGGAAGGGTTGGGGATGTGGGGGCCACACTGGGGGACCCCAGAATGGACCTCTGGAATTCCATTTAGAATGGAAGTCTATTCGATACCGACTGCACAGGGAGGTAGTGGAGTCCTAATCCCTGAGGTGTTCAAGGAATGACAGGATGACACTCAGTGCTCTGTTCTGGCTGACAGGGTGAGGACTGATCAAAAGTTGGGACTCAGTGATCTTGGAGGTTTTTTCCAGCCTAAATGATTCTGTGCTTCCATGATGGGGGGGGGGGCGGGAAATTGCCACATATCTACCAGCTAGTTGGGATAGGTAAGTTCTTTGCAAAGAAAAGAGACTCAGCAAATGTCTAACAAAATTCAAATACCTCCCAAGGTATTAGAGATGAACTTAAGCTGTTGACAGGTGAAGCAGTTGCACTGAGCACAGGTGGGATGCCTGTGACAAGCAGTGACAATTCCACAGGTCTAATGAGGATGCCTCGTTTCTGTAAAAGATGACGTGATTCAGCAACCTGTGTCAGGGCCTCGTCACCCTCACAGGGAAAAATTTCTTCCTAATATTTAACCTAAACGTTCTCTCTTTAAATTTAAAGCCATTCTTTCTTGTCCTGTCACTCCATGCCCTAGTCCAAGTCCCTCGCCAGCTCTCTTGGAGTCCCCTTTAGGCACTGGAGGGTGCTCTAACGTTTCCCTGGAGCCTTGTCTCTTAAGCTGAACAGCCCCAACTCTCAGCCTGTCTCCAGAGCAGAGGAGCTCCGATTCTTGGACCCTCTCCGTTGCCTCCTCTGGACTCGCTCCAGCAGCAACTCGTTCTTCTGTAGATGGACCAGACCTCAGAGCAGGACACAGCACTGCAGGTGCTCAGGATGAGGTGGAGAATCCCTGCTGCCCACGCTGCTGGGGATCAGCCCGATCGGTACTTGGGTAGAACAAGTTTTCCTCCTTGGCTCCCTGTCACGGCAGCCACCCGCGGCTGAAGCATCCCACATCCAGCAGCCCGCCCCGCTCCCGCCGCGCCGGCGCCACGGCCGCGCCACCGCCCGCAGTCCCGTCATGCTTTGCGCCGGGCCGTACCAAGTGTGGGTGGCGGAGTGACGCACACCGCGCTGCCGCCCCCGTTCCGGACGCGGCGGTGGGAGCGGAGGGACCCGGGTGCGCGTTCGCACCCGCCTGACCGGGAGCGGCCGCTGTGGCGACTCCGCTACGCGGCCTCCGGTTACCTGGGTGCCGCCGCCGCCGCTGCCCCCCCTCCGCCGCGGCGTGGAGCATCCCGCTCCACAGGTGTGGAGTCCCGCCGGGGAGAGCCCATGTAGAGCGCGGGGGGACACCCACAGGACTGACACCCACATCCGGGGGCGGCGGAGCTGCTTCCCGGCCGCTCTCGGGGCGGCTCCTCCGCCCCGACGGGGGAAATCCCGCGCTGCCTTCCCGCGCCGCCCCGCGCGGCTCCGCGCTCCCTCCCCCCGCCGCTTCTGCGCGGTCCCCTCCCGCCCCCCGCGCGTGGTGCTGCCCGGCGCGGGCGGGGCGCGCTGGAGGCGCGGGGGTCGCGCAGCCGCCGCCCCGGCCTGGCCCGACCCTGCGGTTCCCCCGCTCCGAGCCTGCGGCTCCCCTGGCCCGGCCCGGGGGCGATGCCGACACAGCGGGACGGCAGCGCCGGCAGCACCATGTCGGCTCCGGGCGGCCTCGGGGGCAGCCTCGGTGGGGACGGCGCCCACCAGGTCCGGGTGAAAGCCTACTACAAGGGGTGAGTGCGGGCGCCGAGCCCCCTGGGGCAGCCGGGCGGAGAGGAGCAAAGCGGCCCCGCGGGTGTTCGGGGTACCCGGCACGGGCTCCTCTGGAGGGGCTCCCGTGGATAGTCCGGGCTCAAGCCCTGGGTATCCCCTGACTTGCAGGGGAGGGGGGAAAGAGCGGAGGAAAAACACTCCACGACCAACCAGCCGTGCTGAAATGGATGTCAAGTGCAGGACTGGTGTTAGGGTTCAGGGGGGAAGCCGGATCCTCCCTTCTTCTGGGATGGCCTTCCCACTGAACAAGGATGTGCCTGAGCAGCCTCTGCCCTGCTCATCGTGCTTCCCGTCACCCCCAGGCCCTGGCTGTCAGTAGTAAGTACGTATTCCTTCATAACACACGCCAAAAGTCGCACTTTTGTGTATGTTCGGAGTCCAGCTTTGGTCCTGGTCTCTCTATGTTAGGTGATGTTCGGGACTAAAGGAAGAGGATGTTTGTATGAAAATTTGTTTCATGGATTTTTAGGCTGTTTGCCAGGGACTGAGCGATTTCCAAGGGAGTCTGTGAATGGTAACGCAGATGCATCTACTGTCAATTATGCTTTTTCAGTTTAAAAAAAAAAAATCCAAAATACTAGGTGTCTGCAGAATGGAAATCTGAATTTTGTGGGCCTAATTCAGTGGCTCTCCAGCAATAACACATAAAAGCAAAAGAAACTTCCTGCCTTGGGTTCACAACACCCTATTAAATAGTAACAGTTACAGGACTTAATAAGTTTCGGTGCAAGGGTTGCCAGTGATTCATTGGGCCATTAAGTTTGAGGGGAGGTGATCTAAGCAGAAAACAATGTAGGTTGCATTTTTGGATTGAGTGAACACATGATGCCCTTGATAGCTTCCTTCTAGTTATCTGTGTTACCACAAGAAGAGGTGTACTACGTTTTCAGTATTTACTCTCTGCTGTCTCTAGCTGTGTAATTTTAAGGAGAAGTATAGGAACCACATTGAGCATTTGGTATTTGCTGCTGTGTTTGGTTTCTGGCTTGTGTCTGCTTTGGGGCTTTTCTTGACAGAAGTCTGTAGAAGTTACTGTAGAGACTGGCACAATCTGTGGCTTTAAAGGACATGTGAGACACTGTCAAAGTATGTGAAATTCTGAGCTCTTTGTTTCACAGTCCCTTTAATCCACCTTTAAGGAAGCGAAGATGCCCCTGGCTATCAGCTGGCAGAAGTGTTCATTTGGTCAGACAGTGAACTAAAATGGGAGCTGGTCTGGGTGAAAACCATTTCTTTTTCTTCTGTTGGGTCAGTTTTAATCTTGATCACGTCCACATGCAAACACATGGATTCTTGCTTTAGCAGAGGGAGGCTGTGGAGCAAGAACAGGGAGGAAGCAGCCCAGGGTTGTGGGAGTGAGGAAAAAATCTGCTACATTGGACAGGAATGCTGGCTCATGACACTGGTAATAATTTCACAGGCGTTGGAATGTTTCTTTTGAGTCCTGTCCATTGACTTTTTATCTGTTAATGCAGTTATCAGTTTAATAATGGCACTGAGTCACAGAGGGTGTTGGTTAACCATTGTGAATACCAACAAACTAACAAGCTGAATGCCTTAGTCATGATTTATTTTGAGATATAAGCAAATTATTCTCTCCACTTTCTTAGAACAGAAAGTCTCAAGCCCCTTCTCAGACTTGCACTATCAAGTGGGTATCAAAGCCAAACATTTTATCTGCACTTACCCTGAAATGACTTGGAGACTGAGGACTGAATGCTGATACCAAAGGCAGCTTTTCCCCCATTCTTCAAATAAACTGTCTCAGAGCTGGATCGAGGAATTAATGGGAAACAGTGTTAATCAGGAAACGTTAATCTCTCCTAATTTCCTTTTAATGGAGGCATTTGAGTGGGTTGTAGAAGTTATTGGGAAAGTCTGGCTCGGAAGGTCTTTTCATCTTCCAGAAAGAGTTTCTGGTTGAAAAGAAAAAGAAACAAAAAAACCACCAAGCCAACCCAACCCAGCCACTTAGAAGCACAGATTTGTTCTTGAAACGTTTGGGAATCTGATAGTTGGGATACTTGCCTGGGGTAAAGAGCTGAGCCTGAATCCCCAAAACTTGGCTGGGTCTGGCCGGGAGCCCAATTGCTTTCCTCAGCCAAGACAAAGACTTCACACAGGACCTTTTGAAGAGTATTTGTTTCATTGAACTGTACAGTGGTAATTCTTTGTCTTAAATTCATGAAATATGTTAAAACAGGATGGAAAATTTTCCTAAAAACGAACAGAGATCATGAGAATAAGGGGATGGGGAATTCCCAGAGACTGGGGAATTAAGGCATTCAGTTGAGTTTTTCCAGGTATTTCCTTCTCTCAGGTAAACTGTGCTTATCTTTCACATAGGACTGGTTGTTTAAAATGCTTAAAATAGTGTTATCTATTTTAAAGAGTTACTGTGATCTGTGCAGTCTGTGTAACAGAGGTTCCTGAGGCAGTTTTTAGGAATTCACTATTCCAAACATGGGGGTTTTTGTTGATGCAGTAACAAAGTATAGCAGCTCCCAGGGTATGGCACTGATCAGCATCTGTAATTATAACCATTTCAGTGCTCTGATGATATTCAAAGTTTCCCTTTTGTCTTACTTCATTTGCTGGAGATGCTTTTTGTCAGGTCAGTACAAGAAGTTGTTATTCATACATATGTTGTAGGAGTAGAGAACAGGTAGGAATAATTCACAGCTCGTGCTCAAGGAATCCTGCAGAATTCATGCTGATTTAGAAAAGAAGCAAAACCAAACAGCTATAATAATTTTTCTGTCATGATTAGAACTGCTAGCTTGTATTCTTTCAGTGCCTGACATAGATTTTATGCTGGTTTTAACTGTGAAGGCTGTAATGTAGGTTAGATTTTTAATAAAAAGGGGTAGATACCAATACTTTACCCGCCTTCAGTTTGATTTGGTTCAAATGAAGAGCACGCCTGACAGTCCTCTCATGATACATGTTAAACCTGCTTATTTTCTTGATTTTAATGTAATTACATGAGTGGAAAAAGTGTGAGGAGAAAATAAATTTTAGTTGTTAAATCAAATGTACCTCCATAAAGATTTCCAGAAAATTTATTTCTTAATGATTGTTGAATTCTTCCATAATTTATTTTTATTTTTATTTATCTTGGGCACTTTTTGATCAATTCTTCGGCACAGTGACTTCTGTTGTCTGTTGACATTCATGTTCTTCACAGGAGAGTGTTCAGCCTAAGAAAACTTTGGACTAAGCCTGTGAATACGTTTTCCCCCCTTCTTGCTGTTTCAGTATTGATTTAGCTTTCTGACAATATGTTTTTCCAGAAAAACAGACTTGCACAGGGGAAAACAATGCTTTAAATGGTTGTGGATGGCAGTGGCTGCACCTCACGGTACAGAAATGACACTGACACAGCAGAATTCCCCCAGAGTCCTGTGGGGCTTCATTGCAGTGAGCTCTAATTAGACATTTTCAAAAGCCTTAATGACTGGCCCAGGTGTGTGATACATGCATGGATATGTAGGTAATATGTATAATGTATCAGTACATTTCCACGTACATAATATGGGATATATGAGGCTGCAGGTGGAAAAGTCTAAAGCAGTAGTGTCTGTTCTTACAGGGTTGTTCTCTCACAGGAGTTTAAGATCAGTGAAAATGAGCTACAGATAATTGTATTTAATTGTTGGCATTGGTTTGGGGTTTTTTGTGTTGGATGGTTCTTTTTTTGTTAAAGGACATTACAACTCTTGGATGATTTGTAAAAGAAAATGAGGAAAGCTGTTTGATCTCAGGAAAGGTGGAGAATATGGTCTTCTAGTTGTATTTAAAATATGTTCTCTAGTGTGTTTAGATTTACCATTTGCCTTTTCTCAGTCTTCCTAAGATTTATGTTTACTGATTCTGATATTTGCAGGATATTGACACAGGCCTTCTAGTAGTATGCATTAAATTATCTTTATTAATATTTATGAAAGATAGAAGTGATAGCGTTTTCAGTGAAAGTAATTCAGGACAAGTGCTGTCTTGTTTATTTGCATGTTTCCTACACACAGGTCCCTGATTAAGACCAACTATAATAGTGCTAAAACAAATTGTAAAAAGTCTGGTGCTTCCACAGTAAGAGTTAATTGGCACCTCCAGATGTGGTGATACCAATGTGTGCTTGAATCAGATTTTCTTCTAATTTCCTGTGTGTGCCAAGAGGTGACAAATAAGGATGTTTATTTCACCTTGGAATAGTTTTATGACAAACATGATTATTCCAAGCAGTGTATAACCTTCTCTTCATCACAAGGAAAGGCCTATTGTCAAGAAAAGTTTTCCCATGTCTGAGTAAAAGAAAACATTTTGTATCTTTAATGCAAGTCAGCAGGCTATGGTCCATATTAACTTTCCTTTGTCCCTTAATTTGGCCTACTAACTTTTATTTAAAATGCAAAATTTTGTCTTAATAGAGTTTAGCTTCTCCTTGGCTTAAGTGAATCCAGCTTTTTCCTGGAGGAAGGCATCATCAGTGCTATTAGGGGCAAGAAGTGTGGAGACACGAAGGTGTGACAACAGAACCACTGTGAAAGTGAGACCTGTGTCTCAGGAAATGTCAGGGTCATCAGTGGAGTTCAAATGGCAAAATAAAGTAGTAGGAAGACCTGTAACCTTTCAGTTCCTGTGTTTGTAGATGTTGTTTGTGGAACCTTGTTTATACTTAACATCATCTTTCTCTTGTAACATTGCTATTGGCTAGAGTTCTCTGAAAGACTGATACTGTCTGCTGTAGCAGAAGAGATACTCCAAATTATTTAGTAACTGCTTGATACATGTCCTGCTGGAGGTATTAGAGTACTAATTTAGAGAACATGCTTAAATTCTGAAATAATTAAACTCTTATTTTTTGTGAAGGACAACTGGTTTGCCACTTGAAGATACCAACAAGTAGTAAGAGATTTTTTTTCAGTTGGTACCAGCTTTTACTTTAGAGATATGAAGAGATTCCAAGGCTGTTCAGTATATCATATATCATTGTGACTTTTCCTGTTCACTGCAGTACAGATAAATCTATTTCAAGTGAACTTGAATCATCAGATTTAAAAATATGCTGAACAGATTTTGCTAATATGTATATAATTTAATCTTCAGTTTTTGCTGAAACATCAGTGATTACAGTCTCTAAAAGTGTGGTCTGTAACTCTGTTTTTCTGGCAGTAATAGTCATTCAACAAACTTTCTACTGACTAGTTCAATCCCAAAAAAACCTACAATGTAAATACATATAAATATAGATACTTTGCTTCTCTTCACTCTTCAGAACTAATTTTTTGTTTAAGAACATATTCCAAAGTGAATATATCTGTGTTAAAATGTGAATAAATGAAGGGATGGTAAACTCTAGCACTAAATCAGTGGAGCTGCTAAGTAAGCAATGCCTTTTTTCCTTCCCGGAAAAACAGGAAATACGGGTTAAGGCTTTGCCTCCTAATACAGGGTTGCTCTGTGGTGGCTGCCAGTGTGTCTGTGACAGTAACACGCTGTCAAATCCACCTTCTTGGCATTGGGTTCCCAGTTGGTGTTTCTAGAGAGAGTGTGAAGGGAGACCTTTGTGTCTGAGAGAAGGGTTTGCCATGTTGGATGGATGCGATTGGGACTTTCAAATAAAGCCCTGTTTGGTCTAAATGACTGTGCTGTGTCTAAATACTGGGGTTCAAATGTTGTTCTGTTTTGCATTTTGTCTCATGTGGAAAGAACAGGAGCGATTCCTCTACCAAATCATGTAGCAGCTTTTTGACTGCTTTGTTCAGATTATTGAAGAGATGTCATGTTTATGCTGGACACACATCTGCCCTATTTACTGGAGTCTGTCCCCTAACTAAACCTAACCCAACTGATGATGCTCATAAATCCAGAAGCAGGCTCGCTGTTCTTCCACAGTGCTTAGAAATTGCCACTTAAATTTATTCCTGCTGCTGCTCTCAGAGGAGCCTCAGGCAAGCAGTTTATTTTTTGTGTGCTCTCTGCCCCTCCTGAGCATTGTTCCAGTTCCATGACCACAGCATTTTATGTTAAGTCACCTTCTTGATCCCAATCTGCCCATGCACATGATGTTTTAAAGATATTTAACTTGCTGTGTATGTACACTTCAGTCTGGTAGGAACCTTGATGCTATTTCTAACTAGGTGAAAACTTTGTTGCTTCAATAATTTACTTTAGCTCTCCTCAACAGTCATGGGTGCTGGCACCCACCAGAGCAAATCCAGCTGGATGAGGTTTTTATGGGAAGATTAATCTTGTAGCTCAAACATGGGGCTTTTGTGCTATGTTTGAGGAGTGTGTTGTAAACAGCCTTCCTCTAACTGTACCTCACAATTCCTTTGGTTAAGGGACTGAGCCCTGAGTCACCTGTTCCCCTTTAAGGCCCAGCCAGCACAGTGGGTCAGCATTTTTTGCTAACTTATTAAAATCAGGTTAACTCACTTTTAATTGTAATCATCACAGAAATACTCATTCTGCATAACAGTAAAGCAGTACGTTTCAATTCTAAATATATGTTTCTCTGTCAGCCTTCCCCTTCATTATGTGAAGCACCACTCTTCTTTTAAAGGCACTTTGAATATTTGGCACATCCCCCCAAATCTGCTAGGAAATCTGTTTAGTATTTGTCATTAATTTTTCATAACATCTACACAATCAAAATTTAGTTGGGGTAGATGTATGTGTTTTTACATTTTGATATCTAATAACAAAATAACTGTTAAAGAGGAAGTAAAACCAGAAATATGTTATGATCATAATTTAAAACATTTGCAGCATTTCATTCTTGAGTTTCCACTGGTGTAAGAGATCTAATTTCTCTCTGTGGTTAATGTCTGCTGCAACTCACTTCATAGTTAATTTGGGCATAAAATCTGAGTTTTTTTGAAGAAGATACCTGGAGGATTAAATGTCAAGTAATAAAAATCACTTAGAGCCTGACTTTGCTATAAGAAGGGAACTTAGGTACTTTATTTTACTTTAACGTTTTGGAGGTAGTTTAATCAGGGATGGGGTTTATATTAGTGGTATATGGAAGATATAGAGAGATGATGATCAATGTTATGTTTTGTGAAATAGTTTCTGAACTTTATTTGTCTCTTGCTCAGGGACATCATGATAACCTATTTTGAGCCTTCCATCTCCTTCGAGGGACTGTGCAGTGAAGTTCGAGACATGTGCTCCTTTGACAATGAGCAGCTTTTCACCATGAAATGGATTGATGAAGAAGGTAGATCAATGTTCATCAATACATTGCTCTACATCCTACCTTTTCTTTCCCTTTCATCTTTTTCTTTCCCCCTGCCTTCATAAGATAACCTTATAAAACATAGAATCTGACTCCAAAAAGAAGTTATCCAATGCCTTCTTAAGTAGAGCTTAATAAAGAGGTATTTGTTTCACAATACTTAGTGTGTAGCTTGCTCTCTGTCTTTTTAAACCAAACAAGACCTCAGTGACTATGAAAATGCTAATTCAATGTTAGGACTTCTCATGAAGGCAACAGAAAGTATTCCCTTATACTGTTGAAGATTCTGTTTATATCTTATATTTTTGAAAGAGTTAAACAGACATTAGGTTTTACAAATTGCAGTATTTATCTAAAATATTGATACAATTTAATGTATAGTTGAGTTGTATGTGTAACCAAAAACATTTTATCTCAAGTGTTATTATCAGCTGTTACTTTAGCAACCTAAAGTCTATTAACACATAGCTGCTAATAAAACTTTTTCTAAATACCAATGACATGTAGTAACTTTTCATCAAAGTGCAGAGACAACCTTGACTGAGAACTCTTCATCTCTAGTGCTTACATTATCCATCTTAAAGTTTACCTTGGATGAAAAGAAGTCCAGTGTGTTCTCCCTGTTAACAGATGTCGTCCGTTGAGCTGTGTGTGTACAGTAGTAATTTTTTTTAAACGTTATTTGTAGGTTCTGTTTTCTCAGTGGAATTAGTTCATTCTACATGTAAGTTTTGAGCTACAGCTACAACGAAGAGCCCTCTGAATTATGAGATTGCTGTGGAGTTATTTTAGCTGATGCAGTACATAAAAGGCTGCAGTGTGCAGTGATTTGTTGGCTGTGGTTGGTGTTTGCATGCAGTCATCAGCATAAATGGTGCTTATAGAACTGTTTCCTCCCGTTTAAAACTGGGCTACTGCCAATTTATTCAGAGCTTAAAGTTAAACATGGAGCAAAGCTGGTTTTTGGAAGTGCCATGTAGGCAGGTGTGTTGAAGATTACGTGGTCTTGGGAGTCTGAGCAGGTGGGGTTTTTTCTTCCCCTCATCATTCCAAAGTTATTTATACCAGGCAGATGCAGTACAGTAAAATGAGCAATGTTTATGACTGAACTGTGCAGCAGAGCTACTGGGAGTTGAACATTTACTTTATAATAAGCTGGCTGTGTTGTTTTATCATCAGGAAGATAATGGACTCGTCACTGTAGAGGAGTTTGCAGTGTCAGTCATAGTAAGAAGTAGATATATAATTTTTTAATAAACATTTTGTACTGATTCAATAATTTACCTGAAGCCAGAGTTTGTTCTGTCTCAATTTCTGCTCTTTAATTAGAGATAGTTTTATAAAAGAAAAAGCAAGGCTGCAGTTTGACTGAATTATTTTCATGTGTTCACATAGGATTTGATTTTCACAAGCAATCCATGTTTGCTTTAATCGTTGACTTACAGTTTAATGTCAGGGGAGAAAAAGTTAATCTGCCAATGAGGAGTGTGTTTAAAACAAATCCTCCTGTCTTTATTGTGAATAATTCTTGCATGTACAATGCATGGCTTCTTGCCAAGCCCCCTGCCTCCTCTCTCAGCACCACTCTGTAGTGTTTTCAGTTGATATTCTTTCTAGAAACCTGTTTTTCTTTACTGGAAAATTCCTATATCACATCCTCTTCACCAAAACTGAAGTTTGCTGTTTAACAGTAGCATGAGGAAAGGTATGTGCTGTGGGCTGGTACTTGTTACACTATTACTCATGCTCTTTGTAATGTAAGAGAAGATAAGGGGTCTGGGACATCACTATTTCCTGACTAAACTGGATTTACCTGGTCACTAAGGTTTTGATTTGTCATATAGTAAATGCCTTTGCAATATGAGGCCATCATGTATAACTACTCTGATTTCATAGAGGTAATGGCACACAAAGACTGATCTAATTTAATTGAGTGGAGTCATCTCCAAAATCCTCAGATGCAACTGGGAAACAGAATGAACTTGATTAGATTTTAGAGAAATTTCTATTTTTTCCGTATATGGTCAGTTCAGCTTCACTCTGCTTTCTGAAACATCCTGTGGGATGAACCCTGGCCTTGTGTGTCACTTCAGTCTGTTGTTTCTCAGTATATAACTCAAAAGTAAGTATTTTCCTATGTGTCCCAGTTGTCTTTGACTGCAAAATTTGTACTACTCAAGGTCATTGAAAGAGATGTCTATAAACCTTCTGTTCTGAGTTTGCTTGTTCTTGAGACCCTCTTTTGCTTCTGCCAAAAGGAAACACAGAACTGTTTGCACAGGTGTTGGAAACAAAAGAAGAAAAACTAGTTTGTTGATTCCCATAGTGAGTCTGAGTAAATACAATTGTTCCTCCTCCTCCCACCCTGCTCTGCACTGTGTATGTTTGTGCCGTGGGTGGGCACTGTGGTGTCCAGGTATCCAGCTGTTGGGGGGAGTGGTTTGGTGGTAAATGACTGTAGGTGGCTTCAAAGACTCATCTTTAGGATTTTGATGTGCAGAAAACAATAAAGACAGAACACTGAAAATGGACCATTTACATTTATTACTGATACTTTAGCAATAGAATAGAATGCATAGAATCACAGAATGGGTTGGGTTGGAAGGACCTTTAAGATCATCTCATTCCACCCCCTGCCACGTGCGGGACACCTTCCACAAGACCAGGCTGCCCAAAGCCCCATCCAGTCTGGCCGTGGACACTTCCAGGGATGGGGCAGCTACAGCTTCTATGGGCACCCTGTGCCAGGGTCACACAAGGTCTTCCCCGTGCTCTCACAGGGAAGCATTTCTTCCTGATATCCGATCTAAACCTACTCTCTGTCAGTGAAGCCATTTCCCCTGTCCTGTCACTCCAGGCCCTTGTAAACAGTCTCTCTTCACCTTCCTTGTTGGCTCCTTCAGGCACTGGAGGGCCACAATTAGGTCACCCCAAAGCTTCTCTTCTGCAGGCAGAACAATCCCAATTCTCCCAGCCATTCCTCACAGCTGAGTCCTCCATCCCTCTAATCAACTTGGTGGCCTCCTCTGGGCTGGCTCCATCAGGTCCATGTCCTTCCTGTTCTGGGGGAAGATACATTAGAAACAAATGCATTGTGATACATTAGAAACAAAACAAATTATCTGGAAAAACTTCTGGGGGCTGAGTTTAAATACCCCCGGCTGCTGGGTGTGTGATTCCACTGAAAAGCCTTAGCAGTGCCTGGATTAATTTAGAAACCTTGCCGTATAAAACACAAAGAGAATAGCTGAGAGTCTGTTGTATGCGAACTTTCTAACTGTGGTATGGACTGAGGACTCAAAGCAGTAAAATTTCCAGATTGGATCCAGTTTAGCTGGGATGGAAATTATTCTGCCTTCTTCCAGATTGGTTACCCATAACCAGTTTGCCACTTAAAGACATGGAAAGTAATATTTCTGTTAAAAATTAGAAATACAGAAAGGCAGACTCGCTGTATGGGATTTGGGCTAAAAATAAACTTGTGCTCATGCTGGAGGGTGAGCATGCAGAAATAAATCCCTTGTTCTTGCACAGAGCATCTTGTGTAGATGAAAAGAGGGGAAAGAAGTTAAGCTAATAACAAAGTATTTTCTTTCTTTGGAGCAGTGATGACTGGGACAATATTGTTTTAAAAATGTTTCGGTTACAGTATTATTTTGAAAAAGGCTTATTCTTTTAGGGGACTAATTTTTTTATAATGCTACTAATCTGCATCAGACACCAAAGAGAACGCAGTCTTGTTTGAGAAACTTTATCATCAAGGATTTGGCATATAATTTAGTCTGCACCATCACAAATGGTCAACAAAACTGCAACGGTTTTGCTAAAAAAAATAAGAAAGCCAACCAGCTCCCACTTTTTTCTGCCTTGGGGTCCTTTCTTTAAAAGATTTTATTTCAAATAGCCCTGTGAGTGTGAAAGTAGTAGTTACAAATCAGAAAAATGGGGTGTCATACTTAGATTATGTTATTTGTCAAAAGTTTCCATTGAGGTTTGAGGAGAGACTTGAGCACTGACTGCTTTTGCAGCTCCTGGTGCAAGTCTTGGCAGTGCTGAAGCAGCTGTGAAAATAGAATTGACTCAGTTCTAATTAAAAAACCATGAAATGAAAGGTAACCTTATAAGGTTTTTAGGTGCTAGAATACAGCCTGCACCTCCTGTACTGAAATAATGTGTAACCATGCTTGTAGCAATGATGGTTTGTTATTATGATCTGCTCACATCTTGGGGATATCCCATATTTTTATTTTCCCTGGAAGAATTCAATATGACTATTTTCAGATGTACTCTTTGAAGAGTGTTAAAAAGAAATACTACCACATTTGAGAATATTGGATTTTTGCTACAATAATTATCTTGGAACCAACTGTGAGGGAACTCCTGAATGGTATGGAACTAATTGGGTTGAGTTTTGTGTTGTTCTGTTTCCTTTCCACAGGAGATCCATGTACGGTTTCCTCTCAGCTGGAGTTAGAAGAGGCCTTTCGGTTGTATGAACTAAACAAGGATTCAGAACTTCTGATCCATGGTAGGTGAAATTTACTGAAATTTACTGCTGCTCGTGTTAGTACCTGTGAATGAGTGGAATTCTTACCTTGCATTGCCTGTGCTTTTGGCAGCCTTCTCCCTTCAGGCCTGTGGCCATCCTGTCGAGGGATGCTGATGACCATTCACTGTACTTTTAGCTCTTCTTTATTAAATTAAGGGAGGAAAATATACTTTGCTGTTAGATTATTCATGAAACCCAGCCCCTGTCTTTTCATTCATTCAGCCCAAGTGCCTTCATACACTTGCTGGCAGTGAATGGTAGAAGAGATAAGTACAATTTATTTATTTATTAGATGTATATATTATCCTGAAGTTGATTATGGATAAGTGCTTTAGAGCAGCATCTCTGTTAGGAAAAAAAGTTAATGAGCTCCATTTGTGATACCAGATTAATGAAAAGTTTGACTTTTCTAAAATTAAGTACTTCAGTTTTAAAATTAATACTATTATGCCCCTGTTTAATGTGTAATTGTTCAATTTTTATTCTTCAGGGTTATATGTCTGTTTTGGCAGCTTCTGCAGAATATTTTTCTAGCTATTTGTAACTTTTTACCAGTAGAAGGTTGGTCTTGGTTTATCAGAGGTTAGAGCAGAAAAGTGATCATTATGAAGTGTTGCTGTGTTACACTACAGTGTCTTAACAGGCTCCTGCTCTTAAAAAGATGCAAAAAATCTAGTTTGTCGTCAGCCCATTTGAAAGGAAAAGACAGCTTGGCAGCTTCCCACAGAGAGTTTTAAAAAGGGGAAGAATATAATCCATTTGTAGATATGTTTCACTGCTTCTGTACATATTACTTGAATTTTTGATCTGCCCTTTCTCCATTATTTTTTGTGCCTGATAAGCTTCTGATTAAACTGGCACCAGGGCTGTCTCTCCACAGGTATACTTCTCCCTGATGGTTACTGAAGCTAAATAAACTGTGAAAAAAAAAAAAGACTTACATAGTCAACATCCTATGTAACTGTTAGGACACTGTCACATAATACATTTATAATGTTCGGAAATCTTGACTAACTGTGAAGATTGGTCACATGAGAAAACAAAATCATTGCTTTTTCTAGTTACTTTCTTTAAGAAATAACTTGATTTTTTCTGCTTTTTGCTTGTATTTCTCGTGTATGTCATTGCTATGCCCAGCAAAAGGGCTTTGTGATGCCTTGCAGCTCACCTGTTCTTAAACAGTTCTGTTCTTCAATGCTGTTCTCTAGATGGTTGAATGCCTTTCAGGAGTGTTGTATTTAGCCCAAAGATTTATTTTCTGTCTGAAATAAAAAGCTAATCAGAAGTTAATGTCTTTCTTGCAGTATTTCCTTGTGTCCCAGAGCGGCCTGGCATGCCTTGTCCAGGAGAAGATAGTAAGTAGGCATTTTAGTTAAGGAATACAGAAAATGTGATTTCCTGTTTTAACAGATTTTGATGTTTGGTTTGGCATCCCGCAGTTATGAATATTAATAATGCAAATCTGTACAAATCAAATATTTAGAAGGAATAGAAAGTCCTGCTAAACTTAATGTTTGTCACTTCTGAATCATTGTTAATCAGCATTTCACATTCCTGTTAACTACCCATGTCACTCTGCTTTCCTTGCTTTTGCCTCTTCTATCATGACAGTTTTTTATCCTATTCCTGTCTTTTTGGGAGTTGCCAGATTGCTGGCTGACAACTGTGAGCAGAGGCTTGTAACCAATGATAACGACTTGTGTCACCATTTACAGAGCCGTGGTTAATTCATTTGAAATTCAGGAGGATTCTCCAAAAACCTCTCTTGTGTTAACTAATGTTCTAGACATTAAAGAGGTGATTTCCCCTCAGTCCTAAAGTTTTGTAAAAGAGTGTGTGTATGTTATGCACTGACACATCTGTCAGCTTGATATCCAAATCTCTGACAAATGTAAATGTGCATGTTTAAAAATTAACTTGGGCAGAATGGGTAATGCTGGTTATCCGAAAAATGAGGTTGCAGACTGAATCAGAAAGAGATTTACAGCTCAGTGTAGTTTTTCAGTTTTGTCTTCTGACATGCCTCAAGTAATGAAAAATTAAAGTAATAGTTAAAAAAAAAAATAGTGGCAGCTATGGATTTAAAACACTGGAGTATATGTCAATCAATCTTATAAATCAGGACGTGCTCCCAAAATTCACCTTCCTTCCTCCTTTCCCTTCCCCACAGCTCCTCCCCAAGTTGAGGTGTATACTTTGCACACAAGCACTTGTATTGTTTGGACAATTTCCTTTTCTTGACTCACTGTTCCTTTTAACTTCGGAAGATCAGAATTAACTTTGAGTTGATCAGGATTATTCTACTTCAAATTTTCTCCAAAACTTAAAAAAAAGAAAAAGATACTTGGAACATTCCTCTGTTTCTGTAAGGTGTAGGAATGAAACTTTACTCTGCAAGTCACTCTACACAGAAACCTCCAGGAGAAGATGTTGTAGTTCTGTATTTGTATTTGTCTGGATATAATCCTGTGTTTTTCCTCTTAGAGTCCATTTATCGCCGAGGCGCCCGCCGGTGGCGAAAGCTCTATTGTGCAAATGGTCACACTTTCCAAGCCAAACGATTTAACAGGGTGAGACTCTTGTTGGGTACTTAAAGCCATGATACAGGGATGTCTTACTTTGATAATGATGATGCCACTGCCTTGAAAAGTTATCAGGTAGTTTTATTCTCATTTTTGTTGTTTGTCTATACACTTTTGGTAATCCTGTATTTTCAGGAGACCTAATCAATATGAAATTGTCAGGAGCTTAAAATAGAAAAAAACAAAACAAATTGGTTGCAATTCACTGTACATATACTCTGAAAACATAATATTAAAACTCCTGTGTTCACTTAAAATCTTCCTAGAGTGCAAACTGGAATGTATAAGATGGCTAAAAGTAGGTTTTCAGTTTTTCAGCTTCTGGGAGTAAAATGGTCTGAACTTGCTTATGATAAGCACAGACTTTTCTTTCATGACTTTTAGAGGAGAAAGCTGTGATATTTCTCCAGGCAGCCTGTTTCTGGTGCCATGTAATCTACTGAAAATAGCAAACCATTCAGAATGTTTTCAGGAAGCAACGGTCAGATAGAATTAGCTAAGGACCAAGAAGGCTCTGCTGTGTTTAAAACAGCAGCAGCAAAAACCAAACCCAAAATATTTGGGTAAGTCAGGTCCCTTGACAGCTTCAATAATCTTTCCTTCTTCTCTAAGCTTAGTGTATTGTGTGCTTAATGCTTGAGATTGTCTCCACTAAACTTCATCTTGAGCATCCTCATGTCTGACTTCAGCTTTTTTTGTTGTTGTTTTTTGACCTCATCTGGGTTAAAGGCTGTCAAGGCACCATAGTTAAATCAGTTTCCACTCTTGCTTCTGTAGGCACCCTGTTTTCATGGATCTTTGGAGTTGTTTTGTGAATGTCCTTCAGCGAGTGTTGATCTTCCCATTCACGTTGTCTGGCTGTTTAAGGTGTTGAAGCTTCTGCTCTCCTGCCTTCCTCTGTAAGGACTCACCTACAGAGAGTTGAGGAGATGAGCTTGGTTAATGCACGTGTGGCTGGAGAGTTTTTATTGTTTAGTTTTGCTCTTTAATTAGAGTTTTGTTGGTTTCTGATTGCAGAGAGCTCACTGTGCCATCTGCACTGACCGGATATGGGGCCTGGGGCGCCAGGGGTACAAGTGCATCAACTGCAAACTCCTCGTTCACAAGAAGTGTCACAAACTTGTCAATATTGAATGTGGCCGACATACACTACAGCCAGTAAGTAAAATTGTCCTGAAAAGTTACCTGGGAAAAGCAGCAACCAACCAATCAAACAAATAACCCCCCCCCATTTTATACTATTGGTTTTCAGGCTGCAGCCTGCAAATAATTGCAGTGGTTGAAACATCATTTTTATGGTTACCATGACTTTTGCGAGAAAGTTTGGGATTCAAGGAGCAGAGTTGCAACTTAGTAGCAAGACAGGAGTCTAATCTGCAGATCTGATGTTTTTCTTTTGTCACATATGAGGGACATTTATCCCATTGTTCACAGGGATGTTACATAGTGTGTACATATGCACGCACACGCTATTTTACATCTTCAGAATGGACTACAGGTAGAGTAAATTCTCTAAATATCTGATACGTTATTGGATTATTTCCCATTTACAGCAAAGGAATCTGAAGTGCAGAAATTTTCTCCCAAGAAATTCAATTATCTTCAGTTCTTAAGTCCTGAGAAAGATTGAGATTGTTAACTGCTCCTGGTTTAATAAAACAGACAGCTGCAAGTCCATATTTTGGGAATTCTTTTGACTAGTATGTATACTGCTGAAGGACTTCAGTTTTTCTATCTCACTTCTCATCTCCTGTATTTCTTTCTCTCTTGTACCAAGTTGTCACTTCTGCAGCTTTTGGAACCATGTCATAACTTCCAGAAAATAGGGAAAATAAAGAATGCAGTGGTTTATTTCATTGTGTATGTTTTAGTAACTATGTTGACTAATCAAGTTAAAAAGTAGCTAGATTATATTCCTCAGGAGTCCTTGATTTAATTTATTGTCCAAGTGTCTGACACTTGGACAGTCTATTACAAAAATCCTATCTATGTTTGCAGGAACCAATAATGCCTATGGATCCATCATCAGTGCATTCAGATAATGTAGAAACAGGTAAGATCAATAATTTTTTTCTCTAAATTACTGTAAGTTGCTGAAAAGTGAACTTTGAAGTAAAATTATTTTAAAAACCCCTCTTTACTTTTTATAGAATACAAAAAGTAAGACAGCTTCTTCATGCTAAGGGGGATATAAATGTAAAAATTCCAGTATTGTATATCTTATCAGTTTCAGAAACTTGATTAAAACAAGAAGAATGTAGGCTATCAGTTACATTTTAGTAAGCTGAGTACTTCAAATGCCCTGATCAAGCAAAAAAACCTGAACCCTTAACAGCAGTAGCAGAGCTTCTGCTGGAGTGGTGGCCAAACATGTTTATTCTTGTGGCAATCAGAGTGATGATCCTAATGCAAACCTATTGGTTTTGAATTCTTGAAATAGAAACATTTAAACTGTGTTTCTCTGAATGTGGAAATTTTAAGGCAGAAGAAAATCCTGTTGTGTTTCATTGTTCTAATAGATTTTTCTTGCACCTCCAGTGATTCCATACAATCCCTCGAGTCATGAGAGCTTAGACCACGTTGGTGAAGAAAAAGAGGTAAAATATCTTAACCAGGCTAACTCTCTACACAGGATCACAGAGTATCTGAAGTTGGAGGGAACCCATGAGGTTCATTGGAGATCTTAAAGCCTGTGTGTCTCAATTTCAAGATTTTAGTAATTTAATTTGTCACAAGCTGAAAATTAGCACAAAGGGCACATTTAGGTTGCTCCTGAGACGTGTGCATGTATGGCTGGCACGCTGATTTATTTTGAACCTTGAGTTGAGATGTGCTTTGATTTAGAAAGTGTTCCAAATTCTTCCAGTTTGGTTTGTTTCTTATCTGCCAAGTCTCCTTTGCCTCCTTTGTTTCCCAGCACATTCCTTTCCAGGACAGTACAGTCTTAAGATAACAAGTGTTAATTGAATTACTTGTTTATATTCATTTTGAAATGTTTGACATGCTGACTTTTGCAGTTGCTGACAGTGGCAAGGCTGCTTTTTCATTTCAGTGCATCTTTATCCACAGGCAATGAGCATTAGGGAAAGTGGCAAAGCTTCCTCCAGTCTGGGCCTGCAGGATTTCGATTTGCTCCGAGTCATTGGAAGGGGCAGCTATGCCAAGGTGCTGCTGGTTCGGCTGAAGAAAACCGAGCGCATTTATGCCATGAAAGTGGTGAAGAAGGAGCTCGTCAACGATGATGAGGTGGGCAAGGTGTTCTCAGTGAATTGGGCAGCTCTTCCAGACAGCTCCAATGTCCCCCACGAGGTGGGAGCCAGGTCTGGGCTGCAGCACTCAATGAGAATTCTACACGTGGTTTTTTGGTACTGCTCTATAGGAGGTTCACAAGGCAGGTAACCAGGTGGAGTCTGATTTTCATATGTTCAAGTCTGGGTTTTTGTCACAAAGAAATCTCACCATGTTATTTTAATTGCTTGTTAAATCAGACTCCCATCTTAACAATTTTTGCACAGTGATTAGTAAAAACATGTCAGAAATTGCACTATTAAACCGCTGAAAACCTCTTGTTACTGAGGATTTCCCTTGGGTTTCTTTAGGCTACTCTGAAATGATTGAAGTGACTGTGGCTTGCTGTCCAAGAGATTTGCATTTATTTCTCAGTCTACCATTGATTCCTTCTGCATTTCTTGGTGCTATTTTACATTTCCCTGCACCAGTTTATCTTCTATAGATCAGCGTGTTTTCATTCCCAAGGTGGTTACACAGTGAGGCTAAGAGTAAGGAACATTCAGGAAAAAGAAAGTATGCTGTCAGCTGTTGCTTCACATTTCAGAACTATAGAATATTTAATTTCTTGCAAGTAAAACAAGGACAGCAAAGCCCTTTTGTGTCTTCCTGCTAATTGTCATTAATACTTGACCTAAGAAGTGCAACAGTCCTTTTCTGAATGTCACTTTTCTTCAAAAAATAGGATATTGATTGGGTTCAGACGGAGAAACACGTCTTTGAACAGGCCTCAAATCATCCCTTTCTGGTCGGACTGCACTCTTGCTTCCAGACAGAAAGCAGGTAAAGGTCATAAATTAATAATAAGACAATCTTACTAAAAATACCTCATCCTATCAGGCATCTCAAAGGCCTATTTAAAGCATAAAGTGTTAGGTAGCAAAGTCAGTGTTTTGTAAACGGTTGTAGTATTTTATGATCCAAATGCCATGTGCATCTAAGGTTTTCAGATGGGGAAGATGCAGAAGAATACTGTAGAGTACTGGTAGATGTGGTGGGGAGGATTCTGGAAAGGAAGAGAAGTGCAGCTAGTAGGAAAAAAAAGGATTGAGAATATGTGGTAGAAGCGAACATAGAAGGAAAAAAGGCATGAGGAGGTGAAAATCAGAAGTACAAAAACTGAGGAATAATTGTCTCAAACTTGCCTGGATTCTCTGAAGATGAATCTCAGAAAATAGAGTCTGAGTTTTCAAAAGGAAAACTGAGTAATAGAGATGAAAACGATTATTTTTCTATTCTATACAGTAATAACTTTAAGAACATATAAAATACAGCTATTGTATATTTGAACAGTATCCTTGCTGTTTCAAAAAGGTGACAAGCTAGTGGAGGGAAGTGAGAAGAAAGAGTATTTGTAATACACTTACTGTATTAAGCACAAACAAAGGAGACTAAAGGGATCAGGAAGGAAAATTAGATTTTAATTTTTTTTTTTTGGTTTGTGCATAGAAACTGATGTGGCTCTATACAGTCACATGTGTAGTAATGACAAGCAGTACCTGTAATGGATGAGGAGTATGGGAAGGATTACTTACATTCCTTTAACAATGAAGGAATTACCTAGAGAGACTTTGTATACTTGATTTTTAACTTTGGAAATTTATTCAAGGAGTGGTGGGGGCGGGGAGGGGAATGGTGAAACCAGCCTGGTGCCAGAGAGATGGGTAGGGCGGAATGGGCAGTGTTCTACAACAGACCTGTAACATCTCACACCTCTTTCAGCCGTGCACACAATCATTTGTAACAATCCTGTGTGTTCCAGGTTATTCTTTGTTATAGAGTATGTCAATGGAGGAGATCTGATGTTCCATATGCAGAGGCAGAGGAAGCTGCCAGAGGAACATGCCAGGTGTGTCTCATTCCACATTTCTTGCATCAAAGCAGTGGTTTTCTGACACAGTGCAGCAGTGCAGAGATTATGAGGGATGAGCCAGCAAAGCCTCTCCAGATGTTAAGGATTTAAGAAATGTGAAACTGCACCCTCCTTTTGCTGCTGCGAGCCACTGTGTTTGTGTTTCAAGAAGGAACTGTAATAGCATTCAGATGCTGTTCGCATTGGCATTACTCTGTATGACTTCAGTCTGCTATTTTTTTTCTAGAAAAACAGTTTTGCAGGTTTTTTTTTAATGTCTAATGATATCAATGTGTTTCTTGTACAACAGCCACTACCAGCTGTCCAGGCAAATGCTGAGTTCTTGGTGCATATGCTTAATCTCAGATGGTGAGATAAAAGGGATGATTGCAGTAGACATTACTATTAACTAAAAACAATTTTTGAAGTGCATAGAAACATTTGCGTGATTATAAACAATTTGCCACTTCTCTGTGGAAAAAGAATAGAATACTTGGGATTATGTATAGAAAATATCATACTACCAAGACTGTGTTATTGAGCTTTGGGTTTTGATTACTTAAGTAATCAATATTTCTTTTTACACTAGGTTTTATTCTGCTGAAATCAGTCTAGCATTGAACTATTTACATGAGCGAGGGATAATCTACAGGGATTTAAAACTGGATAATGTGCTCCTAGATTCTGAAGGTCATATTAAACTCACAGATTATGGCATGTGCAAGGTAAGATCTAGTTTTTTGCTAACCAGGAAAATCAACAATTAAGAAATGCTATAAATTAAAAGATGCTGAGACTTTAAAAAGTGAATTTTCAAGTTATCTCTTTGTACACAGTGCACACAGGCTGTATATTCATTTCACTTCCACATGTGGAGAAAAGGCAAATGCCAGAGTGCACAGACCACACTTGCATGTACTGTTTATGTTTTTATAAAGCTTCTGGATCAACTTGTCTGGGAGGGGTTGGCTGAAATAGTCAGGATAAGGTGATTTCAAAAGAGGTTGAAATTATCAGTCACTTGCTCCTGTTTGGATTCTGTGGCACTGCCCATTTCTTCTGGGAAAACTTTTGTCACTACAAAGACACTGGAGCACGGGTTTGACTTTGCCATGGAATTGCCATTATGCTGGTTATTCAAGACTTAAATTAATTCAAAGTAAAGCTCTTAACAGAGGAGTGTGGCATCTTCAGTTAACTGTAAAATATTTTCTTCCCATCTTTTCCTAAAGGAAGGGCTGAGGCCTGGTGACACAACCAGCACATTCTGTGGAACTCCAAACTATATTGCACCTGAGATTCTCCGGGGAGAGGATTATGGTAAATGGAATTTCTTGATGCTACTTTATAACTTTCACCTTATCTCTTCTTACTGGAGTTGTTTATCAGTAGAAAGTAAAAATCTCTATTAGACACATAATCAGTCTTAATTCAACATCCTGTCTGAAAAAGTAAATAAAGCCTTCAAAGGAAGAGCAGAAAACTTCATACAAAGCAAATAAGATACTCTGCATTCCACATTTTAAATTCTTTTGACCAGTCTAGAAGAATAGCTTGAGTCTTCCAAATTTATTATTGTTTATAAACTATTTTAGGTACTACTAATGATATACTTGCAGTCTGGCATTGTGTTTGGTTCTGGAGCTTTACATTTGGCAGCAATGATAGATTAGATATAAATTCATTGCAAAAGGCCTAGATAGTAGATGTCCCTTTACATATTTTTTTTTTAATCTACCATCTTATTTCAGTCAAATGTCTCTTTCATACTGGCTTCAGATATTCCTGCTTATCACAAGCTTGCTAGGCCAGCCAGCCTGTGTGAGCCCCAGCCTGGCTACTGGGATTTCCTGTAGCAGTGAATAGTAGGGGAGATAAGCTTTGCTCCATGAATGACTGACTTGCTGCTATTAAGACTCACATAGTTCCTCCTTAGCCTTATCTCCCACCCTGGATAATGCACTGTTGGCTAGTAATGACTAGGCTTAAATATTATCTAAACCTTTGTTAAGGTCTTAACACCAACCTTTAAACTCTTTGCATTTCCTCTGTACAGCATCTCCTCCTGTTGTCTACGTAATGATCCACGTAATGTCTGGTACAGCCGTTATCTCTCCTTTATTCAGATAATTGGAGAACTGGCAATATTTACATTTTTGAACTCGTTCTTCTCTGTCTGTTTTCAGCCCCAGAGGTGTTGGTATTTTTGTTGTGAAATGTGGTGTTTTCTCTCCTGAATTCCAGGCTTCAGCGTGGACTGGTGGGCCCTTGGTGTGCTGATGTTTGAGATGATGGCGGGCCGGTCACCGTTTGACATCGTTGGGAGCTCTGACAACCCTGATCAGAACACAGAGGATTATCTCTTCCAAGGTAAGTACCATAGGTGTTCTACACTTCAGTGCTTTGCTTCCACGTAACCTTTAAACTAACTACAAAGATGCAAAGGCTGATAGGAACCTTGTTTTCTTGCAGTAATTTTGGAAAAACAGATCCGAATTCCCCGATCCCTCTCTGTTAAAGCAGCAGGTGTTCTAAAGAGTTTCCTTAACAAGGTAAGAGCTGATGTACTTTATCTGCCACATACAGAAACAGGGTAGAAAAGATGAGAGCCTAAAGCACAATTTCAGTGGGGCTGGGGGCCCTATTCTAGATACTTCTCTTAAAATCTGAAGCTCCTGGTTCTCAGGCTGGGATTGTGTGTAAGTTTCAAAGTGAAAGGCATGGAAATGCTCCAAGTGATTTCATTAAGCTGGAGAATTGAACAAACTTACCAGATTTATTTTGGTTCTGAGAGAAGCAGCTTAGCAAATCACTTGGACAGCTTCTGATGACTTCATGGAGCGAGATGCAGAGGCAGGATGTGCTCGCTGCTTGCTGGAAGCTCTCTAGCCTGGGAGTCAGAAGGTGCATGTGTGGTAGTGGATGATGAGTCCAAGCACTTGCTGGCTTTTAGTGAGTGTTATGTGAGTGGGAAGAAAGAGATACAGGAGAAACCAGATTTGGTAAAGTTATTCTAAGAAAGTAACACTGTTCACTGCACACTGTTACAACTCCCTGGTAGTGTGTGCATGTGTGTACATGGAGATGGAATTGTCTTACTAAAATAACCTTCTTTCCACACTACTTACCAGGAACTGCAGTTACTGCCCCAGTGTGATTTCCTGGCATAGTCTGTTCAGGGAGGAGCAAGGGAAGGTGGGGAGAAAGAATCAAATTCATTAGTAATCTTACAAAGCCTGCTCTGAAACCTATGGTATGTTTAAACAGATCTGAATGAAAATGAAGAAAAGCAGGATAGCCATTTATATTCTGTATATTCCTGCCTATTTCAGAGGGTAAATCGGAGCAGTTTCCAAAATAAATAATCCTAACCTAGTTCTTTAGTGTTCCTTGTAATTTTGGTGTTTCATCTCTCATGGGATTTGTAATAAAGGCATTTTATTCATGTGTAGACCGTGGCATCCATTTAGAAATATTTTCTTCCTTGCCCAGGATCCAAAGGAACGCTTGGGCTGCCATCCTCAGACAGGGTTTGCAGATATCCAGGGACATCCCTTCTTCCGCAATGTTGATTGGGATCTGGTAGGTGAATGCCCACTGCCATGGCTGAGTTTCTTTGCATACAGTGATGGCTTGACAAAGTTGTTTTGAGCCTAAGAGAGGAACTTAAGATCAAAAACCTTAAGTTCTTAATTTATGTTGTACCAGAATTACCATACACAATCTTTTATCCCTTTTACAGACAGTAAGTGCAGTAGATTAATAGAATGATTGTAGAAAGTATAAAAAATAAACTTAATAGTAATTTCCAGCCTTGTTTAAAAATAATTCAATAGGTTGTAACTAATTCTCAGTGTGACTAAGTGCATTTATTCTTAGATGGAGCAAAAGCAAGTGGTGCCTCCATTTAAACCAAATATATCTGGAGAATTTGGTCTGGATAACTTTGATTCCCAATTCACCAATGAACCTGTGCAGCTCACTCCAGATGATGAGTAAGTAATGTAGAATTTTAAGAAGTTCAGATAAGAGAAGACGCTTTGTTTGGCTTGTTTGGGTGTTTTACATTGTTAGTAGTCAGGTGAGATTATCCTGGCTGAAAAACCTTTATAAAAGGCATGATAATGTGCTTGATTTTGGTAGTGGATTTGTGGTTCTTAACTCTTGAGGAGCCCTGACCTTTCTAGCGTGATTGAGCTGCTGTTGTTCACATTTTACAAATTTTTGTAGGGTTTTATATAACATTCACATAGTATGTAAACACAAACAGTCAATATTAAATGTTACCTGTGCACCTTAATGAGGTCTGAAATCCAACTTCCTTCTTCATCCCTTTCTAAAGACAGACTGTACAAAAAAGGTCTAGAAAAGTTGCTGATGCAGGTGCAGTATCTATCACATCCTAATGTTTTCAGGTCCTTACAAAACTGTCTGTTTAGGGCACAGTTTTAAAACTGCAAACCTTGCAGACTGCTTTGTGGGAGAGCGAGTGCAGCCCAGTCACTGCTTTTGAGGGGTTTTGTGTTCTGGTACCATTATTGGGGTTAAAAAAAACCCAGTGGTAACTGTAAAGGTAGAGAGAGATGAAAGAGAGAAGGGAAATGTTCTCAACTGCAGTCCACTGTACAGGTTTTAATTTTAAGTCAAACTATCAGTTAATGTTATCTTTTTAGTTTTGCTGAACTAATGACTCTTTTTTAATCCTAACAGTGATATTGTGAAGAAGATTGACCAGTCTGAATTTGAAGGCTTTGAATACATAAATCCTCTTTTGATGTCAGCTGAGGAATGTGTCTGAATTCTCCATTTCTTAACTGTGCCAATCGTTACTCCATTTGTTTCTGCATGGATAAACATCTCTCCATTTGGATGCACTTGCATAAAATGAGTAACTCAACATCCTGCCCTTGCCACCTAGTGTGAATTTTCTTTTTGTATTGATTGTTGTCCAGGACAGTTGTTGTGCTGAACCTTTAACTGCCAGATTTAAAATGTTAGAACTTTCTAACAATTTTGCCAAATTTGAATTTTAATACAGGAGTTGGTCTCTGGGGCTCCTGACTGCACAAAGGGTCTGGCTGTATAGTTTGCCAGTACAATGTTCTGAGCAAGGAAAGGTTTTCAGTGCTTAATGAACACAAATTGTATCAGGTGATGTAATAATCCTTCAAGGATTTCAGATTTTTCAGCAAGATGAGTAAGAACTTATCACTTCTGTAGTTCCAAATGTCTTCTCTCTAAACATCTGATATCCCTGTTCTAGACGTAGAAATTAGAGCTATGTTAGTGCCCTTCAGACTGAAATGACAGCAAGGAGAGCAGATATTTACACTGAATAGGTCAAGACTCTCTGCTTTCATGGGGAATATTGATCCTATCCTGAAGGAGACTATTAACTCCATATCAGACTTGGTAGACTTTGCTCCAAAACACACACTAGGAATTGTACACTGATACAAAGAGTGCCTTTCTATCCTGGCCCTTTCAGCAAGGGTTGGACACGGCATCAAGTGTCAGTTTAATTAAAGAATTCAGTTAACAGTTAGAGAAGTTAAAATCTGTACAGCATAATTTAGCAGTAATGGGCAGCTAATACTGAACCTCATACTATTTATTGCTTTTATACTTGCTGTCTTAACTGCATCAGAACTGCACACGGTACAGCCACAGCCTGGAAAAGGACGTCAGTTCCTTTTATCTTACTGCCACACTGCTGGGAATGAGTTCCACTTTGCCAGTGGAAAAAGCATATCTAGAATAAAATAGGTGCTGTCCTCAGTGACTCCCATAACTTCTGCCCTTAGAGATGGTGATCTGTACTTAAAATCAAACCTGAAATGTTGGTAGCAGGCTCAAAGAAAGCAATTGAAGGAATGGTTCAAACTAGGACTAGGAGGTGTGTTTCTTACATTTCATGTTAGGAAGCAGTGTAATATACAGCACAGATAATCCTTATTTTTAATGCTAAAGCAGTAGTTATGAATGTGATGGGCTGAAGAAATGCCAAATGTACCACTTTTTTTTTTACTATTATTTTGGGGGAAAGGGATTAAGAGACACTGAGGAATCTGTGTTATGTAAGAGCCACAAGACAAGCTAAGTGTCACTGAAAGCAGATCTGAGTATCTGTAAGCACAAGCTGGCAAACATTACCTGAAGCTTTTAGTAGACTTTTGCTGGCCAGTGTCTTTCTGTGAAAATCCTTGTATGGCAACACTAGTTTCATAGCACAAGTTTTCTGGTGTATGTCTGTTCACTTCCATGTCAGCTGCAAGCAGAGAGATTGCACAAATCCACACTGGTGTCATGGTATGAGGTTTAGTTCATGTTTTTCTTTGCAATGTGAGTAGGAAACTCTTTAGTATTGGGCTGAGTTTCCAAAACTGGGAAATGATTTGAGAGGCTTCAGTTTCAGGGAAGCATTGAACCTCCTTACTGTTAAAAATCAGGTTTCCTTAAATTCCAGTTGTGTCTTTTCAAATGTAAAATATCACAGTGAACCTTCTTTTAAAGAGCAGCTAATGACTTCAGCACATTTAATTTGGGTCAAGTGAACTGCTTACGTGCAGTTTTAAAATGGTGATTGTTTAGCCTCTGACTCCTGCACCCACATGATCAGTTTAGACATCAGGGCATAACTGATATTAAACTGGGAAATCATATAAAGCAAACAAGAAAAGCCTTGTCTCTACAGTGGAATAATTTCCTACGAGGTATTAAGGAAAATGGCTTTATGTAAGGAAGGGCATTTCTGCTATTCATCACAGAAGAGTAAAACAAAAGTTAATTGGTTTTTTTATAATGTCACAGAAAAAATACTCTTTCTATTTACATATCTAACCATTAAGAATGTTGCAAAGTGACAAGTAAATTACTGTAAATCCATTTTTAAACTTTAATTTTCTCCAAAGTGCCATGATATTAACTGTTATTTTTCATTGTTAAGCATACAGTAGCTGTCATAAATGTTCAGAAGGGACATTGGGTGTAAACAGTCCAGTGCAGTAGCTTTTGTTTTTTTGGAGAACGTGTCTGCATCAGAAGCATGATGTATTTATGTGGAGTAACCCCCTTTTTGTATGCGAGTTGGATTCCTATGGGTGCTCTGCTAGTTAATATTGTCACTACTATTTTCCTGTTTCATATGGAATATGGTCTTGAGCGTTGTTGTGTAATCATTCCCTTTATTTGTGCACACTTTTTACTTTAAATAAAACATTTCTATTAGACCTCTATGTGTTAAAATCTCAGAGAAATACTGTGAAATGCTGGTCTTTGCTTGGGGTCATCATCTGACCCTTTTTAACTATCCACATCCCATGGGAGCCTTGTTCTAATCTTTTCATTTCTTGTAGAAAATTGCACTGGGATAGGCCACAGTAACCCAAGAAATGCCTTTCTCACCCTGCATTTACTAGACGTGTCTGAGAATGCAGGTTCTGCTCCAGCATCATTCCCCAGCCTCATGCTCATCTTGTCCTTGGGAAAAATACCATCCTTGTAGGTTCTGGTTTTCCTTCCACCACCAGTGATGAGACAAAAGCAGTGAGGCATCAGTCCTGTGCAGAGAGACAGAAATCTTCAGGGAAAATAAAAAATTCTGCTTTAGCCTGCTCATCCAAGGGCCTCTTTCAACTGGAACTCGTACAACGTCATCTCAGCTGCCAGAGCTGGGATTTGGAGTTCACAGCAACGCTCTCTCTCGTCTGCTGCACTTACTTCTGCATGATTTATTTCTTTGTTTCTTCAACTCCTCCCCTGCATTCTCAGATTTTTGACACAGAGGGTGATGGCACTTAGCTCATACCCTGCCACAGTTGCAGTGGTTTAATATCTTTTTTAAAAGAGATTTTGTCTTGCCTGTTACCACGGGTGTGTGTCGGCAATCCTGGCGGGAGCTGCAGATGGCTGCATATCTTACATGCGTAACCTCCCCCCACGCACGCTCCCTGTTTCTGTTCAGTTGGGTGCCCAGCTGCTCTCGCCTCAGTCTGAGCAATTGTTTACACTGAGGCACTCTATGAAGGAAGCTAATAGCTTGGATAATCTATATATACACTTGATAAGTGCTAACCAAGCATCCTCACTTCAGCATGGATGGGGTAAGGCGTGTAAGTAACAGAGGTATCTGAAACTGGCCACAGAATAATGATGTTTCCCTGGGAAGAGAGAAGGTAGGGATTGGAGCCCCGTTGAGAGAGTGATTTTACCATATCGCATTTTTTTGCAAAGAGTTCCCCATGGGTTTATTTTAAGAATTTTTCTTTCTGCTTATGATAAAGGGATCTGGACTGCATAGTTGAAAGGTGGACTCTTACAATTTAATCAGCAATCGTTAAAGGTATAAAAGCATCTACATCCTGGACCTGTGCAGCTTTTTCAGGCATAAATAGAACCAGGAATCTTTTGTGTCCACGTTTGACTTCTAAGTATGAGCAAAGTGTCTGTGCTTATACCCCCCTTACACCAGAGGAATAGTTCAAGTTCTTCAGGGGCTGAAGTGTTCTGTGCACTGTCCCCACTCTGACTTGTCCTGTAAGATGTGGTGTCTGCCAAAATCTATCAACTTTTTGTGCTTAAAACCCAACCTGTAATAAGGTATCTTATTTCACAAGAGTGAGACTTCCTATGACAGATTAGCTAACAGTCTGAACTGTTACAATTTACTATTACACATTGCTACCAAAGTGGTTTTTTTCTTTGAAAAGCACAATATAGGCTTATCAGAGAAGAAAATGCACCGTCTTTATTCAGTTAAATTGTGCTCTCCAGGGCACAGTTCATAGTTAAATTGTGTATCTTCAGGGACTGTGTATCAGGGAAGTTTGTGAGCTTCCCCAGACCCTCAGCGTTTCTTGAAAATTCAGACACTTTATTAATCAAAGCAAGATTCCTCTTGTGCTATTAATGCACTTTATTACCACTTGCAAAGGTCTGTAACTCAGGTTTTAGTCGCACAGTGTCTTCAGAACTGCTTTTCACAGTCCACAGTAGAAGTTGTAGGCAGAGTTAACATCTTTTTTTAGACAATCCTCTACCTACCAACTTTGTCTTCCATTGCCTGATTATTGTAGCTCTATAGCAACACTATCATTACAGCACAATAGTTAGCAGAATTTGCAACCTGAAATGGAACATTTCTGCAGCAGAACCTGAAAAAAAAAACCCAACAAATTAAACAATGCCACTGTATCCTAAGCTTCCATTACATCAGTAGGTCTAATAAAAGATGGAATATCTGCCTACATATGTTGTCTTCCTCACAGACATCGATCAGTCCAGCTCTGATGTTAGACACCTTGCATTTTCTTCAGTAAATTCAAAAGGGATTATGACACAGTGCATTTCACTGATTGGTATTTGAAGAGATTTTTTTTTTTTTAATCAGGTCCTGAGGCCCAAGAGGGTGAAGCAGAAAGGAATGTCTAGAATGCCTAGATAATTCCTTCACAGGTCCATGTCTTTCAGAATTAGCTCCAAAAGCTGGGGGATTCAGAAGTCTTGTTTTACTCTGCCATATTGTGGCTTTTAAGCAGACCTTTGTATCTGCTCAATAAATAAGTACCCGGTGTTAGTATCCTTCACAAATGTGTTTGCTTTTTTATGAACCCCTGATGGCTTGGGTTGGAAGGGTCCTTAAAGATCACTCAGCTCCAAAGATATTGTAGATATTGTTGCAGGTACCGCAATTTATGAGGTGGTTTAAGTGCGAGTTAAGTGGTGACTCGTGAAGCAGCTTTGCAGTGATGCTCAAGAGTCTCTCCATCAGCGAGCCCGGCCAGCCCAGAGGAAATCTGAGCATATCAAAGGTGCGAAGTCAAGGATTAAAGAGCACCAAAAGCCTCTCTCAGCTGATCAGCAGCGAGGCAGGTTTTGTGCCTGTGCCATAATCCTCCTGGGACGGCATTAGGGAATAGCGCGGAGGGGATCTCGCCGGCCGCGGGCAGCGCTGGCCGGTGCTAAGCGGTGCCTGGTGGTTGTACAACTGCCCTATTTTCATGTGCTGTGCTTTTGTACTCGCATCAAAATATGTAACTGTGTGGGATGAAAGGAAACGGCAAATTGGATTGCGCCGTAATCCCAGCTGAAGCGCTATCTTCACAAAGATGTAAACTGAAAAGCTTTGGGCTTCTTGCAGGCAGAAGAAACTTGTAATACATGAACAAGTTGTACAGCGACTAAGCTGTCCCTGAAGAGCATCTTCCCCGCCTCTCCGGGGTTTGATCATTTCCCAAAACATCTCCTGCGCTTCAGCATCTCCTACGAGCCCGTGGCTGGAGGGAGCGGTCTGTGGCACTGCTTCGGGGACAGACACCATCACAGTCACCCGCCTTCCCCGCGCCTCCCCGTCCCCAGCAGTGGGGTGTCAGAACACAGCCCACCCTTGGGACAGTCCTCGCTGGGGGTCACTGAGAGACCCTTGCTGAGGGACCCTCTTTGAGGGACAGTCCTCAAGGACTCTCACTGAGGGACCATCCTTGAGCGACCTTCTTTGAGGGACAGTCGCTGAGGGACCTTCTTTGAGGGAGCCTCGCTGGGGTACAGGCACTCAGAGACAGTCACGGAGAGCCCCTCGCTGGCGGCCTCTGCCCGCCACCGCGCCTCAGGGGAGCGACACGCCCGACAGCTCCCCGACAGCGCCCCGGCCTCCTCCCGCCGGGCTTTTCCTCTTCTGCCATGGCCGCTCTCCCTCCCTCCCACCCCAGCTGCCGCTCCGTCCCCGTCCCTCAGCCGGCCCCTGTCGGGCGCTGACGGGGGAACGGCGGCGGGGCGGCGCGGCGCCGGATCTGACCCGGGCGGGCTGAGGGGACGCCGGGCAAAAAAACCCCACTTTCCCATGTATATTCACTTTTTAATGTATATTATATATTTCTCTTAATTTTATTTTTTATTTATCTTCCTGCGCTTTCCGCGCGGGCGTGGGGGTGGGGGGGAAGAGACCGGCCGGGTTTCCTGGCGCTGAGGCGGCGGCGCCGGGCGGGGGAGGGGCGGGCGGGCGCTCCCGCCGCTGCCCCAGACAGTGGGCGGGGCCGGCGCGCGCCGCCGGCGGGTTCGTGCCCGCGCGCCGCCGCCGCCGCCGCCGTCTCGGTCTCCGCAGTGAGGTCACGGGTGGGCGGTGCGAGCGCGGCGCCTGTTCCGCTCCCCGCGGCCGCCCGAGCCCCCGCGGCGCCGGGTGAGCTGCCGGGGAACTTACCGGGAACGGCGGGGAGCGGGGCGGCGGAGCCGTGGGGGAAGGGCGGGAGCGCCCGCGGGGGATGGGAGGGAGCGGCGGCTGCGGGGAGGCGGCGCGGGGGCGGGGGGGAGAGGGGGAGCGGGGTACCGGGGATGGGAGGGAGGGAGGGACAGGGGGGCGACGGAGCGGCGCGGTACGGCTGGGGACAGCGGGGAGCCGGGCAGGGCGGAGGGGCAAGCCCGGCGGCGGGAGGGGGAAGGGCCGAGCCGAGCCCGGAGCGGTGCCGGCGGGGCCGGGGTGAGTCACGGCGCGGGAGGGAGCGGCGGGATGCGGCGTCCCGGGAGGGGCTGCGGGGCGAGGGGTCGGTGCCCGACATGGGGGGGCCGGTGCCCGGCCCGCGGCTCGCCGGAGCGCCCGTCCTGTCGGGCGTACACGCCGGCAGAGCCGCTCCGGACCGCCCCCTCCCCCGCCGGTATCGCCCATCGGTCGGAGGCTCGTCCCGATGTTCCGCGAGTTATTGGGAAACGCACCCTGCCTCTGGCAGGGAATCCCAGAATTGTTTGGGTTGGAAGGGGCCTTAAAGCTCATCTCCTTCCAACCCCCCTGCCATGGGCAGGGACACCTTCCACTAGACCAGGTTGCTCCAAGCCCCGTCCAGCCTGGCCTTGGACACTTCCAGGGATGGGGCAGACACAGCTTCCCTGGGTAACCTGTGCCAGTGCCTCACTGCTCTCACAGAGAATAATTTCTTCCTTGTATGAAATCTAAACCTTCCCTCTCTCAGCTTAAAGCCATTCCCCCTTGTCTTGTCACTCTATGCCCTTGTCAAAAGTCGCTTTCCAGCTCTCTTGAAGCCCCTTTAGGTACAGAGCAAACTCTGGGATTGCTTGTGATCGGCCTCTCTCTCTTTCACAGGTTATCAGGAAAGACTGGCAGAACTCTGTACTAGCACACGGCATGAATTCAGCCCATGGCCTGGATCTCACCTCTATTACTAATAACTCGGGCTGGGAAAATTCTGACACACGCCAGTGACATCTGGGCAAAAGGTGACTCTCTAGGGACGTTTAGTTTTTGCCGTCGATCTGGATCAGCCTTTCATTTGAGGATTTATTTGTGAGCTGCCATAGTAGCTGTCATGGTGGTGGTGAAATCATAAAGCTGGCAGCACAATAAAGCAAGCCCTTAAGATTGTGTTTGATCTCTGGGGGCTGAAAGTGCTGAATAAAATTTTCACACAACTTAAACTACGTTTTGGATCAGTTGCGTTAAGATTGACATTCTTCAAACTGAGCCCATTTTTCTATTTTAATATTTAAATAGAGACTTATTTGAAAAGACAGTATATTTTTTAAAGGAAAAAAAAGATTGAGGATGAACATGCATCATTTTTTACTAAATTGCTGGACAAGACTACTGTGTAAAATAGTGGGTAGGGTATGAAGAAAACCTTTTGTATACATACTGCATTAGGGTTTTTATATTATAAAATTTAACAAATAACTAAGAAGATTGTGTAACCTCTCCATTAGTAATTTTATGGTATTACATGCAAAATGGGTTACAGTTTTTACTGTTGGATGCTGAAGAAGTAATATTTCGGTGAAAGGAGTGTGCAGCTTAGTGTACCTGAGGTAATTCAAGATCACGAGAAACTATTTTTTATATGAACAAGCAAGAAAATGCACATTCAGGACTGACTCAATTCAAGTTCTAGTGTTTAGCAATGGAAAGCCCACAGATAAACTTCCCTCTCGGTCTGGTTTCAGACCAAAAAAGGAGCAGGATCCAAGAGGATGGGAGTCCTCCATTGAAAAAAGCAATGACAGAAATGCATGTAAATAACAAAGTACAGGTTGTAATAAATAAATTGCCAACAATAAAGAAGGAAAACTTGGATGACTATGACGAAACTCCGGTGGAGGCTGATGCGGAAACTGCCAAGCCAAACAGTGCTTCAGTATCTGAGCCTTTGAGTTTAAATCCAGGTTTGAAACACACGCTGGCACAATTCCACCTAAGCAGCCAGAGTTCGCTGGGTGGACCCGCAGCTTTTTCAGCTCGCTATTCCCAGGAAAGCATGTCACCCACTGTCTTCCTGCCTCTCCCATCACCACAAATACTCTCTGGTCCGCTGCTCATCCCTCCAGACAGCTCTACAGAACTCACCCAGACCCTGCTGGAGGGGGAATCCATCTCTTGTTTTAAAGTCGGAGGAGAAAAAAGACTTTGCCTGCCTCAAGTGTTGAATTCGGTCCTCCGAGACTTTTCCTTGCAGCAGATCAACACGGTGTGTGATGAACTCTATATCTACTGCTCAAGGTGCACTTCTGACCAGCTTCACATTCTGAAGGTTTTGGGAATTCTTCCATTCAACGCTCCGTCCTGTGGGCTCATTACGCTGACAGATGCTCAGAGACTATGCAATGCTTTACTGCGCCCTCGCACTTTCCCCCAAAGTGGCAGTTTCCTCCCTGGTAAGAACACCTTGGCCCAGCTGAAAGAGACTGGCAGTGCCTTTGAAGTAGAGCATGAGTGCTTGGGCAAGTGCCAGGGGTTGTTTGCACCTCAGTTCTACCTTGCCCCGGATGACCCGTGTATCCAGTGCTTGGAATGCTATGGGATGTTCTCGCCCCAGACCTTTGTGATGCATTCACACAGATCCCCAGACAAGAGGACCTGCCACTGGGGGTTTGAGTCGGCCAAGTGGCACTGCTACCTGCACATTAACCAAAAATACCTGGGCACATCAGAGGAGAGAGAGTTGAAGCATCTCTTGGAGGAAATGAAGGAGAAATTCAGCGAGAAAAATCAGAAAAGAACTCGGTCCAAAGTAAGTTCACCTGGTGGTGTAAAACTCCCAGATCTCTTTCTGCTCACACATAAATACTTGTTTTAGAAGCGTGTTACTTGGCTTTTCTAAGTGGGAATACTTGTCACATCAAGCCTAAGTTAAATTTGTGAGAGCTTCACCATGGAAATAACATTTCTCATTAAAAGGGGTGGCAATTTCTTTCCTCTTTGGGCTGCAAGTAACCATTCAAGCTGGCTTGGCTCAGTTGGTTCTTGTTCTGTCCTAAGGTATACAGCCTCTGGAAAATTCAGGCTATTGTGGAAATTTTCATTCTCCCATTTGACCTTTGAGTAGGTTTATGCGGCGTGTGTGCTGCAGCAGCTGAGCAAAGCAGAAGGGAGCTTGAAAATCAAGTATTACAAATGAATTCTTTATTTGTACTCCAGCATGCACACGTGGGCTGGATGGCAACCTGGCTTGCTGGCCACCCATCTCATGACTTATGTGCAGGGTAATGGTGCTTTGCTAAATGGCTATTTAGAAGCCCAAAGTCTGCTTGTTCAGCAAGAGCTTTCTGTTTAAACCACTTGTGCAGTGAAATATGCCAAAAAGAGGGGGTTTTAAGCAGCCCAAGTAATGAGCTGTAGGCCGGTATCTTGACAATAGTTAATAATAGACATCTTATTTTTTCCTAAAATACTGCTGTAAGTCTGTGCTGTGGTTCCAAAATACAGAGCTTATTTGTCCCTTGGAGTGCTTCTACTTTAAATAATAGGACAAGCAGCAGAGAAACATTAATATGATAGATATTCCCATTCATAGAAGGCACAGTTTCGGGGTGTAATTTAAACTTTAAGAGGTTTTTAAGGGTTTCTGCCCCATGACTTTTTTCTTTTGAGTGTATTCGGTGTTTCTGTGTCTGTTTGAGGGCTGCTGGTTTGGTGATAAATCCATGTTGCCTGTTGGATGTTTTGCAGTGGATTTCAAAATAGCAGCAAGAGCAGTGCAGATGGTTGAGCCCAAAAAGGGGTGCTATGAGCTGACACCTTTCAGCACAAATTTCTGAAAAGTTGGTGTTGCAGGAAGGCTGACTGTAGTAACAGGTATTGTTACAGTGGTGCCAGTCTGCAGGAAGAGATTTTAACAGCAGATTCCCATGGAAGTCTGCAGTATGGCATGCTTCCACATGCTGAATTATTTGAAGATGCAGTCGCCTAGCAAAAAGACTTTGCTTTTCAACTGATAAAGACATGTCAGTCTTTATTCTTGCAATGCCAGTGTGGGAAATGAGCTACAGCATGGTGGATGCATCAGTGGAAATAGCCTTCCATATTCACACCTATAAATGCTGCTTCCCTTTCCACAGCAGCAAATTTCAGACAATGAGATCTTTCAGTTTCATGTGCAAAGATGAAAAAAACGCACCTGAAATTAACAGTGGCAGTAATTTGGACTGGACTGGTGCAAATGAAATACTGAAACTCTCTGCAGTCTTCCGTAGCAGACCTGTGTAGTTCTTTCTTACAAAGCAACATACAACGAGTGAGAAGCTGTGAAAACATGAACAAAATACAGTGGTGGGGGAGGTTTGGGGATTTTTTTCCATCTTGTGGATATTCATCTGGGAAGTACAAAAGATTACAAGAGTATAAGAGGGCAGTTTCCCTGTCCTTGTCCTGGGGAAGCTTAGGCTGCTTCAGCTGTCTTTTCATAGAATTACAGAATGGTTTGGATTAGAAGGGACCTTAAAGATCATCTCATTCCACCCTCTGCCGTGGGCAGGGACACCTTCCACTAGACCAGATTGCTCACAGCTCCATCTGACCTGACCTTGAACACCTCCAGGGATGGAGCAGCCACAACTTCTTTTCCTCATTTCAGTGTTGTGGGAGAGGTATCAGGTACAACACTTAGACATTCCCTTTCCTCACACTCCCAGGGGAATTTATTTGCAGGATGTTCCATTCGCTGTTCTCTCACCTCCTCAGCACCTTTGCTGAGTCAGTCCTCAGAAGTGTTGACACATCTTTGTGGTTATCTTGGAGGGCCCAGGAAGAACAGTTGCCCTTGGCTAGGTCTTTCCCCATCCAGTAATAATGAATTACTTATGTCCCATAGTCTTTGGAGCATCCTAGTTCCCGTGCCTTGTCTTTCTCCTTAGCATTTCACTCTGAGTTTATTCACCTCACAGTGCAAATACACTTTTGTTTCAGTATTTTAAGAGCAAAGTACTCTTGAGATTAATTCCTTTCTGTTCTTTGTGCTAATAAGAGAGCTGTAAGCTGTGTGCTTGATTGTCATCATTTTCTGTGGAGTTCTAGACTGCAGTGCAACATCCACCTGCTCTTCATGGAACAGCTGTCACTGAGTCTCTGCTGATTCCTGCACTGACAGATCCTTGTTCCCTTTGACTTTGCGACAGTTTCTCATAATCTCTGCACTAAAACTTTGTCTTGCTTCTCAGACTGATTCCTTGAGCTGGTCACAGTGCGTGGGGGAAAGCTCACAGCATGTAGGGGGGGTTAACATTTCTTCTGAGGGTTTTATAAATTCAGTCTCTGCTAAAGCTACTGCCTTAATGATTACACTGAAACCATTACTTCCTATGTATTTTCTCCTTAAAGAGCAGCTTTGTCCAACTAGCTTAGAAGAAAAATAAGGCATTTTCATGTAAACCTTTTAAACAGTTAGAGTAGAAGTAATTCAATTCAACTTATTGTGTTTAGAGAATTATTTAAGAGCATCTAAAATAAACAAATTGTTGGGTAATTAAATACACATATATGTATATTTGGAAGTAGATACCTTGTTTCATTTACCTGGATGGTGAGGGAAGAATCCTGTTAGAAAAAGACTTCATGTTTATTTATGTAACATTTCATTTTCTTTCCTAAGTAAAAATTTGATTGCAAGATTGCAGAAATTCATTTGCAAGATGCATACTAATAGGTAGACAATAAATTCAGTTTCCATTTACAATAGGTAAAAAAAAAAAAGCAAAAATCTGACCTAGTAATTTGAAAATGGAGATGACCTGGTAATTTCACATGTAAATATATAAGCATGTTAAAATGTGAGTCCTAAAATATGGACAAATGTGGTCTGAAGCTAAAATCAGATCACTGCATACTAGCTGCAGTATAAGTAGATTATCTGTGATTATTTAAATTATTAGAATGATCTGAATAAGTAGAAAAAACTTGACGAGTGTCAGGATGAGGCCATTTTTCTAGAGATTATTCAAATCTTTATTATTTAAAGCCTTATGAATTTACAACTCCAGAGCTTCTCTTCCTTGTGCCCTCCGTCCCGTTCTGTCTGTGTTGGAAGTGATTTGAGGAACTGTAGGGGTGGGGTTAAATTTCAGTTTCGTTGTGAGAGCTGAGTTTCGTGGGCTGGAAGTTTTGGTCAGAATGGGGTGGGTGGGGTTTGGTCCGTGCCAGGGTGGGGTGGTGTTGGATTGTGCAGACCATGGCACAGGTCACACCGGTGTCACTGGGGGCCTCTGTCTGCCAGCGATGAAGTTCTCCAAAAGTTTATTCCAGGGTGTGTAAATATAAACTTTCCTGATAATATAGCACATAAGAAGTTGTGAAGATGTTAGAACACTACATGAAGGTTTCAGTACAGGATTATTTAACTTTTTTAGCTTTATAGGCTGTTTTTTAATTGAGCAGCTTGTCAAGGTACTGGGTCTGGCTGGAATGGTGTTGACTTTCTTTGTAGGAGCCTGTATGATGCTGTGCTTTGGATTGGTGGCTAAAACTGTGGGTAGCACACCAGTGTTCTGGCTGTTGCAATAAAAACTGGGATTTTTGAGGAGGAGAAAGAGGGTTTGACATCCAAGGTGGAGGTTGTTTGGAGGCTGGCTGGGCAGTTGTATGAGGGAGGGACTGAGCCGTGTTCTTTGCTTCACTTGTATTTTTCTCTTTCCTTCACCTCTTAAGCCAACTTTATCCAGGGGCTTTCTTGGTCTTGTCCCTTCAATCCCGTGGGAATGGTGCTGAGGGAGCGGCTCTGTGGGTGCTTGGAAGCTGCCTGGGGTCAGCCAACCACACCCTACCCAAAACCCCACATCCCAAGACTGTTCTAATACAGTGAAATTATGAATCAATTTCTTAGCTATGAGACTATTGTAAATTCATGATGAGACACCTTTCACTTGAAATTAAGAGTAACTTTGGAGGGGAGCACAAAGCATCACCAGGAATTTTGAGTAAAGAGTAATTTCAAAAATATTTCTTGAGACACACATAACAAGAATTGCTTTCCAAATGCAAAATACACAGAAGTTTTTAAGATCATATATTCTGATGCACCTAGGTTAATTTTGTTTGCCACTGCAAAGGGAATGGCATTGTCATGTTACTGGGAGCAGCTTTGACTGCTGCTGTAATAAAAATTTGTGATGACTAAAGAAAGTTCTGTCCCTGGAACACCAGCACACTGTTCCATTTAATTTTGAAATAAAGTATCCAGCAGGTGCTTACTTTACATAGACACGTTATTACAAAAGGTTCCTACAACCTTTTGGGAATCCTAGGTCCTGCTTTCTGTTTCTCCCAAGCTTGTTTAGCAGAGTTCTGGAAACTCAGCAGAGCTTTTAGGTAGGTCTGTCAAGAGATTTGCTTTTAATTTCATTGCTATTTTGCCCATTATGGTAAATTTGAGACCAAAGAAAATTCTGTGGCTTACATCACCCTGCATCTCTGCCAAAGACACCCCATTTCCCAGTACCCATTTCTCTGCTGTGGCTGTATTAATGGTGTAAATGCCATTTCTGTGAGGAGTGGGTATGAAAATGTAAATAACCAGTATCCATGTTTCAATTAGCAATTTATTTTCTTTCCTTTAGGCAGAGCCACAGCAGAACCTGGAATTATCGCAGTGGTATCCAGTTATAAAGCAAGAAGCAGACACTGATCCTCAACCACCTTCCTTTTTCCATCCCAGGTAACTGAGTTTGTTATGTAGAACTATAAGCACTATTAAGTATTTAAATACTTTTGGCCATTTAGGGATAATTCAAACTTAAAAAAATGTATTTGCAACCTGAACTGTTAGGAAAGCTCTTAAGGTATCACACAGAAATTATTTAACCCTAAATTTTTATGCATTTCTTAGTATAAATACTAATGAACTGCTTATGAGTGTTTTTTTGGGATAGGACTCAAGCTGTGACCTGTGGGTGTTCTTCTGCAGGCAATACAAATGAAATGTAATTAAAACTTCCCCTTTCTTAGTAGAAATGACAGAGGTAATTTTTGATCTCTCATATTGTATGCAATGCATGCATGTGGAAAGCTGCATAGGGCCTACTTACCATGAGGGCAACTTAATTTCCTTCCAGAAAAGACTTCAAGAGGTGTTTGAAGGCTTTCTTCCACAGTGGAACAAGAGCTGCAGCTGAATTGTCTGCAGTCTGGTTTCCTGGTTTTAGAAACCAAGTGCATTTCCTTGACTTACCCAGTTTGTCACCTGCATCAGCAAGGGAAACAGTGTTTCATGATGTTCCTCTTGCCCTCACTCCTTGTGGTTACACAGGTCCCGAATTTGGGTCAGAGCAGACCCTTTTTGGTGTACACACATCACACTGGTTCCCACACAAACAAGGGAGTGGAGGAACTTCTGTGATGGGCCCTCACGTTCTGTTTCTGCTGGTACTTTCCATCAGAACCAGGAGAAAGGGAAGTGTTGAAGACAGCAATTGAACTCCAGTGACACTGGTGATCCTGGCACTGACCTGAACACACCTGGGGCTCTCTTCCCTCCCTGTTAGGCTTAGTGGTGAGGTTAGGGTGGGACACAGGGATGCTCCCAGGAGTCCAGGAGCTGTGAAAATCCAAATGGGCAGCTCAGTGTACGTGGGAAAGAATGTCCAACACTGGTCTCAGACATGCCCCAGGACTGTCTGAACACAGCTTTGCTGCTTAAATGAGGAGCTCATTCCCACTTCACTGAGCACTTCCCTGTCCTCCATTGCTAATATCAGGGTTATGAAAATGCTGGAGAGTGTGGATTCAGTGACATTCTAATTTCACTCTTTGCATTTAAATGAAGTCTTCGTATGATTTTCTGTAATTTTTTTTAATCAGCCATGTTTGGAGAATCCACTTGTTGATAGCCTCAAAACCTTATCTAGATAATCTACTCAGTAAAGATGAAGTGTGTCATTAGGCTTTCCTTTTGCATAAGAAAAATTTAAAAAGGACGTGCTTATTTTTCATTGATGCTTTCACAGTTTGAACTCATGTAAAATTAAACTGACTGCTCTCAACCAGCCATCATTTATTATGTCTTACCTTTCACTATGAATTTTACTCTTCTGCTCTTTCAGTTACTACCTTTATATGTGTGATAAAGTGGTTGCCCCGAATGTCTCTCTTGCATCTCAATATAAGGATGTTGCAAAAGCAACAGTAAAAGCTTCAGAAGTTAATAAATCCTCACCTGGGCAGTCAGAGAAGAAGCTCAGTAGTGGAAAGCACAAAAAAGCTGCCTCCTATCCGGAGCTTTCTCTTGAAGAACAGGAAAAAATTGACTTGAAAACTGGTGTGGAGCAACCCCATAAACGTTTAGGTGAGTAGTGAAAAAAATGTTAAAGTCTTTGATTTTTATACCAGAGAATTTTGGAAAGCTTACCACTGAGCTAGAATTTTGTGATGTCACTTCAGATTTCCAAAAATTCCTTTCACCTTTATATAATTTCAGTTTTCTTTGCATTTTTTTTCACTCTGGAAATTGAACTTTTTGTGATTATTGTTCTCTGTTCTTTTCTGTGTAGATCCTCCTGCGTCAACTCGTTCTGCGAGAGGTGGAAAATCTGAGCGTGTTTCTTCCAAAATCACCAGAGACTCTGGCCGTGGTGAGGGAGGTGCTGATGCACGAACCTTGTCCCCCACCCTCATGAAAGACATCAGCTGTGAGGATGACAAGGGAAGGATCATGGAAGAAGTAATGAAAACCTACATCAAGCAGCAGGAAAAACTAAACACGATTTTGCGGAGGAAACAGCAGCTCCAAATGGTACAGTGGCAGCTGAGTGCATTTCCCCTTGGACAGCAGGGAACTGATGTGGGCTTGCTGGCTCCACAGTCATGGATTGCATTCATTTAGAAACGCCAAAGCACACAGATCATTTTTCCCTCAGCTTAAATCCAGACACCAAATCTTCAATATCCCTTATGCTCGTGAGCTTTGAGCCCACTAATAATTGGTGTCTCTTCAGTTTGCAGCTGCCAGGTCCATGCAGCTCCTGCTTTTGCTGTATCCTCTGAAATTTCTGGTTTCAGGTTTTTAAAGATGCAGATATCAGTATTCTAGCAATGGTTTTATTGCTGCCCTGTATAAAAAAGAACATCACCTTCCTATTCCCATTTGCAAAGGCTTGCTTTTAGGGATTTTATTTTTAGTCTTTTCTTTAATAATGGATGATTTTAGAGGCTGGTGTTCATTTGTGACATTTCTGTTTTCTGAATTCAGTTAAATACTGTCTTTGCTTCTTGCATTCGTGGAACAGACCTAATATTTTAACGTATTTTATTTAATTTAAATGCTAATCTCAGAATCTAGGAGCTCAGGTAGGGCCCTAGAGCTGCTACTTTAAAATTGTTCTGCTATTGGAGGTAAAGCTTGTGGATAAGTTTAAAAAAATTATGAGTTTAAAAATACCAAAATGTCAGTGGACAATGCAATCAAACACTTCATTTTGTTTCTTGATGCTACACTTCTTGCATCTTCGAAGTATATTTTAGTGAATCAGCGCTGTTGCTTCCTGAGGTTCACTGCTAGAAGTACAAATTTGTTTCTAGAAGCTCCATGTACTTAGAAGTATAAGTAATTTCTTAAAAATTAGATGCATGTTACAGAATTCCTGTCATTGATAAGCAGATAAATACCATTATCAGGCTGTTGTTATTGGTAGATACAAATGGTCTTTTTGGCCTCACTGGTTCCAGATACACTTTTAAATTCAGGCTTTTTTACTTTTCTGGTGTTAGAAGGAAGGAGTATGTGATCTTGATCTTTCTTTACAGGAAGTGGAAATGTTAAGCAACTCTAAAGCTATGAAGGAGCTGACTGAAGAGCAGCAGAATTTGCAAAAAGAGCTCGAATGTTTGCAAGCAGAACATGCACAAAGAATGGAGGAATTTTATTTTGAGCAGAGAGACTTGGAGAAGAAACTGGACCAAGTGATGAAGCAAAAATGTAGCTGTGACTCCAATTTGGAAAAAGACAAAGAAGCTGAATATGCAGCACAGGTGAGAAGGGAAGGTTTATTTCAAACAAAACATATTTAGTGTAGCAGGAAATCGTGCAGTTGTGGTTCAGCTACCTTAAGGCTTCATTTTCTCTGCATGTCCTGGCACCACAGACAAATACCAAAATAGGTCAGTGACAGCAATATTTATTTCCCTGTTCCTTGATTGAAACTGAGGTTGAATGTAACTTACGGAAACATAGGATGTTATTGATGAAATATTAAACTTAAACATGAGGTCTGTTACATCCTCATCTAAAACAAATTCCATTTTTAATATATGTGGGCTTGCCCATGATATAGACTTAAACATTATCATTATTTTATGTAAAAAAGAAATAAAATTCAAACCTCTGAACCATCTTTTTGTCACATTATCAGCATACCTTGCTGCTCTTGAGGTTCCTTGGTGGTAGAACCTTCTGCACTATCTGATGAGCCCCTTCTGGGCTCTACCAAAGCATTTGGCCAAGAGTTTTCTTGGAAATGAAAATCATATTAGTGTCTCTCATTCTTGCCTCTTGGATTCATATGTCAAAACCTATGGAGCTGTTTTTTCCTCTCCTTTTAGCTTTTACAATTGCTTCTTTTATGTTGGAGATTATTCCAATGGGAAAAAGTAAAGTTATTGCCAAAGGGAACCTTGGAATGCCCCTTTTAAAAATCAGCTGTAGTTATGATGAAATTTTTTATTTTGCACTATATCACAGAAAACTAGTCTAAACAGACTCAAAGTGAACAAAATCCAGAACTTGAGCTCAGTAAAGCTCCATGGTCCTTTGTTCACGCCTGTGTCTATGTCCTGTTCTTACTGACTCAAACTGAGAAACAGGCAGGACTTGAGAGACAGGTTTTGGTATTTTTGGTGAGTAGGGCAGAGACTCGCATCGTAAATCCCTCTCATGAATTTAATTTCATGACATCCCACTCCACTGATTCCTGGCCTTTGCTGCCAGAAATAATCCTCTCTGACTAAGGCCTGATTTACTAAACATCTGGTACAAGCCCTATTAGTGCAAGTAACAACGTGTTCTAATTTATGGAGATCATCATGTATAGCACGTTTTATAGGGCTTGTGCAGCTTGCTTCCTTTGGAGGGTGAAAACTGTGGATTGTTCCCCAAGGAGATTGGTTGTGTGTTTCTTTTGAAGTTAGACTTTGAAAACTAAATACATTCCTTGTGTAAAAGTTTACTCTGTCATTACCTCTGTGGTAGATCTGTTCACAACGTATAATTTAAACCTTTTTTTCCATTTATCACATCTTGCAGTAGATTCTGGGTTCAGGAAGCACCAGAGTTAAACAGGGGTCTTGGGAACAGGGAACTTCCCCAAACTGTGATACAGCATTTTAAAAAAGCCTCAATCTGATGTGCTCTTGAAGTAGTTGCCCAGGCTGCCTTTTCTGAGAACTGTGGACTGGGAGGAACTCTCCTTGTGCATTAAACAGAATTAATAGTTTGGTATTTGCAACTTGCTTAAAAGTCTCTTCTCCTTTCTAGCACTGGCACTGTCTTCTCCCCCTTTTTGACTTCTTTATTGAAATGGTTGCTTCACCCTGTCAATCACAGTAGGGCAGAATAACCAGTACTGGAGCCTTTCCTTAGAGCCAGAGAAGAAAACTCAGCCAGAGACATGCTGCAGCATGCAGGCAGTGGGCACTCTTGCTCTGCAGCACTTCACTGCAGCACTTGTGCAGTCAGGGCTTGCATTGACAGCCTGTCGCTGCCTAAGAACTGCTGAAGAATTTCTGGTTATAGAATTGGAGATGAAATGTGGTGTTTCTCTAAAATCAGCACAGCCATTCCTTCTCCCAGTACATTCTGTAGCAGTTGGTGAACACCAGTAATACCCTGTATGTTCCTGCTCTTTCATTCTCATGAACTGTCTTCCTGTTTTTCAGTGAGATGGATGCTTAGTGATGATGCAGATCAGGTAGATACCTATCATTATAAAGGCAGATAGTGTCTTTTAGATGGAGTGAGGTCTTTTAGTAAGAAAAGACCTCATAAATCCATGGGAGAGAAGATAACTGGTGTCCAGTCTCCTCCCTGCTTTACTGCTGGTAGTATACTAGAAGCAATAAGTAACTTTCCCATACTTGAGAAGATGTTTCCAGATGCCACTGTAAATAATTTTGGTGACATTCTAGCAAGTTTGTACCTTGCTGTATTCCAAAGAGGAAAAGAATACCTAATTTCCATGGTTAAACAAAATATTTCAAAAAAATGTTTGTGTGGATTCAGGTTTATATTTGAACACACACACAGATGGTTATGTTCAAGATCTTCTGAATGTTTCATTTATACTAAGGAGTATCAGAACACAGTGTTGGTGGTTTTGTTTCTTCTAGAAGTGCATTCAGGCTTTGAAATAAAGAAGTAATATTTTGTCAGGTAAGAGAAATGAACCTGGGAAATGAAAAAATGCAGTTTATTCTGGGATTTGTGACACATTCAATGCAGACTTCATCACAATCTTCTCAACAGATTCTGTGTGTTATTGGCAGTCTGGTGTGACAGTTCGTATAACTACAACTTACATGCATTTAAAAGTTAGATTTTCTCGTTTTTTAAATTATAGTATGATGTGTATGCAACTTTGCACATTGACATTGTTTGCTAATGGTGTAATAGGTAAGTGCATAATTCTTGATAACTGCATAATTCTGGTGGACTGAAATACTTGGATGCATGGAGTGGCCATCTGTGACCTCTTGATGTTATAAGTAAGTTTGCAAAAATTTACTCTGCCTCTCTGTCTCTCCTGTTTCACAGCTGGCAGAGTTGAGGCAGAGGTTGGATCATGCAGAGGCAGATAGACAAGAGCTCCAGGACGAACTGAGACAGGAACGAGAGGCCCGGGAAAAGTTAGAGCTGATGATAAAAGAATTGAAGCTACAGATCCTGAAATCTTCAAAAAATGGGAAAGGAAAATAGAAATTGGAAGAGGAAGCACAGCTGCGTCCTTCAAACAGGGTGTTTTGGTTTTAATGATTGTGAATAATTTTTGTGTGCTGAAAAAAAGTGTTCTCTATGGATTTCTATTTCCCAGACAGGTCCAGGTGAAGATATACATAGATATAAATAAATAGAGATAGATAGACATTTTTAGATTTTCCTAACCAATGAAAATCTGCATTGATTTGTACTGGTGTTTTTCTCAAACAGTGAAAAATACAAAACTCTTGATATAGAGTGACCAGTTTCTGTCTATTTCTAATGCAGTCTTAAGGACTCTACACCTTTTAACATTGTCTGTTAAAACATGTGAGTATCTTTATTTTGCTATCAATTGCACATCCAGTTGTAAAAGTACATTAAAAACATCCTGAATTCTTCAAGGTCTAAAATAGTTTGGGTTTCAGTGAGAATTAAATGTTCTCAAACTGAGGAAAGTAAAGGCAGCTTTTTGTCTGTATGGTAGAGCTCAAAATTGCCACGACTGATTGATGATTGAGCATCAAAAGTGATTTACCAGCATGAGTTTTTCCCATAATTTCATTGTGTGAAGTCAGCTGATCTTTTCAGTATTGTCTGTTTAACAACTCATTATCAATCTAAGGAATGCTAGAACCAGCACTTGCTTGCTCTGCTGGAAGAAGAAGTTTTGGTTTGGGTTTTTTTTTTTTTTTGGTGAATTAAAAAATTTGCAATTACAGTGGAATCTTGGGAAGTTAAAAACACACAAGTTCTCTTCTGTTTTTTTCTCTGTAGTACGTATGAAAGAAACACGAATAAAAGGCTTAAAGGTGGGGCTTTTCCTTCTAGAAACTGAGAAAGCATGACTTAACTGTTTTTCAGATATTAATGCTTTCAAGAAAAATAATATTTATTAAGAAATATGTGTTAATTTCTTTAGTACCCTAAGCCTCCACACTTTGAGCTTCTTGCCAACTTGTGGTTTTTTCTTTCATTACATAGAACAGGCCTTAACTGACATTGTGATCATAGCTTAAAATGTAAAATTCTGAGATATAGCACTTTGAAAACTCATTTTGATAGTCTCTGTATTTGGCATGGTAGGGTTACCATGAATTAAGAAAATACAGCATGTTTGTTAAGCTATAACATTGGGAAATGTGTAATTGTACAGAATTACTGTTTTATGTATATATATGATGTTTGAGTACTTCTGAAGTCTGGTTCCTAGTGGGTTAAATGCATGGCTACAAAGTTGGATGAAGAAAAACTTCTTTGCACTTCTCTCCAAAAAGTTGGATACAGCTGGCAGATGTCAGCTGATCATGTCAGTGATAGGAATATTTTAGTAATTCCAGTATTTCACTACATAATTTTAACTTGTGCTTTTAGTTTCTGGTTTTGAGGTACTTAAGTTTAATATTCTCTTAATAATTCAGTTAATTTTGGATGAAACCACTAGTAAAAACCTACATTGAATTGTTTTTCCCCTTAACTTGTAAAACTGAAAACTCTTGTTCTTTTTTGTTTCTCTTTTGGTGGTATAACAAGACTGAATATCACAGAGAAGGATAAAATTGCACATATCTTTAAATTGAATGAGAAATTAGGTGGTAAATCAAATGTCACAGAGTCATAGGATGATTTTTTTAATAACTGTACAATTTTGTTTGTGAACTCTGTCGTATTTACACTGACAAGCAAAGCAGGTTAGATTAAAAAAATGATTTTTTTTTTTTTTTGTCAGTGTTGAGAATCATAGAATGGTTTGGGTTGGAAAGGATCTTAAAGATCATCTACTTCCACCTCCTGCCAGAAAAGAAGACCAGGATTATATTTTCCTCTTCTTCAGCTCCCATCTCCAAATTTTTGCTTTAAAAAAAAATAAAAATAAAAAACAAACTAAAAAGGAAGAGGCCTGTCTTTGCAGCTTAGTTTGGAGGGAAAGGTGCTGACTAAATGGTTCTGGTTACCTGTGCACCACTTGCTTTAAAAACACCGTGAATGTTTTGTTGTCCAGCCACCAGACCCGTGGGTACAGGGAGAGGTAGGCAGGGGTATTGCTAGAGGTGTGATGGTTGGGGAACAGAGCTTGAGGTTGTCCAATGTGATTGGATCCGGTGTTGGATGAGCTGGGAAACTGGGAAGTTCCACCTGGGTGCTGCTGAAGGATGGAGAGAGTCCGTTTGTGTTGCTTCTCAGTGTTTTGAGGCAGGCTCGGGCTGTCAGTGTGGGAAAGGCCACAGCTCGTTCTCACAGCTGCAGTGACTGATGCACCACAGTATTTATAGCTTAGCTGTTGGATGTTTGGAATCCTCCTGGGATTATTGTGTTAGTAGGATAGTGAATATTCCGTTGCCATTCAGGTCTTGTCTGTGTTCTGTGACTTCTGCTCAGATGTCTCCCTTGGCCAGGTTGTTCAGCAGTGGCAGTGGAGGGCTGGTGTAGCCCAGGTTCCTGTGCCTCAGCCAGCACTTGGGTCACTGCTGGAGGCTCTTAAAATGCTGGTGGCTGTCCTTTGTACCAATGTTTTCACTGTTGCAAGAACTCCAGCAGCCATAGGAAGTTTTACCAATTCCAGTTGCAGATAAGGCCTCATAATCGTTTTCGAACATCTGGCTGATGAAGCTAATGGAACATTTATTATAATGACCTTAAAAGTAGCTTTGTAAATATTCCATTTAGTTAATATAAAGTTAGAATGCATTTTAAATTATTGTAATCCTCTTAAAATTCTTAAATACTACTTTCAGGCTCTTGACGTAACATAAACAATTTTCATATGTGTAGACTTAATTTTATACTGATTTTAAGTAATAATGTATACATAAATGTGCCATAGCCCTTTGTGTGCTCACAGTCTTTGAAAGACAGTTTTTTAGTAAATTGTAAATAATGCTCTTAAGTTCTAGAACAAATATATGTTGACCTTGTTTTCGCTACCGTATCCTAATTATCGAATGGTTCATTTTACAGCCTGACATAGGAACTTGGAATGCACACTTGAGGGCCCTCACTTAAGTGCACACTTAATGGTAGAGACTGAATCAGTCATTAGGTCTTTGCTTTTAGTCATAGCTTGCTCATTTTATGTATTGTTATTTGGTTTTGCCTTAGTCATTGCTTGCTGATCTTTTCAGGCAAGAAGTAATTTTCCCAGATAGTTGTGACATGAAGCCTGTAGAACAAAGTCCTAAAATTGTCTATAATTTGAAAGTTGCTTTATTAAGCACGTACACCAAGATGGAAGTTGCCTAGTGCACCTTTTGGAATCAGTAGGATTCAAGGTGGATACCTAATCTGCTCCTATACTTTTTTAAAAGAGAACTTTAACATGCTTTGTATACTTTAATCAATAAAATATAAGAGCTTAGAGAGTAAAACTCTTGTAATTTTGGCAGTCTGGAAACACCCTCACTCTCAGTGTAATCAGGTGTCCCTCAACGAAAGAGATTTTTATCTAAATCTCCAAACTTAGTTAAGTCTGTGTTTTAATTTTAGTAAAGCATATCGTTCAGTTTGAGTATTTAGATGAATGTAGTTATGTTTCACACTTAAACTAATTTTATTCTATATTTAATATATTGATAGCTTAGGTGTAAAACCATCTGTACATAGTAAAGGCATAATGCAATTAGTGATGTAGGAAAAGTTGGAGCATAAAGCTACTGGTGGCCTGAAAAGAAATATGTCTTGGCCCTTATTTTAGAAGTCACAATGTTTTATTCATACATTCTTGTTTTGTATTGGGGGAGGGGATAGCTAGAATGTGTTATGAAATTTTTGGAAACCTTCCTAGCATTAGTTGGGAAGTTGGCCTTGAAATGCTGTCATGGTCAGCTTCCTAGAATTCACTTGTTTGTAGAATATATATTTTGATTGTCAGTAAAGATAACAACTTTGTATTTTTTCTGCACTTAATTCGTGTAATTAATCCATACAACAGAGTTTTCTATAACATGGTGAAGTCGACAAAAGACGTAATTTCTCCTACCTATTAATCTGTGCTTGCAATATTTCGGTAATTTTATTTAAGCCATCAATAGTAAGCAGCAGAAAGCTGCAAATTTCAGTTTTGTTTTTGCTCATTACATTTGTAGTGTGAGTGTTCATTGGTTTTCTTTACAGAAAGCTTGTAGAATTTTCTATTTGCTGCATATACCTATTTAAAAAATACAGTCATTTTTTAGCTTTTGTGGAAGCAGTTATTGCTTACAAATTGCACGATGATTTTATAGTGTGTCTCCATTACTTAGCAAATTGTTCTTTTCAGGGTTAGTGGTTCAGTTGGAAAATGCTTGAAAAACGAGCTCTAAGCACTTCATCAAGCACAGCAAACACGGTATAAAATTTTGCTATTTGAAAATTATTAAGTGTAACGATACCAATTGAATTTTTTTTCTTCTAAGAGATACCTCACTTAAAGGAAAGCACAGCTGTACTGTATTTAAACGAATTCTAGGAAATAATAAAAAGTTGGTCTGAAATATTTCGTTGCCATCACGTTGCTTTCTGTGATTGACAGAACGTTTTTTGTGTTTTCATCCTCACTCTCTGAAGTATTTATTGCTGTTGACATGCCAGTATAATTCTCTCAAATGACAGAAAGTAGCTGCAAAACAACTGAGTCCGTGTTAGCTCAAGGCAACAGGTTGAATGACTACTCTGAAACCATAGGAAAAACCTGTGAAAAACGATCAGTGCATTCAACAATTTTTAATACTTTGCCAATGATGTACAGTCTTACTGTCAGCATTGCTGTGGTTGCATTACATGACACACAAAACTGTCCTCTACCTCACGTGAGATTTAACAGATATTTTATATGGTTTTAGTAAACAAGATGCATCTATCTGGTCACTTAGTTTACAAATTTTGAATTATATTTATTGCAACATGACATACTGTGCTCTTAGCTTATACCTCAATTGTATTTTGTGCTGTTATCCATTTCCATGCCTTGTAAATACCTGTATAGATCGTGGATTCAAAAACAAATAAAGAACTGTAATGTCAGAACACTTGTCTCTGTCGTATTTTTGAACACTGACTTCTAAACTTGGCTCTTGGAAGGTGTTTAACTCGGGTCTTTTCTGAGGAGCCTTCCTTGCTTTGATTACAGTAAATTAAAATCTGATTACACTGAAACTTGTTAGCAGAGCTCCCACAGCCTGCAGCAGGTCCCCAGTTCTCTAAAGAGTATTTTAAGCTAAATCTACAAGATCAAAGCCTTCCCTCCCCATGGATCCACTTTCTAAAGCTCTTATGATTCTGTAAAGGTATTGGCACCAAGCTTTCTATGTATCTTGGCATAAATTTGGTGTTTATACCTGAAAATAGAACTCCTTGCATACTTGGCAAGTTCTCTGGTGCCCAGCTTTGTTGCTACTTGACTGCTCAAGCAATGTGTGAGTTGTTCACAGCTCTCTTCCATAACTCAATAATAAATGAGATTAAAAACACGCATTGCCCGATAAAATACTGAGATTTATACAAAGTTAAAATCAGAAATGAGAATTTTACTGTATTTGCTGAAAAAATAGTTATTTCTGATGGCAAGTGACTCTCAGGAGTTCTTAGTTTTTGTAAACCATGTGGTCATATTATCTTAACATTTTCGTGTATCATCAAGGAGCTTAAATAGCAGAAAAGTCAGAGTAGGAGAGGGAAGGAACAACAGAGGAGAAAAGAGGGAGCAGCTCCTCTAAACTGCATGTTCTACAGTAATTTATTTACATTGAGTTTCCATCACTTAAAACAATAAACTGCTTTCTGTTGGTCACTTAACCTCCCCTATATTGTAGTAAAATATAACTCTTGCTACTAATTATATTTTGGAGATTTTCTGGGGCATTTTATTCATACTGCGAGGTTTTTCTTGGCAGGTAAGAAAGCACCTGCATATCCACTCCCTTTGCTATTTTTTCTTCCCCTCAAATCAGTACAAAAATACTTTGTCATTGTATTAAGGAGCTGCTCTCCCATATAGGAAATCCTGATGGTGTTTCAGATAGTTGCAAACCCTTAATGCTACCATGTGCTTGCCTGTATTTTGCAGATAAAAAGAGAAAGGAGCAGTATGAACCAGGATAAAGATGACAATGATCAGCTCAGCCTTCAGTATAGAACAGAATTAAGAACTGACTGTACCACTTAAATTTGTTCATTTCTGCATCCCATTGTGCTTTTTCATACTGCTGTATTTCCAAACAGGGAAGAAACCAACAGGCTGAAAATGTAAAGAAAAAGTTCAAGGTGAGTCATGTGGATGAGAAAGCCATGGGGTTGTTGATAGCTTGGGTAGCTATGACTAATTGCAATGCCTGTCTTTTGTCAGAGGGAACAATGAGGATCAAGGAAAAACTCTGACAGTGAAGGGTAAAAAGATTGATTTTTAAGGAGTTCACACTGTTGCTGGAATAAATGCCTGTGTAGCACTCACTTTTTAAAAGGCAGCTTTTAAGACTATTGCCCAAAATGTATCAGCTTATTTGGCATATAGCTGGCAAGTCATTCCTTATTTTACTGATCATGTAAATCATTGTCCACTTGTCTCATACCAACTTACATTCACTTAACTGTTGGTGGTGTGATTTACAACACTGACAAAGTAGTAAATGTCTCCTGTCTCTCTTGACATTGATGAAATAATTCACACTGTGCCCTGTGGGCACCAGCTCGAGTTCTCTTGAATAGTGCTGGTTACCAAAACGTCAGATTTACTCCTTGCTCCTGCATACTCCTTGATAAAAACATTTGTTAAAGATAACATGAAGATTTTGTGGTTAAGGAAACCAAACATTAAAAAATGAATTATGGAAGGATGTGCAACATTGTGCATTAGGATGTGCATGCACTATCACTGTGTAAAATGATCCCAAACTGCAGCTTTGGGATGAAATTCGTCATCTTTTGAATTCAGAAGGTGACATGTGATCTGTCCAATGCCATTGCTCAGTCCAAGAAGTGCAACAACACTAGTTTCACCCCAGAGATAACAAGTTTATCTCCTGAATATAAATAAGCAGGAATATTTTTTTTAGGGGAAGATTAAATCCATCTAGAATTGAACCCTAGACAACATAAAAGTGGTGGTTAGATGTCAGTAACAGCATGCTCCACCTGAGGTGGGTGCAGTAGGAGGATAAGCTGTGCAGGAAGGTGAAAAGATGTCAGGAAATTTCATGGAAGGCCAGCTGGCAGCTTGGCTTCACAGAAATACCATAAACCAGGTATAGGAAAAACTCCAGGAGTAACCAACAATATAAAACAAATGTGAAAACAACTATTAAATTTATATTTATTATAAAATCTTCTCTTTAAAAAGAATTTTCAACTATTTTGGTAGTGCTCCAGTGTTCAGATGAAGCTTTGACAGAAAACTGTGACCTCATGTCCTTGAATTTTGGATCTAAGGAGCAGGTGACAAAGCTTAGGATGCTCTTGTTTGTATTTTGCCCATTATTTGTTAAAGAATGGGAAAAAATCCCTTGGATGAGGAGCGGGATATATTTAATTCCTGGCATTTTAAACTCGGAGAGGAGTTTCCAGTATTTCTGTCTCCCTGACAGCTCTAGGAGTGAATGAGATTCATTGTTGTGTCACTTTCTTGTGCCTTTTCCCTGCCCGTGCAGCGCAGACAGCTCTCCACTAGTGGTCTCTCCAGGCATGTGGCATCCGCCTCATTCCAAACCTTCCCTTCGCAAAACCAGCAGCGCTGGAGGAGCGATGGAATATCCTCAGGGATGTGCTGGCACGCGAGAACACGCATACGTGTTGGGAAAATACAGAGCGAAGTTAGGAAAATAGCCTGCCTGTTTCTCCTGATGCAGAACGGGAGGATCTGAAGTTTCTCCACCTCTTTGAAGTGGGCTGCTCCTGTTTTACCAAATGTACTAAAATTCGTACAGCAAATTTACTCAGACTGAGAGTCTGAGTTAAAAGCTGCTCATTTTAATTTGAGCATTCAAAAATGGGACTAAGGTGCTGTTAAACACGTGTTTAAGACTCAGTGAGTGCAAGTTAATATTTCTGAAAGCCCAGGTACAGCAGAGAATGCAGTGATGGGTCTTTCATATTCTTACAATTACTGGAAACATCAGGAAAGACCCAAGATTGATTCTGTCCCTTTCCTGCAGCTGTGCTGATGGCTTTGATGAGGTGATCAATTCCACCTCATGAGTAACTCTGTCCAGCACGTTTCTTCCCTTTACATGAGAGGGTACCAGTGTGACTATTACAGTTCAGCTCACAAACACTGCCTTAATTTTTCTCCCTCGATGCTAAATTTCGAATAGTCAGGCTGTTTGCATTTGAATAAACCCCTCTGGTTTGTTTTCCAAGCACGGTTGGGTGTGATTGTGCATCTCCTCCTCTCCACACCCGCCTTCCCCTCGGACGCTCCGGATGCTCTGGCAGAAGTTGGGGCTCCCCACTTGCTCCTCCCATGCTTTATGGGGCTGGAGGCAGCTCTGACCCCTCCCAGGGACGGAGCTGGGCAGAGGCAGCCGAGTGCTTGCAGCAGAGCCTGATCAGGGACCTGGTCCTGCCAAACCCCATCCCTCCTGCTCCAGCAGCAGGGATCTCGTCGAGTGGCTCCGCTGATCGCCCGTGGGCATTGTCCTGTCCAGCTCTCCCCACTAAAGGACAGAGATGGTGGCCACCTGCCTGCACCTGGCTGGATTTGTCTGCAGTTTTGTAGGGTGGATCGGGGTGGTTGTGGCCACGGCCACCAACGACTGGGTGGTGACATGCGGCTACACCATTACCACCTGCAGGAAAATGGATGAGCTGGGATCCAAGGGGCTGTGGGCAGACTGTGTCATGGCAACAGGTCTCTATCACTGCAAGCCCCTCGTGGACATCCTCATACTGCCAGGTACGTGTGTCCCATCCTCCCCTCCCCACCCTGAGTGAGGGCTGAAGCACTGCCCTGAGCAGCGCAGGTGCTGCTGCCACAGGAGTTGATGGTGAAGCTCCTTCGGCTCCATCAGCACAAGAGGTGATCCATTAAATGCACTAAAGAAGGTGAATGATAGCTCTTGACGTGATTCTCATTGATTTACACCTGGTTTTAATCGTACCCAGGTCTTGTGTTTCCTGTGGCTACTAAAATCCCATTCATGTTTAATCACTGCTCTTAGTAAAAGCTCACTGTTCCTTTCACATCTTGGCTCTGGATTGCACTGCAAAACACACAGAGAACACTGAGGTGTAATGGAGCATTTTAAGGGGATGGTGAACTATTACAAATGTTAAGGTTTGATTCCTTAAAGTGATTTGGAGCATAATGAATCTTTCAGTATTTATTATTAATGCTGCTATGGCTTTTAATGTTTCAGAAGATCATTAGTCTTGATGGTCTTGTGCTTGCCACAGGTTCTGAGGCAAGACAGAACTTTTACACAGCAAACAGATCTAACTACATTTAGCTTGATATTTTTTTAATGATGTAGTAACTTTCATCTAGCTTACTGTAAAGCAAAAATTAAGCAAGGTGTTTAATCAGCATTAACACATCTTTTGAGCTGATTAAACCTGCCAAAGTCTTGTGAGATCTGCTCCCTGTAAGTTTAGTTAGTGATCTTGCCTGTTTCAATCACTGCTCACTCTGTAGCACTTCATTCTGCTGTGTTTTAGATTGCAACTCCTCTACGATGTCAGAGGTGCCCCTCTCAAAGCTGACAGGGCAGAAATTACCATTCCTTGACATTTTCTTTCATGTTTCCTTATTTATTGGTTTAAATTGTTGTGAAAATAATTTTACAAGAGGTTAAAAATATTATTCCTGAATTTCTCTCTGTTACAGAGCGTGGTCTGTGTCACACACTGCTAAGCAATGTTGAGACTCTCATTCTTCTTTTCTCTATGTGAGCTTAATTTTAGTAAGTTTGCCTTCCTTACTGCTACTGTGGTTAAATCTGATCCAGCAGAGAAGACAGAGGAAGGTTTTGCCCCAAAGAAGCAGTAGGGAATGCAACTTAATAAATAAGTGAATGGGTCTTGCAGCAGCAGAGAGCAAAGCTTCCCTTGAGCAGAAGCAAGTCACAAACCAAGATGTTTCTGCCTGTAGCCTGTTTGATAACCACAGCTTGGCACGAGGGGGAAATTTATCCTGGTGTACCCGGTAGCTGAAATATATTTAGAGCCTTTTGTTGTCGGAGTCAAGTCTTTGAAATGAATTTGTTTGCATTCTCACTTACTTGGGATTGATTGCACAGAATCCACACTGGGTACAGCCATCTCCTTTGTTTAGGGTCTCCTTTTATGCCCTGAACTCCTCAGGTAACATTGTTTTTAAGATTCCTCTTGAAAAAATCAAGGAAATATTCAGTACACACAGTGCCTGCATTTCCAGGAACAGTAAAATCCTCATTCCTGGTGTTGTACCTGTGTGTCAGTGGGATGTGCTCGAGGACCCTCTTTGCTGGTGTTGGTTGAGGCATCATGAAATTCCATGTCTGCCTCTGGCAGCTTCATTTTGTTATTAAGAGGGGACAGAGAGCCAGCACTCTCTATGTGCTGAGTTTGTCCTGAAAACTGGGGGAGGTCACCAGGCACTGGGGCAAATCTAACATTTGTCCTTTTTCTTTTGCATGCAAGTAACAACCTGGTTTAATTTATTTATATGTAATTTTTGTACAGTATATATACATTACATACAAAATATATAAAATTTAGGTATGCATAATGTATATAAATACTTTAAAAATCATATATTATGATACATAGACGCTCCTAGAGTGGCAGAAATGTCGTGGTCCTGCCCAGCACCCCCACATCCTCATGTCCCTGCTATTTCCTGTTGCCTTGTTCACAGGGACAGGTAGGAGAGGAAGGGGAGCTGATGAAGTGCCAGGAGATCCTGTGATGTCCTTAGGGACCCAGAGGAATAATGTGGCCCTTGGTTAGGCAGCTCAAGCAGCTCTGCAAGGTACAGTCTTCTCCCTAAGGAAGGGCTGTGCCAGTGGTCAGCTCAAGCCACGGATCTCCTCTGAGACCCCACAGCCAGGCTGAGCTCCAGCTGGGATGGGGCTGTGGGTGAGGAGTGTCCCTCCTCCTCCTCCTCCTCCTCCTCCTCCCAGGCCAGCAGTGCTCATTGCCTTGGGATAGCTGCTGGCAGCTTCCCATGGACCTGCACTGTGTGTAGTGGGTCTTCAACTATTCAGCCCTCTGAATGATGGGAGAGTCTTTGAGACTTCAAATTCCTGTTATTTAATCTTGAAGACTTTAAATTCTTCTTAAAATTCTTTTTAAAATTCTTTAATCAAACTTTTGCTATGAAAAGATATAGGGAAACTCCTTCCTGTCCATTTCTCCTACTTTCCCCTCCCATATTTTCCAGCTCCATGATTTCTCAGTGTCTCTCTGGGAAGAGCTTTTGTTTTCTGGGCAGTGCTGTTTGCTTGCTTGTTTGTTGGAAAACTGTGAGACTGCACTCCCCGTGTTCATGCACCCCCCACTGCACTGCAGCCTCACTGCCTTGTGCCTGGTGAAGATTCAATTCTCACACAGGGATGAGCCCATTTCCCGTACTCCGTGCAAGTCTTGGGTTCTAATCAAACAGGAGCTTTTGCCCAAGATCTCCTTTTCTTGTGGCAGACAATAAACTCCTCATCCCTTGCCTTGCCCACAGGGTATGTCCAAGCATGTCGAGCGCTGATGATCGCCGCCTCTGTCCTGGGCCTTCCTGCCATCTTCCTGCTGATCACAGTCCTGCCCTGCATCCGGATGGGCCACGAGCCTGGGGCAGCCAAGTACCGGCGGTCCCAGCTGGGAGGGATCCTCATCATCCTCCTGGGTAAGGCACCTGCCACGTGTGGAGGGCGGGAGCTCGTCCCCTGCTCCAGGACAGTGCAGGCTGGTTGAGCATGTTCTCCTGGAAGGATTTGTGCAGGCTGGGCTGGCCCCGGAGCTCTCCAGCATTGCTGCAGCCTGTGGGTGGACAAAAGGCATGGACAGGAGTGGGAGGACAAGGGCAGGAGGCAGGGAGTGAAGCAGGGTTAGAGGGAGGGCTGTGAATCCCTCTGCCTTGTGGAGTCCTCGGGCATGGATTCTCAGGGAAGGCCACTGCACATGGGCAGTGCCTACAGGCACTGATTGTGCTGGTTCCCTGTGGGAGTGATTTTTGGAAAAAGGTCTGAACTTCCAAGCTGCTTACAGGGAATGGATAGCCTCCAAATTTTCCTTGGGCATCCAAGGAAAGTAAGTTGAGGCATGTGGGAAGGAAAGCCCTTACTGAGCGGGATTGGTCCTGTGGCAACTGTAGGGGAAGGAGCATAGAGGTGGCATGGACATGGGAAGAGGGCTGGCACTGACATGGGAAGAGGGCTGGCATGTTCCCTGTGCCTCCCAACCCCCTCTGGCCAGCATCACCCTCGGCATCCAAGTTCCCCTGGGAATTTCTTCCCATCCTCGGTGCTTGTGGAGGAGATTGTTTTGAGCAGCACAGACTGTGGAGCTCATTGTCCCCCATGCAACACCTGCATGTTCTTGAGGCCTCGTCATCTCAGCAACAGCCTGCAGGGCCTTGTTTTCACCCGTCTGTGGCAGAGGAGGAGGGGAGAGGCAAAGTGGCCTCTTTGTGTGGCTCTGCTGCTCACTGGCGGCCAGCACTGACATCATGCCTGTCTTCTTTCTTCTTCTTCTTCTTTTTGTTCAAGTGGGCACTGAATATAGCTGCTCACTCGGAAGGGCTGTCCTCTGGATGCTCCTTCTGTGCAAGTGATCCCTCCTCCGTCACCTTGGGGTTGGTACAAGTCCATACATCTCGAATCCAAGGGATTGAGTCCAAGAGGCCCTACTGGTGCCTGTGGAGTTTAAGGGCACAGCTGGAAATCCTAACATCAGCTTTATAGGGCCTGCCTAGGATATCCCCACCACGAACAGTCGTGTTGGAATGTGACCTTCATCCCTGCCCCGGAACCTTGAGTCACGTATTTGGGCTTGGAAAAGCGAAAGAAAAAGTGGGGGGGTCTCTGCCTGTGAATGAGGTTCTAGTGCCAGAGGAGTCTGCTCTGATAGATTTGCCCTGCCCAGGACAGGGAGGACCAGCAGAGCTGCACTTTGCCACAAAAGCCACAAGTTTTTGGTTCCAGTCAAGGAGAACCATGCTGCAGGTCAGCCCTGCTTGCATGGCTGCCAACGTGGAGGCAGGAGGATTGTCCCTAAAAATCCCAAAGGGCAAGAGGGTGACCAGAGGACCAGCACACGTGACAAATTGCAGTGACAGTGTTGGGTACCGCTGTACCAGAACAAGTGAAACCCTCTATGCTGCAGTGTCCCACCAGGGTTTGGGGTCTGGTGTGCCACTACACCATCCCAGTCATTCTACAGTGGGACACCAGGGAGGAGAACAGATGTGAGGGGATGATGGAGACTTGTGGTGCTCCATAAGCCAGGCTCCCCTCTGCCTCAGAACATGGTTTTCCCAGTAGGTAGATCCTGTGAGGAAAGGACACGTGAGAGATCACATCTCTCACATTTGTATCACGGAGGCATTGGCAGACGAATGCTCTTTGGGTCAGATTTGGACCAAATCTTCCTGATTTTAACCCCTGTGAGCTCTGAAGCACCTACAGGTGAAGTGATTTACTCGTGTCGCTGATGCCCTGAATGATCTGGGCTGGGATCAGCAGCCTGGTCACAATGTTTTAGTCACAATTACAATAATGCTTTTCTTGTCAGATCACAAATGAAGAATAAATAAGCTTCTTTTGCTCCTAAGTTGCTTTTTATAAAAAAAGAAAGAGCAAACCAACCCACATTTACCTTTACAAAGCCCATTTTTTTCCAGGCTGATCAGCAAGACAGTCCCTTTGGAAGAAGAATAATGTACAGGGTTTAGGACTTTGACATTATTTAAGCTGATTAATGATCTGTTAGTTGCAAAATGAGGTGTCACCATTCCATTTAACAAGCACGGATCAGGTCCTGAAAGATACAATACTGACTTAAAATCCATTATATTCTACAAGTAACATGCCCTGGACTGTTTTTATTCACCCTCCCGCCGCTGAACTCTCACTCATGGTTTCCACAACCTCACAGGCTCCAGACTTTTCCTCTTAGGGGAGAGCAACACCCAGAGCTCTTGTTAAAAGAAAATGACCCCCAAAACGCTCCCTAATGCAGCAGAAATAGAGAGTGGGGATGCAAACAGGGGAGCTGGCCCCATGGCAAGCTTCACTTGCTGCTCGGGGAAGGGATGGCAGTTTGTCACTGACATTTTTTGTAAGGGAAAACAGGGATTGAAACACAGCACAGAGCCAAAAAAAATTATATACATAAAAAGTTGAAAACTTGCCAGGAAAACAATGGGCTCAGATATTCCATTGATTTTTCTGTCCACTGATAATCACAGGCTGCCGGAGTGCAACCTGTGTGCACGCCCTGCTATCCTGCTGCTGATGTGTTTATAGCTTTGCTTGATCCTATCTGACTGAGAGAATTGATTTATGGCCGAAAACAACCGTCAGCAGAGGTTTGCTCTGAGCTGGTATGAAAACATTTCACACATTGGTGTTGATGGAAAAACCCTGGCCCAGCCTGTGTTGTTGATACCAATTTAGAGGACCCCTTGCTGGTAACCAAGGGGGCATTTTCCCAATGGAGGAGAGGGACTCAGACACTGGAAAATAGATTAAATATGTTAGTGGAAATTGCTACTACAAAATAACCCATTGTGTACTAACTAAAGGATGTTAATGAGTTTTTCTGAAGACTGCATGAGATTTACTTGTAAACCACAGACATCAAGATAAAAGGATTGTTTTGAATATAGAAGAAAGAAATGGTATCTATTTTTTTCGACTAAATGCTTTGAAAGAGAAATCCATGTGACTTTGAGTCAGCAAGTCGGAATAGTTAAATTTAGATGTGAAATATAAGTATTCTTTCTTCTGCAGAAAGCCTTTAACTTACTGTTAAGGAATTTGGCAGGGACACACTGTCCCTTGAGTTAGAGTAATCCTGTTCCCTCTCCCCCAGCTCCCCAAGAACCTTCTGTGCTTCTTGTCTCTGTGCACGTCCATCTGACTCAAATATATCTCTAATGTTGAGTATTAAGAGTTTCAGCTCAGCAGACTGAGCTTCTGCAAATCCACAGTTAAAAAGGACTTGGAAACACTGTGAGCTGGGATGTATCCCTGTGGGTTCACAGCAATCTGATTGAGCAAGGACATCCACGCCACGCAGTGCTGAGATGATTTTTTAGGTAGAGACAGTGGCTTTTACGAGATTGCCTACTCCAGCTGCAAAAGGCAGGCAGGATTTCCATACATGTGTGCTCCAAAGCAGGCCTGTTTTTCCAACTGACTCGGTTGCTCTAATAGAAAATATTCCTTCTCTTTGCAGATCTTCTTTTATTTTTCTGCTAGACTGTATTGGCTACAGCAGTTCTACTGTCTAAAGATTTCTTGTTTAGAGAGAGGCAAAGGGTCTCTTGACATTAGCACAAGAGAAGGGATAGTAACTTCTATCCACACTCCTTTTCCATGTAGGCAGCCATTTTAGAACTTGAAACTTGCCCTAAAACTCCTTTTCCAATCTCTTTGGGTTTCTTGGCAAATCATCTTTTTTTTTCAGCCTTTCCCTGTAGTACAACCAGAACAAAATTTGAGCCCATGGAGAGATATTGCAATTGCTGACTGTCCTTTTCCCATCCCCTCAGAGGATTTACAGCCCAACCTAATCTATGCAGAGCGATGAAACCCAGTCCTGTTGCAGGGCATTCCTCTTGCTCAGCAGCGGGGTCACTGGTGACTGACGGCAGCTGGTGGCCTCTGAGGACAGAGAGGTCAAGTGAACCCATGCAAAGCCCTTGGCTTGTGTTTCACAGCTTTCTGGTATTGTCAGCATTAAAATAAGGTGGTTTTACATGTAGTGGAGCCACATGCACAAGAGATGCCATTGTGTGAGCATCCCTGAGAGCTCTTCTCACCCCAGTGCAAGTGTTTGCTTCGGTCCTGTCTTGTGGGGGAGGGTCTGGAGAGATAAGGCTCTTACAGTCTATAGACAAAAATATATATATTTACTGCTGACAGAGAAAGAAAAGATGATTGTGTTTTTTCGGACAACAAAGCAGCTTTGTTCCCAGAGCCCATTAGAATGCTTTGTGGATTCCCAACTGATACATTTTTGTTTTAAAGCATTGGAGGTTCACGAGCTCTTTGCAGGACCACTCCACACGCAGGAGAAATGCTCTTCTCCCCTCTCTGCCTTCTCCAAAATTCCTTCCAAAGCTGCGGGGCCCTTCCTTTGAGGAGGCCCAAAATTATTTCTGGCTTTATAAGCATCCTTCAAATGTTCTTCTCTTTTCCATAAGAAAATATTTTCTCTCACAATAACTGCAGCTTTTGGGATGGGTTTTTTGCTGTACCGGCCAGGAGCTACAGTTTGTTCTCTGCTTTAACTAAACAATTTTATTTTTAATCTCACCCCTTTCTTTTTCCCTCTTGCAACCTTAACTTTCTGACACTGCCTCCAGATACCTTTTAACACGGTCGGTGGAAATCTGTAACGCTGCCACGGTCCTATTATTGTTTTGCTCTGATTCTCTGATAGCCACAAGGATGGAGTCCTGCACAGCTTGTCCCAGAGGCAAGTAAATATTGACAGATTAATTCTTCTCAGATGTACAGGCCATCAAGGAGTATTGTTTTAGGACCTGCTCCTGGGAGGTGATTAACACCATCAACTCCCGTTGCCCTCGGTGCATGTGGGGACTCTGTGGGGAGTGTCTCCCTCACATGTCCCCTCACAGCACCAGTGCAGCTGCCTTCCTGCTTTTTGTGGAAAAAACCCCTATGGAATTTCAAGTAAAATGTGAAGCCTGCAGTCATTTTTTGACCCGCTGTAGCCTCTAGATAGGATCCTGGTTTTGCTTCTGCAGACTCTTCAGGTCCCATTTTTATTCAATTCAGTAAATGTCTGGAGAGCCTTGCTGGGTTTGTCCCCATCGCTTGATAGAAACTTTCCACAGGGAAGTGGAATCTGTTTTCCGGAGTTGTGAGGCATTTCCTTTTCCATAAAAAAACTCCAGCAATGCCTAACTGCCCCCTATTTTGTCCCTGCTCATTTTCAGCTCGTATTTAATAAACCCTACTCTTCCTTAGAGTGCTGGGGTATTTTGGTGATGCTTATGTGACCACTCAGTAGAGACACTGCAATGATGAGGATTGACATGGGCTGAGGACACAGCACGTGAGTCCATGTGGAAATAGGGATTTAAACCAGTTCACACTTCTCCACAGATTTTATTCTCTCACTGATCCATATGGTTTTCATGGCCTTGCTTCATGTCTAATCTATTCCTATTTCTTCACCTCTCCAGAACATCAGTTTCAGGGATGCCTCTCATTTTTCCCTCTTAGAAGATATTTCTAGGGAACAAATCTGTTCCCCTTCTAATAAATATATCAAATAGTGTCAGGCAGCAGTTGTTTTTCCTTCTTGTTGGTGCCTGAGAGAGATGGCTGCTCTATCTCCATCTCTCACTCCTGAGGCTCCCATCTTGCCTCCTGCTTGGAGATCTCTTGGACCCAGCCCTGATGCCGCTGCTTCTGGGTCCCACCATGGGCCTGGAAGGGAGGAGGGATGGGTTTCCTCTCTGTCCCCAGCTGCGTGCTGTGTGTCCCGTGGCAGGGTGACACTCTGGAGTCCCCTCCAGTTCGCAACCCTAACGCTGTCCTTCCCCTCTGTCCGCAGCCATGTGTGGCGTGGTGGCCACGATCTGGTTCCCGGTGTGCGCCCACCGCGAGACCACCATCATGAGCTTTGGCTACTCGCTGTACACGGGCTGGATCGGCTCTGCCCTATGCCTCTTCGGCGGCTGTGTCATCGTGTGCTGCTCGGGAGACGCGCAGACCTTCGGCGAGAACCGCTTCTACTACGGCTCGGGATCCAGCTCGCCCACCCACGCCAAGAGCGCTCACGTGTAGACGCCCCGGGGACGCCCCACGGCTGCCGTCGGATGCTTTGGCTGGTGGGTCCGTGTGCCCTGGGTTTGCTTCTGCTGACACGCGCGGCTGTCAGGCTCCCAGGGGGAGATTTAGAAAAGCAGCACAAATGTCTGGTAGTTTGAAGCATTATTCTCCCCGTCTCTTCCTCCCCTTTTCTCTAGAAAGACAGCTCCAGCCAGCCCTACCTCTTGGTCCTCCCCGTTTTGTCCCGACCGCCTGACCCATCTTCTTGCAGCCAGGATGGTTTGGGGTTGTTGTGCGGGTTATAGGGATTTATCTTCTAGCTCCCCTGATTATAGGAGAGTTTAAAGCAATAAAACAGAAATGAGAGACACTTTCCCACTGTTAGGAGGACTCTGACAGCTTCTCCCCGCTCCTCACTGTTTGGCTTCCCCTGCTCAAGGTCACGGCTCTGGCATGGCTGGGGAGGGAAGATAGGGAGGAAGGCTGTCCTCTCCCACCAGGCAAATGTTTCTCTTTTGGAACAAGAGGAGGGGATTTTTCTGCCTTTCTCTGTAAATACTTTTGTATGAGTCTGATCATTTTAGTAACAGTATTTCCCTCACCCCCACAGTCATCAGTATGAAGGAAACCGAACCCAAAGGTCCTAATGACATGGTAGATAACAGTGCCTTTTTAAATAGTTATAAATGACTTTGGGGGCTCTAATCCCTGCCCTCTGGTTTAGTTTCTTTTTGTTTTTCTTTTGTACAGATCATTTACTAAAAAATGTATTTTTACATTTTTTTAAACGCCTTTCTTTCTTCCTCTAAGTTTGTGTTCCATCTTGCCTCGTTAAAGCAGCACATTTTAACATGCAGTATAATGTACCTGTTACAATTCTGGTGAGTACTGATGATGCCTTTGTACTTTCAGTGAAATACTGTACAATAAATAACAGAGTACCTGCAACCTCCGACTTATTTTTTTTCCTTCCTTCCTGTGTGTTTCCATAGCCAGTTTTCCCATGACAGGGGTTTGCCAATGATTTTGAAGATTTTTTTTTTAATAGCAGTTCAGGATGAAAAATTCTGCTCTGCTGTGGCATTAAATGAAGAATATTTAAACCATGACTAATCTTCCTGCATGGGGCTGTCCATTGTCTTATCCTTTCAATGTTCCCACTAGCTGCTTGTACCTATGGTAGCCACTTGTGGGATTCTTTACATTGGGAAGAAATAGAAAGCCCCTGAAGTGGTGGAGATGACCCTGAGCACTGTGAAGTTGAGACCTCGAGTTGCTGCAAGTGCTCTCAACTGAAGTAGGAGCCTGATCTGGGGTCATTGCTCTGATTAAAACTCTGTAAGATCAAGATCTAACTCTGTCCTTACCAGAGGCTGTAGCAATTTAATTACACTGATACAAAATCCCATCTGTTCCCAGAGATGTTAACTCAGTTCAAACAATTTGTGTAAGCCAAGAGAAGGAAAAGAGGAATAGCTGCTGTTCAGACGTGGGCGAGGGGAGAGCCCCAGTGGAAAGGCAGGAGGAGGAGAAGGGTCTGAGCAACCAAGTTTTTGGGGGTGAAGAAGAGTGGGAAAACAAGAATGTCAGTCAAACTTCGTGCATTCGGGACTGTCCTCGGTCTGCTTCAGCTGGAGAAACCAAACTGAGTGACACAGCCATAGGCAAGGATGCTGCAGCTCCCACCTCTCCCCTCGTCCACGTGGGAAGCTGGAGCATTTCAAAGGAGCCAGAGGGAGGCTGGCTGTGCTCCACAAGGACGCTTTGCCTGCCTGGCCCAGGGATGGGCAGCAGCCCGAGCATCTGCTGCTCATCACAGCGAGCAGCCTTGAAGGCGGCTCTGTTGTGTGAGCTGCACATCGCAGTGCACTGTCCCCAGGGCGGGCGGTGGCAGGACACTTGTGCCCATGACATCACAGGCAGGGCACAGGCTGTTGTTGTACGCGCCGCAGGACGCTCTCAGTGCTGCCATTGATGTGCGGCTGCCCCGGGCGGAGGGGGGCACAGACGTGCCAGCTTGTGCAGGCTGCCCGGGGATTGTGGATTGTGCCCGCGGATTTACTCGCTTAACCCCGGCACCGACTGCGGCGTGGGACCCCTCGGAGCAGAAATGCGCCGCAATGCTGCCCTGCAAGCAGCCCTGGAGCAAACTGGGAGGGAAAAGCACAGGAACACCGGCGTCGGATGCTCAGGGGAGGGTTTTGGTGCCGCGGGAGGTGCGTGACCTGATTGGGAAGGAGCCCTGCCAGGCAGCGCTTAGGGGATTTTTCTGCTGCCCACACCCTTGCGATGCACCTTGTCCCTTCCAGTCTCACCCGTTCCGTGATCCTCATGCACGTGGTGCTGGGGACCCTTGGCAGGGGATGGTGCTGGGGCTCTGCGTGCTCTGCTCATAGTCACAGGTTACCAGCATCCGACCCCAAATCCAACCCTTAAAAGGCCCTGGGAGAGCGGCTCAGAGGCAGGAAAAAGTTTTATTTCAGGGAAGAGAATTAAAAACCAAACAAAACAAAACAACCCCACAGCAGCTGCAGGGGAAATGTACATCTGCAGCTGTGGGGTGTGAGTAGATGGGGCCAAGAATACGATGGGGTATTAGTGCTAGCACCACAGAGGGGAAGTATTCAGAGGAAGCACATAGAACATTAAACTCTTCTAATTTTTAAAGGATCAAAGCTGAAACACCTGCTTTGTGTCCTCCCAAAACACCCTGCTTCCCTGTGGGGCTTTCATGGTCTGGATTGGCCACAGCACTGTTGGCTCATGAAGGCTTTTAGTGCCCATTTGCTGATCCAAAGGCTCAAAATAGGATCAAATATAATTGTCCTGAATTGAAAAACTGCTCCACACCATTCCCAACACCAAGTGTGGAGTGGTAGCTGTGAGCTGTGGTGGTCACCCCGGTGTGGAGGTGATGGTCCCTGTTGCCCAGCAGAGCTCTCCCCAGCTGCACCAGGACCAGCTGGAGCTGCTGATCCCATCCCCATGATGGGGAGAGCACCTGGCAGGCTTCCCACCCCCCAAATAACAGGGACAGCCCCTCCTTGGGGGCATGCTGGAGGCCCTGAGCACCCCAAAGGGGACAGGCAGCTGTGTCTGCCTCTCCACAGCCCCGCTGCCCATGCAGGGAGGGGACAGTGCTGTGACACCTCAGTTCCCCCAAGGAAAGGTGAGTGCCAGTGGATGGGAAGACACTGGGGCACCCCAGGCCTTTGCACTGCAATAGTCAACCTGTGCTCATTGGTTTTAGGTCTTTTCTTTCTTTTTTTTTTTTTTGTTTTTGGTGGTTTTTTGGTTATTTTTATTGTGTAAATGGATAACCATTTTCTCTCACAACACTGCAAGTAAATAACAAAGTAGGCTCACTGAAACGGATCTTCTAAAATGGAATTTTTGAAGCACTTAAAGCAAGATTTTGTTAATCTCTAGCTTCAATTTAGCACTGAAAAAAATCAGACCTTCAGGTACTGATTGGCTTAAAAAATTTAAAAGGGAGTTTTTTATTAGTATTATTTTTTGGTTTAGTCTTTCATTTAAAAGATTTACATTACTATGGGAACAAATACTAAGACACATTTGTCTCTGGCTTTCTTTACAAATCCCTCAGCTCTTCTTTGATTTTTAAATGTAAAGGCACACAATAAAGCTTTATGCGTTTATTAAAATATACAGATTTTGGTAAATTTAGATTTTTTTTTCTTCGTATCTTGATTATATATACGTATTATATGTATAGTTGTCAACAACACAGTCATTGGAAAATAAAAATCACTCCATAACATATCTGCATATTTTTTTTTTCTTTCTCATGACACACTACAAGATCCCATTGTACAATGCACCAATGGGCTTCTGGAAACCACAAAAAAAAAACTGGATAGAACAAACTGCTTTTAACAAATACACCAACTTCATACCAGAACTGCAGAGAATTGTTACACCAGAAAGTACCACCTGCAAAAAAAAAGCAAGATATACATCAGAAAGACTGAACAAAACGAAGTGGAGGTCATTTACAAGCTGGATTTACAACATCCCTTGTTGTTGGGGTGTGATTTTGCTGCCATGTGGAGGATGCCGGAGTGCTGGGCCTTGGACCGAGGGGTCGTGACCACGTGGAGTGAATTCGTGGAGGGGCTGAGACCTTACGGAGTCGGCCTGGAAGGTTTGAGGTATTTATGCTCCATCTGTGCCATGCACTTGGCCTCTCAGGGCATGTGCCACATGGAGGGCAGGCAGGCATGGAGGGGCTTTGTGCCTCTCACCAGGGGTGGGAGCAGGATGGTACCGCTCTGCCGTGTCTTCCTGATGGTTCAGGCTGGATTTGGGGTTACAGCAAAACAAACACTTGCACCTCTTCTCAAACCCTGACCAGCAGTGCCCAGAGGCGATGGACACACCTGGACATTTTGCCTTTGCAGCCTTTGCTTGTGCCCACTGAAGAGCCCAATGCTGCTGCAAGAGACAGCACGTGAGTTCCCAGAGGCTGAACATGCACATCTCCCAGGAACTGCCGCCTGGAACAGGGAGCAGGGATCCTGTAAACCAGCCCTTAGCCACAGGCACACCCAGGCAAGACCCAGCCTGTGGCTTGGCCATCTTCCCCTTCAACACCTCTGTTGTGTGGGACGTGGTGGGCTCAGGAGGAGAGTACAGCTCCCACCCCCAGCACAGCGAGGGCTGACGGCAGCCCATCCACCTCAGGCAGTGCCGTGGCACCAAATGCTGTTCCCTGGTGGTCCCAGGATGTGGCACAGCCGTCTTGCCCCAGCAATTCCCTGGGAGGGGAAGGAGAATGGATGAAAGGGAATGGGGGCAGCCAAAAGGCTGCTCAGATCCAACGGAGAGGTTCCTACAGACACCAAAAGCAAGGGGTCAAGCCCTTGTCAAATTATACGGCGTAACTAGAGCGGACGTGACGACAGACACTGGTACTGGTAACTGCCCCGTAGCAAGAGATTAAGGCTGCAAGAAGAACGGGCTTCAACTCAACAGGGTACTTGGGCATGAGTCTGTGGCTCAGCAGATGCCCAAAAACCGTGCGGAAGCAGGACGAAAACGACTACCTTGGATATGGTATAGTACAAGAGCTGGTAGGAAAATAACATCAATCTTTCTCCCTGAAAACACAAAGCCAGACCTGCGAGGTGCCATCTCTCTTGGGTACTTCTAAGGCATCGAGGAGGAGAGCAGCCAAGCGTGGGTGAGCGGTGACCGTCGCGAGAGGAGCTCAGCGCCGCCACGGAGGTTTCCCGAGCTGGCCCGTGAGCGGTGCACGTGGCAACAGCTTTTTGGTGGGACACACTCAGGATTTCTGCTGTAGAAGCATGGTAAGGGTGGACAGCAGGAGTCGATGCCAGAGCAAATCTTACAGGTCCTTTAGCCAAATCCTCACTCCCACACTGAAGCTGCCGCAGAGGCCAAACTTCCCTTTGCTTGCCCAGAGCAATCCAAGTTAAGATCTGCAGAACTGGATGCTCTTCTCCACAGAGAAAAGGACTGTAGTTTGTCACTGTTTGGGACAGGAGCTGCAGGGAAACTTTTGCAGCCCCAGGCAGAGCATCTCCATCAAGCCCTTGAGTCCCAGGAGTGAAGGGGACGGGCACAGGTCCAGGCACCCTTTGCACCTGCTTGTCCTAAGAGGGTGCCAGGTGTTTTGGAGGCCCCTGCTTCATCCAGTGAACCAAATGGTTAATGGTTCTTGGTATCCACAAGGATATTTCCATATCGGAAATCCTGCCTCTGCTGATGTTAATTGTCTCCTGTGATGCCAGCAGCAGCCTGTGGTACTAGGGTTGGTCTGGGCTGCACTGGAGCCCCTGGGATGGATACATCTGCAGCCTTTAGCAGCTGGGGGAGGATGGGAGGTGCTGTCTGATACAGGTTTTGGTTTCTATTTATTCAAAAAGACATTCCTCCACCACAGTGTTTTACACTAAGCATGCTGGGCTCCCCAACTGCACCTGCTGCTAATCACTGACCAACCCCCCCCACTGCTGACTGACGGTTCTGTGGGGACACTGGCAGCAGGGAGTCTGATGGCACTTCTGGGGGCTGTGGCCATGCTCAGGGGGTTTAACATCTACCTGCTGACCACCCCTGCCCTGCGAGCCACCAGCTCTGTTTGATTTCAGACTGAAATATGGACACTTAAGGAATGAGCAGCATTTCAGTGTTTTTCATACAGCACCCACCAAGCCAAGGTCAAAACCAGAGAATATTGTACAAGGTGCAGACAGCAGAAGGGAGACAAATTTCAGCCATCAAGTCCTCTCCGCTTGCTACCCATGGCCCAGCCCTGCCAAGACATGGCTGACCCACGGATGCTGCTGTTTTGTGAGGGCATGGATGGGTGTCTGGAGCACTGAGGGCAGAGTGAGCACTGGAAGGTGCCCAGTATGGTGAGGGAATGACAGGACAGTCATTTTTGTAAAAGACACAAAGTGGTGGAAGCAGCGCCCAACCTCAGACTGGCGGTGCTCAGAGGAAGAGTGTGTGGTCCTTGTTGACCATTCATACAAGCAGGGTTGAGCCAAGGGCGGGTCACAGCCCTCACTATGACCAGAAATGGGATCAGGCTCCCAGACGCAGATTTGGGGTGTTGGGCCGTGCTGGGACTTAAAGGCTGGACTGAGACATGGACTAATTTTGAATCACAGTATTTGGGTTTGGGATGTGGGGATGGACTTGGACTTGGGATGGGGGAAGCACTGCTGTGTGCACTGAGCCAGAACGGGCCATGGAAACACTGTGATGGAACCAAGTATGCGCCTCTGAGCTACTCCCTGGGGAGAGTGTGTCCATCTCCACTCTGTACGTACCCGCCCGTCTGTGCCTCTGGCTCAGCTATCGCTTCTAGGTGGTTCAAAGGGAAAAAAAACCACATGCCAAGAAAGTGCCAAAAATGTTAGAGTGGCATCCCACCGCTGAGGCCATCGGGTGGACATTCCCCAGGGACAATTTGACTTGTCTCCTCCTGCGGCTCCTTCCACCTCTCAACACCCTCCTGGTTTGGCACATCTCCCACTCCAGTGCCTCCACTGGTGCAGCTGGTGCTGGGAGATCAGCTGGTGCTGGGGGATCAGCCAGCATTCACCAGAGTGAGACCCAACTGGTGGAGCGGGGACGGGCCATGGGTGGTTTTGGTTCGGGGTCAACGGCAATCGCAGAGGGTGTCCTGAGGACCGGAGGTGAGCAGGGTGGTGGAGGAGGACCTGGGGAGGGTGGGGCAGGACAGGGGAGCCACGGGGACCCTTCCTCATTGCCTGGGCGGCACGGTGCCCTGCTGCCTGTCCCGCTACTCGGGTGAGTAGTCCAACTCGTCGTTGGCGATCAGAGCATCCGATGGCGGTTTGTGCCGGCCTTTGCTTTTCGACCTGCTACTTGTCCGATGGCTTTCCTTGGCCCCCGCCATTTGCTGGTACGAGAAGCCCTTGTCCTCAGAGGGACCCCAGGCCGGGTAGCTCTCGCCCTCGGGGGCGAAGGAGAAGCCGTCGTCCACGGAGAAGGGGTCGACGTCCACGTCGTAGCGCTGGTAGGTGCTCTGGTGCAGGGCCTCCTCCCGGGCGCTGATCTCCAGAGTGCTGTTCCACATCCCATAGCCAAAGTAGATGAGCAGACCTGGGGTGGGCAAGAGGGAGAAAGTTGGACTCCAGCTACCCACCAGCCCTGCTAGCTCTACCTGATCTCACCTTCCTGCACAAAAGCTTTCCCTGGCAGCAAATGTATCCAAAAATCTAATTTCCAGTGGATCATGGGATTAACCTACCCCAGACACGTGCACAGAGAAATCCAGACTCCACACGCCATGGACTAGCCATGGGCGACTGATGTGAGGTTAAATCAGGACCACACATCTCTGCCACAAAAACCAGTAGGATGTCCCACCCCCAACAGCCATGGATGGGCTGGTGGAGCTCAGCACGCCTAATGCAGTGGCTAAATTGACCCACTGTCATTGCTGGCAGCTCAAGAGGTATTCGTTGTATCCACAGGGGAAAGTGCTTAATCACAGCAGATTAAACTGATGCTTTGCAGTCATCTTTTCTCCCAGGTGGAAGAGCTTTCCCTGGATTTGCAGCTTCATGTATTGCCCTCAAGGGCCAAAAAAGCACTGAGTATGTCTTCTCCAGCCCAAAAATGCAGGTGGCAGCTCTTGCCCCATGACTTGGTTTGGAGGAGCTATGAGAGCTGCTCTATTTCTCTTTCGTTTGTGGAGTAAGTGGGTTGCAATGTAAGGCACTGTGGATATGCTGGACTTCTGGTTATGCGTCAGAAAGCCTAAATTTGGAAAAAAAAGGGTCCACAACAGAGTCTGTGAGTCCTAAGATGCCCCTACCCCAAAGTTAAGAACTTGGGCTAAAAGGAAATACAGTCTACAGATCTGACTTTCCCAGGGCTTTTGGGATTGGGCAGATCTGGGCTTTGGAAAAGCAGTGCTGAAATAGTGGTGTGGGCTGCTGCAGAGCTCAAGTGGGTGACATAGCAAGAAATCAGGCTGATGTCTGTACGAAACCTGCCTGCAAGGCAATTTCCAGAACCCGCCTACTTTGCATCAAAAAAGCCATCAAAATAGTCACCTTTGCATGGAGTCGTTCTCTTCCATGAAACTGATGTTTTCTGGAGGTGTAATTTTCCATTTAGTTGTGGTTCGGGGGCTGGATAAAATGAGATTTCTAAGAACTTCAGGATGACAAGGGGCAGATGAGAAGGACTGGGTACATCCCAGGCATCAGCCTGTGCACTCTAATTAGGGAAGTTGTTATTATTAACACCCTTGCAAAAGAGTGTCAGTTAAAAAATTAAAATAAATTAACCTGGGACTCACCCACAAAACACCAGACGGCAAATCGGATCCACGTGACTGTGGAGAGCTTCAGCATGAGATAAATATTCACCAGCATGGCGAAGGCAGGGACGAAGGGCAGACACGGGGCCATGTAGGGCAGCTTCTTGGGATTTTCCGGCTGCTGCAAGATCACAAACACCAGCACGGCGATGAGCAGGATCATCAGCACGACCAGGAGGACAGCCCACCAGCTCTGCTCGGAGATGTAGTCTGACCCAAAAATGATGAAGGAGCAGAAGATGAACATCAGGACGAAGAGCAGGAGCACGCAGGTGGTGACCGTGTGGCCGGTGGCCACCGTCGGACGATCCATTTTACCCGGCAGCCCGAGGTGGATCCGCATCGTGTAGTATCGAGGGCCGATCAGCTTCTTCAGCTTGATGAGATAGATGTTCTCAGACTCATCTGCCTCTATCCCCGAGGTCATGTCGACAGTGCCGTAATTGGGGTGATTCACGTTGTAGGCGGATTTATCGGATTTCCCAATTAACATCTCGTTATCTCCTAGCGACGGCAGATTTTTTGCCCCACAAGTGTTGGTCGGTGGGCCAGAGAACTCCTCTCCTTCGCTGCCAGGGGAGCAAGCTTCCTTCTCACAGTCAGCCAGGATGCCCTCCTTCTTCTTGGTGTGCTCCTCAGAGAGGAATTTGACGAAGCCGTCGATGTCGCTCTCGGGCTGGTACCGGAGGAGCAGGACGCAGACGGACACCAGGGTGTAGGCAAGCAGGGTGCCAATGGACATCATTTCGATCAGGTCCCGCAGGCTGACCAGCAAGGACAGCAGAGCTGCAAGGAACCCGGACACGATACAAGCCACAACAGGGGTTTCCGTGTAAGAACTGACGTGGGACAAAAACCTGGAGAGCAAAACAGTCACAGAAAGTTAAAATCACAGATCTCAGAGGTTCCCTGCTGCAATAACCTTTCCCCGGTTGCAGGGGACAGACTCAGGGATCCCTTCAGGTCTTGTTGCTTTTTGGAACTTCAATTCCAGCTGGGGACTGGCAACACTGCTGAGGTTGACTCTGGAGTTAGATCTAGGTCGGACCAGCTCTGCAATGAGCGACCAGATACTTGCAAATAAGTACCCAGATTTTATCCAAATAAACTGCTCTCCTTTGCAAGTAACTCTTGAATTAAACTTTCATCCTCATGTAATCAGAACCTCTAGGTACCAGCACCAAATGAGAAACTGTAGGGTAGACTGGTCCTGATATTTTCCCCCCAGGATATTGGTCTGGCTTGTACCCCATTCTGCACCCACTGAGTCTGTGCGTGCCCATTGCTCCCTGCAGGCCCCCCAACCCCCCAGCACAATTTCCCCTCAGATCCCAAGAGGCCAAAAATGAATGCCAGCATAGGCATGACTGACCTGAAGAGCAGCCCATCACCAGCCATGGCATAGATGACTCTGGGCATTGGGAAGAGGGAGCCCAGCAAGCTGACAGTCAGGCCAGCCACGGACCCGATGGCAATGATGAATTTGGCTGCATAGAAGCCGTGGACCACAAACATTTCCATCAGCGGGGACTCGGTGTCGATGGCATCATAGGGCACCATCAGTGTGAGGATCATGCTCACCTGGGGAAGGCGAGAGGAGCAGGACAGGGGTATCAGCAGCAGCACTGGGGGCTGCTGGAGACTTTCAGGGTGTGAGGGCTGCTTCTCAAGAGTGGAAACCCAAAAAATTTCAGGTCTGATTTGGCTTGTATCCCTATGTCCCTTGTGGAGGGGATGTAAAATGCTGGAGTTAGGACTGTTTGCACTTTGCTGTAGGGTGGTTAATCCAGAAAACTGTGGGGTCTTAGTCTCTGCTATCCAAAGGCAAGAAGGGGATGCTTGAACCTTGCTTCAGTGGTGATGCAGGAGTCAAGTGGGACTGGTGTGACTGGTGAGGCTGGTGGGACTGTCAGGGTTAGTAACACTCACTTTGGCTGCATTCCTGTGTGGGAATAATGCTGGGGCAGACCCCAAATCTAGATTGCATTGCTTGGAGCAACACTCTGGCCCTATTTGAGTCAAAGAATTTGTTTTCATGAGAAGCCCACTCCCCTGCAGGAGAGGCAGTGGGTGAATTTCTTTGAAATAGTCAGAAGAGTGTTTTTTCTCCTTCATAACAAATTTTTGCTCTTTTGCAGGGAAAATCTCTGAGCATAGACATGCTTTTATTGGGGTGCAGAGCAGTGGAATCTCACACAGCCATCCCTGCCTATCCTTCCTCTCACTTGGATCCTCTCCCATATCTCCAGCAGAGGCAGTGCTGCTTTTCCCAGAAACACAGAGAAAGGATGCTGCAATGCTGCTGCTCCTTCTTTGCTGCTCTCCTGGGTGCAAGAATAGCTGTGGATGGGGATGAGAAAAAATCTGTCTGCCACCACATCCCTGCAGCTGGCAGAGGGGTCTCGTCAGGTGACAGGAGCCTGGGCACAAACAGAGAGGAGCCTTGGCAGGCACTGTGCAGGTGCCCAGAAGGGACTCACATGATACATAAATATATATCTATATGCATACATACATATTTATGTACATTCACACCTGTGTGGGGACTACTTACAGACACATAAGCTGTCAAGCACGTAACGAGCGAGGCTGTGATGGCATAGGGGATGGAGGTGTTGGGATTCTTCGCCTCTTCTCCCGTGGTAGCAATGATGTCGAAGCCAATGAAGGCATAGAAACAGGTCGCAGCCCCTTTGAGCACCTGCGGGGAGGATCAAACATCTGGGTGCCAGGAGGGAGGCCAGCACCCAGCCAGGGAGAGGGAGCTGAGCAAAAATGGAACAGCCCAACTCTGCCCTGTCTGAGCTAAAGGATGAGTGTGGGCAGGTCAGGTGGTGCACACGTGGAGCTGGGCACTGACCCTGGGAGCACCCCTAACCCACCGATCTGGTCTGGGGAAAAGATTTCAACCTGTGCCCTGAGCCACCGGAGGCATCTGCAGCTCACCCCACAAACCTGCACCTGTGCAGTGTCTGAATCTGCTGAGAGATCCTGCCAGGGACAGAGGAGACAATCAACCAGTTTCAGGTTTGCTTTCACATTCCTCCACCCCAAATCCATTTTTATTAGTAGGGATCTGGAACATGTTTACACATTCTGCCTTAGCAAGATGTCTCATGTGGCAGCAAGATCAGCTCACAGAGGAAGCAGGAGAGAGCAGCAGCCGTCAGATGTGAGCCGCTTCCCAAACAACCTCTGTTTTGCTTGGAAGCTGCAGACAGGTTAGGAGCACACACTGGAGCACTTGGATGAGGAATTATTTGTACTGTTTGGTTATTTTTTTAATGTGATTTTTTAAAATATACAATATTAGCGAGGACATTTATAGGAGAGGAACGCTGGAGCAGGGCAAAGACTGCCTGGCTGTGAGTGAGCTGATCTGGAGCTGTGAAACCCTTGCATAGATCTTGGTAGCTTGCTGGGTGCCACCTGTCCATCACACTTCTGTCATCCCAGCTGTCCAGTGATAGTGCACACAGTAAAACTCACCTCTTTCAGGGACTGTCTGTAATTATCCTTTTTAAGTATCCCCTACGCTCATGGGGATCTAACACGTGCTTGTTGGTGGATTTACTTTTACAAACAACTTGTGAGACAATGAACCAGCTGAAAAGGATGAGACCCCCCTACTGGGTTTGATGTGTTTTGGGTATGCATCTATCTTTTAAAATGATATATTTTTTTGCCAGGAAATATTTGATGTGTTGAATTGGAGCAAAACAGGTACTTTCTATTTTCTCTTTTTCACTCCCATTGTATGGCATAAAAAGCCAAGCACAACCCAAAGGTAAATATGACCTCTGCTCACAAGTGAGCCTCAGCGCTCTTCTCCTCACTGTTGTTCTCTGGCAGAGAGGTATTGATTTACTGAAGGAAGGTGCAGGGACTGTAGAGCAGTTTGGGACCCTTTCAATAATCAAGACACTTGGTTTACTTTACTTTCTTGCTTATTTTTCTGCACAAAACCCCAGTGGAGTTGAGCAGTGTAAATCTGAGAAATTATCTTGGGTTTAGGCCAGCTGAGATATTTTCAGTCTCTATTCATCCTTGGATAAAAACCAGTGCAAGCAAGCTAAAAAAGCCAAATATGTCCAAATTCTCAGTAAGCTTTGAGGGAACATCCATAAAATAAGTACTGGCAGGTGGCATTATGAAGTGCTCAAAACAAATTCTTGAGAACATTGTTGTTGAAAACCAGCCAACAAAAGTATCTCCCCGCTCTGCAGAGGCTGAGCCAGCTCTCCGATAGCCACAGCATTTTGCTCCATTGCCTGGCAATTAGTGGCATTTCCTCGGGGATACTTTCATGTGGAGTTTGGCTCTGCAGAAGGACATTTTGGGAAAGTTTTGGGTTTATGCTAAGAGGAGTTAGGAGATAAGGGCAAAGCATTGCAGTACTCTTTGTGTTTGGCGGAGAGAGCAGGTCTGGATCCAAACCCGCCCTCCTGGTATTTGGAGGTTCCTGGCCAAAGCACAGGTGGAATTAGCAGGGCTGGGTTCTGGAGGGTGCAGCAGAAGTGGGGCATGCACACCATGAGCAAAGTTGAGTGTGAGGCAGCACTTAGGTGCTGTGTGTCCCTGTGTGCTCTCAGCACTTACCCCTGGCCATCCGAATGGCAGGAATTGCCCTTCAGCCCAGTTGTCACTTTTGATGTAGAACAGACCCGCAATCATGATGAAGATCCAAACTGCCAAGTTAATGACATTGAGCACGTTGTTCAGTCCCACCGAGTTCTTCACCCCCATGGCCACAATGATGGTGACAATGACAGCAATGACCAGAGCAAGAAGGTCAGGGTATGACTCCTCTCCTTTCCCTAAGTGAGAGAAATGAGATGTGTTACTCTCCATCCGCAGAATATCCAGGAACTCTGTGGGGCAATTTTAAACACTTTTCAGACCTTGAAGGTTTGCAAAACTCTTTGGTCTCACTGCAAAGGTATTTTCCAGAGGTCCATGCCTCCCTTAGCTAAAGCTGTTTAATTAAGGTGATAAATCTTGATGTCTCAAGACACCGTTTGGACTTTTGGGAGAGTAGCAAACCAATGATCATGTCCCAGTTTGCATAACATGTATTTACCAAGTACTCATTAAAAATCAATCACCCACGAAGTTTTCATGACACGGGTACAGGACAGCGGGATGATTTACCTACTGGTAGGATTCATGGACTGTTGCTGGAACTGCTGGTCATACAGGACCACCACAGCCCCCAGTCCATGGCAGTACTGCAGACACCAGCTTGTGCTCTCTAACAGCATTCTGTGTGTGCCCCAAGGGGACCAAGCAGAGTGTTTGCACCAGGTGAAGTGTTCCTGTGCTGCCCTTACCCTCTGACATTCGACTATTTCTGTGCATTTATTCTAAATGCCAGCTCATCCCAAAGGGGCTCAGAGTACCGTGTATCCCATCCCCTCAAATCCTGCCTGTGCGCCAGGTTGCCGAGGAGATGTACCAGAGCCAGACAGGTGGTAAATAATGAATGAAGCCTAATATCCATGTCTGACTTCTGACGAGCTTCCAATTACTTTTCAGGCCCTAATTAATGGAGGTATCTCTGCACAGCCAGACACACCCAGGCCGTTCAGCGTGCCGACGCTGTTGATCATCCAGCGGCTGATGGTGTGGTTGGCCAGCGAGTCGAACATGCTGCTGAGGGCACTGGCGCCCGCGGCCGTCCCGATCAGGTACTCCAGGATGAGGTTCCAGCCGATGAAGAAGGCCACAAACTCCCCCACGGTCACGTAGCTGTAGGTGTAGGCAGAGCCTGTGGTCTTGGGCACCCGCACGCCAAACTCAGCGTAGCAAACGCCTGTTCGGAAAAATAGGAAGCGGCATAAGGAAAACGCAGCTCGGAAATGGAAAAAGTAAAACTGCCTGCCTGGAGGTGCTGGGAGGTGTCAGGGCTGTGGTCAGCGTCAGGAACACAGAGACATCGCATGGTGACCCTCCCTCCCCAGTTTCTTGGCTGAAAAACCAGAAAAATTTCCATTAAAATCAAGTTGTGATGGGTTTTTCTTCTTGAGATGATACAGTTCAAACCAGCCAGATGTTTACATGGGATCCTGGACCAGTCCTGCACAGCCTGCACAGAGGAAGATGCCACAGGAGGGCTCACACAAGGCTACACCTCTCCCTGCCCCAAACTTCCAATCTCCAAACACACATCCTGCATTATTGCTCTGCAGATCCAGGAACAAGCACTGTCCTGATCATCCCTGCTCTTGTTCATACAAGAAGAGTTTGAAGACATCTTACATAGAGAACATAAGTTATTTTAACACTTAAAAAACATTGTATTTAAGACTTCTAAAGAATAATTGCAAAACTAACTGTGCAGAAGAAGAAAAGGAAAGCAAAAAGCAATATTTATCTGGAACTGTTTGGGAGGAGAATTCAGCAGACTTTAGTACTTTCTGAACTTGTGCACTTACTATGTCAGGATAATTTTTAATAAAAACCTGACCCTGACACATTGATGTATTAAAACAACCATTGGCTTTTATTTAAAAGGAATGGATGTACTCAGTCTCAAATTCCCCAAATATTATTCAGGACAAGTGCTGTAAGGGTCCTGCTTAATCAGTTTTACACTGATTAAGCCCCTTCCCCAAAGACCCCAGTAAAGTTCATATGTGTGAATTGGTTAAGGCTCTTACTACTGTTGAGTAAGCATGCAGTAATTATTGAGCTCTCTATCAACTGATATTCTCCATTTAGAAGATAATAATTGCTTCAAATTTGCAATCAGTTTAGTATAGAGAGGGGAATGAATAATTTATAAAAACATTATGAGGCGGCTGCTCTTACTTTTAGCGCAGTTTTTACACAGTACAAACACAGAATTGTTGAATCTCTTAAGCTGAATTTGGTGGTGCTTCTTTTCTTGGTACTGGAGGATTTTTATATTCCATTCACTGCTTAACTTGAATGAAGATTGCTTTGCAATGGGACTCTTCAAAACTTGATTTCTGTAAAGCAGCCCAACAGGAGCCACAAGACGTTTCCATCATCCATCCAGCTCTACCGACAGTCATTATTCAAAGCTGATGAAAAATGCATGCACTCAGCAAAGGTACGGCCTTCACAGATAACTACAGGCCTGAATGATTTATGAAACTGGTGCTCTGATGGGGACAAGCATCTAGTTTCTCTCTTTGATGGCCTTAAAAATATATATACTCTTTCCTGTAGGCAGCTCTCGTTTTAGCCAACGACAAGATTGAAGAGGATGGTTATCGATACACAACGATAATGCCAAAGCAAAGAGATGAATATGTATAAAATGGTTGAGGTTTTGATTATTCTACTAATATCCCAAAACAGAAGAGCAGTTTTTCACCATGCACTGGGTACAGAAATAGGTTGTGAATATCACCATTAGGTATCAGCATGTATTACACACACACACACACACATATATAATGTATACTAATCTCTGCTGCATCTGCACTATATTATTATTACTATTGTTGTTGGTATTATTATTATTATTATTATTATTATTATTATTATTATTATTATTATTACAATCTAACTGCAAAATAAAACTGTGTTACACAGTTACTGCTTGGCAGCCCAAGTTATTCAGCACCTTGTTCCCCTGTATCCAGAGGGACGCAGCTCTCCCAGTGCTCCTGCACAGCCAGCCCAGCTCTGGGACTGCAGAAAGAGGCTGGGCACATCCATCCTGTCACAACTGTTTGAATCTGGAGACAGACTTCACTTCTTCCCCCCAATCAAGAGTGTTTGCAATTTCTGCAGAAAACAAGCCAACATGGTGTTTTTTTGAAAGAGCAAACATTCTACAGAGGGTCATTTCTTTGCCTTGAATATCTGCTATGCTTGTGGACAGTCATTACACTGGTGTAATTATACAGTTATTGACATTAATCAGCAGGACATAAACACAGCTGAGTGGTTTGGTCCATGACACTGGCCCTTCCAAGATCCCACCCACAGAACAGCCACTGGGAAGCACAACTGGTGGCACGAGGAGCTGGTGCTTTTGGTGTGCTGGCACGGTGGTGACTGTGATGTGGATGCTCACCCTCTCACTGATACTTGGCACAAGGCTACATGGGAACCATGAGACATCCCACAGGGCACTGGCACAATGAGAGCTGTTTCAGGTGAAAAAAGCCTTCTGAGAGGGCCCTTTCAGCCACTCTGGAGGTAACTCCAAATAATTCACGCTACCACACAGGAAATCCAGAGGGAGCATCCGTCATTAACCAACAGCAGCCAACTTATTGAGGAAGGCATGTTATTTTCATCAAGCCACTGAGCCTGTCCATTACATTTCATGATCACCATGTGCTGATATATAAAAGACAGCTCCATAAAGAAAGCTCTCACGGAGCAAGGACTCCCATCTCTCCAGCTCCACCCAGGCAGCTGCAGGTGTAGCCCCTCATCCTACTGCCAGGCAGCACTTGAGGCACGTGCTCAGCTCCCCCCTGCTCCATCCTGCATTCTGGCTGCTGCTGAACCTGTTCCTGTACTGGGTAAGAGTGTGGCACTGTGCTCTGAACAAGGTTGTATTGCTTTAGGAGAGGAGAACACCAAAGGAATAAGAAATGGCTGGTGGAGAAGGCTGCGGAGAGGGCGATGGGGTTGGGAGAGATGCAAACTGCTGATTTTTGCTAAGGAGGGGTTTTAGATAAACAGGGGTGAAAGTGGGGAATCCTCGTGGCTGCAGCTGATGGAAGGAGCCTGTGGTGCACTGGAGGCTTTGTGGAGGGAAGCTGGGTAAGCATTTCTACTTGGGAGCTGAATGAAAGGCCTTCTAGTGAGACAATAAAAGAGATTGATTTGATTTATCAGTTTAATCAATTATAGTGTGTCTGTAAGTACATAAGAGGGGATACATGTTGCTTAAAACTATGGAAGGTGTAAGTGGAATTTGTTGAGTAGATGGAATTGGAAAAGTCCCTATCTGAAACCAGGCTTAATGAGGCTTCCCAAAGGCAGGGCTTCCCTATGGCTGTCTCCCAGGGGAAGCCAGATGACTTTCTGGATGGTTTTGGTTCCTTTGGTTTTTGTTTTTTTTAATCCAAAACCCTTCTGGGCTCACTTTTGCAAGCAGTGGGGTTTGACTTAGTGATTTGTGATGGACAAAAGGAAAGCTCCTTGAAATCTGTCCATGCACACTTGCCCAAACTCAGTGCCTGGCACACCAGGAGCGATGGGAGAGACGAAATCACATCCCAAATGAGCCTAACAGCCCGCCCAGCTCCTGAATTCTTACTTGGTTTTACTTGCCAAAAAAGTATTGCTGTTACAAACAACAGCAGCATTAATGATGAAGTGAGGAAGCAGCCAAGGAGACTATCAAAACACTGCATCCCTCACAAAACACTTTCCCAGGGCTACAAAAGCAAGGGGAGATGAAAGCGGAGCGGGAAGCAGTGCAGGCTCCTGTGGGCGAAGGCGGGAGGACCCCTGGTGCGGGGCAAGGCTCGTGTCTGGGGTGAAAAAGCCCCTTTTGGAGAACAGTGTGTTTTTGTTAGCAGAGACCCACCCAAACTCCATTTGCTCTTGGTTTGCATCACGGCCAACAAAACCTTTGCAGTGGAGAGAAAATAGGCAGTGGGAAAGGAGAGACACTGATGCTATCTACTGCCTTGGTTAAAAAACAGGAATTTTGGTTCATTTGTTGTGTTGGGAACTCAAATAAGCATTGGATCTCATTGCAAGCACTCAGCTCTTGCTGTGGGCTTTGGAGAGAGCATGAGGCTCATCCCTGGGCTATGCCAGGGTTGTGCCCCTGGGCTGCAGGGACATCAGGGGTTCAAACTCCCACTCACTTTGGTGGGATCTCCATGGAGCAGCACTGCACACTCCAGGGAGAGAGCATGATGTGCTTCCACATCTCATTACAAAAATCCAGAGTTTTGAAAATCTGAGCTGGGTCACTTTGCTGTGTTGGCTCTTCCTGTCTTCTATCAAAGCCCTTTGCCATTTGCTCAGGTTTCCTTATCCAAGCCACAGACAAAAGCTGGATACCAGACTGACACAGCACGCAAAGTCCTCTGAGCAGAGAGAGCAGGAACATCACATCATCGTGTTAGCACTGATCTGGAAAGGACAAATGCCAGCAGTACTGGCTTCATGTAGAAACTGCAGCTTGAGCCATATGCTCAGCTGGGTTCCTACAGAGGAGATAGAATTCACCATGTTTTCACTAAAATATGTAATTTCTCTCTCCCTGCACATTTGTTTGTTGTTTTTTTTCTTTTTGTTTGGAAATTCAAAGACTGACCCTGCATGAATAGGAGCCAATGAAATCAACTCCAGAACTAATTGAGGAATTTTTTAACTGTTAGCCATGTCAACAAAAGAAACTGGCCCTGGTGCTGCCCAAGCCACCGATATCCTTCCTGTTGGAATTGAGTTTCCCACAAGCTCTTGCTCCAGTGCTGTGGCTTGGCCATGCTCTCGGCCTGGGACACGCACTGCAAAACTTTCTAGTGTCTCAAAAATATTGCCCACAGGCTCTATCCTTGGGGAAGCCATTCAGGATAATTGTGCTTGGGCTGCTGGCTCCCAGGTTTGGTCTGATATTCGGGCAATGAGGGACTGTGCACCCCATGAGCTAGGTGAGACCAGTGGGAAGTGGTTTTTAGTTGGTGGGGAAGGTGTTACCTCCTTGTAGCTTGTGGTGCTGAGCAGGTGTCCACCCATGAACAGAGAGGGAGCAGGACACGGCACATTACTCAAAATCCCACGTAAAACTCACCGGACAAGATGGAAGCAACAGCGGCGATGATGAAGGACACGATGACCCCGGGCCCCGCCATCTCCTTGGCCACCAGGCCGGACACCACGTACATGCCAGTGCCCACGCAGCTCCCGACGCCCAGGGAGATGAGGTCGAGGGTGGTGAGGACCTTGGCCAGCCGGGCGCCCTGGGTGGCTGCACCCGCGGTGCCCTCCAGCATGGACTCCACGGGCTTGGTGCGCAGGACGCGGGTGCGCAGGGCATGGCCCGCGGCCCCCCAGGGCACCCGCCGCGGGTCCAGCCGCGAGAAAAAGCCACTCATGGTGCTGGGCTGGGCAAAGGCAGGTCACAGACGGTGTCAGCAGCCCCCACTCAGGGCTGCGGCTGCATCTCCATCCTGCGCTGGCGGCCCTGCAAGAGAGAGAAGCAAAGTTTTTGACTAAAACAGCAAAGAAAGAAGGACGAGCCAAAAGGGCTCCCTAAGCTGGTTTTTGCTGGGCTCCAGTGCTGGCAGAGCTTTGCTTTAACCAATGGTGCTGCTGCTGTGGAGAAATCTCCTTTCTCCTCCCCTCATCTGTTTTGTACAACTGCGATGCATTGCCCTCCTTTGTGTTCACATGGGTTTAGCCTCAGTCATCATTACAGCATTACAAACAGCAGGAACCTGATTTCCTCCAGATTCTCATTACATGGCTTAATTGCTACCAAAAGTGATGATGCCTACATGTAACTGTAAGGTGCTGGTGGCCACCGAGGCACACTGGGCCCTGGTGGGGACAGAGCCTGACTCCAAGCCTGGCAGCACTGCAGTTCCAGCAGCAGAGATGCTCCTGCTTGCACCGTGTGTCAGCCCAGCATCGCTATGGCAGGCTGTGCAGGGACATTCTGTGGGACACTTCCCATGGAGACAGACTGAGAGAGTGGAGGCTGTTCAGATTGGAGACAAGAAGGCTCCAGGGAGACTCAGAGTCCCTTCCAGTACCGAAAGGGAGCTCCAAGAGAGCTGGAGAATTTGGACAAGGGCATGGAATGACAGGACAAGAGAGAATGGCTTCAAAATGAAAGAGAGAATATTTGGATTAGATATGAGGAAGAATTCTTCCCTCTGAGGGTAGTGAGGCCCTGGCACAGGGTGCCCAGAGAAGCTGTGGATGCCCTATCCCTGGAAGAGTCCAAGGCCAGGTTGGACATTGGGGCTTGGAGCAACCTGGGATAGGTAGATGCATCCCTGCCCATGGCAGGGGGGCTGGAATGAGGATCTTGAATGGTCCTTCCAACTCCAACCATTCTATGGTTCTGTGACCACTGTGTTCTACCTGTCCTGCAAAAAAAAGAGGGTCTGGGACTGTAGCTTTGCTCCTTTATCCAGTGCATTGAGACCACTGCCTGCCTGTGCCAGGCTGGAGCTGATCCTGAGGCTGGATCACCACAAACTGGTCCTTACAAGGACAGGTGATTTTTTTTTATTTTGGTGCTATGGAAGTTCACTCTTAAAGCTCTCTGGCTATCCTGGTTGTTTGGGGTTTTTGGGTGCTACCCTCATAGTGGTGAACACTGAGGGGGAAAGTTTTAAAAGGTGATGCTAATTCAGGTTCCCATGAATCATAAGGTTAAAAAGACTCCTTGGTGTGATTTCTTCGGTCAATTTATCACTTCATTCTTGCAGTTATTTAAATACTGTGTAAGGAATATTTTTAATTTGAAAGACGTGCTTTTGCTGGTGTAACTGCAATTTATTTTGGGGTCTGGTTTCTGTGCAGTTAAGGCAAACTGGGAGAGAAGCTCAGCAGGAGCAGTGCGAGCTCCACTGGCCACTGCAGAGAGAGTGACCGACAGCATGGCCAGCTGCAGCCATTTTTAACACTTTTAAATTATCTTGCCTGAACTCATCTGCTCTAGGATTGTCTCAAAAAATCACAGCATTATCTTGGTTTTCTCTTTCTCTGTGCTTTTTTCATTCCCAGTCATATTTTCAAGAACGATTCAGCCTTTTCCCCCTCCCTCTCTTTCTGCTGTTCTTCAGCAAACTGTGTAGTTCTCATAGTACCAGCAGCAGTGACTTCCAAGTGACTCGTGGTGACTTCTTGACTTTGAGTAAAACAATGAGAATTGACAATCTGCAAGCTAATACAAGGGAACAGGAAAAATAGTTCATTAAATATGAATTTCACCTGCCAGCTTCTTTCCTGTCAACACAGAAATATTCTTTTATTTTAATTGCCTTGAAAACAAAACAATTATTTTTTTCCATCTTTACATCCAAGCCAAATTATATTGTGTCCACCAGGCAGCCTTGTGTTGCTCAAGTTTATTAAATGAAACACAGCGTTCATTTCATGTTTTGGTTGATCACTGTTCAAATTGTGCTGATTTTTTACCTCGAGCAACCACAGGCTGAAAGGCTGCATGCTCTAGCTAGGAATAATAATAAGGAGAAATTGTTACTGCTCCTTAGCAAATGTGGATCTCTGGGTTGAGAATAAAACCTGGGTTTGGCTTTTGGGTTGCTCAAGGAGTCAGCTGGTTGTGGGATGGGCTGGATCACAGGTGAGGTTTTACTTTCTGGTTTAAAGGAAGGTTTGTGTTGGAAGGGGACGGCTGAGCCAGAGTTCAGGGGGTCTGCATCAGCCAGAATGAAACAGAGCTGTCCTCATAGAACCATGGAATTGTTTAGCTTAGAAAAGATCTCTGAGGTCATCAAGTCCAACCATTAACCCAGCACTGCCAAGTCCACCACTAACCCACATTCCCAAGTGCCAGATCTTTGCATCTATCTGTTAAATGCCCCCAGGGGTGGTGACTCCACCAACTCCTTGGGCAGCCTAATCCTTTTCATTAAGAATTTTTTTCTAATATTCAATCTAAACCTCCCCTGGCACAACCTGAGGCCATTTCCTCTTGTCCTGTCACTTGTCACTTGGGAGAAGAGACTGACTCCCACCTGGTTCCAACATCCTTTCAGTTGTAGAGATCAATAAAGTCCTCTCCAAGCCTCCTTTTCTCATCAGGGCAATGTGCCCATGTCCTGGCACCTTCACGGTGACTCTGCCTTGCCAGTAACGTGTTTTAGCCGTGTGGAAAACAACAGCTCTAAGAAAAAACACCCAGATTCATCCTCCTTTTATCCAAAGTATGGCACCTCTGGAGGATGGGCTGGAAAAGAGGTCTTGCTGTGCTTCCCCCTTCCCATCCTTTATTTAATTATTTTCCTTGAATTTCATAGATTCTCTTAGTTGAGATTGAAAGATTTGAGTTGCTATGCTAGGGTTTGCAGTAAATTGACTTAAACTAGTCAAAAAGTTGGGCCTTCAGAAGAGGTAGGATGGTGTAAGATGGAGGTGCCAAAGCTTCAGGCTGGTCCTTGGTGCCCTCACCAAGTCATGCTCTGGCAAGGGACGACCTGTCCTGTGTTTTAAGGGGATTGGGACCTCAGTTTTTCATCACTGTATCTGCAGGTGCCTGATGAAGGCTTTGGGACAAGTGGCGCATGCTCCTTACTGGAGGAATTCACATCCACGCTGGAAAAATCAGTGTAGTCCTCAAACTGAAGAGAGATGACTGATTTGGACAGCCCAGTTCACTCTCAAGCCACATCGTGGTATAGAAATTATTTTCTCACCAGCATTGCTAAGAACTCCAAGAGAAGATATGGCAGTCTTGTCCTGGAATAATCTTAACTGCTAAAATAATGAAAAAAACCCTTAAATATTTTAAATGGTTTAAATTTAAAGCAGGAACTGGCTGGTGGATTAGTGATGCACCCAGATTTAGGCTGCCAAGCTGTTCCAGCTGTGTGGGGCTGGGCTGTGACCAGGTCCTCCTGCATAGCAGCCCAACAAAGCCCTGCAATTCATGGGGTTAGGCTCCTCCTAAGTCATCAAAGAAAAAAAAACCCTTTCAAAACCTCTGAAAAGAAATAACTCTGTAATTGCTGCTATATTCAGTTAAAGCAGTCATTCAAAACTATTCCAGATGTTTAAGTGAGATCAGTTCATTGCTGCTCTGTAGCTTGGAAAACATCCTTTCACTCTATTTGAAACCTTGAAAAAATATGTCACGGATGGCAACCATCTCCATGGGGCAGAGGCAGCTCACTTCTGCTCTGCTCCACTAACCCTGGCTGTCTAGAAGCAGGAAGTGGGAAGCAAAGGTAATTTTTACTTGTTTTTTTTTTTTTTTTTTAATCTTCTCTCTTCACCATAAACCCAGGAAGATGAAGGGACCTGTGGCTCAGAGGGGACAAGCTGCAGCCAGGTTTTGGAGCTGCTCAGCGTTCCACCATCAGGCTGTTGGGGTGGTTTTCCTTGCTGGCTGGCACTTGCTGCTGCCACCACTGTTTGTACCAAAACACTTGTCAGCACCACTGTTTGTACCAAAACACTCCTCTTCATCAGGGTAAATTGGCTAAAACTGCAATCAAGCCAGTAGGGGAGGTATAGGTATTTCCAGGCATGGATCTTCCTTGGTGTCTGGGTTGATGCTGAATTATTCTTCATGCAAAACTCGTTCTGCTGGGGAGATGCAGCACAGTGCCTCCCCCAGCATCTCCCATCCTCATCACCCCCCATAGCTCCAGCTTCTCCAGGAAACTGTCCCCAAACCACACCAGTGCCCTGGGATGGCTTTTGATTTTTCTGTTAATGACTCTCCTCTGTCCAGAAGTCCATAGGGGTATCCTTGAGCAAAGATCTCTATTGAAGTCTGCTGGGATTGCAACAAGGAACAGAATATTGATGGTGGTAAATGGAACAAAGAGAGCTCCTGTTGTTGTATTGATGGAAAGCCAGGCAGGGGCACTCATTAAGAGGAAAAGATTGGATTTTCCCTAGTTTTCCATGGCTCACAGAGTAATTACTGCAGGGGAAAGACTGCTGATGCCTCCAGCAGGTGGATCAGCATGGATCTGGCCATGGCAAGCAGGACACCAGTGCCCTGTTTGCTGCAGGGGTTTTTAGGGGGGAAAGACCCTTTCTCCCTGCCTGGGGGAGCTGTGCTTTGGAAATTTGGGATTGAAGCAGGTTCCTATCAAACCCCAAGGCAGTGCCTGCTGCGGACCCCAGGAACATTAATTCTGGGGTTTATGGCGCAGGAGCACCAGCCCTCAGACCCCTCCGTGCCCTGGATAGGGACTGTGTGCCGAGCATCACCCCTGGACAAAGGGAGCCCCAAAGGCTCAGAGGGATGCTGGAGGTAGCTCGAGATGATGGAAAAGGCAGCTACTGGCAGCAAACCCCGCTGCAATCCCAGAAAAAGAACAAGAGAAAGAGGAACAAATGCGCTAGGCTGACCTCCCTGCTGCCCCTTCCCTTTTCCCTGTAATTGTGAGCTCGGTAACGGTGAGGCGGGTTTCTCTGGAGAGGCACAGGGGCTGAATTTCATTCCAGCTCCTCCAGCAGGGCCAGGGCTGACGTCAGCGAGGGATGCGGGAGCCGGGCAGCAGCTCCGAGCCGAGGGATGCCTTCTGCCGGGGCTGCTCGCCGCCGAGATGTTTTCATTACGACTGCGATTTGATTTGGAGCTTTACGTGCTTGTTTTTACAGTGTTGATCCCCAGCTGGGCTGCCACTGTAAAAGCTGGCTCTGTCTCCATCATCAGCCGTCCTTAAAGCGATTTAAAAGCCAGGCACAGAGCCGAGAGAGAGGGCTGGTCCCTGCCGATCCCGGCACCGCTCACGTGGGTCCGGCTCCAGCAATCTGGCCTTGTGCCTTTGCTGGTAATTTTGGGCTTTTCTCATTTTTGATCTTTCCATTTTTGCCTCTGCTTGAGCAGTTCGAGTGGAGCTGTGGTTAATTTAAACTAGAGTCGTCGCTAAATTAAACCACTGATAATACTTCAGGTTTAAGACAAGCTTTCTCTGTGCCTCAGCTAGAAAAAATGGGATATTTTGTTGTGTCTTCATGGCAAAACGGAAGTGGAGAGGTTGGACAGCACTTTTCTATGGTACTTCCATCAGTGTTAGCACTGATGTAAGATGGCTAAACAGCATTATCTTCTTTTGACAAATAAGCAAAATAAAAGAGGAAATGTTTCATTTGACCAAAGACATAAGGCAAGGGTGCCACACACTCAGAGGCAGCCCCCAGGAATTCCTAAACTTTGTACTCTACTCTCTAGTGCAAGAGTTAAGAGATCATAAATGTGTGATCCAGTGATTCAATTAGCATGTACATAGGGATCACCCTTTCCTCCTCTTTCCAGCCTTCAGGGAGGATACAATGTGATGGTTTAACTTCTGTCCTTGCTGGGGACAGACTGGACTGCCTGGAAAATCAGGGAAAAGGCAGAGGGAAGGATGGGAGTGATGTTAAAGCATCTTTCTGTCTTGCAGCTGGTGGTTCCCTTTTCCTAAGTAAATAGCAAATCAATATTTGAGCAGTGATCTGTGCCCATGCAGGTGAGCAATGAGGAGGTTTTGGTGGCTGCAGGCTCATCTCCCTGCCTGGACAAGGTGGGAGATTAACTGATGCATTCAGAGGTGAAATTAGAGCCTGTCACAGGGAAGGCCAGCAGATCCCTTGATACTGAGCTGTTCTAAACTTTGCCAGGATTAATTACATGCCAACTTCACAAGCAGCTGGCCCAGGGTCCCTTGGGATCCCCTGAAGCATCAGGCTAGTGAGAAACAGCTCTGGGACTGAAAGAAGCAGTATTTTCCTCCTTCCTAGGAGCTGGATGCATGTGGAGGTAGCACCTACAGCTCTTACAGCCTGAATGGGATGGAAGCTGAAATGTTCCTTTTGGAGATGCTCATGCACATCCTTGCAGGCACAACCCTTCCCTTGGTGAATCCACCTGCCCAGTCCAGTGTCAGGAATTTTGGTTTTCCACTTGTTTTCTGCCCTTTTTGCATGGGTACCAATCATTCCCATGGTGCAGAATGGTGTAGGAATGGATGCAGGGTGTGACAGATACAAGAGTCTGTGCATGCCAAGCTGTAAATAATGCAAAATGCATGAAGTGCTCCATTTGGGTTTGCAACAAAGCTATTTAACCACCAGAAGAAAAACACAAATAAAAAAAAGAAGAGAACTACAGAGAAAGAGGTATAATCAGTTTGCACATTTGCAAAAAGGTCTAGTTTGTCACTGTTGTCTTGAGGTGGGAAAGGAAAACCCTTAAAAACTGCAAAAATGCAGGGAAATGGCAAATCAATAGATGGGTGAGCAGAGCAGAGGGTGGGGAACCAGGAGCATCTTGGAGCTCTTCTGACAGGCTCCCTCCAGGAGAGTAGTGAAACCACATGAAATTAGTAAAATTTTTTCCTCCACCAGTAAAATGGAGAAATTCCTTCCTTAGAGAAATGTGTGGTGGTTAATTTATCTGGGTTTTCTACAGAAGCAGACGAGAAATCATGCAAAAAATGATTAATGCTCCCCTAGACATGCCATGTTGAAGTCAATATTGGTTTTGTACCTGCATGTGCTTATCTGCACAAGGACCCTGGAGGCTCTGTGCACTTTCAAATGCTCATTTGTGGTGCTGTGTGATTTTGCATTCCAAGTGCAGATATCAATACCAATTCTTCAAGTACAGCCTCCCCCACCCTTCTGCAGCCACAAACTGCAGTGATGTGGAACACATGAAGCTCCTGAAGGCAGTTGGGGTTCACAGGTCTGGGTGCTCAGGCTTTCAAGGACCAATGTACTGACCACTGAAGTTCAGGCATTTTAAACACTGTGGGAGGGGTGCCCAGGAATGCAGATTTGTCTCACACAAAGAATCACAGATTCATAGAATGGTTTGGGTTGGACAGAATCCTAAAGATCATCTCGTTCCAACCCAACCTGCCATGTGCAGGAACACTTTCCCCTAGACCAGATTGCCCAAGGCTCCATCCAACCTGACCTTGCAGATATGCTGGCACATCCTTCTGCAACCTTGGTTTTTGGGAGCAGCGGTTCCAGACACTGAGCTGTCACAAGAGGAGAAGCATAATCTGATTTTTCTGGAATTGCCCATTTGCAATGCTGGGCAGAGATTCCTCTAACAGCACGACTGCCAGCAGCATCAGTGGGGTGGTTGCAGCCTTGGGTTTGTGACTCTGAGCTTTTCCCTGGTTTTGGGTAGTAGGCTGTACTTCCGGTAATTACCACTTTGATGAGATAACACATTTTCTGTACCAAATCTCACTGTTAGAGTGGACAAGGGCTGCCTTTGTATCACTGAAACTGTAGACCTGGGCTATCAGAGGGTTTCTTCTAGGATTATGCTCCTTTAAAAACTGTCTTTGCTTCAACAACACACAGGAGGAAATCTCTGTAATTACTGGGCTGTGTTTTCTTCTTCTTTCCTCAGTGGATCCATACTTTTACACCGCAAAATGAAAGTCATTATGGTTTGCTGCAGGCCAGACAAGAGAGCTTTTTTCATTTGACATAATTCACAGAATGGGTTATTTATTAATGTGTGAGGCTCTCTAAACAAAATGGATTTTTACTCTTATGAGAGTCTGGCTGATACATCATTATGACAACTTATTTCATTTCTGGGTAGCATTTTGAACTCAGTGACGAAAACACAAATCCTTCAGTAAAGAACGGATTTAACATTTCGGCTTCGTCATCCAAACCAGGAAAAAATTCCCCTGAATATCAAATACAGGACCTGAAAATCCACTGTTTTTAAACCTCTAGTTTTATTTTGAAGATTGCTGGTTTTACAGAGATTCCTTTATTCCCCGCCAAGAAACTGCTGGGCTTTTACCTCTCAGTGCTGACTCTCGCTCATCAGCAGTCTTTCTACCTTTCTGTAATAATTCAGTAGGAGTCCAAACTGGCCTTTTACACAGTAAGCACATCAAGCTTACAAACACCACTCAGCTCTTGCTGAGTTTCAAATGCATTTATCTTTTGTATGTGCACATGGTCTCATTAATTACTTATCGTGTTCCATCAGCAGTTATACAAATGTAATTGATTATGCTTCACTTCCCTGCTTCCACTATTTTGGCTATCAGCTAATTAATGCAGGAGTGGTTCTCAAACAACTACTTTCCTCAGAAGAAGCTGGAGAAATGCATTCTTCAGTCCCAAGCCTACTAAAGGTTCCAGAAGAAGCAGTAGTAGCATATGCAAATCAATGGGAGCTTTTTGCATATGCAAATAGGAGCCTTGAGCTGGGGGAGAATTTGGCTGGTTGTAACCTGTGTCTCTAAATTCCTCAACAAAAGCCTGAGGTAGGTTCAATGCACTTCCAAGGAAGTAAATAGCAGCTCCTGCTGATTTTATTACATTTTGTTGCTTATTCTTCTCATTCACTAGGACAAAACCCCCTTGACTTACATGAGTAATTCTGCTGCATTTCAGCACAACCGATTATATGAGTAATGTGATCACAAGTGGATCAAAGATGGTGATTTAAAATAGAGTTCATGTGTTTAGTTGTTTATCATCATCAGTCAGGCAAAGGCACTGCAACACCTAAGTGATGTGTGGAGTGAGTAATACCTGGCGCTGTAGCAGGAAGACTTTTTGATGTTTCTCAGTGAGTTACAAACTCACATCTAACACTAAATCACTCTCTAGTATGGTACTAGAGAAGCAGAATTAAATGAAGAATTATGTGTTCTTAGAAGTGATAATAGCATAAAAGAGTATTATAATATTCCTGAGCTATGCACACGCACTGCCCGGAGATGTCCTTATGTAGCGAGAGAATCTGTGTGAGCCAACATGATTACCTTAAGTTAAAGTAGCTAATTGCATCCTTGCTCTTAGCCTCCCTTAGCAGTGAGCCCCAAAACCCACCATCCTTCCCTGAGACAGCACATTTTGTCTCCCAGTTACAGTCAGTAGAGTCTCCCCATGGTGTGCTGCCCTGCCTGGCAAGCATAATTCCACTGGTGTGCCTGCACACAAGTGAGAGGAGAGCTGCTGAAATATTATTGCTGTGATTCCTGTTTGTGCCAGAGCTCTCAGCCAAAGGAACTTGACATATTGCTTCTTTCTGTCTTAATTTACTTCGAGCAGAGCTGGTGACCCCAGTTATTAATTGCACATCTCCCGGTCCCTGTTGCTTCCCAGCCGGTTGTTTAATGAGTGGAACACACCTGCTGTTGCCCAGGTGTCTTAGACAAGGCTCTGGAGTATCCAGATGCTTCCTGAGCACGTTGCTTTGGGGCTGGAGCGGCACAAGACCTGTGCCCAAAGCTTCCTGCCTGTTCCCTGAGAGTGAAGGATAGCCAGGAGAGGCAAATATTCTCTTCACTACTAGCCCAAATCCTACCTGGAGCCATTGCTGAGCACCACGGGGCAGTGGCTCATCTAGCACGACTCAACAGGTCCATCATTAAGACCTGGGTCAATGGTGCTCAGGCACAGGTTTAAAGCCAAGTTTTAATTGTGCTGCTGTGGGTGGAATGCGCCCAGGTGTGCAAGTGATGCACAAAGGGGTCTATCCACCCTCAGCTTTAAAAAACTTCATTGAGGAAGGCTCAGCCCACACTCAGGGAGCTGAAGATGTGCAGGAGGAATGGACCAAACCACTAACTGAGGTCATGGTCACCCACAAACACGAGCCAATGGCTGCTGAGAGGGGCTGCCCTAAGCCCACACGTGTGGTTTCATAGATGTTTACTGAAGTTTTGACACAGATACACCCATAGACAGTTGTAGCATGGAAACAGAAACCCTTTTCCCTGTAGGCAGCAAGCCACTTTGATCCTGTACCTCTGTCCCCTCAGAATTAGGACGTGGTGCTGGAAGTACATGTGCTGCAAAAGCTCTTCTTCTGTTCACCTGTCAGGTGGATTTAATTTATGGTATCATGGCTTTCAATGAATTATTGATACAGTGACTGTGCAGAGGAACAGAAACAATAGTCATGTGCTGCGTGGCTCCACCCCTCTGGCTTTGTTTCATAAGTGCCTGCGCTTCACCCTGACAGTTTTATTGTGGGAAAAAATAGTTTTCTCTTAGAGATGTTCCAGCCTGGTGACAGCAAGGGATGGGCTGTGGTGGCAGCATAATGCTGGCCAGAGGACCCAGACCCCTGAAGATGATTGCAGAGTCTGGGAGCAAGACTGTTATTCAGTGAGCCAAGGAAACTCAAGAGAATTTTTCTCAATATACAAGAGAAAAATTGCTGTTTCCGTTTCTTTCAATTTTGGCATTTTCCCGTTGACAACTACAGCTTAGCTACGTCTCATTCCTTGTAAATGAAAAATGTCTGAGGAATCTCTGTGGATCTGACTCTGTTCCCATTTACACGTGGGTGGTTTAATGAGTTCAGCAGACTCACCCTGGACTGGGGTGAGACTCTCACCAGGTTTTCATATCCATAGGAAGCAGCTGGAAAATGCCTGCTGTATTTCTGGGCTCTGTATACTTTGCATCCCTAGATCTACTGTCTCTTACAGACTGACAAGCTCAGACCCAACCATGGCTTCATATACTGTAGAGGGCACAAATTTGGGAGTGATTTGGGGGTTTAAAATTTTTTTTAATTACTGTGAAAGTCACAAACACTGCCCCCCTGCTAATGTTGTTTTTGTGTGACATACAGATCCCACTGCCACACACAGCTGAAGAAGTATTGCCTTTGTTTTTACATTCTTATTTTTTAAATGTCTTAAAAATCCAAACAACATTTTGCTTAAATGTTATGATGATTATTTTATTAGCTCAGGTGCTCTGAAAGCAAAGTTTTGATTATTTAGGGGCTAAGAAGTCAGTTACAGACTGGTTTGTTATCATCTTTGTTTGCTTGGCTTCATGAAGAGCCCAGGACTGTGTTCATGTTTGTGTAAGTTCTTGCTGTCCTATTTTCTTGAATGTTGCAGGGCTTCAGAGGAAAACCATTAATTTAGCTATTAGGAGGTTTTCCTGTTCTCATTGAATTTTCTAGAAAATCTCCTGTTGTCTTTAAGGGAAGAAATCTTATTATATGTGCGTGATTTCAGAACTGAGAAAACAGACTGTCTTCAGAAGGAAGTAGTGTCAAATCAGCCTACAAATATATCCTTTGAAATAATTTTGGCTGGAATCCTTTCTGATATGATCCCATCTGAGACTCTGAAGTTACACAAAGAATAAACTTTCATCATTTTCATATAATCCAAAAAACATTAGAGAAGGATAAGCTATGTCTCGAATTGAGAGTCATGAATAACTCCCTGAGGAGACTGCTTCCCTTTACTGCAACATGCACAAAGATTCTTTTTGGGGAGAGTCAATTAATGAAACGAGTTGGAGAACTGGGGGATTCAAGATACAAGCTGGTCAGTCATTTGTTCTGCTCTTGGCATGTGGTTAAAAATCCCACCCACTGGGGTGGTTGTACTTATCTAGAGGAGTGGCTGGGGCACCTGGGAGTAAAGCTGTAACATCTCTGTGCCTTATTTGGGGAATTAAGGATCAAAGGTACCATTAAGTCCTCCGAGTTAATTCTGTCTGAGTCTCAGGCCATTAGTTCCCAGGCAATTGCTCCTGCAGGGAGCCCAATGACTTGCTTTGGCTAAGTTGCATATTTTGGGAGGACATCAAATCTTGACATAAACAGATGGAGAATCCAGCAGGTTTTCTGATGGTTCCTTCATCAGGTCATCAGCACTCCTCTGTTCAAAACTGTGATCCCTCCCTTAAATTGGAATGTTTTGGCTCTAGCATCTCAGCACTAGTGCATGTTGTGCCTCTCTTTGGCAGACGGAGGAATAACTCAGTGCCTGGTAATTTCTTTCTGCAGAGGCTCTTAGATTCAAGGATTCACATCACCTCCCACCCTGCTTTTTAATGGAGTGAGTTCTCAGGTGCTGTAATTTCTCCACTGTAAGGGCTTTTCTTTCCTTTTCTTTTTCCTTACTTCCAATTTTGTTGTCATTTTTGTTGATGTCTGCTGTACTCTAGCAGTCTGTTTTCAAGGGATGAGGTAAAATTTCCTTTCTACATCTCCACTTACTGAAGAGCAGCTAAACAAGCCTTTTTTTCCCTTGTTCTTGTTCAATGACTTGTCTTATCACAGCTATTGCATCTGTGCTGTCTTCTCAGATATGTACTGCACATTTGAGTCCATGTCAAGAGGACCCAAGATTCTTTGTTGGCACTATTTACGACTCATCAGTAACTGTTTTGTTGGAAAAGTTTACCACCTTTGATAGATGAAAATGGGAAATCAGACCTTGGACCTCTGCAAGACCCCCTAACTCTCTGTTCTCATGCAACAGGGATTCCCCATGGAGCAGCACATTTTAAGAACAGATACTGAGTTTAATCGAGGTAACTTTTCTCTCTAGTGTTGTTTTTGGCTTGTTTAAGGGTTTTTGTTTGTTTACAATATGTTTTTCAGCTCTGGTAAGTCACATGCCTTAGCAATGTGTACCAATAAAACAAACAAACGTAAATATCTTTAGCAATCAGGCTTTCAGTCTCATGACAGTTTTTGGGCAGTTAAACAAATGCCTTGGCATGCTGAAATGTACTTGCCTACTACTCAGGGACACTGGGAGAATTAATTACTTAATACGCTAGATTAAATCAGACATGGTTCTTTTGAGACAAAGATCTTCTCTGGGGTCGGCCAGACACGGCTTCCCCCTCGTCTCCAGGGTCGGTGCTGATTTCAGAAGCCCCGTGTTAGAGCACTCTCGGCACAGCCTGTGACAGGAGGGCACTAAGCCGATCTGTAGAAACTATCGTTTAATAGGCCACGAAACCGGGGCTGCAGAGCAGTTGTGACAACAGAGATTAGGCTTTTCAATAGTGCTGCTGGAGCACACCTCGCCGGGGCCGAGGCGGGCAGGCGGCTGGTACCAGGCAGTTCCAAAATACCCGTGCGGAATCAATAAACAGCACGGAGTCGGGGTGACGTAAAGAGGAAGCCAACTCCATTACCGGCCTCCAAGTCGCAGGGAGTTTTGCAGGCGACGGGGGGAGGACGGAGCCGTAACCGGGGCCCGTGTGCGGGGGCCAGCGGGGTCGCGGCGGGGCTGGGGCCGCTCCGTCGGGGCTTCAGCACCGCGGACAGCGCCCGCCGCCGCCACACGCGGGACCGACGCCCGAGCCGCCCCGGCGGGGGTCACCGGCCCCGAGGGTGTCACCGGCCCCGAGAGTGTCACCGGCCCCGCGGGGGTCACCGGCCCCGAGGGTGTCACCGGCCCCGAGAGTGTCACCGGCCCCGCGGGGGTCACCGGCCCCGAGGGTGTCACCGGCCCCGCGGGTGTCACCGGCCCCGCGGGGGTCACCGGCCCCGAGGGTGTCACCGGCCCCGCGTGTGTCATTGGCCCCGAAGGTGTCACCGGCCCCGAGGGTGTCACCGGCCCCGCGGGTGTCACCGGCCCCGAGGGTGTCACCAGCCCCGAGGGTGTCACCGGCCCCGCGGGTGTCACCGGCCCCGAGGGTGTCACCAGCCCCGAGGGTGTCACTGGCCCCGAGGCTGTCACCAGCCCCGCGGGTCCCACCTGCCCGCGCCCGCCTCCCCCGCTGTTTCCCCTCTGCTCGGATTCCCCTCAGTGCCCCCCTCCCGCAGCGTCCCGACCTTCCCGCAGCGTGTTCCGTGCGGTCACCTGTAGCGAGAGCTGTCGCTTCGCTCAGGCCACCCGGTATCCCTCCTTTCACTCCGTTTTTCCCCGTTTCCAATCAATCCCACGCCGTCAGCGCCGGCGCCCCCGCCTCCTCCCCGCCGCGGAGTGCCCCGACACTCCGTAAACACGGGGCCGCGCCGGGCCGGGGCAAGGGGATGCTGGAGCGGGCTGGGGTCCCCCGGGGCCGGTGCTCCGTGGCCCGGAGGAGCCGGCGCGCTCCCTTTGCCGAGCGGGGCAGAAACCCGGCTCCGTCTGCGTGGCGGGGGGGGGGGCCGCGGCCGCGCTCCCCGGCGGGGCGCCGGGCAGAGCTTCCCCGGGCTCGGCGCTCGTCCCCCGCACCCCGAGGGGCTCCGAGCAGCCCCCCGCACCCCTTTCCCTCCCCTCCCCGCGGAGCGGGCACTCACCGCCGGCGCGGAGGGCAGCGGGCGGGCGGTGCTGCGGGGCCGCCGCGGGCGCGCTCCCCGCGGGGGCGGCTGCGCTGCTGCAGCCGGCGGGGCGGGGGGGCTGCGCCGGCACCGCCGACCCCGGCTCCCGGCCGCGCACGCAGGGCGGAGAGAGGGGGGAGGGATGGATGGAGGGAGAGAGGGATGGAAGGAGGAGGGATGGAGGGAGGGAGGAGGGCGCTGCAGCTCCTCAATTATTCATCGCTTCCCCTCCCCGCCTGCCGCATGTGACCGCCGGCAATACCCACGGGCCGTGCCAGCCCCGGGAGACCTCCCTGCACGGAGCTGCCACCCCCATGGCCACCTCCTGTCCCAGCGAGTCCTCTCTGCCTGTCCAAGTGTCCTGAGGGCTGCGGGTGGCCTCCCCCAAACTGTCTGGCCGCTGAAAATAACACTCCTGGCTGCCTTCTCCAGCGCAGGGCTTTCCTCACCCCAGGGACAGAGCATGGGGAACCTCGTTTTTGTTTTCTCCTTGAGCTGCACTGTGAGATTTAGGTGCTAATGCTGTAATTCGGGAACAGACAGAATTCGGACTAAAATAATGCCTCATGCATTGCAGCATGCTGTGCTGTCCAGCCCTCTGCACGGCCCAGATGGGAGGAGTTAGGTATCAGGTGCAGGATATATTTAATATTTTTTACTCATAGCTACTTTAGAGGATAGCTGGAATTCATGTTCAAGATTATTCTTTTTGCAGTTTTGTTTCTCAATTTCTGTAGTTTGGTTTGTTCTAAAAACACTCCCTGTCTGTATCTCTATTGTACCATTTAAACATCAAATCCAAACTGGGTTGATCTCCAGTGGTGCCTGGCGAGGATCTGCTTTCAGTCTCTGTTACAGCTTCATTCTATAGCTTCTAACAGGACCTATTCCCAACGAGGGCTGTGTCTCGAGCAGAGACAAACTTTTCATTCTCCAAATACTGAAATAAATCTCTGCTGATAAAAATTTAAGATGGGATCCTTCAGTTCAACCAGCTCAGTTCAGAAGCCAATGTCTGCCTAACATGAGTGACCCCGACAGGAGCTGCATCAATGGCAGTGACCTTCTGGGGACATACAGACAGTGACATCGCACAGATAAACACGGACAGGGTGGGGGTTGGACTAGATGACCTTTAAAAGTCCCTTCCAACCCAAACTATTCTGTGATTCTGTATCCATGATCCTGTCTTTGGCCAGGATAGCGGACCACACGTCATCTCCGATTTCCTTTCCAGCCTTGACTTCTGTGGCAGCTTCTGTGTCTTTCCAGATGAGTGCCATAATCTTCCCAGTTTCTCACCAGACTCCTTCCTCTCTCCAACTCAGCTTTACCTTGGTCTCTTCCCTCCCTCACAGAAGTCTCCTTGCAGTCCTTCTCTTCCCAAATAGGCATAGAAAAGATATCTCCCAGGTTACTGCTGGCCAGCAGAAGGTGTCATCACAGGATGACAGGATGCTCTGTTCCCTTCCTGCCACTCTGGCCACCACACATCACGTTGTACAGCACAGAGCCAAAGTGCAGTCAGCTGATTGCCTTCCTCACAACCAGCGGTTTTGAAACCCTGCTTTTATTCTTTTCCTTATTCTTTGATTGCCTGAAAGCAACATGCAGAGCTGCAGCTGCTCTCCTGTCCTTGTCTGTGGTCCCCATGCTTCCCATTTGGTTGTTGTTTCTCTTCACATTCACTGCCTTCCCTCGGCTGCTTTTGCTCAGTCCCTGGACACTGGATACAGCTGTGGATGGCTGATATTAGGAGCTTCCCTTGGACTACATCTGTGCAAAAGAGAAAACCTTGTCCCTTTGTTATTCCATCTTGTTTTGCTTCACTTTTAAGACCGTGGTGAACTCCAGCTGACAGCGCCACCAGCCTTTTGTGTTCCCATGCAACCCCTCGGTGCTTGTAGAGTGTGTGAGTAAAGGGCATGGGCCGGCGTGTTTCTGAAAGGATTGGCAGTGTGGCCAAGTTTTAGGGGGATTTACCCATGTGTGTGGGTTCAGAATAATTTGATTCATATTTATTAATTGGGGCTGGTGTACCAGAGCATGGGCAGTTTCGTTGGTAGCAGCAGAGAGGGACTTTTGTGTCCTCTTAAAATCATCGTGCAGTACCATGATATCACCACCATCTTCCACCTTCCCTCTACTGCTCAGAGATCCTGCTCCAGAAGACTTTGCTGTTTTATAGCTTTCCAGATCCTGTTTTATCCCAGCCTTGATCCCCTTTTTATAAGGTTTCCTCTGTTTAATCCAGTGGCACGTGCTGTTAGCTACGCACAACAACCTGCCACCACCTTGAGTAAAAAATGTTGCAAATGTTTTGTCAGAGGATCACTTAAGCTCTTTCTCATTAATCTTTACCCTGTTCTCATGAGTTTTGTAACTTCCAATCTTGAATTTTTACAGCTACCCCTCTAATGGTTCTCTTCAGGTTGATTAAACGTAGATGAAGAACTGAATGAGGACAAGTTACTCTCTCAACAAGTCCCATCAGTGAGGTCACCCTCAGATTAAGGTGAAATTTTCCATGGCAGCCAAGCACATGATGATACATTTACAGCAGAATTTCTTCTGTCCCCAGGCACTGTCTAATTTCTAGAACAAACTAAGTTCTGCCCACTTTTCTGTAGCAAGTGGCCATCCGACTGGTCATTTAAATACTTAATCCTATTTTGAATTTGACCAAGGCTTTGGCCTCAATAACACCTTGTAGCAGGGGTCTCCACCAGCTGCTATCTCATTGTCTTGGCTGTTTTTCTTATCAACATCAAATTTGGCCATTCCAATTTCATGGGACATAATTTTCTTTTTCTATGACTCTAAATACAGAGAGAGAACAAGCCAGCAAAAGCTGCCCTATTGACTTTCTTTCTTACTTTTACGAAAATGTTTGTTTACCTCTCATAGTCCCCTCACACTTGTCTCATCTGTGACTAATTAATCATGTCGTTTAAATACCACAGTTCCTTCTTTTCTGGGTTATCTCTTTGTCTACACAGCTTTGTGTGCAAACAGTCAACATCTCTTGGCCTGCTGACCCCTAGATTCTTCTAGGGCTTCCAGCATCCTCACCTTATCAGCTGTCTTTCCCTCCATGAAATCTCCTCAGAGAGGAAGGGATCATCCCCAGTTCCATTAGTTTGATGAGTTTTCCTCAGTGCTGTTTCTCAAAATGTTTTGACATCCTCGAAACTGACTAATGGAATGTTCAAGACAAAGCTTGGGTTCCCCTTGAATTTACATTGGGGTCCCAATGTGTGTGCTTGGTCACTCCATGACATTTTTGTCAGTTTTACAAAAGTGCACTGATTTGGGTTATGTTTCCAGAGAAAAAAGTTATTTGAAGCTAAGAGGGAGAAGCTGCAGCACCTTTCCTGTGCCGTTTGTGTGTCCATATGTGCTGGCTGCCATCCCTCCAGCAGCCTCTGTTAGATGAGCAGGGCTGAAGGCACAGCACATCACACTCCTATCATTTAGTGAAGGTGGTTGGAGAGTGTCAGCTGTCTGTCAGGAATGACTGATACTTCATAGAAAAGCACTTCTGTCTGCAAGCACCCAGCTGTACAGGGACATCATAGAAAGCAGCCACTGGGATGTAGTGATGGGAGCTGGTTACTTCTCCACCTGCTTGCTCTGCATGTCCAGTGGCTCGTGTCCATGGCTCTGACAAGTGTTTTCTCTTTGATTTGGTCTGTAGCATCACAAGCCATCTCCCAGAAGAGCAGTATCTCCCAGATGTCCACTGCAAAGTTCAGCTGATAGTGTCTCTGAGCAGAGACCAGGTGGAGTCCTGCAGAGGTACTGGAATTTTTAGAAACATTTCCAGGATGCTTGACCTCCCTTTTTCTTCCTTTTGCATCGGCTGGAACCTCAGTGAGTACCTATAGGCGTCAGAGAGATGGCGGCATCCATTTAGCAGGATAAGAAGGATTAATCTTGCTGTCTCATCTGATGACTCGTACCACAATGAATACCAGCATGATGAAGAAGAGTTCTGTCACTAAAGCCCTGACTTGAGATTCATAAAACCTCACTTGAGTTACTGGCTCTGCAACAGGAGTCCTGGGTGAGCTTCGGAGTTCTTTGCATCCCAGTGATATGAAATGACATTGGAAGGATTGCCCAGTCTCAGGGAGTGAGCTGGCTGCACAGGCTCTAATTTCTTTGGGCGAGGAGCTGTCTCTAAATGTTTTATGGGATCGTGACCTCAGTGGGGCAGTCCAGCTGGATGGTGCCATTATCTGGGCAGGTGAAAGAAAGTGCCTGGAGTAGTGAGCTGGGCCTCCCTGACCCCATGAGCTCTTACCCTGATGCACAGGGACTGCAGCCCTGACACTGCTGGGCAGGGGATGAGCCCAGCACTCACAGGGCCCCCCCCACATCCATTATTTAAATTACTTGTCTGTGGTGGAACTGGCTATGGGTTTAATTTATGCTTAAGGCAATGGAAAGGATTATTCTGGGGTTATTCTGCATTGCTAAGAGGCATCTTGGACAGGTTGAAAGGAAACATCCACAGGGATGTTTCTCATAAACCCGTATCAGGCGCTTCCCTTTGCATCAGAGGGGAATCTCAGTGGTACGTGGGCACAAACAGAAACTGGGGCAAAATCCCAGCCCAGCAAACCCCAGGAGTGCTTTGCTATTTGGTGTTATCCAGCTAAAATTTCTCCCAGCCCCTTTCTTTCTTGCTCTGTATCATCCATGTCAGGTTGAGCAGAGAAGATGGATAATGCATCCATCAGACACATTTGCTGCTCAGAGACACACGGGGTGATGGAGCATTAAATAAATCCCTTTGAAATCCCCACGCAAACAAACAGTCCAAGCCTAGCTCCAGCATGAGCTGTGGCCTCTCCCCTGGCTGGAGGCTGTCACTGGTGCGTGCAAAAGCAGTGATGCCCTTTGGCTGTGCCATCACCATCCCCAGCAGGGAGCTCCTACTGGTACTGAGACAGCAGCCTTAACCTTGGCCACAGACACACCAAGAACTCTGTGATGGGGCTGGGGGTTGCGTGGGGTGGGGACACCTGTGGGGACACCCCACACTGGGGAGCTGCAGTCCCCAGTGGGGCTGCCCTTCCTGCACTGGGACAGGGGCTGCAGACCTGTCTGGGGGGAGGCTGGGATAAAGCAGCTGCCAGCGAGAGGGGATTAAATGATTCAGTGTTTGGAGGCTGCTGCCTTATTTAAAGGACCACACACTATTTTTTTTCTTATTCAGAGAAGCCTGCTTTTAATAACCAAACCAGACAGAAGTCTCATTTTTGCCTTCTCAGCTTCTTCATATCATGGTTTAATATGAATCTTTTGGGCCACTGTGTAGCCTTTAAGTGGGACCTGTCCATCCAGGCCTCACCGTGTATGCTGCGATGATTATGGATTAATCAAGGGATACTTGATCAGTTCCTGCTGTCCTGAAGGTGGGTTTAGCTCATCTGGATTTTGATTAAAGTCATAAGGTGAAGCTGGTGGCAGGATTTGGTCTTAGTTGTCTGTTCTGAGAGTAGCAGATAAAGTAACAGCACAATGAAGGTACCAGTGCAGGGACATTCAATGGATCTGTTGGCAGATCATACACAGGATGTGACTCTGGATATAGAGTTGTCAAAGAACAACATCTCTGCTCTAGGCATGAGTGTGGCATCCACTTGGATGCTCCCCAGAAAAGCAGCACTTACTTGATGTCTTTCAGCCCCCCAAAATCTACCAGCCATGCTGAGTTTGATGGGATGTGCCACATGGAGCCTGTACCGGCTGACACTGACTCGTCTGGTGGTTCAGTGTGGTGGGTCCTGGTGTTTGCCGCCCATCACGTGCCCCGTAAAGATGTGCCTCTGACACTGAGAGGACTGCTTGTCTTAGCTGCTTACTGATCTCAGTAAAGCTGTGGTTCTAGCAGGAGCCATGCTGGGCTACTTTTAGGCAGAAACTCACTCTTATCAATGCAAAGCTTGGAGATCTTCTTTATGATTTGCTATAGGAGCAGGTGCTGTAAATTTGTTAACAGTGTGGGAATGCTTTGAGGACGCGGCTTTGGCAAGAGGATACACAGCCTGGTTCACCTGCAATGAGCAGGGGGCAGGGAAGACGTGCTGCCACAGGGCTTATTCATAGAATCACAGAGAAGTTTGGGTTGGAAGAGACTTTAAACACCATGTCATTCCAACCCCCTGCCATGGGCAGGAACACCTTCCACCAGACCAGGTTGCTCCAAGGCCCAACTTGGCCTTGAACAGTTCAAGGGAGTTCTGGGAGGCTGCTGAGGGCTGACTTGCTCTGCTGTGGTGCTGCACACACCAGACTGTGTTTGATCTCCACAACTCTCCCCTGCTGCCTCTCATGGCCCCCATCTTGAATTCATTTCAGTTGTCCATCACCTGTACCTTGTTTTAGATGGCTGGGAGAGCCAGGCTCTGGGTGGGCAGTGCTGCATCAAGGGCTAGGGAGCACCCACGAGCTGCTTGTCCCCAGTGTGACACACTATGGTGACAGGTCCAGCTTAGTCTCAGCTGGGCTGTCCACACACGGGAGAAGCAGTTTGTGTTGTCCTCAGTAACAGCAGTGTTACCCACAGTATTTCTTTTGGGTCCATACACAAAAGGTCACTCACTACTGCTGAGAATGCCAGGTTAAATCAGTGGTCTGCAGAATATTCTACCATTTGCTTGCCAGATTTGACCCAGAGACTGAACTGTTTCTGCTTGGATAAAAAATAAAACAAAACATTTTTTTTTCTGGGGAAGGAAAAAAGAAAGATATCTGAATGCTTCCTGAGCATCATAGCTGGCTGTGTGATTTATCCGTCTTGCTAATAATAATGGACAGGGCTTTGCCCATCCCAGGGTTTGATGAGAGGCTGCTGTTTGTGTGAGTGCATTTGCTTTGCATGCAAATAAGAGGGTTTGTTGTCTGTTGTTTGTTTTTCACAAAAGTGCCGCTTTTTGCGTGCCCAGAATAACCGCTGCTGTCCCAGGAGCAGGCCTTGTGGGACGGGGAAGGTTTATAAACATCCCAGGGTCTGAAGCTCAGTAGCATCAGCTGTTCAGCAGGAGAGCATTGCACATCTGCTCTGAAACCAACAGCACTGCAGAACAAAAGAGGACGATATTGATCTGATAGTTTGTTGTCATTGACATTTCCATTGATGTACTCTTCCCCGATGATTTCTTACTGCTAAAGCCAAGGGTCAGCGCTGGGAAGGGTCAGCACTGAAGGCAAAAGCCTTATCCACATGTGCACCATGGTGCAATTTTCCTTGGACTAAACGCAGCTTCTCAGTTGAAGCTCAGCCAAGATATTTTAGCTGGGTCATTCCAGGTCTGTTCAACCTGATTTTGCATGTCAGCTGAAGGACGAGGAGCCAAAGCACACACCTCTGAAGTCACAGTGGATTTAATATCGTAATGCAGCCTTGGCCGAGTGCTGCTTGGAAAAGCAGAGCGGCATGGATTGAATTACCTGCAGCATATTAGCTGAAATCTCCTATTCAAGACCCGCAGGGGCTGGTGCAGCTCAGCTTTCGGGGGAGGTTGATAAGATCATAGCCTGCAGTAGCATAGTTTTAGGTTTTAGTTTGGCATTCATTATATCCTTATCAGCGATCGGGGTCCTGGCTCGATTACGAGCTGCTAGTGGGATCTCAGCCCTGTGGCTGCCCGATGCCCTGGCTTTGGAGCAATGCCTTGCCATGTGTCAGGTCCCTTGCACAGGTCCCTTTACCTGGGCAACCATCCTTTGCTGACCTTTTGTTGATACACGGGGAAGTGCTGTTCTTAGGAGTACCCCAAAGAAGCTTTAAAAGTAAAGGAAAAGAAGGAACGCGTGCCAGATGGCTTCTCTAGAAAACAAAGATCGGACTTTCAATAGTTTGTGTATCTTCTACTAACTTAAAATAGCTCCTCTCTGTTTGTTGAGGCAAATAAGACAAGACATTAATATGTGCATCCCAGCAGTAAATAGGTTTCAAGTAAGGTTCTATAGAGCTGGGGGAGGATATTAGGACAGCGTGTTTTTCATCATTGATGTGACAGCTAGCATGCAAAAGACTCACAGTGCAGGGAAAGGACTGGAAAACTGAGGAAAAAACAAGTTTTTCACAGAAAAAACCCTGTCGATCCAGAATGTAAATCAAGTACTGGGTTTGTGTCTGGTTCCATGAGATCTAGTGCTAAAAGCACGTGTTTTGATGAACTGGTTCAGGAGTGGGCCAGGTGTAGACATAGTGTATCTCTGGAAATCAGGTGGAATGTACATAAATAAAATGCTGCTTGCATTGACCCGTTCTGCTGCCTTTTTTTTAATTTATTTTTGTTTTCCTGGCCCTTGATGTTGCACATTTATAAAGACAGGCTTTTGGAAATTACATATCATGGAAAAATCCACTGGGCTTTTCCACAGAGGAGTTAATGGCTTTTATGAAAAGATGTACCTAATGTGAGGTGATGTTTTCAGTCTCATGAAACCAGCACTGAGCAGAGCTGGAAACGAGAGCTGAAGCAGGAGCTGGTGCCATCTCTTCCATGCAGGGCACAAGGGAAAATGAAGGGGTTTGCTTTGTTTCTTGATTTTGGGTACAGTGAAGTAGATTTCAGTAAAAAAAACAGGATGAGTGAATGAACAATTTCTTAATGTATCCAGTCAGTAAAAGAGAAACAACCACATCAATTAGACAAACCAGATTAATGCTCAGGGTGTGTCCCTGCTGCCCACATAAAGCATCGACAGCCCGGCTTCTGCTCAAACACACCCTCATAAACCCAGGCAATGGCTGATCTATATTTACCTTCTTGATTTATGAGAACAGAGACCAGCAGGGACTGAAGAAGATGATTCAGTCATGTTTCTCCTGGCTTATACAACTCCTGGTTAGGAAAGGCCGCCTGTTGCACTCAGGGGAAGGGGCGAGGGAAAGCCCCCTCCTCCCACCCCCTCTCCAGCTCCTTGAGAGGGATGTGAATCTTCAGTGGTCCTTACCCCCCAGGGCTGGAGATGGCATTTACATCCTGGATCACCGCAGACTCATGTGGGTGTTGTGTTTGACTTGCTCTGTGAAAACACGGTATTTGAGCTGCATTTTGATGACCTGCATCGAACCGTGAGCCACGGCTGTGGGCTCACTGCCCTGCTGCAGGGCAAGGGGCTGTGCCACAGCTCCATGGCCTCTCTGAGGACAACAGGGACCCCAGGTGCTCCAGTGTGGCTGGGGGCTTGGCAGGGTGGACAAGGTAACAAGAGGTAGCTGTTAACCAAACAAGAGCATGGGGAAACCAGCAGACAAACCAAAGCAGCAGAGGAATCATGGAGCACTACAAAGGGAAGGAGGAGAAACCCTCTGTGCAGAGTTCATCGTTGTCATCTTTCAGATTTGCAGCATCACAACTAATTATAAAATGCTAATGCTTCAGTGTTTTCCCACTAGCCTAATAAAAAATGGTTTTAATCCCCATTTCTTGTTTCCATTCTGTTTGTGCTGGTGCTGGGCTGATGGGTGCAGCACTGAGAACAGGGAATGGCCTCTGGGTCTTTCCCACTGGGAAGGATCAGGCTGAGGGACCAGGGACAAAGCTGCTCTGTGCTTCTTGGAAATGGTAACCAGTGGCTGCTGACCCAAAAGCTGCTTCTGTGTGGTGGCACTGGTCACCCCAGGGCACAGTGGGGACCTGCCTGCACAGGAGCAGCCCCACAGCAGGAGGAGCAGGAGCACTGATGGCAGAGGAAGGAATTAAGCCCAAGATCTATGCTTTAAGGAGAAATTTAAATCGGTCTTCTGTTAACAACTTTATTGTGCTGATACAGGATTATTTCTAGTCTGAGATCTGAATGGAGACTTGGCTGCTAATTTTAGCATTACGGAATTTCCTGAGGTGTTTTTATTACACAAATTGGAGTAAGAAAAGTTATGCATAATGAAATTTTGCTGTAGGACAGCACATACTGTAGTGTGAAACAGTTATTTAACCACCACCACCCCACACTAATGTGTGTATAAACAGGCTTCACCCAGCTTGAATTGCCACTTTCCCATTCACCAGGGAGCACGAGCTGCCTGATGCCCTGTGCCACACACAGTGCCTGACACCACCAGTTCCTTAAATACACTACAGATGGACATGCCTGCAGGCAATTTTTATCCTCTTGTGCCCACACCAAATCACAAAGTCAGTTTATCCTGGGCCTTTTATGGAGTTTCTGGTGCTCAAGCATACAGGAGAGGACTCAGGAAGATGTGGTTTGCTGGGTTTTCCATTCTTTTTAGTGCAGACTCTGGAAATAGCAGTCTAGGAGTGTAATATCCCTTTTCCTGCTGGGCATTGGTCTGGAGGTGTGCTGTGCTTCAACAGAGTTGCTGTGGAGCATCCCTGGCCACTGCTGGGTGACTTATCCCTTGTCTCTCTCCATCAGCTGGTCTTTGGAAAGGTGGGTAATGAATAAGGAGCATTGGCTTTGACAATACGTCTGTTTTCCTTCTTATTTTTCTAAGCAAGAAACCCCGGTGATTTGTTGACACAGAACAAGTAACAGTTCATTTGCAACTCCCCAAATGAAGCTAAATTATTCTGAATAAATTAAACATTAAAACAGCATCTGAGCAAACCCAGTCTCCTGATAGAGTTTAGTCCTACTTGGAAATGCAGACGTGCAGCCTAATGGGTTCCTCAAAGATAGCCAATGTCAGCCCTTACCCTCACAATTCCCTATATGTAGGACTTATCCAAGCCTATCCTCCTTTTTTTTCCTGGCTTTTCCATGACTTACAAGATATTATTTCCTGCTGGCAGTTGGATTGTCTGAGTATTTCCCAGTCAGAGCATGCTCACAAGTGGAATACCACCAGTCGGTCTCATCACACAGCAGCACGGCCCTGGATTGATGAAAACAGATGAACACTTAAATTGAAGAGTCATTTGACATTGTGCAGTTAAAGGAAATGTTTCTCCTTATGATAATTAATGATTCTTGAAGGCAGGGGGGAGCAGGGGATGGGCAGCCCAGGGTGCTGCTGGCCAGGGAGGTGAGCGGGCAGGGGAACCTATCACCGGCTCCTCACTGCAGGAAAAGCAGCGGATATCCGTGGGAAGGAAAGAAATGCTACCCGAGAGTGAAGCAGAAATCTAGAGCCGCCTTAGCAATCTCCGAGGAAATTTGTGATTTTGCCTCGGTAGGAAGGATCACCGGGTAATACGCGCCCGTCAGCGGGTGCCAAGTGGCCAAATCTGGCAGCGGAGACGTGCTTAAATCAGAGTTGAATTTGCCTGCTTGTTCTGCTTTATTGGTGCCCTTCCCCGACTTTCCCCCCTGTCGAGGCTGTAATTTCTGTCAAAATGCAGCTGCAGAGCTCCGCATTTTAATCCCGTGTAATTACAGTCCTCGGGAACTCGGTCATCCCCTGCATCAGCCATCATCCCTGTCCCCCCTGCCCCGGCAGAAGCAGACTGACGAGCTGTCACAGAAGGCGGCTGGAAGGGGGGAAGCCTTGTTCTCCTCAGGGGCCTTTCTTGTCCCCCCTGCTGTCATTTTCAGAGCTCTGACTCGAGGTTCGCTGCCACAGGGACAACCTCCTCCCCAGCATTCCCCCCCCGGGGCAGGGTGGGACACGAGAGCCACCCCAGTGCCACCTTCAAAGCAGCTGTGACTCAGCCTGGCGTTCGGGGGCTCTTTGTTTGGTTCGGAGGAGGATGAGTCACAGGAGCAGAGGCTCAGCTGGCAGGAATCAGCTGATGGCCTCACAAGTCGGCTCAGCTGGGCTGATTCACCCTGGTGGAGGGTCCTACCCACAGCCATCCCACCCACCCAGCTCCCGGCTGTGCTGGGTAAATACCGTCAGTACGGGGCAGCTGATCTGAGAGCTGCAATTAATCAAGGCAATTGTGATGGAGATAAATGGGGGAAAAAAAAAAAAAAGAAAAGAAAAAGGCCTTCCTGTTCCATTTAAAGATCTGGGAAAACCAGTTTTCTGTTATTAGTTCTCAGTGTACCCCAGTAGGATGTCTGGTGTCCTCCTTGTCCAGCAGTGTGGTAAGTGTGGGCCTGGGAGGGCTTGTAGCAAGCTTCTTCTTCTGTTCTTCAGTTCAAAATACTTTGCAGTAGAGGAAGAAAATGCTATCTATGAAACTTATTTTATTTATAAGGATGAGGATGGCAATTAGAATACAGAGAAAGCCAAGTAAAAAAAATAGTATTTCCAGCAGCTGTTTTGAGGAATATTCCTACTTTTATTTATTTTATCAGTGTATTGCTGTTGCTTCCCAATTCCTTCAATGTATTTAGTCCACACACTTGTCAATTTTCCTTGCTCTTTCAGCTGGGTTCTGTGTTCTCCTTCCCATCCTCTAAATCATGTCAGTTTGCTGCATCCCACGGATGATGCAGCTCAGAGTCAATAATCCTCTCCTGAAGAAATTGCTTCTAACAGGCTGGAGGCCCGACTGAACTAAAGACACCTACAGAGTGCTGTGTTTTCCTCTGGGCTCAGAGCACCTTCCAGTATAGGAGATGGGATGTGCTTTAGAAAGCAGCTCTCAGATGAGCTGTCCAAGAACTATCACCAATTAAAAATGCTTTTCTTGGTACTAATATAGAAGCAGAATTTCCTTTGCCTTTGTCAGGTTGGTTGTCAAATGTGCTGTTTGGTGCTGATGGGAAACAGCATCAGTCCTGTTCCCCTCCTGAACTGAAAAACAAGAGATTTTACATGAAGGAAGTGCAAGGGCAGAGTAGAACTATTGAAAGGTATCAATGTGGATACAACAGGTTGCAATCGTTGTGTGACACGGGATACAAAACAGCTTCATCTAGAACTGCTGCTGGTGGTAACTCTTGTCACACATGGACCCAAAGAACCTGATGTAAAAGCTGTGTTATTTATAGAACAGGCTGCAAAAGGGCACCTCTTTAAATCAAAATAAGTCCATTTGTCATTGTGATAAGCATTCCTGTTTGGCTGTGTGGACAGTAGATGTGCACCAACCCAAACTTTTTTAATGATAACAATGCTAAAGATGGAATAGAAAATTTTAGAAAAGACAAATTTTAACCGTTACTCAGGCTTTGATGGAAGACTTGTGTGGTAGCCACGAGAGACCTTACAAAAGAATGTTGTGAGCACAACTGTTGGCTTTTTGAGAAAGGACAAAAATGTAAAGTACATGGCAGAGAGTGAATAAAAACAAACCAAGTGTGGTCCTGCTGTCAAGTGTCCATTGCACGCAGGAGAGAGCGTGTGGCAAATGCAGCATTTTGCTGGCAGAATGCTCTTGTTGGGTCTGGAAATTCTTGTCAAAAGCTCAAAAAAATCAAGCAGCCCCCACTGAGTTCCTTGACCTTGGGATTAGGCAGGATGTAAAATAAGGAGGGCACAGACAGCCATAACTTGTTTCAGAAAAGTTATGCAGATTATGTTAAAATATGCGATTTAAAATATTAGTTCTGGCAGAGAGATTGCTGGAGTTTCGGTCAAGGGGAACAAATATTCAATAAATTAAAAAGTCAGGAGCTGGGTCTACAACAATTGCTTTGTAAGCAAATGTTGGCTTTTGTGGCTGGTGTGAGATGTGCTGGGGAAGGGATCCAGCTCAGCAGCGCTCCCGGGGTAGGCATGGCCATCATCAAATCCATCTGAAGGAACGGCTCAAGTTTGCACTTTTGTTGGCACTCGGGAACCTGACAAAGGTTTACCAACTCTTTTTATCCTTTTCTTTATACGTGGGAATCTTCCCAGAACAGAACTGTGGTCCATTTGCAAATGTAGGAGAAAAACTGATCAGAGCCCCCTCTATGCCAGTCCAGCATCATCATGAGCAAGGGTTAAATAGTATTTTAAAATTAAAAGTCATATCTAGTCCAAGAAGTGCATTTTATTTTTTTAGAAGCTTGTTGGTTGGGGTTTTTTGTTTGTTTGTTTTTTGTTGTTGTTTTTTTTTAATGCTGGAAATACACACATATTTGTTGCTTTCAAGGCAAAGTCTAGAATATCTAGTAATACTTCTTTTGTTATTTATCTGGTAAATCTGCAGTGCTGTTATTCACTATGGCTTTGTCTCCACAGGAAAAAGGAGACTATAAACTACAAGGAGGAGCTGGCAAAGAGAAGTCAGTTTTTGGCAGTGTAAATAATCTTTAATAGCAAGGGGAAATTTATAACATTTGAAAAATAAAAGATGGCTAAACAGTGGTAATTTCCTCTGTGTAGAAGGGCAGTGTTGTTTTGATTTTAATTTTAATTCTCCTCCCTGCTTCAACATTTCCAGAATATTGAACAGTTTCTTTTATTTTCTTAAAACTAATTTTTTTCCTGGTCTCCCACCTGAGCATCCAGTGGATGAGCTAAAAGAAGGAGAGTTCTGAACAGTGAGGGTGAGGTATATCCTAAAAATATGTGAAACGCCTTTTGGGCATGCAATATCATGATCTGGATGCATGTTTTCCACTGCCTCACAGGAGGCTGATCCATGGAAGTCATGTGGTCCAGATGGATTAAACTTCAACCAAACAGTGAGCAGAAATGAAGGAAAGAGAAGCAATAAGTACAGATAGCAATGAAAAAAATAACCTCTGGGTTTGGGTTTGTTTATTTAATTATCTCATTACTTGATCAATCTGATAAAGTGGCATTTTGACATCTGTGCTTGCTTTTCCCCCAAACTGAACCTACCTGCTCCCTGCCTGCAGCTGCCAGAGGGTTCCAGGCCTTTTCCAGCAGTCAAAGCCATCAGAGTTTTCCATTGATATTAGCCAGGAACAGGTGGTTGGCCAACACTTTGCTCTGGGGATGGCACAGCACTTCTGAGGTCTGAACCTGACCCCAGACCTTCAGGTCTGTGCCACCCTCTTCACAATGACCCACCCTCATGATGAACTTTTTACCCAGGGGAGCTTGGAGATGAACTCAGGAATGCTTGTGGAGGGATACTGATACACCAAGATCCTCTGGTCCTTAAAACAGCTACAAGAAGAGCAAAATAGACATCAAAGGTTTTACTTCTGTTTTCAAATTATTGAAATGACATTGGAGTGGGAGGCATTAGTCTTACACTGCTGAAGAACATTGAATTTGATTAGTCCTTCCTCCGCTTTTTTTCTGGCTCGGAAAATACCTATTTCTACTGCAGAAACAATTTATTTGCAGTGTGTAATAGCAGAGCACTGGGATGTGCTCTGTCCCCATTTTCAGATTTTGTGTTACGGAGAACAACTTCATTGCTTTTTCTTGCCTGAATATTTAACATTCACCTTCCTCTGTGATTTTTGCCACCTGAACATTTTTCATTTCTGTGGTTTTCAGCTGAACCTTTCTCATTTTGCACAGGCAGACAGTGATAGGACAAGAGGGAATGGTTCTAAACTAAAAGAGGAGAGATTTAGATTAGATATTTGGAAGAAATTCCTTGTTCAGAGCGTGATGATGCCCTGGCACAGGTTGCCCAGAGAAGCTGTGGCTGCCCCATCCCTGGAAGTGTCCAAGGCCAGGCTGGACAGGGCTTGGAGCAACCTGGGATAGTGGAAGGTGCCCCTGCCCATGGCAGGGGGTGGAATGAGATGAGCTTTAATGTCCCTTCCAACCCAAACCATTCCATGATTTCTGTATGAGAAGGAGATCACTGGCCTCATCTCACAGACAGAAGAGCAGTCCCTGGCTCTGCCCTGGCACTGGGGGGACCCCACCTTGCTCAGACAATGACTCCAGGTGAGATAAGGAGCTCCCAGGTCGTGGGGGTTGGGGAGACACTGGCAGCTCCCAGTCTGATTGCACAGCCTGCTGCGAATCCCTGTGGGGATTTACCCTGTTCCTTCCCAAAAGGTTAAGGAAACTGGGGACCCAGACAAAGCCAGCATGATGAGAGTCTGCTCTGTTTAACTGTGGGAAGATGTGAAGGGTGAGCTCGTCCATCACTGCTCTCAAGAGCAAAATATAATGATACAGAATTTCTTCTGGAGATATTGCCAAGCTGAGAACCCATCACTCACCCACAGTCTCTCCTCGCAGTAATTTTTCTTCTATTGAGTGCACAAAAAAAAAAAAGAAGAAAAATTTCTGTCTTGTCTAATGCAATTGCTTTGCTTCCCATCCCTGTTCAGTCCTGTGCTCAATGAATCCCTCAGGTTGTCAGGGCTGTGCTGAGAGTCCCCTCCTGCGGGTAAAGTCCCCTACCTGCTGGGTAGCACTGGAGATGAAGTCTCATATGTAACCACAGGTTTGGAACAGGAGGGCTGGGTAATGTTTTCCAGGATGACTTTGAGCAAAAAGTCCATGTGCTTGTCATAGTCTCTATAGGAGTAGCTGTAAATGCAGAAGGACTGTAGGGCAGTAGAAACCAAGAAATATTTATGGAGTGGCTGGAAGCAAGGTAGGGGGTTTGCAGATGGGCAACTATCAGTGATATCTGAGTGCTGGAAAGCTACACAGGACTGGCAGATGGCAGAAAGCATTTTAGAAAACATTTTGCTGTCCTAATCACTCTCTTTGCAGTCCATTGGACTCTGGTCAGAGACACTTTTGGGGCATGGCCTTAATACTCTGAAATAATAATACCAATTTAGTGATTGTAATAATGTAGTCAAAAGTAGCCAACACTTTCCTTTTGAGGTGTCAGGATGGAATATTTGACTGCCTTGCTCTTTTCCCCTGGAGTTATGGTTTTTCCTGACTTACGGTGCTGTTATTTATTTTCTTTATTTTTCTTTTTCAATTTTACATTGTAAAAGACCTGACTGATGTCAGTGGAGAATATCCCAGGCCTTTCAAGCAAGGCCAGCCCTGGCCAGAGTTCTGCTGATGCCTGGGAGGACCAGCCTGCACCAGCCCCTGGCCCACTTGGTGCATGCACAAAGCTTTTGTAGAGTGTAACAACACCATGCTGTGCTGTGCTAGGACTGTTCTGGAGGTAGGTAATATAACTCTGAGTTTCTGTGAGAGGAATGAAGAACTCTAAAGCACTTAAAATAGGTGAAGGAGGAGAGAATGAACCTTTTTCTCACAACAGCCTTGGCATGGGGTCACGAATTATTACTCATGGTTTGCCCAGCCCACTCTTCCATAATGTCTTTTCTTTTTTTCCCCTTTAAGTTTGAAAAGAGCTAGGTGTAGATGAGATTCTCATTTTAATTCTGAAGTTCCATCACATGCTGTGTGATCCTGTGGTGGTCTCTGGGGGTGAGGGATTGAACTGCTTCTCTTCACCCCAGCCAGGGTGCTGCCTTTGCTGCTGAGAGCGTGGGGAAACAGCAGGTCAGCTTTGGTGAATTGGGGTATTGGGTCCCTTGTTATCCCAGACTACCATGGATGTTTCCTTGTCTCCATCTTTTGTGCTGTTGGCCTCCTTTTACATTTTCCTTTGTCAGCCTTCCCAGTCCCTGTGGGATGTGCAGCACTGTGCCACGCACAGGGCACATCCCACAGGCTGTGTGGGAGGGCAGTGAACACATGTGAAGCCATGGATGAGCATTTAGTGCATCTGCACACAATTGCTAACTTCTCTGCTCAGGCTGCTGCAGCTGTGTTTCCAGGTTAAATATCTTTGGGAACTGGGAAACAGCTCAGCATCCAAGAAAAATCCAATTGACTGTACAATGGCCTGGAAATTGTTCTTTGATCAAGTAGCACTTTCATATCATCCTAAACAGTGTAGAAGCACAAACTAGGTTACAGAATGGCTTTCTTTTTTTTTTTTTCCATTGTTCCATTTAATCTGATAGCCTTTCCTTGGGTATGTAAGTGCTTCCTGCCTCTCTCTCCCTGAGCGTGAAACACAGATGGTGCAGTACTGCCTGTATTACACAGACCATACAAGGTATTTAACTTTTTTTTTTATATGCATTTTAAGCAATAGAGAAGAAAAACCATCCTCAGAGTTTTTGAGACATCCTTTAGCCCATGGCTTGGCCTGAACAAGGGAAGGACTGGACAGAGAGGATGAGCACCAGAGGAACGGTGCTAAATGGAGGTCACAGCGCAGAACACAGCTCAGGTTCCATGTTCAGGGCTCCCCTTGGCTTTGTTGTGAGACCTCTGGAGGAAGCAGACACTGGAGCAAGCAGCAAGAACTTTGAAATAATTGACTTAAATGAAAAGTGCTCTCTTGAAGAGGACAGTGGTGCCCTTGAGGGAGGGTGACTCCTGAGCCATGAGCACCAAGCTGGTGGTGAGCCCAAGAGCCCCCTGGCTCTGGCTTTGGCTGTCCTTCCCCTCCCTTCAGAACAGCTTCTCCCTGTTCAGACTCCAATATAAATTTACATTGCAGTACAAGCAATACAAAGCCATATTAAGGAAATTGAATATGGCATTAGTCATTCCCTAGCCAAGAGCCATGGCTGAGGAGGGGGAGGAAAGCAGAGCAAGGCATCACACCCTGGTTTCTGTGTGGTGCCAAGGCAGCCAAAGCCCAGACCTCCCTTGCTGTTGCTCAGGGGCAGCAATATGTTCAATACTGAGCATATTTCACAACATTGGTCTGTCAGTAGTGCCAATTCATCCTGTTCTCTTAGTGCTTCCTCTCACTCACTCATATCCATGAGGGATTAGGTGAAGGAATACAGTAATGTGGTGGGTTGTACAAGGATTATCCAGGTTTTCCTACCAACTGTATCAAGAAGGCATTATAACTGGAAAAGTGCAAGTTCAAGCTTCCAAGATTAACCCAAAGAGTGTCATGCTTTGCTAAATTCATGAGCCTTATGTTTGGATTCACTGATAGTTTCCATGATAAAGGACTGTGCAAACCCAGCAACAAGCGTTGGCCCAACGTGGAGTTTGAGACTGCATTTGTGCTCATGTCCAAGGAGTCTGGGGTCTCATTTCCTGGTGCAGGAGGTCAGTCCTTGATACTATTCAGTTGTCAGAGATGTCCATGGCACACCCCAGGCATGGTGCAGGTGGGATGGGATGATATCATGGTGCATCAGGATGGGTCAATGCTCCTCCCCACAGGCAATTTTCACAAAAATTTTTTGTTCTGCAGATTAGGAGTGTTAAGCATTATGGACACATACTGTGCCAGCTGGCCAATATCTGAGAGACTGCTCCTAAACCTATTTAATTTATTAGCAGAGGGGCAGCCTGATGGAATTGATGGTTTTATTTCTGGGGCTGAATCTTCTTTCAAGATTTGGTCATTTGGAGGTGATGAATCTTTGCCTCAATAAAGGCTTCTGGATTTGACCCAAAGTAAATTTGTTCAGATGAGTCAAAAAGCCAGGCACAAAAAAGCTCAGAGGGCCCCATACAAACCATAAGTTGTGTATGAAGAGTTATGAAGGCAACCTCTTTATTGTCCTGTTCTTTTGGTGTTCCAGGGAATACTTTAGGCAAATACTGTGGGAATAAAGGAAATATTTTTGTCAACAGAAAATTCTCAGATAGTCTCAAAAGGGCAACTCTGCCAATAAATTTGTTGAGGGTATGTTCTGCCTTGTGTAGAAGCTGCTGAGCGTTATGTACAGTGCTTAAACTTGATTACTTCATGTCATGCAACTCCAATCACTTCTGATTGATGTATGTGAATTAGGGAAAGGATTAAAATTATTCTTGGGAGTGAAATGTGTTCTTTCTGATGAAGCATAAAATTAGTTGTCTCTCAGGGAAGGCCCAGTTGAACTGTTGTTTGCAGGGGTTTCTTTCAGAATTGGGGCATTGATGGTTTTGGTTCAGTTTTAATTAAAAAAAAGAAAAGGAAAATATTTGTCACATGTTCAGGACCACTGTGTGGTGTTTTGTTTGCTGACATTGATGTTGCTTGCTGGAAGATAACACCAAGTTATCCCAGGGTTTCCTTTCCACTGTTGCTTGACTTATAATGGATGACCCTTTCCAGGTAGGGAATAGTTTCCCTTATTAGGGAAGATGAGAAATCGTATGATTTAAAAAAATGAATTTAAACAAGACAGTTGTTGTCCAGGCAGTCTAGAGGAAAGCAGGAACACACATAAACCAGGGGCATGAGAAGCAGGATCACAGGAATAGACAGGCTGTGCCCAAGGGAAATGCCAAGGCAGAGTAAGAAATCAGTTTTAACCCCCCTGCCTCTGTTGTGTTTGTGTGGATAAATGAGTCAGGCTTTGTAGGGAAGAGATTGTATGTTGCCACTCCATTTTCTGAATCAAGAAAATCCATAGGGAAGAGTCAAAGCCAGTAAATGATCCTCAGGAGGATGCCTGTTTCATTCCATTCAAATGACCTTCACATGAGACTGTACGAGCTGGGCTATGACCACAACAATCAATTGAAAGCTGAGTCACAGGTGCTTGAATCACTCCATGAGTCATGTCTAATCCAAGATATTTCTGTGAAGATCCCTAGGGTTCGTGAACAGATGTCTGGGGCAGGTGAGATACATTGTCCCCATGAAGTGCTTCCATCCCTTGCTGGCTGTGGAGGAGCTGGATGAGGTCTCAGGCCAGGCAGGAACCCTTCAGGCAGCCACATCTTGTCATGTTACAACATGAGGCCACCCTGAAGCTGGTGGACTTGGCAGTGTTAGATTTATGGCTGGACTCAGTGATCCTAGAATTCCAGCCTAGAGGATTCTATGAGTCTACACCACTCTTTGCCCAAGCAGAGATTAATCTGGTGACAGGGCTGAGAGCAACCCTTGGGGCAAACTGGACTGAAGTCCAAAGACCACCTAGGCAGTGGTAAAGCACTGCTGAAGGGTCTCCGGGGTACAGACACCTTCTAAATTCTCTGACAAATGGCACATTTTCAAGCTGCTGTTCTCAGTAAGTTCTCATCTGATCAAACTTGTGATCTACAACAGCTCTTTTCATTCCTGGTTTTGTATCTGTGCCGTGGCTCAGAGGGCAGTGATTAGGTGTAGCCTGGCAAGAGCATGTGCCAGCTGCATTAGTGGCTGCTGCTTGGCTACACAGCAGAGAATGGGGAGTTCTCACAGCGGGGTTTGAAAGTTTATACTAAAAATGAATGCCTAGAAAATAAGTGGTTTGCAATTTTAATCCAAGTAAGTCCAAGCAGGTAATGTTTGTGTTGTAAAGATCAGTAAGGTTGAGCCCTCAGGTAGATGAATGCTTTAGGGGCAGCTAGAAAAGATTGAGAGCTCAGAGGCTGATTAATTTACCACCCAGAGCAGAGATCACCACTTCTGTGAGTGGCCCTGTGAACATCCTGCACTCAGAGACTGTAGGAAAGTGTCATTTTTGTCATATCTACTGGTTGGAGCTACTGGGCATTTGCATAACAATGCTGTAAGAGAGTGAAAAGCTGTCAGAGCCTGCTCAGAGGATTCATGGATGAACCACAGGTCTTACAGCAATGAGGAACTGAACATCCTCATTATCCTCCAAATGCAACATCACATCCCTTTCTGTTCATTTAGAAGTCTTTTATAAGTTCAGGTGATCATCTGAGCCCGTGGGCTGCCATCTTCTCACGTGAGCCATTTGCTCTGGTGCTAGATTTAGTCTGCAGCACTCAGGAGTAGGTGATTCACCAAGAAGAGTTCAGTCAGTGCAAGCCCAAGGCCCTCACAAGGAGATGCCGAGCAGCCCATTGGGCCACTCTGCAGTGGTCAGCATCATTAAAACTCCATGGTAGCATCTAAATCTGCTCCAAATAACCCCAAATCAACATTTTTCCCTGATGAGTGAAGGGCATTGGCTGGGCTTACAGCTTTGCTTTTTGGGCACTGTCCTGTCTTACATTTCTTTGTGGGTTTTTTAATCAAGAGCTAACCCCCTTATTCCAAGAGTGGAGGAGACTTGCCAGACATAACAGTATTGGTTTGATTTCCTTCTGTATAAGCACTTTTGTGCTCATTTTTCATTAAAATTTATTTCCATTTCATCTTCCTGAAAACAAATGTATCTTTTTGAAGACCTGCCAGGACAATTAAAAGAACACTGCAAGGCCACAGCGATGTCACATATGGGCTTCATGAGCCATTTGCAATGGAAATATCTGTGACAGCATCAGATTGGCCTTCCAGGGGCTAAACTGAACTTCCAGGGCCTAAACTGCACTTCCAGGGCCTGATGTAGTTCCAGCTGCAAGTTATTCTCTTCTGCCTATCATCAGAGCAGTCAGGTTTTAATTGCAGTTTCGTGTCGTGCAAGGTTGGACATGGTGTTTAATGCCAAACAATGGAACTTAGCTCTTCTTTTGTAACTTCAGAAAAAAGTTCCTAGTTATAATGTCTGGCAAAGAAGCTTGAAATGTGACTCAGTATGGTGGGTCTGTGTGGATTGTGGGGACTGCAAATCTCACTTCTGAGAGGGTGAGCTGCGCTATTCATCCCCATGAGAAACTGTTACAAGACTCAGAGGAAATGATGAGGACACCCTTGTCTGCATTTAAATGTCTTTTTACTTTCATCCACCTCTGGTCTGTGCAGAGGTAGGTGCTGGGAGGAGTTGAGACTTGCCAAGGGTTAGACAACATGCACTAAATTCCTGCTGAAACTCTCAAAGTAGGGATGAAGAAGGCTGGAAGTCTGAACTGCCTCTGCTGCTAAAGTTGAAATTGCCTCCTACATGGAGTGATTTAAGTCCTCACTCCTCCAGACTTCAGCTGTGAAGTAAATAAGTGGTGTAGTTCAGCACACAATGAAGAACAACATTGAATTTAATACTCCCAATACTTTCAAACAAGAGAACTTTCCATAGCAGTCACTCAAATTGTACATTAATTAGAAACAAAGATCTTAAAATACACTGATGACAGATTTAATTCTAGAGGGACTTTCTGCAGTTCAGTTTACTGGAAGCCATGCAAATATACTGTGGTGTGGGATGTAGTTTCACAGTGAAGAGTTTGAGATTCAGCTTTGTGGATGACCTGTCTTCACAGTCACTGATGTGCAGGTTCCTTCAGCCCTCTAACCAAAGTGCTTTCACTGGCTGGAGTCTCTGTTCCTCAGGACAGGGACAAACACCTGCTTCCAACCTCCCAGTTTTTACCTGATGGCCACAGCATCAGCAGAAGCAAATCCCCTGTGCAAACTGCCCTACATCTCCCAAAGAAAGGCTGTTTTTTTTCCAGATCTGACTTTCCCTGCTGTTTTCTTTTTTGCTCCAACTCTAGTGGTAGAGCTCCCAGGGCTGCTCCAATCCCTATCACCTTACAGGAGACCTTGAATCCTGTGTCTGCCTTCACCTGCAACAGGCTGGGGCATCCAGGAGCCTCACAGGTGTAAAGCTGGGAGAGAGCCTCTGGAAGCACTAAAGTGGCAAAGCAAAACCCAAAATGCAAACCCTTTGGGGAAAGATGGAAATTATTAGATGCATTGGTTTTGATCCTTGAGCTCTTGTAATGGGAACTCAAATTTTGCAGCTTTGGGAAGAATGAGTTTTGCAGAGTCTCTGATAAGCTGGAGGTCTGACACCTTGCAAGGCAGAGGGGGCAAAGGCCATGTCCTGCTGAAATCACCTGGGAAACAGGTGACCACCTTCAAATCCACCCCTCGCCATCATTCAGCCCAGGACACCAGGGTTGAAGCTCTTACACATCCAATGCATTATGTCTTCTCTTGAAAACTCACTCTCCAGAAAATAAACCAGGCCATTCATCCCAACCTTCTGGCACCGTCTCCAAATGCAAATACCAGGTTGCACAGCCTGCTCTTCTCAGCATTGCATGCTCCAAACTGGGAGGCTTTTTGTGTGCAATGCCTCCTGCAGCTGGCATGTCCCCATTTTGTACTAGACAAACACTGACAGCTTTATTTCTTGTTTGTTCGGTCGCAAAGATCCTCAACATCCTGGTTTGAATTGAGTATTGTGGTTCTTCACTAGCAGAAATGTAAATAACAAAGAAATTGCATGTATTTTAATTACCTGAAGGCGTCTGTTTTAATCTGGTAAATCCTCTTATGTGATAAAAGTAATGTTGCTATGGGAACCCTATCTAACAGGAAAGGTAGCACCAGTCTGCCTGTAGATAATTAGGAAACTGATGCAGTGAAGTGATTTTTCAGTCACTTGGCACAGAACAGGCTTCATGGTGAAAGTTTAGACCTGTGTTATGGTTTTATATGTATGAGTGAAAGAGGCAGAGATTTAACTGGGAGGATCCCCTTCAGGCATCTTGGAAGGGTCAGAAAATGTTTCTTTCTCACATATAGTCACCAAAATACAGCCCACCCCCACCAGCAGTGCATTTGCATACTGTGACACTCTCGTCAGTGTTTGTTAATTGTTTTAACTCAATAATGTGTGAAGTCCTCTCAGGAGTGAGACACTCACTGAAATAATCCCTCAAAGGCACATTCTAGCCAGTAAATTACTGGTGCATCCCTGCAGCAGCCCTGGAGCCCCACTGGTGCCCGAAAGCAGAACCAGCACTGGGGGTCTCCTCTGTCTCCCCCAGCAATGGTCGCTGTGGCAGCAGCTCCTGCCGTGGTTTTGGCTGGAATGGGCAGGGGAAGGGTTTAGGAGTTGGTCGTGGTCCTGTTTGTCTTTAAGTCACCAAACTCTTTGCTTTGGGAAAAGCCTCCAAGGACAGCAGTGCTGCCCACATGGATGAGTGTCTGCTGGTGAGTCCCTTAGGGGCAGGACAGGCATCCTCTCTCTCCCCTGCAGCCCATCCCCTGTCTCCTTTGTCCCATCCCACGGTCAGCATTTGTGCCAGAGCTGTATTGTGAAAGGGTTTATTCGTTTACCAAGAGGATGTGCTGATAAGAGCCCTGTGATAACAGGCAATAAAGCAATAATGGCAATATGGTTCAATATATTAGAAAATTTTTCATGCTATGAAATCCTTTTCTTTTTTCTTAGATTAAAATGAATTGACTAATAGGATATTTCTCATTTTACTTTCTGTAAGTACATAATAATAAGTATATTTTTGTGCCTCAAGGCCACTATTGAGAAAGAAGCTCCCATTATAAATTTGGAAGAGATATTGAGTTACTCCAAAGTCAGGATTCAAAGAAAAAGGGGAGAGATGGAATTTAACATTTGTTATATACTTCTATATTAATTAAATTAATTATACACTAAAGAGAACTCATTGTTTGCCACATAAATGTAGGGTGATCACTGAAAAGCTTGTAGACTTTGTTTCACAAACTGAAGAACTATACATCAACCTACTCCTCATCCACAGGTTATTGTGCAGTGGTGGGTGACATTTGCGTCTCATTGCATATCAGTAGCATGGTTTCCATGGACAATGCTTCCATGAGAAATTGTAAATTTTTGTCAGGAAAATATTTTGTCTGCAAAGAAAAGCCCTTGTAGAGGCAACTTTAATATATATGCTGCATAAATACAGTTTTTTTGTGAGTTATGATTATTTCAGTCAGCACTGACACTGTGCTGACATAACTTGAATGCAATAATCTCCTTTAACGCAGGAAAAAGTTTGTTATAGTTGAATAGGAAGGAACATATCCTAAAATCTTGACTTCAGGAATGTGACAGTCAGAGATTTTTTTTTTTTAAAGACTGTTCCTGGTAGGTGTACCAGTCTCAGGATAAGGTTTCAGTGATCTCATGGATTTTATCCAGCCTCACCAATTAGAAGATCATATTGTAATAAATTGACTCTCAGAAATCATAATTAGGTTCATGGAAAATAATCCCACCGGTCCAGCAATTTCAGATTGAGCCTGTCTCATGGCAAGAGCATTAAGGACAATTAGCTGCTATTTGGGTTGTGCAGGTGGTCTCCAAATGTCCTTGTCTGGGACAGTGATTTGGGGAGAAGGGGTGGGAGAGGCAGCAACACTGGGAGGATCTGGGCATAAAAATATTGCAAAGCATGTTTTGTACTACAGTATTATGTTAAATTAAAGTTGTGTTCCTGACAGAGCTCCTGCCCAGCTAGATATGAATCATTAGTACAAAACCAATTTCCTAATTATCTTTCCATTGCAGGGTAATGCAATGAGTTTTGTAAAGCTGTAATTTTACCCTGGTTTATTTCCATGTCCTCTACCCTCCCTAGAGACGTGCTCTGCTCTCCTCTGAGGTTATTTCTGACGTGGTCTTTGGCAGCAGGAAAGGTGGTGGCGCAGAGATGAATTCATCCATCATCAGCTGCTTTCCCAGATTCCCAGGGAATTTTTGCTGGGAATGTATAAACTTGTACAGGTGTTGGATGGTCTCTAGCAAAACAAGTAGTTTGTCTTAATGGTTGAATTGAACTTCATGGCAGATTATACGAATATTTTTGTCGCTGACCTGCTGTATCATCAATTGGTATTTTTAGGTGGTTTATATAAAACAGGTGTAAAAAACACAGCAGGGGATCACATTATGAGGAGGTTCCTGAAAAACCCTCTGCGTTAACAGACATTTCTGTCAGTACCTGTAGATATCAGAGAGGTGAATTAGTGCAGTTTGTGAGAAAAGCTGAAGCAGGAAAGTGTTGGAGGAGGAAGTTCTGTCCTCCCTCACCTTCTGAAGGTGCAGATGCTCCTGTCCTGCACAAGGCTACTTCGGTTGGGTTCAAAAACTCAGTCTCTCTGTAGAAACAGGGGGAAGACCTCAAACTTGAGTGACGTGGCATCACCAGCGGGTCTGAGAACTGCAGCCACGCTGCCAGCAGATGACCTGTCCCTTGGCCAAGGGAGGGAAAGAAACCATTGCCACCACCCCGGGAGGGGAAGGATGGGAGAGTCCCCAGCTCCACTTAGTGGGCAAAGCATAAACAACATGTAACAGCTCGGCAGCGACAGCTGAAGCCAACTGAAGAGTGTTCAATCCTCCAGCTAAGCCATGACTAGGAAAAGGCTTTCTTTGGCCTCGGAAGTCCATCCTGAAGCCCTGGATTCCTGGAGGAGGACCCATAGGAAATGTCCCCACGCGGACTCATCTGGGTTTCCCTTGGAGTTACAGAGGGATGTGGTGGATTGATCATGCTCCTGCTCAGGCAGATATTATTTATTAGCCATGATCGGACTTTCTAACCTTTGTTATTCAAATCTCCCGTGAAACATACCCACAAGGAGCACCAAGAAACCTCTTCTGAAAGGAAGGCTTCAGCCTGGCAGCAAGGATCAGCCTGCACAGCAGTGGCTCCTCTCCAAGGGGCAAGAAGGATGTTTGTTGGTAGCTCTGGTTCTTCAGGCTGCAGGGGAGGCTGCATAGGGATTTCCAGATGGGTCATCAGAACCAGGGGAAAAGAAAAACCAGTATTTTAGTGCAATCATCTTTTCTGCATATCTGCATCTGATATCTGCAAAACATCTCAGTAGCTCTGTTGCTGGTTTAAGGACAATTCATTAAATCATTTCCATTGGTTAGACATCTCACCCAAATCACTTGTTTCTTCTCTAGCGCTCCTACTTTTGGCATTTCATCAAGAAAAGCCTTTTTAGGTTATATCTTAATTAAAAGCATTCCCTCAGCCTGGCTGCAGCTCTCCCTGGAATGCTCCTCAAGCAACAGCACTTCATGTGCTATTAGCTACCTCCTGACCCCATCTTCTCCTGGTGGCCAGGTCCATTTAAGATGATAAATTAACACAAATCATATCAATGCAGCACATTTTGAGGGGCCAGTTGCCATTGCACATTGTCCTGTGCTCCACAGGGATTTTGGGGGTGTTTCCTATACTCCCACAGGGATCTTTTTACTAAATAATCCCTTGACTCAGTAAAAAAGACTCCTAGTCCCAGGATTTCAGGATTACTTGCAAACAGGATGGGTCTCACATCATATAAAGTGTCATCTAAACAAGTGTTCTCCTCTCCCTCCACGTCAGGACCCGTCCCACATTGAAGGAGCCAGGGAACTAAAAGTGCTTTTAGCATCTGATTTTTTTTTTTTCCTTATTCATTTTTATGAGAAAGAGTTGCAGGGGAATCAGGAAAAATGGAAATGGTCCCCTGTGCATTTGGAAAGGATGCAGAGAGAGGATAATGCTTGGTGGGCTGGCACTCTTCTTTAGATATCCAACCTTTATATATATATATATATATATATCTGTGTGTGTGTGTGTGCATACATATATATATATATGTATATATGTATTTTTTTTATTATTCCTTCTTGTGAAATTCAGGTTAAAGGCATTCCCAATCCACCACTATTTACAAAAGTTGCTGGATTTTTTTCCCCATCCCCTCTGTATCTCTGCTGCTGCTCCACCCCTCCCTCACCCTGGGAAGCTGATGAGCATGGAGGTAGCTGCACAGCAGATAGTGGATCCTCAGTATAATTTTCAGCACTTAATTAGCAGCTCTGCTCCTCACATTAAAAAAAAAAAAAAAAAAAAAAAAAGGAAAGCTTTAATTAGACTCACAAAGGGACCCGAAAAACTAGCTGGCAAGTAGCATCTCTGTTCCTGGGTAGGTGAGGGACTTGCATTGAAGTGTGGCTGTGCTTGCAAACTCTGCAGTGCTCAGAGAAAACAATTTTATTAGAGAAAAACATGAGAAGGAGATGGGAGAGGTTCTTATTCACAATCTGAACTGTGTCTTCTCTGCTTAGTGCCCCACACTGGCTTGAAGTGTAGTTTTACTACATTATTCTGTACCCACTGTCAGGAAGCAGCTATTGCTGCTCCTGTTCTTGCTTAGCTTTTTTACCGTGGGATGTAGCTCTGCCTTCTCCATCCACCTTTGCTCATTTCAGTGTCTCTAGAAACATTGGCAGCTTCCAGGTTGCCTTTTCAGACAACAGGCTGAGAAGTGCCTGCTTTGAACATCAGGAGTGAAACACACAAATCTCGTGTGCTCGTGGGCCCCAATTAAAATGCAAAATCTGGACAGTGTTGAGAGGGGATGGAATATAGGATCAGAATGGCTTGGGTTGGAAGGGACCTTAAAGAACACCTCATTCCACCTCCCTGCCATGGGCAGGGACACCTTCCACTACACCAGCTTGCTCAGAACCCCATCCAACCTGGCCTCAAACACTCTCAGGAATGGGCTGTCCATGGGGAGTCTCTTAATAGATGCATTATCAGTCTTAAGTTCTGTGCTGATGCCAATATCTACCGTAGAAAGGGGTTTTTTTTGAGACTGGAAAAGATGTATTGACTTGGCAATCTGGGCACTGTGCTACAGCTAACATTTAAAATAAATTATTACACCGTTGTATGATTTAATCAGTTAATGAATATAACATTTTTGGATAATGCTTTTGCTAATATTTTTAGAGTCTCTTTAAGATACTCTTCCCTTGCATTAAATACTTTCCTGACCTTAAACTGGCCTTCTCTCGAGGCAATGAGAAGGGTGAAACACAGGTCTGGGTGTTGCACTGCCTGCTTCAAGAGTCAGCTGTGAGGGTGCAGGGTCTGTGTCTGGGGTCTTGACACACAGGAAATCCTTTGATGCTGAAATGTCCTCTGTGCTCAGGGTTTGTTTCATGTTCTTCATCCTGCTGGAATTTACTCAATTTGCAGAAATTTAAAATAAATTCATCAGGGTAAGGCATTTCCACTACTTTTTTTTTCTGCCAGAGAGCACATGAGGATGAAAAGGAGAGGCAGCTTTTACCTTGAAAGGGGCAGGGATGCCCATCTAGAGGATGTGGGATCAAAGGAGTGGGATCACTGCTGCTCCCTGAGCCACTCCAGCCTTCCAGGCTGGGCTCTGCCACCGTCCGTGCGCTCCCCCGGCGCTGGGGGGAACTTTGCTTTCCCTTTGGGCTGTTTGGGGGGCTGGTTCAGGCTGCAAAATCCATTTAGCTGCTGCACGTCTGCCAGTGCTCTGCCCCAGAGAGACGTTATTACATTAAGCTGCGGATCTGAGAGACTGCAGGAATATTTTTGTACTAAAAGATGCGTTGTCCCAAGATGCCCCTGGTGGCAGGGGACTGATGGCCACCATGCATGCTTATGTCCTGCCCTAATTACCCCCCAGCTGAGCTTTTGCAGCCATGCATTGACGGCAAAGCTCCTTATTTTGGAAAGCAGAGTGAAGCTGCAGGGCAGGGAACGACCCCAGGAGCAGCCTGGATGCTTTTTGTCTCTCTCCAAAATTGTAACCTATTTTTGGACCAGTCATTGAGAGGATTGCAATTTTATTAGCTGAAATAACCTCAGACTGCAGCTACTCACCAAATGGCTGCAGCTTTTGACCCGTGTTTTTGCCTCCTTCTCTAGGGGTTGGTGTTTGTGGTTCAGAACAGGCTGTGACTCTCTGCTTGCTGCCAGCCAGGGTGATATGGGCACTGCTGCAAGGTACCTGCACAAAAAAACTCCAAACCAAGGAGGGATGCTATTTTAAGGAGAAAGAGATAATTTTAGATGAATTTTAGCTGTTTCCTCTGTTCTGCTCTCTCCAGATGTCAGCTATACTTAAATATAAGTGGGAAGTGGGTACCAAATTCCTTATATCCCTCAAGGGTCCTCTTACCTTCATTTTCAAAATATCTCTGATGTATACAAGAAGCTGGTGTCTTGGAAACAGGAACACCCAAGTCATTTGCCTCAGATTGCACAGTGGACCACAGATCCTGCCTAGGAATCATTCTCCTCTAAACATTGCTGCAGGTCAAGGCTGGGCAGGGAAGGACCAGCAGGTGCCAATGCTGGAGCGTGCCCTGCTGAGTCCCCTCACCCTCCCTTCCATGTTATGCCCTGGTTTTAATGCCACAGTGGAGCCAGATCACACACAGGAAGGAAATCTCCAGCTTTCATCACTCAAGCCATGTAGTGCTGGGCTGTGTGGAATCTCCCAATGTTATTTTATCAGTTGTGCCATTGGTTTTACACTAAAAAAAAAAAAAAAACAAAAAAACAAAAAACCAAAACATTATTGCACAGCACAGGCTCCCCTGGGATGCTGAGGTTGCCCAGGCTGGAGTAGGTCACACAGACTGGGCAGGATGGAAGTGCTGGCACAGCCTTTGCTTGCTTGATGCCACAACATTCCTGCCCAGGAAAGTCAGGCTTCCTCTACCACATCCCTGTGGGTTTCAGGCAGGGTCATTCTAAAAGAAGTAGGGTTTGTTTTAATCTGTTGGTCCCAGTGAAACAGAATTTTAGCAGTAGGTTTGTGTGTAAACTCTGATCTTCAGGATGGAGATGATCAGTTTCAGAGGACCCTAGATCCATCCTGAAATTCAACATTTGATCTGTCTTGGAGCCACAATTGTGTCCTCCACACCTGCAGCTACTAAGTAAGATGTCCATCACCTTATGGTAGTCACAGCCCTCATGACCTGCCTTGGCCTGTGCAGATACCTCTGCCCAGCAGCATGTAGATAAATTCACCTGTAGCTTGCAAAGCACAGGGTTTAGCAGACATCCCCTGATGTTTAGGCTGTTTATGGGGCTGCAGTTCTGTCCTCAGGCTGGAGCAAAGATTTTGTCAAATCGTACAGCGAGTTGGAGAGCGGGGGGAGGCTTTGGCTGCTCTACAGCCTGAGAAATTCTACAGTGACTCAGAAAGGGAAATTTTCTGCCTGAGGGAACTGGCAAGATGCTACAAGCCATGAAAAGGGACCTGTCACTGCAGTGGTGACGAGAAAGGTGAAAGAGAGATTGATGCAGGAGCTGAAATATTCGTCTGGCACGAGAAGGCATGAGAAGTTTGACTCCTCCAAATATTAGATTGCACTCTGAGTGGTGCTTTGCAGTTAATGATCTGACCAGAAGCACACTTTGATGGAATAAATGCATGCAATTAGAGACATCTCCTACTTTTCCTCCTGTTTTAGATGACAGTCTCTCCTCACACAATTCTCCAGCACAATTTGCATGTGCACATTAATGAATGCCTGGTATAGAATGGAAAAATATAGAAGCCCATAATGCAGACCTTCCTCAGAGGTGGCAGACCTGCTGCCTGCTCCACAGGGGGACTCTCCCAGTGCCTTGGGCTGTGTGGGGACATCAGCCAGAGCAATCTCATTTTGCAACCCACGATTCCACCAGCAAGGGAGTGAGGTATTTTGGCATTTAGTGCTCAAAGAATTTTTAAGAATGATAAAAACGATTGGATAGTTCAGGATGGAGTGATGTAGAGGAAGTGCCTTAAAGGAGTGGAGGGCCTTTTGTGCATTTTGGACCATGGGAGCCGTGCTGGCTGCCAGGAGCATCCTGCAGGTCCCCACTCACAGCAAGGAGAGCAGGCACCGTGTCCTTCCCTGCCCAGAACTCTCAAATTGCTGCCACTTGCAGTTCCTTACTAGAAGAAACAGCATGGGTAAAGCTGAAAAGAAAAAAAAAAGGAAGAAAAAGAAAAATCCAGCATGGTCATTAGGATGAACTGCTTGGAGTTAGATAACCAGAAAGGAGTTGCTAAGCAATGCTCAGGGAAATTGATTTGGAGAGAACGTCATGGTGTGTGATACCTAAGGAGGGAGAGATGTGTGTTTTTAGCAGAAATCATGCTCAGCTACCATGGCACAGCAAGCTGGGCACCAGGGCCATTACAGAGAGGAAATGCAGCATTTTGCTCTATGGAATATTACTTTTATTATTTACTCCTTTATTGTTACTTGATGCGTTCTGGAACTTTCAGGGTCTGAATTTGCAGAGGAGCTCATAATTGAGAATGCATCCTCACCCTTCTGTCTTGAGACCTACACAAATGTATTTACTCCTTAGTTAAACAGATTTCCATAATTTTGAAAAGCCTGTCAAAACCATTTAGCTATGAAAAATCACTGATCGTTTCAGGTATCTTCAGAAGGAGAGTATATTTGTGGAACTAATTAGCTCCTGTCAACACATAATGTGTGCCTTTACTTTCTCTGGTGTGGAAAACCACTCAACCCCAGCCCTGAGAGATGCTGGGCAGCATCAGGGCACTAGGGGCTCTGAGGAGGATGAGATCTCTGCTGTGCAGTTCAAGGTTCCCTGGCATGGAAACTATTTAAGGATTTTGGCGTTCAGTACAGACCAAGCTGCAAAACAGTTAATCAGCAATAGCCTCCTCGGTAAAATCGAAGCTCCTTTTTCTCCTGGCATTTATTCACGGTATCTATTTACAACCCCTTGTCTCTTACCCCGGCTCTGAGCCGTAGCTAATGACTCAGTGCTGTGATATCACGGTGCTTGGCTGTTCTCCTCCCGCCATCCGCCGCGTGTCTGCAGCCCGTCCTTGGTGCCTTTTCCTGAGATAAGCCCTGCCTGGAGCGGCACAAAGCGCGGACTCCCCGCAGCCCCGCTGCTCTGGGAAAGCCAGCCTGCCCCACGCCACCTCGCATCCAACAATCGGCAACATCAGTTTGGATGGCCCCAAACAGCAGCTCCCCCGTGTGAGACCCTCCCTCCCCGTCAGCACATTTCCCAGGGAACAAAGGCGGTGTATCCGCGTTATCTCCAGGCTGGAATCGCCTCTCCCAGGCACAGCCCCTGGCTCGAACAGAAATGTTTCTGGTTTAGGCATGGGGGACAGCAAGCACTGTGGGGAGTGTCCTTGTTGATAAGGGATGTGTTGAGCTAAGCAAGCCTGGTGTTTTCATGGGCCAGCTCCGACACTGAGGGGGTGAAGGTGGCTCTGCCAAGCTCGTGCTTAACCAGACCTGGATGACCCCAGACTGGGGCTGATCCATGGTAGCTCATTAAAGGATGATCCAGGTGTGTGAGGAGGGATTTACCATCAGTGAAAGTGCCGTGGTCAAACATCAGTGGCATGTGGGAATGGGACATGCCCTGAAACCCTGGCACTCTAGATTTGGGGTGGCTAAAGTGGAAAAGGTTTGGGACAGCTGTAGAGAAACCTGGTCATACCATGTTTACTGTGTGGAGAAGCTGGTGGGCTTATCTGGTGGGACCTGATTTTAGAGGGGAGTTCATGGTGGTGGTAAGGAGGGAGTGCCCAGGGAGACCCCAGGTCCTTAAGGACACCCAAAGGGTTGCTAGGACCAAACCAGGAGCTGGTTGTTAGGACTTTTTAGGAGCAAACCACCTCAGAAAGAGGCAGAGTGAGCTCCAAACCTTTGGAGCTGGATTTTCCCATCCCATGTTGCACCCTTGCCTTCTGCAGTGTCCCCCTGTGAGGCAGTGATGTTGGGTGCCCACGAGCTGGTGGCACAGCAGAGCCTGGCACTCGGCACTTTGTCAGAGCACAGACTTCAGGCCTAGCCTGGCGTGATTTTGCTTTTATTATTTGCTATAAAACAGCAGCGATCTGGGTCAGGACAGGGCCCCTCCTGCTGAGCTGTGAATACCCTGTGCTGATCAGTTAATCTCTGTCTGCTTTGCTTTTTGCTGGGTGTAACAGCCTTGTGAGGGCTTTGGGAGAATTAATGGCCATAAACAGCTTTGATGAGCGCTACAATTAAAGACAAATTGCAAGTTCAAGGAATTGCAACCGACCAGCTTGGGAATGTATTGCAGGTTGGTGGTGGTTGTCCCTCAGATGCTGGAGAGCAAAGGGAGATGTGTCTGTCAATGCCTCAGGCAGGATTCAGACCTCTGGGAGAGGTTGTCCCCTCTGTGCTGGGAGGGGACAGTGTCATGCCCACAGCACTATAGCAGAAAGGGTGTTGCTCAAAACCACCCTCCACCTGACAACTTTGCTTATTTTTAGCTTTCTATGAATTTTCTCTGGTCAGAAGATCACAGGTCACCAGCACTGCTTGCTTTCAAGACAGTGAGAGCAAGAAAATACTAATGAACTCCTCATTCCCCAAGTATTTTCTTCTATTTTGGGCAGTTAAATAAAAATCAGACTGCAATTAGCCAGCCCAGTCTTTCTCATACCCTGACCCTGGGTTTAGACAAGGGCCACAGTGCTGTCTCATTAAAGTTTCACAGAGACATTTCTTTTCATAAGAAAGTTTGAAAAAATACTAGTTTATTAAACAAATGTATTTTTACACTGACCTTCCTGCAATTTGCATTCAGGCCATCCTATAAAATGCCAGTAGGTGCTTAATGGCAATTACAAAGAAATCATAAACTTAGAGGAGCCAGGGATATTGGCCATCTCCTCCCCAAGACTGTTGGTCTGCAGTGTGTGTATTTGCATTGGATTGTGGTTGGGTATTTGCTGCCCTGTATAAAGGGTGGAATGAAATTCGGGTAAGTTCTCCTGTCTGCCCCTCCCCCCCATCCCCATATTTTAGACTAACTGGAGGCAAGAACTGATGTTTTTATGAAGATTTCGTTAATGGGGTGAAACTCCTCATTTCCATCCTGAATAATTTATGGCCAGATCATTCCCACTAGTTCTAACTAGGGTTGTTAGCCTAATTATTTTCTTTTCCTGCTGATATTCCTTATTTACTTATAAACAGCAGTTGTATCCCCTCTCAACCTGTTTTGTTTGTTTGTTGGGGTTTTTTTAGCTAAATAAGCCAAAATTCTCTAATCTCATAAAGTTGTGCTCTCTTATTTCAGGTAATAAAATTATTAAATCCATAAATGAAGACCCAGCCCGGGTCCTGATCACCTGTCCCACTTAATCTTTGCCCAGCAGGTGAAATGCTGCTGTGTGGGGCTGTTGAGCAAACCTCCACTGATTTGAACATGATCGCCATTTCCCCTGCCAAATGTGTTTGTAAAGTCATACGGAGGAGCTTGACAAATAAACTGATTTTTAAGTGGGGGTTATTTATGTGCAGCCACAGAAAAGAAGGTTTGACTGTTTGATTGAGGAAGTGGTCTAGTGGAAGGTGTTCCTGCTCATGACAGGGGGTTGGAATGAGATGGTCTTTAAGGTCCCTTCCGACCCAAATCATCCTAAGGTCTGTGGTTATCTGCAGAGCAGTTGCAGAGAAGAGCTGTCTGCATTGCTGATGTCCAAGTCTGACATTCAAAGGTTAGAGGTCTTTCAGGTGGCATTTCTGCTTAATTGTCACTGATGAAACTAATTTACAGCAAATTGTATGAAATTTGAGTGAATTTTCTGAGAGCTACTTTCACAGAAGGCAATTCCACCTGAAAAAGTAAGGTTTTTCCTTGGCTGCCTCATCAAACCCCTTTACTAAACCTTTTTAGCTGTGTCATGAGATGTCCATGTTGCAAAGTTTAGGGTTTTCACATCTTTTCCTGGGGCTTAGAGCAGAGTGTTGTTGGCATGAGGAGCGAGGCTGTGCACAGGAACCACATCACAACACTTCATCCATCGCTGGATTCCCCTGTTCTCTCTCCTGGAATATCTGTGTTTCACATTTGAAGGCTATAAATGAATCATTTCAGAAAAGAGAATGCAGCTAAAACTCAGGGAGAGCACGTATTTGGCATCCATCTCCACCATGTGAGATCTGTGCCAAATCTGCTGCTCTCTTTTGAGGCACAAGAAAACGTCCCCAGTTTTGTAGCAGCCAGCAGCACCCACTGAGCACTTCAGAAATCTGATCTATTTTCTTCTGGAAATGTGATGGAGCGTTTGAACTACACGACTGGGAATGATTTTGAAAAATGGTGCTAGGCAGCCTTGTTTACTTTCTGAAATCTTTTGAAAACACCAGTTTTAGGAAAACTAAGCGCAATCCTAGCAGAAGGATTAATTCATCTGTTTTCTTAGGGAAAAATAATTACTACGGATCTTTCATAGCTCCCAAGGAGTCGGCAGAGAATTCTTCCCCAGAGCTGTCATCTGTGGCAGCAGATCTGGCTGTGATACTGTAAAATCAATCATCCCTCTTGGCCAGGGCAGCGAGCGGGAGGAGGCACCTCTGCGCTGGCATCTGGAGACTCAGAGCTGCTGCTGAGGCTTTCCTTTTGCTGAATGTGTCAAGAGATGCAGCATCTGCCGTGGTTGGTGGTGATGAATATATATGAGGGAGATGGTTTTAATTTAAAATATTCCAGTTCTTCTTTAGTAGGGAGGCACAGTGCCCCAAAGGGAAGCAAAGCTCAGCGCTGGTGGTGGTCCCTGGAGCCTGGCAGTGGGAGAGGGTGGGTGCACAGGCAGGGTGGGAAATGAAGCATTTTACAGCTAAGTGAAACCACTGGGAAAACGGAACCAGTGGTGGCAAAGGGCAGCAGGGAATGAATCTGGATAAAAGCCTTGCAGGGAAGCTGTGAGCACATGAGGGGGTTGGTGCTGGGGCTTCAGAGAGCTCAGAGACATCCCAGAGGTCCGCAGGGGAGTGAGGATGGTCCCGATGCTGGATCATCCGTGACGGCTGCCGGCAGGGAGGCGCCTGGTGGGACTTTAATAGCTATCAGCACGCTGCTGTAAAGTATTAGTTCTCCTGGGAGGAGAGCCCCAGGCAAGTGGTAGAAATAGGAAGAAAAATAGGAAGAAAAAAGAAAAAGGGGTGGGGAGGCAGCAGAGCTGGGCTGGGTGGCTGAGCATCAGAGTGCTCGGCTCAGCTCTACCTGCTCTGCTCCGGGGCTGGTGGGATGGATTCTCGGCAGGGACTGCCTGTCTTGAGTTGCTTTCCCACTGAACAAGACATTTTTCATTTCACATTTCCACAGGAAAATGTCAGCTCCAGAGAAAAAAAAGAAAAAGTGATTGTTGTTTTTATTGTTATCTGCTGTCAGTTCTTCCTTCAGGCTCTCACTTTTCTCACTGTAAGCTCTCCAGGCAGGGGTTTATTCACCACTTTCAAATGACTGGCATAAAGGTACCATGCCAGCAGAAATAAATATCCATACTGATAGGAGTTAGTATCTTACTTAAGCATTTTCCTTTTGGAATGAAATGAAATGAAAAAACTGGAAAAGCAAAATTCAAGTTGCTTTTGTATTATTTTGAAACCTCTTTTTAATTGGTTGGATTCAAATCTTTGGGGGGGTGGGGAGGAGGAAGCATATTTTTGCTACCAAAACCCTGTAAGCAAGGATTTTTCTCCAGGCATATCTTGTCATGTGAATTTTATCAGCTCTCCAGACAAATGAAAAGCTCAGGTAAGTGACAGTGGAGGTGGGAATGACTCTTTGTTCAAGAAGATCTTGTCTTTAGAGCTTTGAAGATATTTCTGGCTTTGAAGAAGACCTCACCCACTTCTTTTTCCTAATTCTCAGCCTGTGGCTTCTTGCTTGTCGAGAGGTGCTGGACACTGGAGCTGTTTGGCCTCTAAACCTCAAGGAAAATCAGAGTGCCTGCAGCAAGAGGAAAGGGGACTTCAGCTTCTCTTTTAGGTACTTGTAAAACCATTGCGTTCCTCCTCTGAGTTTTTGTTCAAAGCCCTTGAAAATCAATTGTACCATGAGCAGACAAGCTGGCAGCTTGTGCTTTGCCTGGTTCCATGGGTTCTCTGTCCTGTCCCTGCCCAGTGCTCCCATCGTGTCCCCAGTGCCATCAGGGACCTCAGGCAGGAGGTGCTCTTGCCTCTCTCCATTCCCCTGCCTGGTCCCTCACTGTCCTGACATCTGAGCAAATGCAGCACTCTGAGAGCATCACTGCCACGCCAGATTTGGAACAATGCTGGCAAATGGGTTCAAAGCCTGTTAGAAGAGTGGTGGGAGAGGGGCAGGCCAGGCAGGGGAATACACCAGAGGACCTTTGCCTCTGTCAGTGTGGACAGCCACTGTTTTCCCTTCATCTGCAGAGCACAGCACAGCCATTCCCGAGCACAGACTTCCCCTCTCTGAGATCCCCCACTGCATCCCTGTCCCCACTCTGCTCCCCAAGGGCTTGGGGTCACCTTTGTAGTGGGTTTGTTCAATGATTAGCAGGGAATCAGGGGGGTTATTCTGTTTGTGTTGGCATCTGCTGTTTGTGGGGGAAGAAAGGTTTAATTGTGCTGGTGATGGACAGAGGTGATAAGTGCTGACTTCAAACACTGCTCCCACTCTGGTGGTGTGGAGTGACTCCTGCAGGATCCACTGTCATGGTATGGCTGTTTAACTGCAGCTGGATGATGGTGTTGGGAGCCTGCCCATCACATCCACTGGGCTTTCTGGATAACAACCCCACTGCTCTCTGACATGGTGACTGTGAGGGGCCTGAGCCAAAGCTGTGGGCCTGGTCCTCCTGGGCATTTTGGAATCAAAGCATAGCTGGGACCTGACCACAAAGGCAGACCGTACCCCAGCTTTGGGCAGAGCAGAGAGATGTTTAGAGAGGTATAGCCACCTACGTTTAGTGGCTCACACCAGTCTCTGAGCAGACCTTGAAGTAACAGGACTGTTCTTCATTTTCTTGAAAAGCAGATTTTAGCACGATGAGTGATTTCTTGGCAGGATATTGAGTATTGCTGAGGCCATGGAAACCAAACTCTTCCACCAGCATGAAGGCTTTAAAGCTTCTGAATGTCCATCCCACCTCTGCTGCCTGTGTCCATCATTGGTGGATCTTGGTGGTCCCAGTACCTCCAAAACCTTGCTCAGATGTTGCAGTGATGGAGCCCAGCCCAGCTGGGCACACACACCTCCCCACCTGGGGCAATGGCCCCACAAGCTCTGCCAATGTCCCAGCTGTGCCTGGCCTCAAATGGACCTTGGGTGGACCTGAAGGAGCCTGAACAGGTCCCAAGGACTGATGCTGCTCATTGCATCCAAAGCTGTTGAGCATCCCACAGGAGGGTGCTGGGACATGGATAAACCACAGTCACAGCCTGCTTTGCCCAATACTCTTCTTTCAACCTCCCCACTCCTGTCTCTGTGAGCAGCAGAGCCTGTGGCACCTTCTCCTTCACCACTCAACAGCTGCAGATTCACTCTTCACATAGAATCAGAGAATGGTTTGGGTTCAAAGAGACTTTAAATCTCATCCAGGTCCAACATCCTGTCATGGGCACGGACACTTTCCACTGGACCAGGTTACTCCAGGCCACATCCAGCCTGGCCTTGGACACTTCCAGGGATGGGGCAGCCACAGCTTCTCTGGGTAACCCGTGCCAGGGCCTTCCCACTCTCACAGTAAAGAATTTCTTCCCAACATCTAATCTAAATTACTCTCCTCCAGTTTAAAGCCTTTCTGCTTTGTCATCTCTTCACTTAGATTCTGCAAATGGAAATTAAAAAGCCTCTGAAAGAATCTGTAAGTAACTTCTAATGATTCTTCCCAGGACATTTTATAAAATGAAAGACCCCTGTGCTCTGTCTGCAGTTAACCAAGGTCCTTTGGAACCAGGAGAATATTTTAAGAACAACATTACTTTGCAGCAGCTCATAGCTAATGAATTCCCAATTCATATTTCACAATAGGTTTAGAAGAAAAGAAAAATCCATTTTCCTCACAGCTGTAATGCATTTTCCAGTCACTTGTGGAACAGACTGTGCTCAGTCCTGCAGCAGTGTAAAAAAGCACAACTCGAGTTTGGCTACTTTGTGGCCGGGGTCCCTCATCCACTCCATGCTCTAATTGCATTAAAAGTGTGCATTGAAGAGGCTGCCAGAGGCTCCATTTTCATATTACTTTGTTGGGTGCTCTCCCCATTTCTTCTCATTCTGTTTTTGTTAAGTGCCTGCAAAACAAATTACAGCAAATATTCCCTCATCAGGGCAATGCTTCTTAATTCCCAGTGCATTATAGTTTGTACATGTTGATGCATCCATCTAAACTTTGCTGGCGGAGACCTTGAAGGGAGTCATCAGGAAATTTCATCTGTTTGGTGATCAACTTTCACTTATCCTGGTTCCTCTGATTCAGGATCGAAGGAGAGAGGCATGACAGTAAAATCACAGAATCCTAGAGGGGTTTGGGTTGGAAGAGACCTTAAAGACCATCTTGTTCCACCCCCTGCCATGAGCAGAATGACCCCTTAGGAAGGAAGACACCTTCCACCATCCCAGGTTTCTCCAAGCCCTGTCCAACCTGGCCTTGGACACTGCCAGGGATGGGGCAGCCACAGCTTCTCTGGGCACCCTGTTCCAGTGCCTCACCACCCTCACAGGGAAGAATTTCTTTCATGTCTTTCAGTAAATGATGATATTTTGCAAACAAAAGTCTTCAATTACTTCCCATAACAAAGTCAAGGGGGTTTCTTGGTGGATCTTCCATGACTTTAGGGAACTGGAAGCTCCCAGCATGGAGCAGGATGGGATGGTGTTTGCTGGACACGGCTCCTCCTACATGACAATGGATCTGGGTGAGGAATCCTCAGCACCACTTTGGGGTGGGGAGAGACACAAGACTTTGTCCTCGGGTATCTCTGCAAAGCCAGTGAGTGCTGCCCTGGAGGCTGCTGCCCACCAGAGCTGCTTGTTGTCACTGTCATCTGACGCTCTGTTGGTCCTGGGGCTGTGAACAAACAGCAGGGATGCAAAAGCTGAGACTCTCACCAGATGATGAAGCATCTTCTGGCGTCTGTGCTCACCTTTAGGCAGCAGCCAGCACAGAATGGCAGCAGGTCTGTGCTGGAGAGGTGGCAAACAGGGCTGGTGTGACCTGGCTGTGGCTTTTTCAAGGCATTTAGTCTGCCAGACAGGGCAACAAAATCCCCATGCATTGTTCTGGCTGGGTATTTGAGTCTAGCAGATGGCCAGGATGCAGTTGGAGTCAGAACAGCCTCTCTGGGTCACAATTCTTTCCTCCTCTTTGCTGCCAGGAGTCACCTTCAGTCCCATGTCTGCTGGGTCTTTAAAATTTTAGGAAAAATACTCATTTCCAGTCAGTGGGATAAACTCTTAAGGGAAATGGGAGGAAATCTTCCAAGCAAATATTTTACCCAAATCGATGGGTTTCTAAAGAATGATTTTATTTTGGCTAATCAACCAAGAACTAGTCTGGTGACAATTCCCCCCAGCTCTTGTTCCTGGAGATCCACTGTTTGCTCCTGGACTGTGCTAGCATGTGCTTTACCATAACTGTAATGATTTTGGGCAGCTCCTTCAGCAAGTGAGTTGGAGCATCCCATCAGCTTATCCTCCGTGAGCATTTTCCTCATATCTAGACTACAAGCTTCCAACTTCACTTGGGATCTAGCTTTCCCATATCTCATCTCTTCCATATGATTCCATGTTTTTAAAGGCTTGGCACGAGGTAATTGTGGTTCTGCCTGTGTCAGCCAGGGCTGTCACAGCCAATAGACCCACATCCCATGATGTGGATGCTGACTTGCATCCCAGTTCTGCTTCTCACTTGCCTATTCAGTTGCTCTTTTGCATCTGCAATGAATCAAAGTGTGGTCTCGTTAATAATAGGGTCTTGAAGCATTTTAGCTTCAATATTTGGTCTTCAAGGTACTGTAAATAGTACCTAAGTGGTGACATCAATGCACTGCCTTAGAAGTAAGAGCAAAGGAGGAATCTGGAAGTACAAGGGGATGTGGATGTGCATGCCAACATGCTGATTCTTGGAGTTCATTGAGAAAAATACCCAGGGAAATGTAAAATTTGTAAAATTGGTTATGGATAATGAATGCAGCTGCAAAAGTGCATTGTGCACCAGCTGGAATGTTGTGTACCAGCTGGGCAAGCAGCTCTTTTCCATAATCCTGGATTCACCTTAGAACTTTTAATTACTCAACTCAAATTTCCAATTATTTTCAAGACTGTGTGACAGGTTGTAAAAGAATCCTGATTCATGCAATCCAGCCTGGGCCATCAGGCTCTGGCTGCTGCTGCCCACCCAGGCTGGAGCTGGGCTATTTGGGTTGTGTCCTGCCTGCAGTGGGGGGTCCTGGGCAGAACATGGCTACAGCTACTTGGTGCAAAATACAATCTTCTGCCTTGATCTTTCCCCTGTGCAGCTGAGATGGAGTTTGCTGCTGTGTTTTCCATTTTGGAAGCAAGCTCTCCTGTTATCACCCCCTGACATGAGCAATGGATCTGATACGTTGTCACACCCTGGGGAAGTTTTATGAAAAATCAGTGCAGTGTTGCTTAACCTCTACTTCTAAGTCCAGATAAACACTCGTGCAGCGAATTTCAAATCAAAAGAATAAACCACAGAGCTGTCCCAGGTACTGGGTAAATAATGAATGAACAGTCCTTGGTGCCTCGTGTGGATTGCCCGCTGCAGCTCTCCAAGTGCATTGCTTTGGTATTATTCCCTCCAGCACTTCGGCAAGAGCTCACAGAGTGTTTGTGACCAGCTCACCACCACCTTGCTCCATTTGCAGCCCAGGCCAGGGTGGATAGGATGTTGCAGAAGCCCTCAGGTTTCAGCAAGGTATCAAAAATGGGCAAACTGGGAAGGAGCTTGGTTGTACCCCATGTTCACTCATCCCTCTGTCAGTCCAATCCTGGCCTAACATCAGCACTGATTCTGACTCATATTTTCCCTCATATCTTTGAGTAACTGTGCTGAATGTAGCCACCCTGGAAGACTCATTTTTTGAGCTCGTATCTCTAAGGTCTATTTGTAAAACTATCTTGGAAGGGCTGGCACAGGAGTACCATTTGTTTTAAAGGGAGTTGGGCATCCCAGCTCCTTCTGGGGCCTAGCAAAGCTGAGGACAGCACACATGCACATAATCATAACGCTTTTTACTTGGCTGTGTGCAATACAAAAGGCCCAGAGGAATTAGGCAATCAACAGCAGCAGCTTCTTGACCTGCAAGCAAAAACCTCCCCAGAGGTTTTGTGTACAGCAGAACAATGTCCTTTCTGCACTGGGTCCAGCAATTCCACCCTGGCAAAGAGCATCGGAGCTGGGGCAGGGAGATGCCCCTGCCAAGGGCACTGACAGACACAATCCCCAAAATATACTGGAACAAAAGCCCAGGGTTTTGCCTGGCTTCTGGTTTCATGGGCTTTGATTTTTTTTTGGTTACTGGGCTGATGTGGGAAACAGGCTCCCTGCTAAGGGTGAGCAGGAAAGCTGCAGCTTTACGTCACAATCTCTGCAGCTCGTTCTCCCAACAGATAATTCTGCACCTGCAAAAACATTGGTCGCTTTGTGCCTCTTTATTGTGTTTGAGGGGAGAGGAAAAGAACCCTCCTGAGCTTTCCAGGGTGGGTTTGAAGGTCAGAAGTCACTGAGAATAAGCAGATTTCCTCTGCCTGCTAGCCTCCAAGGGCCATCCAGCTCATCCCAGTCCCTGGTACTCAGGATTGACACCAAATACTCAGTTACACTTCTATTACTGCTGTGTGTAATTATGGAGATATCCTGATGGAGTTTGGAACTCAAGTACTCAGTGCAAGCTCAGATGTGGGGCAGCACTGTCAGCACCTGCTGCTGTGATCCCTGTCCTCTTAAAGGCACTTTCTCTGGGAACATACATATTTATAGATAGATGGACAATTTATCCTGCTTTGGGCTTCAGGCTTCTCACCCCAGTCCAGCTGCCCCTTTCTTCCCACCCACAGGCTCTGCAAATTATTCCTGCCAGCCCCACACTGTGCCCCATTGCAGCTGAGGGCCGTGGGGAGGGTCTTTACCCCCGGGGGTCTCAGCATGGCAGGTTGTGGCAGGAGGAAGAACCCTGAAGCAGCTGCTGGGGGAGAAGCACAGAGGCTTTACAGCTCCCAGCCTGTTGTGTCAGCAAAACTACCCTTATCTCAGGACCCTTATCTGCCAACAGTGCAAATAATTTCTAAATGAGCTGGAAGGAGGAAGACTGATGAATGCAGTTTTGCTGGAAAATGTTATCAGGTTGGGAACAGGGATGGCTGAACACTCCTTTATCTGTCCTGGACAAGAAGTGGGGGATAACAGGGTCTCCCCAGCCTGACTCAGTGACAGCACTGCTCCCAGAAGCATTTTACTCTTCTATATCAAACTGAAGAGTTTTAGCTATTTGCTTTCAATTCTGCTGTTTGTGCACCTTGCTGTTTATTATTCAGTGCCTTCTGTCCTCTCCCTGTGCCAGAGATTAAGAAGATGCTGATGCTGTTGTTGGCTTTGGCTCCTGGAGGCTGGGCTGAGAGCATCCTGTTGGTGTGCAGGGAACATCAGTGTGGTGATGGAGCCACTGTGTGGGCACTGGGCCACTGAAAAAAAATCCTGTTGTCCCATGTTCCCATTTAAAATCCTTACTAAACCTCCAACCTGACAACAAAAACCGTCTAACAAACGTGAGGCTTAAATCATGCTTTAATGCTTGCTGGAATGGGGTGTTTGAACTGCCTTGACATGTTAAATCATTTAATTAAAAAAAAAAAAAGAGATAGTAATCTATTAAAGCATTTCTCTCTCAGTTTCTCATTTAAATCCAGAATGGAAGGACAGCAATGGAAAATCTTTCCTGGCTGGTGGCTCTTTAGTGTTTTATGAGTTTATTAATGCCCAGACCAAAGGGATTCAGGTACAAAAAACTGCTCAGGGCAGTTTCCAGGTTCAGAGTGGTCACAGAAACCCTCCTTGGAAACAATCCCTCCATGAGAACTTCATGGGATCCAGCTGGATCCAATTTGGGGCATGTTGTAGCCACTGTCCCAGTTATTGCAGGCCACTCCTCCCACCCAGCATTGCTCCAGCATGAGTTGGGGCTCAAATAGCAGCCAGAGAGCTGAGGCAAGCCTAAAAGGGGCTTCATGCCAGCAGCCTGCCCAAAATGCACACCCCACAGGAATTTACTTATTCCTGTGTCCGCAGGACAGTGGGGCGGCAGTAGGAGGCAGCAGGATGGGCCGAGTGGATTTAGTTGCTGCAATAGGATGGTGCTGACAGGAGTCTCTGCCAAGCCCCACCAGGACACCTGGGGCAGCCCCAGAGCCCTCTGAATACATGATGATAAATAAAATAGATGCCTATGTAGAGTGTATGCAAATATTATACTCATACGCATACAAAATGAGGAGGTAACTTGATCCCTTCTGATCTGCCCAATAAGAAGCCTTTGCTTTGTTTTTGCCTGTAAAAAGAAACAACAATTGTTCCTATTTTTTGTCTATATTTGGTGTAATCAGATCCCTCCATCACTGAAGCTCATTTCCTGCTGCTGGGTACCTCCAAGCTATTATTGAGTATTTATTTTTCGATGGGCCTCTCTGTTTCTAATTACTTTGTGCTGATGTTATGTGACAATGTTGAGTCTGCACCTCCTTTAATACCTGCCACATGCTGAGCATATTGTAAACAACACATTTTTCAGATATTTCCTGCTATTATTTACCTCTTTATTTCTGATCTTACTGTTTCTGGATATTTAATGAAGCTGCTTTCTGATGGGGTTAGTGGCCGGGAGGGCAAGCAGACAGAAAGCAAACAGGTACATTAGAAGTAACTTAGCTAGTGATGCTTAAAATTGGTGAAACCCTGTGGGGTTTGTTGCTCTTTTTTTAATAGAAGACAGTGAGAGTTTTGCTGCAGCAAAAGTGATAAAAGACTGGCGGTGCAGAAAAATAATATCTCTGTATACTCACACATAAATAGCCTGTGTGGTGCTGCTACTGCTGCTCTGGCAACAGCCATTTGTGCTTAAAATCTGTTTTCTTCTTATTTGACAGACATTGGAATTTTACATGTGTGGGATGTCTCCCATAAACTGATTTTATTTGGAAGACAGCAGCGAAAACATTTTTTTGAGAAATGAAGGGGAAAACCATTGAAAAATGAAAGGGGGAAGAACATACTTGATTTTTTATTTATATATATTTATAAAATATATTTATGTAAGTATCTTGGCTGTATTAAAGCCTTGTAAGAGTTATGGTGCCATTGCCCTTCTGAGCCCTGAGCTGGCAGGTGCTGGCCCTGGCCCATCTGCTGTGCTACCAGTGCAATTTGCAATAATTCTGGTGCTTTGCAATGATTATTCCTCTTCCCAAATTAAACCTCTCTGGCTTGATGGACCAGGGCTCTCAGCTGGGTGAAGGCAAAGCAGTGCTCCTGGAGCACTCACTCCTGCTGGATTTTGTACTTGCCCCTTCTGGAAATCCTAAAGCACCCTGAGCATCATCTGAGACTGGGGTGTTTCTGTGGCTGCTGAACTTGGCAGCAGCTCCTGTCACCTGTTAGGTCTCTGTTCTGTGGGTGCATTATTTTTCCCAACAGCTTCATCCCGTGGCTGACACAGGAGCACATCCCTGCAGGTCTGAGGAGAGCCTGGCCCTCCATCTAGCAGGGCTCTTGTCCAGCACTAAACATGGAAAATTCCAACAGTCAATCCTGTGCGTGATCAAGCTGTTTGGGATCTTTTAACTTTCAAAACAAACATGAACAAAACTGGTTATTTTACAGCAGATTCTGTTGGAAAGAAACAACTGGCAAAGCAGGTTCCTGGCTGAGCTATCCTCTGCCTAAGAGCACAGAAACACTGACCTCTGGCTTTTAAAAAAGCTTGCTTCAACTCTAATCTGGGTAATTTGCATAAATTTACATTTGAACAATAACAGGTTCTGTTTCCTGCTTGCCACCTGCATCACACCTGGCCACTTCAGCTGCAAAAATACATGAAATTATGAAAGAATCACAATTTTTCTGAAGCATTGCCTGGAGCCAGCTTCTCATTTGTACTGGTAGTTTTCTCCATGAACCTTTTAACAATCTAACCATACAAGCTCCACTTAAATTTAAACCTTTTTGTGGTTTCTATGCCTAACACATACAGGGACCATGACCTGATAAAAGTCCTACCTACACAAGAGCTGCAATAGCATCCACAGTCAGAATGGGAAGCTCTGGGTATGGCCAGTGGAGCTTGGGCACCAACATAGGGACAAAACAAAAATGCCTGGCTCGATCTAAAGGAAAATTTTACCAAATTTATTAAGTACTCTAGATCCACAGTTGTTATCAGAATTTTGCTTTTTCAAAGTTTAACAATATTTTCAAGCATTGGGAAAAGAAATTCCTGCCCTCCATCCTCACTGCAGTGAAGCTCAGGGAGCAATACAACCTGCAGGAGCACGTTGGCAGTTTTTTCTCCAAACCCAGCTATGAAATAAATTGCTTTGCTTGCCATCCCAAGGCCTTGTTTTCCTCTGACTGGTGACAATCTTTTATCGAGGCTGTACCACCACACACGTGGCTGCCAGCCTGCTTTGAAAGGAAGGATAACAAGGCAGTGTGATCCCATTAGCTCCGATTTTTGTTCGTGCTTGTTCCATTTAATCAGAACAGGTTTGTTGTGTCAGTGTGGTGTAAAGGAGATATTGTCACATAAAAGCACAGCTCTGAAACACCAGGTGGGGCTCTGTTTTGAAATACAACTGTTAAGTCAGGCCCTTTGCTTAACTTTGTGCAGCAAAGAAAACAGATCAGATCAGTTTTACAAATACTTGCAGCCTTACTGTGAAAAAAGTGGCTTGTTCAAAACAGCATTAACTACTGCCACTGTAAATGCTTTCTAACAGCAAAATCACCCTTAATTGTTGCTTCTACACTGCCTGGTTTTTCTCCAGTGGGAAATCCCAAGGCAGCACTACCCAGTGGCCCAGACTGCAGCAGGACTTTTGCTGTTTATTTCCACTGAAGCATATAAAGTCCAACACATCGTGTCTTGCAGCCAGTTACACACACTGCTCCCTTCCTTTTGCTACCTCTGAAGCAGCAAAATAAAACAACCAGAGGCAGAAATGGCACAAGTAGCTGTTATTCCACTGCTGCTGCTTCTCTTCTCCCTGGGCCAGGAACAGCTGCTTGAGCACACTGGAAAATGACAAATGATACCCAAAAGGCTGTTGACAAAATTAATTTCCCCTTCTGTACTTCTCATTTCGATTTAGGTAGCAAAAGTGGGTATCATTTGACTGTAAAGCATTGTTTTGTGCTTTGTCAAGTCTCTAAATCATCTGTCTCAGAGGTTTGCCAGTAAAAACAATGCCAATATAATAAATTTAAAAAAAAATCATCAGGAGATCAAAAAATTTAGTGGGCACACTTCAGCCCCAACTACCAGACTTATTCAAGCACAAAGTTCAGTATCAGAGTCTAAATGTATCCCTGGTTTATGACATTGAACAAACAGGGCATTACTTATTCCAGAGTTCACCAACACACTGGAACTTGAGTAAGTATTCCAAGTAATCACATGCAGAGGACACTACATGGCACTGAAATGCATCTACATGCAAGTTACTGCAACCTCAGTCTCACAAATACTCTTTCCATAATGAAAACACAAATCTCTCTTGATATTACATGAAGAACTAGTTCATAGTTATGGAATTATTTGTTCCAATGAAGAACTCCCCACTTGTACTAGAGAAATACTTGTTTTAAAGAAATAATCCCAGAAGTCAAATACAAGAACTGTAAAATATATCATAAAAGGAGATCTCACTCCTTCTGTTAAGATGTTCTAGCTGGTTGCTGGCAATCAGGTTTGTCTCCATATCCTTATTTATCCATCTAATATAAACCTTTCAAATCTTTGTTCTCCTGAAGTTTGACTTGTGGTTACACACACAGGAATACCACAACCAACTAGTGAATGATGTAAATCACACAGGAAAAAAATATTTGCAATTTGTAAGCCTATTTTTAAACTAAAATAACTAGAAGTAAACTTGTATTAAGTATTATGCCATTACCTTCACATAAATTCACTGAAGGAGCTGGAACTTTCAGTCACAACAAGCTCTAGAACTATTTATACCAGCATGATTAACAATTGATTAAACTGTCCTACACATGGGCAAAGGGCTCTGTTTTTTCCTACTGGGACTTTCACCAGTGCCAACTGAACAGCTGATTCCTGGCAGTGGAAGGAAAACTGCAAGTCAAACAATTCCCATGCTGTTTTCTAACTAGAATTTAAGAAAAATACTACAAAACCAACCATGCTCTGTCCAACAGGGTACAAAATCTTTATTCACCAATAAGTTAAAAGTGTTTTTATAAATAGATGTTCTAGTCTTTTGTACTCTGCACTGAGCATAAAGCCAAGGTTCAGTTACTCCTCAGACTCGGATCCCTCTTCATCCTGGCTGATCTGGAAGTAGCGCAGCTCGTACGTCTCCTTGTCGGACGCGACAACGCGGAGCCAGTCCCGCAGGTTGTTCTTCTTGAGGTACTTCTTGGTGAGGTATTTCAGGTACCTGAAAAGCAGGAATTTCACATTATTAGTTTCTCACTGAACAAGCATTGCTGCTGTCTGCACTACAGCCAAGACAATGTCTTGAGCAGGGCAATATCACAGTAACTATACCCAGCAATGGGAAGTTTTCACAGGGAACAGGCAATAAAAGCGTATTTTCACTACAAATATGTAAGAATTTATTATCTGTTGCTTTTTGACTACACAGTAAAATGCCAGCAACTGAAAAGCATTGTTAAGTGGTTCTAAACCTCAGTCTAAGGTAACAGATTCTGGTGCACCTGTACCAGCAACAAAGAGGGGATGCAAGGACGGAGCCGTACCTCTCATCAATGCACTCAGTTCTTGTGTGTCCTAACAAACCAAACAGTTTAAGGCTTCATTTGGTTTAAAGGGTTTGTTTGCAACAACCCACATCATGCACACATTCATTATAATACAACCAATTAAGTAATCAAACAGCCATCCATGACATTAGTTCAGTGTTATTTTAAAGGTCCATCTTCTCCTGATACATTTCTAAGGACCGATATAAAGTACCTCTATTAATATGCTTAGAGTCAACATTAATTAGCAATCAAGCCTTGAGTTTTAAAAAGTGTTTTTAAAACATCTAGTATAATAAATCTGTTTTAATTACATGTTTCACTAATATTTACAAGTGCTATGAAGGTTAGAGCTAAAACCTCTCCAAGTATCAGAAGTGGACTAATTTGAACTCATTTTCCAGGCAAGAGCTGAATATTAATGTGTGTTTTAAGGGACATGGTTTAGTGGTGAATTTGACAGTGCCAGCTTTATAGCTGGACTTGATTGTGAAGATCTTTTCCAAGCTAAATGACTCTGTTTTTATGTTCAACATGCCACAGTTCAAACCCCACAAACACAGCAGAATGACACCCATGCCAACCTTTTAGAGAACTGCTTCTCGGAAGTCACTGTGATCTTGTTCTTCAGACGTTCAATGTGAACAGTGTTGCCCAAGTTTCCAGTTTTCCCATTGACCTTAACCTTCTCCTTTAGGAACTGTTCCTGTTTCAACATTAAAGAAATAGAACACTAGGGAATGGCACCCTAGGTATGAACTAGGGAAGGGACCCTAGTCAGGTAACAACATTAAAAACCACTGTTTACTTATGTCCTGACAGAAACACTTACAGCACAAAAATATTTTACAGCATGCAATTATTAAAAAATCACCCCAGTGCTAAAACAGAATTTAATTTAAAATAGTTCTATTACCGGACAGGTATGAAGCATGCTATAGAACCAAATGGCTTTTTTAAATGACAGTATTTTAAAGAACAGCCGATGATTTAACTCATTTAGAATGCAGTTTGTCAACTGCAACTCAGTTACTGCACTAAGGCTTTTATTATATTATGCGTCACAAGAATGAGCAAAAACCACAACTTACAAAATTCCCGGAATCAAAGATTCCATCTTCCACAGGATGGGTCAGGTCAAGGCAAAACTTCCAGGTTGACTTTTTGGATTTTCTGTCCTTTTGCTAAAACACCAAAGAATTCCCCATCATTAACAAACCACGCCGTAAGGAACTTTTATCCGACGCAGGGGGGGACACACATGGCAGGCAGGGGGAGCGCCATCTCCCGGCCAACTCGGCTCACTGCAGCCGGCTCGGCTCGGCTCAGCCCGGACCGGCCGCCTACCACAAGAAGCCCTCTCGGGGAAAGCCCCGCTCGCACCGGGACAGCCGCCGGCTCCTGACCCGTCCCACGGCTCCCACGGCTCCCACGGCTCCCCCGGCCGCCGCCGCCCTCCCGCTCTCACCGGCGCCATAGCGCTCCGCCACGCGGCTCCGGCAGAAAGGAAGTGAGGTCGGCCACGCCGCGCTTTTATACCCCCGGCCTGTGACGTCACCGCGCAGGCGCGGGGAGCAGCGCGGGGCAGGCCGGGAGGGGCTGGCGCTCCCGGGAAGATGGCGGCCCCGGGAAGGGAATCCCGTGTGGAATTTCCCAGCGTTATTCCCCTGGGACAGGACACGGCCGCACGGGCTCCTCTTCCTCCCACAATCACCCGTCCCCCGCCCCTGGAAGTGGCTGCGAAGTCCCTTGGCAGCCCCACCGCGCTCCCGTCACTGTAACCAGCACCAGCTCCCCACAGCACTGACACCTTTATTATTTCTGGAGCAAAACACACACACACGTACAAATCTTTCCCCTGATCGTTTCCATGGTGTTGAGAACAGTAACAGAGCTTCCCAGACAGACACCGGAGCTGCCGCCGCGCCCGGCTCGCACGGCTCGCAGGGCCGGGGGTGTCGCACGAGCAGCAGAAGCCGTGGTGGCCATCGGTGGCCATCGCTCGCCACTCCCCCGGCATTCCAGGAGCCGCGGCAGCCCGGTTTGCTTACAACGGACAGCACAGGACAAAGGGGTTCCGCGATACAGCAAAGCACAGCAAACGTGTCCCTGGAGTTCACAAACCAAGTCAACTCTCGGCTGCCAAATACTGCAGGGCCACAGTGCAGGTGCTGGAGAGCCTCCGACCACCTCGCGCTGAGCTGCCGATCGCTCCAGGAGCCACACCTTCAGCAACATGGCCAGCGGATACTCGAAATATCGTGAACAAGGTCTCTTTATAGCCTGAAGTTTAGTTGTACTGTAACAAACTACATTCTAATTACTCAATCAGAAAAAAAAAAAAAAAAAGTGGGATTTATTGAATTTTGAATTCTGTGAGACTGACCTGCAGTAACCGTAAGAGTTAGAACTGTCAACAAACTTGACTTCTTAACAGATTATGTAAAGTTATCTGTATTGTGAAACTACAGACCGTGCACCGTTTCTGGGTACACTTTGGATTAGAAAAACCTGCAAGAGAAACAATGAACTTCAGCTTAAAAAAAAACAGCCCTGAGAACATGGCTCAACCAGCAAGAGCCCAGTTGAAAAACCACCATTACAAGCAAAAATTAGAAGGATCTATTGAATTCTCAAAGTATTATTTGCCAACATTTGAGGCAGGAAACACTGCAGTCTTTCCAACTGTGTGAAGTTGTTAAGAGAAACTCAATGAACAGGAGCCATAAAAAACCGCATTATTTGTGTGGAGTGGAAATACTGTGCACTAGCTCCCTGTGTTCACAGGCTTTACTCTAAGCAATTGCCATCATCTGTAAGAAGTTTATGGTTTTGACACAATTTAAGTGTTAAGACAGTAATACAGAACAAATACACCGGTAAGATTTGTTTTAAAGTAAAGCTATGAAAGGAGAACTTCCCTAAGCACTTGGTTATGGATATTAAAAATACACATCTCTATGGACTACTGATCACAAACAAAGTTTGTTGCAACGATTCTGACAGGAAACTGAAGCATCTTGCTTTGGAAAAAAAAGCCTCAAATACATGTTCTAATTTAGAAGCAACTTTTAACCTTACTGAAACTTGGAGATTATGCTTTAAGACATGCTTATGTATTACCTATGGGAAACTTCATGCATGATGCTCTGCACTTCCATGGTGCCTGAAGTGCTTCACGAAGACAACTAAGTATATAAGAACAAACCTATAATGAAGTACTTAATCATTTAAATCTTGCAGAACTGAAGGTTGCAGCAGAAGGACGTGTGGAAGTCCCGAGGAGGGCTCTTCCAGCAAGCTGGAGGTCATAGAACCTCTATCTTTAAATTGCTGTAGTACCTGAAAACTCTAGTCAGGCCAGGACCCCGCTTGTAGGAACAGGGCTTACACCAGCCCTGGTCCCAGAGAGCTTAGTCCAAGTAACTGCTCAGATTGTGGGCCAGTGGCACCAAGTACCTGTCTTCCAACAAGGTTTTAGAGGACAGACAGGCACCTGATAATAGACTAAAGCACTACCAGAGCGAGGACAAATTCAAGTCTTGTAGTTTTCAAGCATATTGGAAGTATTTGTAATATGGTGATAGAACTTGCATTAGTCTGACTTCCCATGTGACACCACACAGCTCAGCTTGCTGTCAGCACCATCAGCAATCATTTCAGTCACCTCCAAAGCCAACAAAGCCTGACTTCCAGGTACCAGCTCGATGGAGAGGCAGAAAGGAGCATAGTACAGACTAGCCTGAACTATTCCTCATCCGCTTCAGAACGATTCTGGAAACCTTTCAATCTACAGCTTCTTTTAAAAGCAGTTTTGCCATTTCCATCAAGGTGCTTTTTATAGAATTCACCTGCAACATGTTTTGTGCTAGGCAAGAGCATGTGGCAGGTCCTACCTCTGCCAGGTGTCCCAGGTAGCTGTGCTTTATTAACAGAGTGTATTTATTGCTGTCTTTACCTTCACTGGTACTCCTCTCCCTGGCACGGGAAGTCTGTGGACAATGAGTGCTTTTGCCACCTGCATTGCACCTCCAAGGTTTGCTAAGCCCTGCCCCAGTGTGGCCAAGGACAGCTCAGGACAGTTGCCACGAGCCCTTCGGGGACTAGAGAGTACAAACTATGAAGCTGAAAACATTTTAAGCAGTTAAGAGCAGCATGAAGTCCGCCTCTGGCTGCCAGTAGTGTGAATTGTGCGTGCTGTCCGGGGCAGCTTCCGTGTCATCCTCCATCAGCCACTGAGCATTAAGGCAAGTTCAGGAAACAATTTATCAACTGTGAAGAGAGGTCTGAGCCATGGACTAAGGAAGTTTCCCCACTCATGAAAACTCACCAAGTCTTAGAATTCAAGTTGAACGCCTTAAACAGGAGCAGGCTAATTATCCTTCCATAACTATTGCTGTGAAGCCTTGTTAAGGTACTAAATAGTTAGAGGCATGCATGCGTGTTGCTATGACTCAGAACTCCCCAGGATAGGAGCCAGCTTCCCTAACTAGGTAGCAAGTTAGTTACTTTTATAGTGAAGCCATGGTTGTTCGGTATCATCTGTCAAGTTTATGTTTTGAAAATACAATAGTTTTTTTTTTTAAAAAAAAAAGAATCACATGCATTTAGTTTAGGCTCAATGCTACAGTTTGTCCCACTTTCTGAAAAACGTGTGGTCCCTGTGCTACAAAAATATGGTCTGAACCTGAAGGTTAAAACCTAAAGCTGGAAGCACTGCAACAGATTCCCATGGAGTTTGTCACCCTTTTATAGTTTAAGATAAATATAATAAAGGAAAGCAATTGAACTGCATTTTTCTATTTTATTTTTCAAGTCTGACAAAGGCCTCGAGTGAAAGTCTATAGCTTTAACATCCATTCTCACCTTTGTGTCCCCTTGACCTATCTATGTCTTATCTACTCAATATTCCAACGGCCTGCCTAAACCACAGGTAGGCTTTTTTTTAAACCATTTTATCATTACAATAAGCCAACAAGTTGGCAAAGAAGAAAACAGAGGTAATACAGTTTAGTTGCACATGGCCACTGGGGCTTGGTCAAGCCAGCTGGCATTTCTGATCACTTGAGTTTCTTGGTCTAAAAGTTGCGATTGGCACCTACAGTTCTGCAAGAGTCCCAATCCACAAAGTACTTAAGCTTTAAAAAAAGGGAAAAAAAAAAGCTACTTTTATTGTCAGTTCTACCTAAAGATGTCAAGAAAAATACTATTTGTGCTCTAGGTCATTTTATAATCCTAGATACCTACCAGCTTATCTAAAAGCCCCTGAATACTGTATTTTGTCTGTTCATACAGACAAACACTGTTTTGCTCAAGCAAATAAAAATATATCCACTAGTAACACCTGATTGGTTTCTTAGATCCATAGCTGAAACCCACAGGAATGTTAAAATAGTTACAATTAAGGAATTAAAATCTCAGTGATTTTGAAAACTGCCAGTTAGCCTGCAACACTAATCCAGAATCCAGCACTGCTTTTTAACAATTCAAAAAGGAAATGAGGTTGCTTGTGAAGGCCAGAGCTTTGGTGACAATAAGGACCAAATTTATAGATTTGTGGTTTGTCCAGACCTGAGCAGTTGCCCGAGCCTGGCGATCTTCTTTACTTGCAAGGCTTTATGGCTACAGCACATTCTTCATTCATTGCACTTATGACAGATATCTGGAAGAGAAGACACAGAGGTGAGCTCCAGCCCAGGCCACAGAAAGTACTCCTAGAGGTTACAGACTTTCAGATTTTAATATCTATCCCATCTCTTTTGAGTGCTCCAGTACAAATGTCCTTCTGCATCTCCAAGTACCAATCCCCACCCTTCTAACCCACTCTGCACAAAGAGATACAAGAGGTCAATATCAGAATAATACTTTTTCATTGTATCGACAAGTGGGATTAACCAGAACTGTTCTTGTCTGCCCTCCCTACTCACCTGCACATCTTCATTGGCATTGAATTTTCCTTCTATTTCTTTGCCAAGATCCCCTTCTGGCAACTTTAGGTCCTCACGAACTTCACCACTTTCTGTCAGCAGGGAGAGATACCCATCCTGAATGCCTATCAGCTGCAAAGAGAAGTTCATTTTTACAAGTCTAACATCAGCAGTCACCAGCAGGTAGTAGCTTAATGTAAGCAGAAGGCAGTGAACTCTCCCTGTTACAATCATTCTTCAGTACTGTAACAGTTAAGGACCTTATTCAAATCCATTTTTAACAAAGGCTGAGTGGGCTAAGAGTTAGGGCAACTGTAGCAAAGGCATTCTGCTATCAAGAACCAACAGAACCCTGCTGGTTACATCCTTGTAGGTGGGACACTACAAACCCTGTATGCGTGATTTAGGAAATGTACTGCTTCCAGGTCACTGGTTCAGCTTTCTTCATCTGTGAACTAGAAACAGTATATGGAATGGTGCTCACTCAACAACACTGCTTGTATAAAGTGTAAAAAGTACACAACAGTGTAACTATACACTTCTATACCTGCATGTCTACAGTGAGATACAATCATTTACATTAAACTAATTAATAAATTAGGGAACATCCACCAAGACCTGGGCCATTTTATAATGCTGTTTTCAGCCTAAACAAAAGCCTGAGCTAAGAGGAATGGCTATTTTGACAAAGCAGGTTGGAAAATTTGGGACATGTAACAGTGAATCCGAAAAATCAGAATCCCAGAACAATAGAGAAAGACCACCAAGATAACATTAAGAATTTCTTGGAAGGTCTGAACCCTAAGACAGGCTGGTCACACTTTATTCCAACAGCATCAGCTGTCCTGAAGAGTTGCTAAAACACTGAACTTGGCCTTTGTCAAGCAACTGCAGCTTTCCAGATGATGTGGATGTGTCAGTTCCTGACTAGAACTATTCCCAGTGCAACGAGAAGATAGCAAACAAGTCACAAGTCAACCTGAACTGTGCTTTTAAGAGCTCACTAACTATATCACAGATGGCATTACAGAAGTTGCTCCTTTCATACATGTATTTCAGTGCAGAGTTCAGGAGCTTCAGAACTGTTTAGTATCACCTATAGCCACTTTCCACACAAGGAGCAGAAAAGTTAGAATTGGCATCAGATGCAGTTTAAGACTATTTTGGGGATTCATCTACCATATGTAAGAGTGAAACTATAAATGACAATTTATGTTTAGATTCAAATTTACTTATGTGAAATCTTGATTCTCATTTAACTAATATTAACTTGCAGCAGGGATAACCTCTCTCCATATTCTAAAGCATGCCAGTACCACAAGGAATCCAGAAGTGGCGTTATAACAATAGCTAGAAGAAGCATGGTTATGAATTATGTCTATTACCTGTCATGCCTAAAGACTGCTACTCTAACCTGAGGTTGTTTATACACCAAGGAGCTCTCTCTCCATCAGTGAGTTTCGACAGTTTTAGCAATTCAGTAAATGCTATGTCATATCAAGACAGTACTTTACTGAGAGGCAAATTTGGGGACGAAGAGAGTTTATGTGTGGTACAAAGAGTATAAAGCCTCATATGACTGTTAACTCACCTGGTAATCATTCCTCTTGATATTTGGAACATCCATGTTATGAGTTGATGGGCAAATATCTTCATATTTTTTACCAGTGAAGATATCAATACCAACCAAATGGACCTGTAAGAGCAGAAAAATAACTTCAGTTACTGTTGGTCCTGGAGAAGCAAGACACTACTGCCATCAGTATTGCTGGTTCTACTCACTTTCCTACGAATCATGTGCAATCCCAGATTCTGCCTCAACCCTTCGCTTGTGGTATGAAAACATCCCTCACATCAAGAGGAGGCCTCTCACTCCCTTTTACAGTACACTACAGAAACCCCACAGGAGAGCAAGCCACTGTTATCTTCCACTGCCTTCTGCAGCTTTACAGCAGCAAGCTAAGAGTTCACAGTGGTTAAGAAAATGTTTATTTAAAGACCTAGCTGTTCTGAGAAACAGAACAGTGGAGGTTAAGGGGAAAAGAGGTGGTCATGCACAGCGATCACAGCAGCTCCCACCTCCCTTTATGCCAGCTGCACTGCTCACTGCAGCTAGAGCTTAGATGACCAGTTCAACCAGTTCTTCTCAGGTCCTTTTCTTCTCACAGCTGTTTCTGTATTTAAGAAAATTGGATCTGTCTATTAAAACAAGCCAAGGGGAAGGAGAAGGGGGAATACTAGGAAGAGCTTGGTCGACTCTAGCTTGGACAAATCCCAGATACTCTACTCCCCTACACATATGGCACAAGGTTGTAGAAACTTATAAATCTCCTTAGTCTGCACTTGTAACAGATCTGTCTCCAAACTCTGATATACCCACCCTAAAGTGTGGCTGAATGAATGAATGAAGAGGGATTCCAGCCTTGCTCCAAGCTCTGGACAGCTGCATGAGCCAACTGCTTGGGCAGCAGGGCTGCAGCCCCAGACAGCAGCTAAGAACGTCCCTACTGGGACACAGACACTCCTCTCTCAGTGCTGGAATAAGGAAAGAAGCTGCGAGGCAAAGGCAGCAAAACAGGGCCAGAGCAGGCCCACAGAGTAACGAGTGTCCGCGGAGCTCTGGATTATGTAACACAGCCCGGGCACTCCTGGTCTAACACTGCAACAGTAAAAGTCTGCCGGCACGGGCAGACACAGAAGTGCTCTGGTGGGTATCGACAGCACAAGCCAACCACGCCCTAGTGATTTCATCAGCCCCCCTTCCAGAACTTACTCTACCCCCACTACAGAAACTGGTTTTGTCACTATGAGTGTTAAAGCTTTTTTTTTTTTTTTTTTTTTTTTTTAAAGCGTTAACTAGTTAAAGTTGGGAGAAAAAAACAAACCCCCCCCGTCCTCGATCCTTCCTGCTTTGTATGACTGGAAACCCTTGAGCCAGCTCTGGAATGATGAGACACTGCTGCGAGAAAGGCAAAGGCGGGACGCAGAGCCAAATGAAACGCTACACCCTTCCCTGTCGGCCAGCCGGGAGCCGCAGGAGCGCACACTGCGGGCTGTGCGACAGCCGGGCCGGCAGCGCTCACCTTGGCGTGGCCGTGCTTGCCCGTCTTGGAAGTGGACATCTCCACGATCTTGCAGGGGCGCCCCTTGAGCACCACGAAGCCGTTCTTGCGCAGCGCCGAGCACTGCATGGGGTAGGTGGAGGAGGCGCCGGCATCGCCCGTGGTGAAGTCGAGCTCGTCGGCCATGGCGGTGCGAGGGGGAGGGCTGGCGGCGGAGGGGCTGCGCGAGAACGAGAGAGGGTCTGCTCGGAGCCCCGGCGGCGGGAGGGGGTGGCGGGGAAGGGGAGAGTGGGACAGACACGAAGCCAACCACCCACCGCGGGGAGCGCGGGCCGGACCCCCCCCCCTCCCGCCCCGCACACGTGCGCGGCAGGCGGGTCCCGCCACGTGCCGCGAGCCCCCGGCCTCCCGCCCCCGGGCCTGCCTCGCCCCCCCTCCCTTCCCGTGCCGTCCCCGCGGCCCCCGTTACCTTGCGAGGAGAGTCGGGGGGTGCCGGGGGTCGCGGCGGTGCCGGGGGAGCGGGGCGGGAGCGGCGGGCGCGGCGCACACGCGCCCGACACCACTGCGGCGGCCGGCGGGAAGGGGCGGCGCGGGCAGCGCGCGCACGGCCCAGCCCCGCCCCTCCGCTTCCGCCGCCGCTCATTGGCCCGCGGCAATTCCGCGGGGAGGGGCGGGGCCTGGAGGCCCCTCCCCCGAACCGCGTGCCGGCGGCCCTTCCCGCGCCCGCCCACTCGCGCGCGCTGGCCACGCCCCGGCGCCGGCGGGGAGCGGGGGAGCGCCGGGCGCTGCGGAGGCGCCGCTCGTCCGCCGCCAGGCGGTGCCGCGCGCCGCCTCCTCCCCACAGCCCACACCCCGCGCCGCCATCTTGCGTGGCTGAGGCGGCCGCGGGTGTGTCAGGGCCGGTTGGCTACGGCGGTGGGAGTTACACGAATGTGGGGGGAAATTGTGCGTCCCCAGAATGTCCCCAAAGCCGTGTGAGCCGTGCATGACTGTACACGCAAAGCTCCCTTTGTCTGCCTCGTGTGCCCCCTCTCAGAGTAATCAGAAACGAGCGTTTTGAAAGCATTGTAATCAGCCAAAAGGGACGGAGATGGCTGAGATCCATACCGAGAGCTTCTGTTTGATATTCTATTAATAGTGGAATTATTACTACTGGAATACTGTGTCCAGCTCTGTGGTCTCCAACATAGGAAACACAGGGATCTGTTGGAGCAGATGCAGGGGAGGAACATGAAGATGATCCTCTCTAAAGAAAATCAGAAAGTTCAGCCTGGAGAAGGGAGACCTTGCTGCAGTATTTTCACTTATAAAGGAGAGTTATGTGAGAGATAGAGACTTTTTACCAGGGCTTATTGTGACAGGACAAGGGCCAAGGCTTTCAAACTGAGAAGAGGGTAGGTTTGGAAAAACCGTGTTCAGAAAAAATGTGGATGCCCCATCTTTGGAAGTGTTCCAGGCCAGGGTGGATGGCATTTAGAGCAATCTGATCTAGTGAAAGATGTCTGTGCCCATGGCAGGGATTTGGAGCAGATGATCTTTAAAGAGGTTTTCCAATCCTAAGTGTTCTAGACTATGGCACAGCCCTCATCCTATCCAACAACATTCCCTGCACTGCCTCAGGAGAGGTCTGTGGCCATGGAAGCCTCACCATGGGATCCTGAGCAAAACGAGGCCAAAGGACTGTTTTTACTAAATCCTTCCTAGGCAGATGTTGTAATACTTCGAGATCTTTGAACAAATTCACCTGGAGCGTTCCTGTGGAGCTGCTGGTGGATGTGCCCCAGCTCTGCAGGTTGCCCTGCAGATCACCTACAAACACAACAAAAACAGGAAAATGCAGAGGCAGCAGTGTCAGCACCTGCCTCAGCTATCACCACCACAGGGTGCTGTGTGCTGTCCTACGTTTTTTGCCCTGAGACCCTGAGTTTGTCATCTGTGCTCTAATGGGGTAGCTACACAAGTCACTTTTAACATCACATTTTTAAATGCTTCATCATGAGATGTTTTATTTAATCTGTGTTAACTTTTGTGATCTATTTGCCTGTGGTCCCCCTGTTGTTGTTACACAGATCCCACTCCAAATTGTATAGCCAAGGAGTTAAATTTAGCTCTTATTTACATGGGGCCACTTTATGAGGTCACAGCATCGCGTCTTTCTCCTTTACTTGGGCTTTCCTTGGATGCTGCCTCACCCAGCCCGCTATGGAGATGATAACACTTTATATCCTGCCCATTTTACTGCTGTCTCAGTTGATAAGCAGAATCTGGGGCATCCTGTTAAGTGTTTTAACATGTGCAGTGTGTGTTTGTTTACCTGCACGTGTGTGACAAGTTGCACATGCTCTAGGGCTTTTTATCTTCTAATAAATACTTCGTGAGAAAACGACCAACTGCTCTGAACCCAAACTGCAGCAGCCTGGGGCTAAGCACTACTGATATTTTTTTTTTTTTCTCAAGTATCAGTTGATAAATTTGGCTGATTTTCCACAATTAACAGATTCATTTTGAATTACTTGAGAGATCTTATGGGCTAAATCAAGTCTTTTTACTGAAGTGCAGCTGTAGATGATATTTATTTTTTCAGACACAAATATTCCAAGATAGCCTTTATTTGAGAGTCAATAAAAAATACTGGAAATCCAATCCATCAGTCATTACCTGTAGGAAGCCTTCCTTTGTCTGGATGAACATTTATTTTCTAAAGTGTGTTTCTTGATAGTATTAATGTAATTATCCCACTTTTCTACACAATTTCTGTTCTTTTCTACAAGAACAGCAATTGGGTTCAAAGCATATTTGTAAATAAAATACCATGGTCTTTCACATTTAAAGGCATTTTCTTTCCAGTGTTGCACAGCTGGATCACACACACACCTTTTCTCTCAAGTAGGCTCAGGATGTTATCGAGCTTTGCTTCTCCTATCTGTGTCTTTAAGAAGTGAAGAGGGATTAGAAAACTTTTGGAAGATTTAAACTTAGTGAGTTGTGTGTGTTCTCAGTTATGTTCTGGAGAAGTGTCCGATGCCCTAAAGCTCCTCATCAAAGCCCAGCCTTGAGAATATGCATTTCAGCCAGTGCTGGGGGAAACATCCCGCCTTGTTTCCAGAAACATCCCACCTTGTTTCCAGCCGGCCCACTGGAAGGCAGGAGGTGGTGTTTACACCTCTGGGCCATGGGGTCAGGCCACACGATTAGAAATACCAGGCCATGAGCAGACTGGTGTAAACAGCCCTGTTCCAGCCTGAGCAGTGTCTCTGTTTCAGCTGCTGAGCTGACTTTCCTGGGATCCTGCCGTGTCCTGACTGTTGGGGTGAGGGTTCACAGCAGCTTGTGTGCGCAGCCTTGAGCAGGAGGACGTGAGAGGGGCTGTGAATCAGGACAATGCCACGCTCAGCAGGACTTCAGAGTTCCTATGTAGGTGTATCTGTGTGGCAGGAATGGGGTCAGGGACCCTCTGCAGTGACCTTGCCACAGGCACCCACTCTGCTGTCACTGCTGTTCACTGTCAGCTTCCTGTGCCGAGCCCATGTCCGAATCAGGGAATCACCCTGGGCACACACTGGGGATCAGAGGCAAGTGGTGACAGTGCAGTGACACTGTGAGCTGGTGGGAACCACTGTAATTGTAACTTCCCCACAGGGAAAGCACAAAGTAACTCCAGCTGTTCCCTCCTCCTGGGGCTGCAACTGTGCTGGAGCGGTGATATCCCACCCACGACCCGCAGGGACCTGATGCTTTTCAGAGTCACAGAGCCGCTCTCTCTCCTGAACAGAGTGCAGGGAGGCAAAACCGCAGGACATTACCCAAGCCTCGGGTCTGGAGTTGTATCTACAGCCTGTAAAATTTAAGGACTGCTGATCTACAGCCAGGATTTATTGCTCTAGTGCTGGGGAGGAGATTCTTTTCAGCACAGCTACTCGGGCTGTGCCTCTGGGTAAAATCTGCAAGTGTTGCTTCAGGATTTAGTGAAACACTTGAGCACGGTTACCTTAAATTTAATCTGATGCTTACACATTCTGCTGGATCCAGCCCTGATGTCCTGCCTTGAAATTCCTCAGCTCCCATAGATTCCAGTGAAAGATAAGCACACTGAACACCTCAGAAAATTCTTCATACCTCAAAGACTTTGTCCTTGTATATGTAGTACTTGGGTTAGCTTCATCATTATCAGTGGTTTGACTCCAGAGATAGAGGGTAGTGCTTCTCAGTGATGAAAAACAAGTTGAAGTGAGGCAGAAAAACCTGTGATAAATTAGTGTGGAGAGCATTAATGGAGTCAGATGTCCTGAGTTTATTGAATTAGGGAAGTCAAACTAATTTTAAAATTAAGCCTAGAGAGTGGGAGACTAGATACAGTTGGCACAACAAAAAAGTCTTAATGGCTGTCATCTCAGCACATTAGGAAAACACTGTCAAAGCTCTTGCTGACAAGATGCTTTCTCGGGGATTATTAATTATATTGCATTATTAGCCAGGCATGGTATGAGAACATATTTAACACGTTAACTAAAATGCAACAACCATTTAGCTAATAAGTTTGACTTGCTCTTTTAAATTTTCTTAATGATTAGCAACTTAGTAGAACTGTAATGGTGAGAGATAAAAATAATGATTCAACAAGCCGTGTCTCAAGGACAAGTTTTAACTGGAACTTGCATGTGGCAAGGATAGATAAAGTGTACAGTCTTAATTATCAGGACAAGACAAAAGTAAACATATCGTCAGATTTAACTAACTCTAATGACCCTGTCCTGTGCTGGCATATGGTTAAAGTGCTCTTGTGATAGTTCAGCCCAGCTTGATCCTTCCACTGCAGCCATGGGGAGGACAAAGGGTCAGCAGTGCCTCACTCTAAGAAAACTCCCTTACCTTCCACATGGCAGCTGCTGCAAGGAAACACAGCCTGACAGTCCATTTTCCTTAGGTGCCTCTGAACCCCTAGGCAGCACTTCCAGGAAGTTCAGCGCTGTAGCCATGGGCAGTGTTAATGCTGTGGGCTGTGTTAAACTGAATTATGTGCTGCATTACAATAATTGGATCAGGCTTTCTATTGTCATTCACCAGTGACACAGGAAAACAAGGACTGACTGCGCAGTGTTGATAATAAGGCCCCTCACTGCTGAGTTGCCAGCAGAGTCACTGATGCCCCGCAGACAATAGGACAAAACTTAGCAGAAGTTTAGGAAATAGTTTTGTACCCCCTGTATGATCACAGGGAACTCAGCCTGCCTGGGCCCTCAGAGCAGCAGCAAATCTGCTTTGAACCTCACCTCTCCCCAAATGCTCCTCCTGCCTCTTGTGCCTAGAGAGGCCCCAGCACCAGGTTTTAGGCTGCACCAGCACCATGCAAGCAGAGGTGCTTCACAGTGGGGTGGAGTGGGCAGCAGGGTCAGCTGGGGCCAGACAGCAGCACCCCTCCAGTCAGGGTTCATCCTGGCCCAGAGCCAGCTCCTGCTGCCTCCAACCCCACAGTCTCACCTCTGGACCACCCTCTTCAAAGGGATTTAGCTGAGGGCTTACACATCTTTTACCACCTATGGAGCAAATGTGTCCTGCTAGGAAAACAGCTCCCATCTGGCATTGGATGTATGTCTGAGATGTACAGACGGGGGAAAAACAGCAGCGCAAGCCAACACATGCCATAGATATTGTTCATCTTTTATCTAACAGACCTAGATAACAATGCTGATAGCAAGAATTCTTTTTTCTCCTTTTTGTACATTCAGACAATCCATTATAATATTTATGGCAGTAAACACTGTGGAGAGCTTCTGAGTCTGCCTTGCCCATTGGTCTCACCTGGGGAGACCTGTGTGCAGCACACAGATGGACAGCCCGACACAGACCTGTGCCCCAGCTCTGCTGCTCTCTTCTCAGCCCCAGCCTGGTTCCAGCAGCCCTGCATGCTCCATGTCAGACCCGGGTCACCCACCACTGCAGCACATGACAGCAGTGACCCAGTTCTCCTCTAGTTAAATCCCAGCAGTTGCTCCAGCAAAGCCTTTGGTGCAATCTTACTGCTTCAGTGCACACACTGTGGCCAGACATTTTTCCCAGTGGACCTCGTGGCTGCACTTCCCATCACTTGGAAGTGATGAGAATTTGCTGTAGGGACTTAATACCAAGACAGTAAAGTCTACAAAGGAAAAATGTTCACGGAAAGGAGCATAAACTTCCCCTAAAACCAAACCCATAGCAGCAGCATGATCCTCCTCAGCCCTTCTGTGATGTGCTTTTCATTATGCTTGATCCTCTGTTACATTTTGGCCACTGCTTCACCAGCAGCCATGGTGAGCACACAGTGACCAAGCAATGCTGGTGTTTCATCTCTAAATAAATAATGGGTTTCTACCCTGAGAAAGCTGCTAGAAAGTAACCTAGTATCACAACAAGTAATATGCAAATCTTAAAAGTCAAGCAGAGAGCAGGCTTTTACAATGGTTCCAACTATCTCCCCAAAAAAGGAAGAAAAATCCCTGGAGTTTGATTCTGCCACATAAAAGTGTCTCATAAAGAAGCAAAAGGAGCACAGACAAGGCTATGGAAACAGCACGACCTCCTGCTTGCACATGATCTTGGCTGAAGCACACCCAGCCAGCAAGATGCTAAGTGATGCAAAGTGGGAGTTGGGTAAGTGGCACCTTCCAGTTAACCTTTCAATACCTATTTCTTCTTTGGGTCATCATTAATTGTTGCTTTATGGGCAGCCTGAGCCCTTGGCTGGACCTGGAGCCTGTGGGTCTTGAGCACTGCATGAAAGGAAGGGAAGGAAGTTGCAGATGGGGACGGAGGTGCCCTGGCAATGGTCACACCATGGAAGGGGTGGCAGCAGGACTCCAGTCTCCTCACGTGGAGACCAGGAGTGCCCAGGCCTCTTGTGTGGTCAGTGTTGTGCTGTGCCTTGTGCTGAAGCAGCGAGAAGGGAGAGAGGAGAGGCTTCCTGGGAGGAAAGAGGGAGCTAAGTAGTCTGGCTGAATTGTAAGGAAAATACCCATCAGCCCAGCCACAGTTTCTAAGACTCTCCAAAAAATACTGTGACTGAGAAATCTGTATGAGATCAGACAGAATTTCCATAATGCACAGATAGCAAAGCAAGGGAGGATCATCCCAACCAGTTCAGGTGGGATCCACCATCTTCCGCTGCAGAAGCAAGAGTGAGGGGGAGTTTTCTCCACCTGTTCTCCTTAGCACCTGGGGTGATCAGTGCTGTGTGCTGGTGATACAACTGCACTAGCAATTGGTTTCTCAAGGCACCAGGTCTCTCAGCAGAATGAAGCAGAGAGCAGGGGATAAAAAAGTGAAAACATGACACTGCAGCATCAGCCAGCCCCCCTTTCCTTCATCTCAGCTAAGAGATGGCCCTGCTCAGTGCCATCTGGTAAGCTCATTGTCCCAATGGGCTCTTCCAGTAGGGCATGGAGACACACATGTAACATACTCCTCTGGTCCTTTCCCTGGCCCTTCCTGCATCCCAGTTGTCCCAAGTGTCTTAGAGTAGAAGGCCAAGTTAGCACCTGTGGCTGGGAGGTGTGAACCACAGCAGCCAGAAGGAATCCAATGGATGGGTCCTCCTGGTCTGCCAGCTGCAAGATTTTTGTGAAATGAGACTTTTGCCCAACGTTCCTGAAGGAGATCCATGCTCAGTCCCTCCTTTCTGGGTGCTTGGGATGTCTATGCCTCCTCGCTGCGTCGCAGGTCTTGCAGCTCAGTCATGGCTTTGGCCGAGAGCTTCTTGCGGCGGAACACGGCTGCGATCTCCTCAAAGGACTTTCCTTTCGTCTCTGGTACTTTGAAGTACGCAAACAGAAAGAAGACGAGGAGCAGACCCGCGAAGATCGCAAACACGTATGGTCCGCACAGATCCTGCAGTGGGAAAGTGGGAACAGGAGAGACCATCATCAGCACCACAGGGATGGCTTCCCCTTCCTACTCCCAGTGGCTGCAGTGCCCAGCCAGTCTAGGGGATGGAAATCTGGGAGGCACATTCACATCCTGATGGGCTGCTTCATGAGCCAAGCAGTGGGGTCATGCCAGTTGTTTATTTGTATGGTTTAAGGGATTTCTTACCGCTATGTACTGGAAACACATTCCCACGATGAAGTTGCAGGCCCAGTTGCAGAAGCCAGCGACAGCAATGGCGGCAGGGCGTGGGCCTTGGCTGAACAGTTCAGCTACAATAAACCAGGGAATGGGCCCAGGCCCCACTTCGAAGAAGATGACGAAGAGGAAGATCGCAACCATGCTGACATAGCTCATCCAGGCAAACTGGCTCTGCAAGAGGTTGATGTTATAGTCCCAACACAACTCTCATTAATTATCACTAATTACCTTATGTAGGCTTCTTTTTCAGAAATTTCTTTTTATTCAGACAAAGGGGGACTGGACATGAATAATTAAGGTTTTAAACTCTTGTGCCAGGTGCTGGCTGGGCATGTAGTACCAGCATTGCTGCCTGGAGGAGTTCACAGCCATCAGTTCAGCTGTTACTTTGAGCCCTCTCCTTGCCTGCAGCTCAGCAAAATGAGGCAGAATGGCACCCTTTAATAACCAGGGTGTTCAGCAAAGGAGGCCACCCTTTACTTGCTTTTTCATCTGGACAGGTGCTTGCACCAGTGGTTTGGACTGATTTTGATGGGATCTTCTCTTGTTTTCAAAGCAAGGGGGAAAAAATGGAGAGAAATCCTTACCAGGAGCACAAGCCCAACTGTCATGGCCACAGCGCTGACTAACATGCCCATCAAACCAGCCAGGAACAGGGACCGCCTGCCTGCCTTCTCCACCAGCAGGACCTGTAGAAACACATACAGCAGCTCAGTGTCCAGCACCACCACTCTCAGGATCAGGGCCATTAGCAGTAACCAACCTGTTACCACTGCCACACTGCTCTTTTGCTCTTTTAGCTCCAGTGGTAGAGATTTATGGGCTGGTTTCCAAGCATCAGAAACTCTGCTGGCAGCTGCTGGGAAGCCAGACTGAGCAGTCACCCTGCCAAGGGCAAGGCAAAGGCACATACACTCAGAGCCCATGTATTTCCAAGCTCTCAGGACTTCCCACCGCTCCTACACATGAATTGCTGACTGTGGACTTTCTCTCCCTTTTCTTTTTTTACTTCCAGTAACTAAAAACTTACTAGGTCTGCATTAGTTTGAAATCAGCCTTCAAAATGTAGCATGATTCAGGTCACATCACGGGCCATTGCACCTTGCCTGTCCTAGGGCAGGGATACTTGTGTAGCAGCTGCAGTCAGGATTTTTCCTCCAATCACTGCCAGACTCCTTTTGCTTCCCTGGTAGTCACAAGGCTTAGTTTTCTCCTCAGCTCCTCTTGGTGGATTCCAGTCATCTCACACAGCTTTTGACAGATACCTAAGTCTGTACCAGGCACCTCACCGGGTGGGGAGCTGTAGGTCCCTCCAGAGGACAGTGCAGCTAGCCTGGCCTAACCATGCAGCAGCCTCTGAGGCTGCCTGCTCTTTCCCCTCTGCTTGAAAGGACACCTCTGGCCAGCAGCTCCACCTTTCCTGCCATTACAGCCATGATTTACACTTCCCAGAGACCGTCTCGTTTGCTGGAGGCAGTTCATGTGCTGACACGTAAAGTTGTAGAGGAAGAGTCTCTGCTCCCTTCTCCCCATGCCAAGGTCCACCCAGCTGTCAGTGCTTCTGCCTTTTGATTTGGGTCTGTCATTTATTGACAAAAGCAGGTAATTTTTAAGTGCTCGTGGACAAAAGAAGCAAAGAGCAAATGCCCAAGGCTGCAAGTAACACAGCCCTGGGATGGGGACTGAACTGCAGGACACCCTCCATGCCGAAGAAAGGCTTCTTCCAGCTGCACATCTCTGTGCCTCATTTCACATTAAATATCACATTTTCTCCTCAGTATGGGGCCTGTGATGGACTTTAAAGCAGGTTCACGCCAAGACTTCCTATCTCATAGGTGCTGGGTTGGAAGGGTCCTTAAAGATCATCCAGTTTCAACCCCCTGCCATGGGCAGGGACACCTTCCACAAGACCAGGTTGCTCCAAGCCCCGTCTAACCTGGCCTTAGACAATTCAGGGATGGGGCATCCACAACCTCTCTGAGAAACATGTGCCAGTGCCTCACCACCTTCACAGACAAGAATTTCTTTCTAATATCTAATCAAAACCTGCTCTCTCAGTTTAAAATGATTCTTCCTTGTCCTAAATCTCTTGGAGCTGTGTATTTCTGTCTTGCAGCCAATCCTGCATCATGTTGGTGAAAGTCCTTTATTCCCTAAATCTCTTGAGAGATAATAGGGAAATAGGCTTGGCATTTCCTGATCTTATATTAATGGCCACATTATAAAACTAATTGCCAGCTGATAGGAATTGTATTAATCCTCTCAGGAGAGAGATAAACAAAGGGAAGGTCTGCGGAAACAGAACCATCCTTTTATTGCTGCAGAGCCCTGTGAGATAGGATGAGGATAGGTGCTGGATTACTTTTATTACTGTGGAACAGCCTTTGGGTATCACTTGTGCAGGTGCTGTGTACATACAGAAAACAGTTTGAAAGATAACAGGAAACAGCAGACTGTGAGCTGGTGACTTCTCCATTACAGCCCCCATCCCGTGCCTGCTCCCTGAGGGAATAGGACCTGCACAATTGCAGTCCCAAGGGCAACTTTTATTTGGGGGGGGGAAATGCAGAGTTTTCAGAGCTTCCTTGAACACAGTGGTGCAGTTTCTACTCACGAGGCATTTAGCAGTGCTGATTGATAGCAACATGCTCTATGTCAGGACTTGAATTTTCAAATGAAACTTGTCCAGGGAATGATTTTTCCCTGTAAGGTGTTCAGGGTCAGTCCTGCAACACTGCAAATCCCAGCTCTGGGATAAAATCATATTTCAAAACCACATTGTAGCTTCTGTCCAGCAGGCAGAAATATTTACTTACAGAGATAACAGTGAAGACCGTGTTCACCACTCCAACACCGATGGTTGCATAAACTGGTTGTTCAACCCCAGCTCTCTCAAAAATGTTTGTGGAGTAGTAAAAGATCTATCAAAATACATCAAGATGAAGGATTAGGCAATAGGGCTGGTGAAACTTTTTGTTCTCATGAGGGAACAGTTGCGTTTGCTTGGCTGAGATGTGGTGTAATTTAATTATGAATAATTTTTCAACTTTTAACTGCTTGTTATAATAATTAAAGCTGAAAATTTCAAAGGAGCCTGAGGGAGTTAAAAATCCTGTAGAAATTCCCCTCTTGAGCTACTGCATTTGCACATTAAAATCTGTTTTCTTCTATGTAGTCCATGTTTAATCTTAAAATCCAGATTGCCAGCACTGAGCACTGAAGACAAATATCTTAATATGACCAAGTTTTACATGAATTTTAAAATATTGTCATTGCAATGACTCCCATTTCTTCCTTCTCTCCAAGAATAAGATGATTCCTTTTGGGTGAAAGCTAAGGGCAGGAGGTAAACGGGTGGCTGACCCAGTGGCTGATGGATATGTTGGGCGTGGCCTGGAGCCAGCTGGGCTGGGCATCCCTGTGTGTTACTTAATGCTTCTGGGTGTCAAGTGGTGATGTCTGGTATTCCAGGAGGTGATGCAAAAGTTGTTTAGCTAAAAATGGCTACAAAATAGTGATTCTGGCGTGAGCATGATGTCATTTAAGAGAGCAAACTGCTGATAAACTCCAGTAGGTGGAGGGTCATGGGAGGGCTCAGCATGGGCCTGCTGTGCCAGCTGGTTTTGTGCTGGACTCCCTCCTACTCTTCCCTCCTGCCCTCCCACAGCCAGCTTTGCAAGGAGTGAGTAGCCCATTGCAGCCATGGGAAAGCCTTCTTTCATCCCTGCAGGACTTGGATGGAGCCAGAGCTGCCTTTTCATGCTCAACATGGATTTCTTGAAAGACAAACATTTTGGGGAGACTCACCGCATTGATTCCTGAGAACTGCTGGGATATTTGCACCATCAGTGCCACGATGACAGCCTGCCTGTACCTGGAAGAGGTGAAAAGCTGTCTTATGGAGACTTTCTTCTCACTAGCAGCCTCTTGCTTTTCCTTTTCCATCTCTTCAATCTCTTTCATTGGATCACAGTTTCCTCGAAGCCTTTTCAAATCTTAGGTAAACAAAAGATTGACATTTTATTTTCAATGGTAGGTAAGGTGTAAGTAAGGACAAGAATTTCTTTAGGCAAAACCTAAGGTAATCCAACCACATGGACTGCTGTGCCCTCTTGCTCTGTGGGTTCCTGTGGCACATCCAAGGTATCCAGGGTGGGTCTGCTTGGTCACGGGAAGCAGCACATTAGCTTTGCAACTGCCCTGAGACATCACTCTCAAGCCTCATCCCTCAGCAGTGCTGCTTGGTCCCATGCAAACGTCTCCATAGTTTTTGATCCAGAGCTAGTTTGTACGTCAGCAGCTCAGAGCATGAGATGGAGCAACCACAGTCACATGGGAGTCCTCAGCTGGGCTTTTCCTTCTGTGTTTAATGCTATCTACAGTATAAAAACAACTCTACACAAGCCCAGAATATATTTCTTACTTTTTTTAGCTTCCTCCACCTTCCCCAGTTTGATGTAAAGGTATCGGGGGCTCTCAGGGCACAGTAAGAGCAGGAAGAACTGCAGCAGGGCAGCCACGCCAGACAGACCAAGGAGCAGGGGCCACATCTCATCATTGCCCAGGAGAAAGTCTAGTCCAAGGACCTGGAATAATTGAGGCGTAATTGAATGGATCATTTTGCACCATAAGAAAAGAAAGCGATTGACCACTATGACATTTTGAAGTGACAAGCTGGAGAAAAACTAGAAGCAAATACCAGCTCTTTTTCTGGATGTGTTTGTTTTCTGTACATTTTTGTGCCCACCTGTTGTGTATCTGGGACTTGTGCCATGGTGGGCAGTGCTGATGGGGACTTTGGGCTACTTCCCTGCTTCCCTGAAGAAGCCATTTTTGAGAACCTGATTACCAGGGGTCTCATGCTCAGGATCCAGCCTGATGTTGATGAGATGCTGAGAAAACTTCCTCAGGGAGAGGAGAAATTGTTTGCAGAAGTATTTTTTATTTCTTGAGAAGTTGTCTTTGTTAAGACACCTCTTACCTAAGGCAGGGGTTTAACCCCATTAGAGCAGATTGTTTTGCATACTCCTTCAGTTTTGGGGTAGAATGGTGAACAACACCCCATTATATCACTGGGTCTTCCTAATCTCTGAAACACTCTCTCTGGATGTGTGTGTTTTCCTTCTTACCTGGCTGAAGAGGATACCTGTGACGATAGCGAGCTGGTGCAGCGTCCCCAGCGCTCCTCGAAGGGCCGTGGGAGAGACCTCGCTGACATACATGGGCACAAGTCCGGAGGAGAGCCCTGCACCGAGCACACACGGGCATCACCACTTCTAGACACAGCTCAGCAACCAGCAGAAACCACTTCCCAAATGGGAAAGGAGGATGGAGCCTGTATGCTGCAGCCCACACCCCACCAAGCCCCTCACACCTGGCTGGGACCCACCTGCACCTTGGAAAGGTCACAGCTCAAAACTGGGAAGCCTTTTTACTTGAATACACACATCATAGCACAGAGCAGGGATTGTCTGCTGGGAGAAGTTACCACAGGGCAAGGAGCTTTCCTAAAACTTGCCTTGAAACCTCAGAGTGGAGTATTGTATTTGCATACTAGTAACAGTGATAAAGAGCTGTTATTTCTAAGCTAATTCTAATGGAATTCCATATTATTTGCTGGCTACCGTATCCTCTCTGTGCACAGTGCTCCTGTGCTCTCTGTCTAGGGAACCTGTTAACCAGCCTGGCTAATGATGTCCTCTTACAGCAGCCACCAGCAAACCCCAGCCTTGAGATACAGAGCAACCTGCTCCTTTCTAGGATATGTAAAATGAACATGTGATAGAGCCAACCCAAATACTTCTGGGAAAGATCCTGGATCGAGAAGGGCAGACACAGGGAGAAGAGGGAAACTCCCATCTTTGAAACCCCTTCTGAACTAAAAAAAGGATTAAAAATACAGGAAACTCTGAACTGCAGCCCTGGAGCCTGATGCCAAGGAGCTGCTTTCAGTGGCTGACCCAGCCTGGACTCACCACAGTACAGCCCCGTGACCGCTCTGCCGGAGATGATGAGGATGTGGGATGGCCCAAATTTTGCCAGCCCCATGAGGAGGTTCCCAGCGATGGAAAGGACGTTCACCACCAGCATGGCTTTCACCCTGCAAGGCAGCAGCAGCACAGCTCCTCTGGCACCTCGTTCAGCCAAAGCAGCCTTTGCAACACACAAGAGGAGCTATGAAGTGATTTAATCAGCACTATAGGGGAAAAACAATTATTGTAGGCACTGCAAAGTATGGGGCCAGGGTGCAATCAGAGTAGTTAAAATGGTATTATAAATTATACTATACATCCTGTGCAAATGCCATTCAGATGTCCTCCTCTTCCTTTTGCCATGGAAAGAAAAGGGGGAGTTCAGAAGTTGATCAAGGCTGCTCATCAGCTGCTGTCTGAAATGCTCAAGTTGCAATAAAATGTCTGATTTGTAACTGAGGATTTTAATTGGCCCAACCTCTGTGATGGTTAAAACAGTGTTTTGGAAGTTGGAGGGTTTTTTTCCTTTTTTTCCTAAATTGGGGAAAATAACACAAATTGTATTTCTACAGGGAGGAAATGGTTCTATGGGAAAAATCAATCAGAAGGGTTTGGGCTGTGGCACAGAGTCACAGCACACACGAGCCTCTCACCTCCCGAGCCGGTCGCCGATCCAGCCCACAGTGAAGGAGGAAACCATGCCGCCGATGGCAAACACGGACACAGACAGGGACCAGTACATGGTGAGGATGTGTGGGGAGGTAGCAAGATCCTCACTGATGTCAGTCAGGGGTGGGAGTGTGCCCTCTGTTCCTGCCTGGAGGAACGTGCCATCCTCCCCAGAGGCATTGGTGGCATATCTGTCTGGGGGGACGATGCCCAGCACGCGCCCGTAGTGCGCTTCTATCACCTGTGACAGGCAAAGATGAAAAACGCCATCAGCTCAGATCTATAACCACCCCAACCCCTGTTTTGGATTTTTTTATGCCTCAGGAGAAACTTTTCATTGCAGGCTCTGCAGGGGTGAAATCTTGGGGTTCCACCCAGCTCCACAACACCCAGACCCCAGCGGGGAGGGACCGCCAGAGCATTCCCCCTCCCAGGGCTGGGCTGAGCTTGGTGTCCGGACTTGGCACTGCATTTGGTGGGGGGAGTGCAGTCCCTTGGCCTGGGTACAGGGACTGTGTTTCAGTGGAGACAGCTCCATTATGTGCAGAGGCCCACTCCTTTTCCTGGGGAAGTGCCAGTGGAGGGTCCCGGCTGTGTTCTCACCCCGCTGCCTTGTCGTGGGGGCTTTGTTCTGTGGGAGAGACTGCCTGGGAAGGGACAGAGCCCTCCTGAGGGCTTCTGCAAGGCACAAACTGGCCCTGGCTGCCCTGAAGCCGTAGTTCCTTGGCCATGCAAAGCTTGAGGGGCTCAACTTACCTTCTGGGGGGCGTTAATGACCCCCAGGCTGTAGCCGTACTGGAAGAAGCCCAACACCGCGGTGAAGACCGAGAGGACCAATGTTCCTGTGAGGTGCTGGGGCAGGAAGCACAGAACAACCTCATCATACGGTCCTGGCAGTGCCCAAAAGTGGGAGAGGGCTGCATCCCATCCCTGTCCCAAGGGACCCTGCTGCCCAGCTGGCTGGGACAGTGGCACCCAGGGGTGCTGCTGCAGCAGCACGGGTGGTTAGCTCTCCCCAAAGGAGAAGGAAAGCCCCTGGGGACAGGCAAGATCAGGCCCCCAGGGCAGAGAGGTGTTGCCCCACAATGACAGTCCAGCTCTCCCTGCTGCACTGACCATCCTGGCCCTGGAGCTCACAGGAGCCAGAGCTCTGCCTGGCACAGCAGTGCAAGAAGCAGCAGTAGTAGCAGTATGTCATGCACCATCCCCACCCCTGGAGCACAACAGCTGGGAAAAAAACACCAAAAGGGTGTTTTTCAGCAGCACTGTTTCAAGCATTTTTTCCTCCCATCACAGTTAAAGTTACTCAGTGAGCCAACGGAGCTCTTAAAAATAAAAAATAATCCCTTGGCCCTTTTTCCCTTTTGCCCCTGCGCACAGTTAATTAGTGGAAGGGATTTTTTTCTGGTTGGTTTTGCTTTTGCAAGGGATTGCTCAGTGCTGCACTCCTGCAGAAATTCTAGTCATTTCACTAGAAAGCCTAGTGCAAAAATGCCAGCAAGCCATGATTACCTTCTCTGTCTGCATTTTCCTTCTCTCATCCACCTCGCAGCTCCTCCGCCCTCCTCCTGGGAACAGTCACTGTCCTGGGCTGCAGAGCTGGGTAGGGGCTTGGGCAGGGAGGGAAGGACAGCAGAGCTGGGATGGAGGCAGGAAAACAGGCTGGTGCTTGGAGAGATGGGACTATATCAGCTCTGGAGTTAATGAGAAACCCAAGTCTTCCACGCATTATTTGGCCACCACTCAGCTCAAAGCAGCCACCACCAATCCCCGTGTTTGGGACACACATGAAACAATGGGAGACCTGCAAAGACATAGAGTAGATCTGGAAAATTCAAATGATCCAGCTTGCAGGGCTGGTTTGGGGCCGTCCCTCAGCTGAACCGTTGGAAACGTGACATACCAGGGGCTTGAAAACACGCTAGAGCCTGTTTTGAGATGCTCAACACCTTCCTCAGCTTCTGTGCTGGGTGTACGTGTCACATCACAAACCTCTTGCTGAATCAGGGAGAAGAAACCTCTCCAGCACATGTAGCAAAGCAGTGAGAAAATGACTAAGTGTTTTATTTAAATAGCAGTTAGCACCTGCCTTAAAATATATTCATGTGTATATATCACATCCAGAGGCACATATAAACACAGATGTATACAGGTCTCTCTGTGTGTCCATACACAGACACCTGCACACACAGAGCCCCCCAGCAGGCAGCTCTAATGCCAGTACACACCTATCAGAGGAGAGAGCTGTGTGTGTATATGGACATAAAACATAGCAAAATTACCCCGAATATTACAATAAAAGAGGCTTTCATTAAAAATCCCACAGTGGTGGAACAGTGAGCCTTTCAGCACTACCAGCTGATGGTTGCACTGTCAAATATTGTGGATTATGGGAAATACTGCCAATGCTGCCAAATACTACTGATGCTGCCAAATATTTTTGCCTTGGCTCACTTGGTTTTCATGAACTTTGCACATCTGCACAAGCTGGTCTGAGCTGGTCTCGCTCTGGCTTGGGCTTTGCTGTCCTTGACATGGTCAGAGAGAGGAGCTGCAGGGCTGGGGGGACAGTGGCATCCTTAGTGGTAGAAGACCGTGCCAAAATCTGAGTCAGCCGGGAAGGTGATTAATACTGATTAAAGTCATTATCTTCCAGATCAGCCCCTGATGGGTCTGGCAGCCAAATCACAGCACTCATTGGATAATGCTCTCAGTCAGCCAGGCTTCACATGGGCACAAAATGTACTTTCTACAGAGGAAGAGCAAGAGAAAAAACAACAAAGATGAGTGTAAGACCACTAATCTTTGCACTGGTCTCCAGTAAAGTAAAACTTTAACTGGAGGAGGAAAGTTCATTGCATTAAGCAGGCTTTGATTTCAGCCACAGCACCTGCATTCCCCTCTCGGGCTGGTGTAGCTGTGACAGGAAGGGCCCCAAGGATGAGCTTTTTAGTTTTCCCCAATATTTGTCCTTCCTGCTGAGATCTTTGCCAATGGTGTTTGTTTGCTCGCTGTGTGTGGATACCCAGGCATTTACAAGCAGTTTCTTTGCATTGCAGTTAAATACCTTCACAATGGGACTGGCAGGATTTGACAGTTACCAGGCTGCTCAAGCTTGAATCAGAAAACAAATGGGAGCCCTGACCCAAGACTCCAAACTGAAACCCTCAGGCACTGTGAAATCCTTGCCAGGACAGATGTCCCGCTCCAGGATTCCCATGTACCCCTCTGGGATCCCCATCCTGTTGCAGGTGCCTGGCCAAAAGAGGATGATGCTTTCCCTCCCTACTCTTCCCATCCTATTGGAGTTGGAGGGATCAAAGGCCACCAATATCCCACGAGCAGGGTGGCCTTTCCATGCCTTCCCCACTGCTGCTTAGATCAGAACCATCCTGTAATCTGGCTTCCTGGGGACAGGGTGTGGAGCAGCTGGAGCAGTGCTGGGGAGGCATGGCTGAACACCATTCATCTCCCCAGGAGCAGCCCTTCAACTTCCATGGAAACTTTGGATGCCAAAGGCAGGAAGCCCCACAGCCACACATATCCCTGGCCAGGTATGGTGGCAAAAGGATGGAGCTATCCCAGGCTTCTCCTATCCCTCCCTGGCCCCTCTCACCCTCCCTGCCAGGCAGGATGCTGTGTGCCAGTGCCAGGGCTGCCTCACCTGTGTCTTTGAGCCCCCTGGCTGGTGCCAGCTGGGCTGTCACATACTCCTCCACAGCCTGGCCCCAGGCAATTTAAGCACATATTGAACTCTCGGTGGCACTAACAGACTCCAGACCTTGTGTTTCTCTGAAAAGGGGCTGGATGTGGATGTGCTGATTAGCAGAGGCCCGCTTGAGGCTGGTCCGGAGGCTCATGGATGGGAAAGGTTGGTGAGTAAATCTTCCTGTCATGGCAATCACTTCCCAAAGGGGCTGACTGTTAGCTTGAAAAGCAGAAGGACAATGTTCCTACAGGATAGAGAATCAGGCCTGGCTCCACCAGGATGAATGACCAGTCCATCAAATCTCTTGCCCATCTGACAGCCAGTTGTGGTCACAGTCCAGAGGGTGCAGAGAGTGGCACAGCACAGCCCAAAGCAACACTGACCTATTCCCCAACTGGGGAGCCTGGCCAGGCAGTGGTTAGGTGATTGGCAAACAACAGTGCCTGCATTATTGCTAATGCTTTATTTAAATAATAAAGTGCAAGAATTGTGCATAATGTTAGTTAGGCAGAATTGCCATGCTTACTGCCTACTCTATGTTGTGTGTAGTGTAATTGGTGTTGTTGATAATCTTATACTGTGTGATAGAAGCAATGGGCTGAAGTTTATGGTGGGGCTCTGCTTTTGAACAGCTGAACATGCTTGTCACCTCAGTGGAAGGAATTCAAAGATTCCAGAGGGGCTGTGAGGCTATCCCCAGGTGCTGGGGTAATTTGCACACCCATTTTACTGCCTCTGGGTCATTCAGAGACAGCTTTGATGTTTAAAAAAAAAAAAGGAAAAGTATGCCATAAACCAAAACAAAGAAAAAAGGTAGATCTCTGGATCTCTAAGAGCAGGCTGATGTAGCACATCAGTGGCTGGCACAAAACCAAAATTACGTGTTTATTTCTCCTCTCTAAGCACATCAGCTGGGGCAGGTAGCAGTGCTGGGGCCACATGTGAGACAGCAGCTCAGGCTGATAAAACACATTTAGGAGAGAGAATTTGGCGCATTTACAGCACTGCTGTAAAGATACCAGAGGTTAATGAGCCCCTTCCCACCCCCCAACTCTGGGTGGTGCAGTGTGTCCCAGAACAGAAAAAGTGGGAGGCAAACCCAGCAAACCTCTCCTGCTGCAGGTCCTGACTGCACAGATGAAGTGGCAGCACAGGGCAGGACACAGATGCTGCAGGGCTGTGACAGGCATCCTGTGCCAGGAACTTATTGCTGAGGAAATCTCTGCTGGATCTCCTCAGAGCCATGCCCAGGTGGGTGACTTACCCCGGACACAGACAGGGTATGACATGGGAGTTCCACTCCCCACCTTTGGGAACAGACAGGTTCAGTCTCTGCCAGCCCACACGATACTCACACTGGCCCCAATGACAGAGTATCAGATTGTTGCATGAGCAGGAAAGGACCTTAAGTGGGCTCATGCCGAGACAATGAACTGCAGCACAACTTCAACCATTTCCAGCAACCAGTCCAGCTATGGGGTTGGGGCCAGCATCATCTTGAGCATCCCTGTTGTGTCCCAAAACACATAGTGTCAACCCCCAAACCATCTCACAACAAGAAAAAGGCCATTTGATAATAATTCTGAAACAGGTTTGAAAAGATTCAGTTCCCACAAGCAGCTGCTACAGCCTTACCTCTGAGCACCCTTCACCTGGCTGTGGTACCCAGCATCTCCCCAGGGTGGTGGAGCTAACCAGGGCCCTTGCACGGCCTCATGCCAGCTCTCAGGGCTTTTCTTCCATTTACCATCACTCATCCCTGAAGTTATACAATATTTCACAGCAACTCTGTAAAATAAGTGAATCTGCAACAAGCTCAAGCGACCCCTGCATGCACAGACATTACTGCTTTTTCCTCCTGCAGCACTGCACAGCTGAACAAATAGATTTCCTTTCCTGGGAGAAAAGTCCCAGAAACAGGGTTTTAAAATGAGCCCCAGGTTTTATTTCTTTAAACACTAGTAATAAGTAGTTTCTGAGAGCACTGACCAACCATAAGCACATTTTACTTACAGCAAAAGACAAGCAAATCAAAGCTAGTAACATTTGGAGGGGAAATGTCTTTATAATAACCATGAGTTGATTTTGTAGAAGAGCAGTTTTCAGGTGGTGAAGGTCCATCACAACATCCCTTGGCCACTGCTCATTGCTGGGCAGCATCACAAGGGACATGTCCCACTTCCCTGCACTCTTCCTGTTCCAAAACCACCTTCCCAAGAGTCTCCAGACAAAGACCATCATGGCTGGGAGCCCTTGAAATCCCCTTTACCTCCATGTCCTCCAACACCCCAGGTTTATTACCCAAACATAAAAGGCATGGCTTAATGGTGAAGTTTTGTGTTTTATTGTGGTTGGCACCAGAAAAGCATTTGCTCTGTGTTATCTCCATACACACATGCCATCAACAAGACTGTGGCAATATTGGCTTATTGTGATTTTTGTTTCAAATGATTCTGAGATTTAGAAAAATACATTCACAAACCACCTGAGTCGTTTAAGCTCAACGACTTCCTTCTATTTCATCACTGTACCCCAAAACCCATAATTAAAAAAATCATCCAAAGCTGTGCATTTGTCACTTGAAGTAGAACAAAACCACCCCAAAACAGTTATCAGTTTGCAACACAAAAGCTCTGGGCTTTATTTAATTTGTATTTTAACCACAATGAAAATACAAAGAGCTGGTGGCAATCAGTGTTGGCGATGGGATTTATATGGGGTTGGAATACTAGTATTGTGGTCCTGTGGCCATCCCTACACGCTGCAGGCTGCACCAGCCCAGTGGGAGGGTGCCTGGTGCTGGAAGAAGGCACCACAAAGCAAATCCCACCTGTTTTAACCTGGACTCCACATCGTGGGAGTCCCACTGCCGGCAATTCCTGCGGTACTAAACCCTGACACCCTGCCCACAGAATGCTTCAGGTGAGGGTGGCCCAGCCCATCCCATCCCTGCCACCCCACATCACCTCTTACCCTTGATAAAGATTCAAGTTTGACCAAGTCCTGTTGATTTAATCATTTTTTAATAAAGCCATCGTTACTGAGTACACCAAGATTGCCAGTTAAGCTCTCTATATGTCGCTGGAGGTAACAGCGCTGTGATCGACAGCGGAACGGAAAAAAAACCGAAACCAAACCAAAAACCCCAACCGAAACGAGGTAGGTTAAAACCAGCAACACAGACCTTGTTATGCGACACCCCAACACCACAGGCGGCCATGCTTGCAGCTACTGAGAAAGAAAACCCCAGATACGCACCGAAAACGGAAATCAACTGAGCAGAGTTTATAAGGACACGATTCAACCTGAACTAAACACACACACACGGTTCGGCACAGATGTTGTCTTTCACTGTATGTTGGGTAATTCCTAGGAAGTGGAGGGGGTGGAAAACAAGTAGATTCAGACCCTTGGCCGAAGAAATCACACATATATATATTTTTTTAAGCTCTTTACAAGCCCAATCCAGCAACGTGGGGGACAGGCAGCTTGTTTTGTGGTCCCCATCCCTGTGCCGGCTGCTTCCGCATGCCAGTGCCCGGCTCCGGACTCAGGGGGAACGAGCGCCCACAACCTGCGCCGGCTTTGGCAGCACGGTCTGGTGCCCACGGCATCCCGGGAGCCGTCTGCGGCCACAAATCCCCCTCAGGGGCGGGCATGGGGCTCCTCCGACCGCTCCGCCGTCCTCTCCTCCTCCGATCCCCTGTCCCAGTGCCCGTGGCCAAGCCCTGGGGCCAGCGGGCACCTCTGGAGCAACAAGAAATGGCACCTCTGTCCCTATCAAGACACACCATTATGTGAAGATCCATATAGAAATATGGATTGACAGACTTGACAAAAATGGTAGCTGATTTTTATTAGTCTAAGGCTAGTAGTTTAGCCATTTAAAATCCATTTCCCAAAAGAGGGGAAAAAAACCTATTATTTTTTCTCTTCTTTAAAAATCCGTTAAGCCGTTGCTGCCAAAAGCAACATGTAAATGTTGGTGAAGGCAAAAGATTTCTAAAATTACCCAGCTATATGGTTATGGCCTTCATCACAAAGATAAAAGGTACATTTATTGTGCTGTCTCTCACCAGATTTAATTGGTAACTTTACAACATACTATATATTTGATGCTAGCAGGCAGACAGAATTAAAAACAGACTTTTTGACACTGTTTCTTTCCCCGTTCTTACAAAGTAGGGGACAAAGAAAAAGTAAAACTAAAAAATAAAATAAAATAAAATAAAGGAAAACTCATAACCCACTATAACACAGCGTAATCAGGAGACCTCGGGGGTTCCAAGCGTGAAAGTCCATCCCTGGCTGCAGTCCCTGCCCCGGGGCTGGCGGCACCGGGGGAGCGTGGGGAGAGGGTTCCTCGGCGCCCTCCACACCTGCCTCTACAGTGTTAGTCCATGTGTTTAATGTCCTTTAAATTACAAATAATGCCATGGTGGTGAGTGCCAAGTGCTCCTCTGTTACCAGTTCATCATGGAGTTTCTGTTGAGGGTCATGAAAAACACTTGGCTGCTTCCTCCGGATCTCACCGATGCAAAAAATACCTGTTTGGAAAGAAAAAAACCTTATTAAATACTCAGGGGATGGAGCTAACCCATGCCAGACTGGGATTAAATTGAGCCACTCATTAGTAAATGCAGTAATTAAACCTCTTTCTCTCTCACTACCAAAAGGAGTTTGGAATGCCTTAAAAATACCAGGTTTTACTGCCACAGCATCATTTATTATGAAGTACTAACAAAAAACTGCTGTCAGTGGTCTGGATCTTGCTAAACATTCACCATTTGGGTCAATATCTGCCTCAGTCTGAAATGGCTTTTTTTGGAAAAGTGAGCCCTGGTATTTCAGCTATTCCTGAAAGTAAAGCCCAGAAAAACAACTTCCCTTCAACATGCTCAAAGCACAGAAACGGATCAGGACTCTGGATGAAGAACAGGGGGTTTGGTGCTTCTAGCAGGATCCACCAGCATTTGATCCCAATGGGAGTCTTAAAAAATATGTAAGTTATAATTTGCAAATATTGAAGCAAACAGTCTGAAGCCTCTGTCCTTATTAAAACCAAAAATTACTCAATCTTACCAGTTTAACCAGTTGTCCAGAAAGAGAAACATCTGGGTTTAGTATTTCAAACCCATCAGTGATCAGTTGGTTCCAGTATTTTAGAAAGATCAAGGTGGGTTTTTTCCAGCTTTGTTACAATTAGATTACACTTAAATTAAACTTAAATTCAGCTTCTTGGGCAGCTTCCCATGACATACTCAACTGCAAAGTTAGGATACTTTTTCCTGTGGAGCTTCAGCCTAACTCCATGCCCCAGGTAGGGCAGTGCTCAGCTAATGAGCAGTTGTTCACTGAAGTGATCATGGCCTCAAAGCTCACTTACTGCACATTATTAAACCCTGCTCTGGGGACACAGCAACCGGTTTCTTCACTGGTTTTGTGTTCATTATGAAAGATCTCCCTCCTGCTTGGTCCTGACTTAGTTTAGTGAAACCTTGTGAGAGGAGGGAACACCACCAGCAGAAACAGACCTCAGCATTTAACCACCTCTTCCATGCAAATATGCCTTTTCCTCCAGCAATTTCTCCTCATTCCCTGCCCTCCTTGCAACACCTGTGGCAGGGGTCATCTACATGACAGCCATGCAACTCTGGTGACCCTCCAGAGCAGTATTTATCACTGCTGTCCACAGAAACAGACAAAGCTGTAGGACAAAATAATTTAAGATGCATCAAAATGTTTCTGCACAAGAGCTCAAATCAGGGTCACACACACCCTTGCTGCAACTCAACTTGTTGAGTTCACTTGGAAGCCTCAATTTAATGTTCAAATGAAAGAACTGCGAGAAAGTCAAGCCAAGCCAATGCAGATCTCAGCTAGACATGGAAGAGATCTTGCAGGCTGAGGTCTCCCTCCACTGGAGAAAATTAACTGGGAATAAACTTATGGGCACTTCTTATTAAACAGGACCTTCAGATTAATTATTAACTCAAGACAAACCAGACATAAGGTCTAAAAGCTCCTTGTAGCTGGCAGCACAGATACAGGCTTTGAAGTGGACTTACCTTATCATTTCTTTCACATAGAAACTTTAACCTTTGAGCTCGCTTGTGCATAAATACTCCATCCAAGTGTCCTGTCTCCACGGACCGGATTTCAATAGCTTTCTCTCCCCAGCCCATTATTTGATTGGAATGAATGTAGGCTGTCAAAAGGAAGCGTTTGGCAGGTGTTACAACTTGTGTTAAATATTATGCAATGGGCAGAAAAGCTCTCATCAGCTGTTACTCAAAGCCTAAGCAGATCAGTGGAAGAGCTCTGACGGCCCCGCGTGCCCTGCCTGCAGGGACAGCAGCCTTTTCAGAGCACTTTTCATCCAGAACTTGCTGAGCAATTTAAACAGAAACAGCACCACTTCTTCCGATTTCAGAAGGTCAGGAGCTGAGCAGTGTTTTGCCTCCATGGGTTGTGGAGCTGAGCAACAGCAGAGCCAGGAGAGTAATGCAAGGGCTCCCAGCTTCACACCCAGCCCCCCTCCACTCAACACAGTATCCCACCAGTGCAACAGCTTGCATTATCTTACATTTATCTTATACTTATCTCATACTCAAAAATTTCAAATCTGCAAGAAATCACTTGCTTTTATTATGGAGATCAAACTGCAGAAATTTAGCAGTTGCATCTCAGAGCTCGCTGGGGGAAATCCCTTTTGATAAAAGCCCAAACGACTCTATCTCAGCATTCTCAACTCCTCATCTTACTTGTGGCTTGTATTTTAAGCAGGTGAAGAGGAAGGGTTGACCTACCCACGGAAGTAGGCATTTCTCCCCACTGGAGCACCACGTCTTTAGTTATCCGCCCGTAGGTGTTCACATAGACACCCTCATCCTCGTAGCACACCAGCATCTCCATCCCGTCTGTCTTGGGCAGGATGACAATGGCGTGAGGAGTAATATTGCCCTGAATCTGCAGGTGAAACAGACCCTGAGAGTCAGAATTACACTGAATGGAGAAAGGGGAAGGGGGAAGGGAGCAGAGCCTTGGGGGAAAAAAGCCCAAACCAACTAGAGAACAAAGCCCTCCCTCCATTCCCCACACAGGCACTGGCTTTCAGAGATAAGCCTGAAGGGGAATAAACTGTCATGTTTACCCTACCATCAAAGCCGTCTGACACAGCAAGGATAAACAGGTTCAGCAATTAGAGACAGATCACAACATACACGCCCCCAAGACTGATGGCTGACACTTGGCTGGAACACAAGTAAGTGACTGAGCCGATGAATCCATCACCAGTTCAAATCAAAGTAAATAAACTCAGAATTTTACAGGCAGGAAAGGGAGGAAATATCCTACTTTTTAGCAATCATCCTCTAGCTCCAAGGGCAGCTATACTGACCTTCCACCCATATCTACCTTTCCATAGCTAAGACAACACAAAACCATCCCAAACTGCACGAGTATTTCTCCCTCTGCTCTTGCCAGTTCTCACAAAGGAGACTGCTGCTTGGATCAGATTCAACAATTCCTGGATTTGTTTAGTGACACAGTTTCCCCAAGAGCAGTTTATCCTGGGCCAACAGCATGGATGGAGCTTAAATGACCCAACACTGCTCCATGCAGTAATGCAGTGTACAGACAGATTCTCCTTTCCGTGGGACATGGCAGCCTTAAACTTTACTGCTCCTGCACGAGGGCAGAAACAGCCTGTGCAAATGATGAACATGAAGTATGTGACAGCTCCATGTCCTCTTTATGTGAGCACAGCACTAGGGAATGTCACACCCATCACTGGTCCCTCCTTCTGAGCCCCCGGGAGCCTGTCCAAACCTCACTGGTGCCCCGTGTTCTTCAGGCAGCAGCACTGCCTCTGTACTCACGTGAGATGGTATATAGATATCATAGGAGTTCCCAGAATCTACATCAATCACATGGAAACCAGTGTGGGATCCAAAGATAACCTTCAGCCTCTGACCCTCTTCTACAGTGAGATCCACGAGCAGCGGCTTGTGCTGGAGATCTGCAAAAGACTTTTATAATCCCTTCCATGAGCATCACTGAAAACCAACAAATCCCCATTGCAGCAGCGTGATATGGTTTTGAAATCGTATTTGACTGTGTTTGCTACTAAATATGTGGTTATTTATACTGCTGCCTCTCTGTTCCCCTGTCAGATGCCTCAGAGGGTATTCAGCCATCCCAGCAGATCAGTGCCCACCCTTGCCAAGCACAGCTCTCTCTCACAAGAGCCCGAGGCCAACACAAGGATTTGGTCTCTAAAGGAAGGCGACAGCTCAGTTTTACATGAGTGTGTGTTCAGTCTCTCTCCGCAGAGATCCGTGACCACCCACCTCCTCTCTTGGCAGGGATCACTGCTCTGGTTTGGGCAGCTGAAATCAGTCAGGTTAGCAAAGACCTGCTTTCCCTGCTCCATCTAACCTGCTGCATCAAGGCTGGGACCAACCCCCAGCCATGCATCAATGTCCCCATGGCTTAGGTGGTCAGCAGGACAGCGAAACACCCGTGGGGAGAGGAAAGGGCTCCTGGAACTCTGTGCAAGGACCACTCTGAATCCTCACAGGGAAAATCAGTGAGTGGCATTTCCCTCTCCCAACAGATCCCTGCCTACAAGACAAGGCAAGGATGTTCATTCCCCCAGGCTGCAGGAGCAGCACCAGGAACACCAATCAACACTCTCAGAGCCCATGGAAGTTGGATCCCAGACCATTTTGATGCTGCTGAGCTCTCCATGTCACTGAGCCCATTTATTCTGGCTTTTGTTCAGAAAATGCAAATGTGACCTAATACTGAGTAAGTCCATTTGTGTTGGAAAGATGTAAAATCAGATTACTCAGCATGAACATCTCCACAAGGCATTGCCCCTTGTGACTTGTCTCTGCACAGAGCTTGGGATGAAAAGTGCTCTAAAGGACTAAGTACAAAATACCCACTACTGGCAGGCTGGAGAGGAGGAAGGTCTCCCTGAGGAAACTGAGGTAGGTGAAAAGGGAGAAAAAAGAGAGAGAAAGAGAGAAAGAGAGGGTCACTCTCCCAAACTTTCTGTCTTGAAACAGAATCCACATTGCAGAAGGGGAGAGGACCTTGAAAATGAAAATAGAAAATCACGCCAGCCTATTTTTGTACTGTATGTTAAAAATTAGTCAGAGGGAAAAAAAAAAAACCCAAACACAAAAACCCCACAAAAAACACCCACCCAAATCCCCAACTCAATTTTACTCATATGCATTTGATCAGCTTTCTGCAAATTCCTTAAGTAAAGCCCGCTAGCATAAACTAATAATAACACTTCCTCGTTGGCCGTAAGCAGAACATATCCAATCTCTTCAGCCAGCAAGGATCCCGTCTCCCATGCCTGCCAGGCATCCTGAGGAGCTCAGCTACGTAAGCAGGATGCTTTCCTGCTCTGAGTACAGAAATCTCATGTATTTACAATTACAGAGCGTAAAAGGCAAACATACCTTAAATGCCATAAACTTGTGATATGGTTTAGGAGCCCAAGCGTAGATCTCTACAGCGTTCTTTAAGGCAATCACCAAGAACTTGATTCTTTCATATTTCACTAAAATAAAAATAAACCCAATTTTAAAAACATTCACTCTCTTTCCGACACGTCTCCAGGAACAGCTTCTCAGGCTATCCCTCTGTTGATTCTCATTACATGGAGTCCACCTAATGCATAAAGATTAATTCCAAATTTACTTGTGGCTATGGTCTACCCATACTTTTAATATCAAATTGTCAGGTCAGACCTAAGACTAGAGAACAAAACCACATCTCTTCAGACATTTATTTCCACTCACCGACTTTGTAATGGATGCATCCCTCCAGGTCCCCAACTGTGATCCAGCCCTGCTTCTTCTCCACCTCAGGGTCATTGTGTAAAATCCTGTTTCTCAGCCAGGACAGGTAGTACACACGCAGCTTGTTCTTCTTTCCTGTTGGCAAAGGAAATGTCCCTGTCAGAGCAGAGCACGTTTGCATGGGCCATCTTGCGGTTTCAGTGCTTATTTTCAATCACAAGATGATAGAATTCAAGTCCATACCATGACAAAAGTAATATAAACAGTAATGGAAAACAGTAATTTAATTGTTGGGTTTTTCCTTGGGAAGAAATATATGGAAAGCAAAGCCCAGCCCTCTGTCTCGCAGGCTGCAGGCAGACACTGGAAAAGCCAGGGTTTTGCTTCCCACAGGCTGGAAATACTCCTTTTCCTATAAATCAGTGTTCACAGAGGGACAGTGCGGCTCAGTGGGGCAATGACCCCAACCCTCATACAGCTAAAAGCTTATCCAACCACTCAGCTACCTGGTTTCGTCCCTTTCCTCTCCTTCATACAACATTAATTCCACCCTGGAGATGAGACAGGAGCTCCTTGACCTGCAACAGGCACTGCTGTTTGCCAGCAAGCCTGGTGCTGGGCTCTGCAATGCTGAGGGGCTGCCAAATTTCTGCATGGCTGCCTGCTCTTGGATGGCTGTGACATGGCTGCAAAATCCCTGTGGCTGCAGAGCCCCCGTTACAGGGACAGGACCCAAATGATAAACCCTGTCTGCTCACGGGTTTCCACAAGTCCCCAGGACTCATTCTCAGCATCATCTTGGGGCTTGGTGCTCTCCCCACTCATTTTCCAGCTGTACTAAACCCCTTATCCCTACAGCTGTATCCCAAAACCACAGGGGAGCTGCAGACCAAGGTAAATGATGGAGCAGGGAGTTTGGAGCTCTGTCTGAATGGAGGGAGCAGGAATTTGCAGGTGAATGCTGAGCAAGGCCAGGGGGTATTAACAATGTGAAAGCAAATATAAGGATGATATCAAGCAATTTCCTAATGAGCATTATCTTGCTACCCTCTGTGAGCTTTGTGGGACAGGTATCAGCAGGAGAAGGCTCTGCCCTGGCTCTGTCACCCGTGTGCTCCTCGGGGCTGCTCTGCAGGAGGATGCTGGGTGCTCTCCTGGGAGGCTGGACTACAGAGGTTTTGCTTTTTTTGCCAGAAATCACCCCATGAGCCTGACATGAGCACTCAGGAGCTCCCAGCTAAACATGGGGACAGTGAAAAGTCTGTGGCCCTTACAACACTTGGCACAGCCCGAGCACAGCCAGGGTCTGAACTGGAAATCTGAAGCCATGGATGATGGCTCCCTCAGCCAGAGCCAAAAGCAGAACTCTCTGCCCCTCAAGCTGTGACTACCTGCCTTGCCTGTATCCTGCACCTCCCCTTCATGGCTAAAGGAGGCTGGAGATAATGTGCAGTCAGCGGGTGAAGGGACCAAACTCTCTTGAAGGCAGATTTAACTCATTTGATTCCAGAATAAACCAGCTCCATCACCCCTGGGAGCTTCCCTCTGACACCAGTGATCAGGTTTTGTCTGAGCTGGAACTACTCGGGGCTTGTGGCTGAGCAGGTGAATGATGGGGTGAAAACACGAAAGGAGCACCTGATATTGTCACGAGGACATTGAGGCCCTCGAGGACGTCCATCTGCTGGAATCGCCGCCTGTTGATGAGGTTGTACACCTTTCCTTGCCCACTTCGATCCAGCAGCATCAGGCCATTCTCTGTGCCCACCAGCAGATTCACACCTGGAGAGGAGAGGGCCATGGGTGCCAGGAGCCACGGCTGCTCCCAAGGACAACACCCCGAGCTCGTCTCTGCTGCCACCCAAAGTGTGGGGCCAACCCAGCTAATGCTGGGACCTTCCCATGGACAGAAAGGGTCACTCCTAGAGTGCAGGGGGATGTGAGCCTCGGGGGATGGAGAAGGGGCCAAGCAGAAGCAGGGGCTTGGTGCTGTGGTGACACATTCCCGTCCCAGCACCACGGGCTGCCGGGAGCCGCGCCGAGGGCCGGGCGTGCCCGGGCCTTACCCCACAAAGCAGCACAGAGAATCTCCGAGTTGAAGCGCTTCTTGTACTTCCGGATCTCCGGGGTGTCGCTGTGGGGACGGATGTTGGTGGGGTTCACGTTCACCACCGAGATCTTCCGTGCCTCGTTCAGCTTGGCCTGCTCCTGCCTGAGCAGCTCGCTGGTGAACAGGGCTGGCAAGGAAACACCAGAGGACAGGGAGGGGTGATGGGTTAACTGTTCTGTCACCTCTTTTTTTGGGACAGAATGACAATACTTGGGTTATTTCTCGATGAGGGAGGCATCACTGCGTTATAAGACATTAGTTTGCCCAAGCAGACAGGAGGGTGGATTTCTGCTGCTCCCTGTTTCCTCCCAGACCTTTCTGGTGGCATTTTGCTGGTGGGGGAGGAGAAGATGGATGGCAGCTGGAGAGGGCAAGGATACAGACAGGAGTTATGTTTGGACAAGAGTGAGTGAAATGTAAGAGAGGTTCACTGGGGTTATTCAGGCTCCCTGACCTGCTTTTCCACAAAGCACTCCCATCTCAAACTGGCCACATTGCCTCCTACCAGTAGCAGATGACTCTTCATCCTCATCTTCATCTTCATCGGTTGGCGAGGTCTGATACACTCTGGTGTCCACAAAGGGGGTGAAAGAGGCTTTGGTGCTACTTCCCATACCATACTGGAAAATAAACAGCAAAGAGAGAGCTCAGAGCACAGAATAACAGTAATTTTGTGCATCTGTGTACGTGTAAGACTTTCTAATTAGCAAACAGTGCCTGCCTCTGCGGTGCCCTTTTTGAGCCCTCTATGAACATCTGCTCCTCCTCCCCAAAACTAATCAGAAACAAACATTAAATTGGATTTCTGAGTGTCTGTGAGCTACAGAAAATGGGAGGAGCAGGGCCTGGCTCTGCTCTCTCACAGGCAGAAGCACAGTCATGAGGACAGTCAGCAGAGAAGCCACAGGGCCAGAGGCAAAAGCCAACACAGATAAAAACCAATCGAGAATCACAGAAGCATTTAGACTGGAGCAGACCTTTAAGATCATCAGTCCACCTGTTTACTTGTCTGCATATCACACACACATGCCTTAAACCCTCTCTGGGATGTCAGGCAGGTGAGGGTTTGCTTTTCCCACTTTCCCATAGCAGCTGAAGTTGGCAGGATGGTGCTAGGACCCCCTGTGAAGCCCTGGCCTGGGGCAGCTGGCACAGTTTTAAACTGTCCCCAGCATTTCAAGTGGGACTGCAGAAAAGGGCATTTTCTAAGTTAACAAAACTTAACCTGAGGCTATCGCAGGGAATGCTGGAGCCAATACTTCGCTGAGGGAATCTGGGGATGAACACACTGCAGTGTCACATTGCTTTCTTTTTAAAACCGTTGCTTTAAGGCAGAAAACGAGGCTAAGACCACCTTCCAAGCAAAAGGAAATCCTTGCCTTTGGAGTCAAAGTGATGTGAATTCCCACCTTCTTTGAGCAGCTTATCCTTCCCACTCCAGCATTTACCCAGGACATGCTTTATGGATGAGCTCAGTTTAGAGCTGCAACAGCAGCAAAACCCAGCTCACTCTGCAGCACTACTACAGCTCATGTTTTTCTTCTCTGGGACATTGTCCTTCTTGTGAAATTAATCTTCCTCAGCTTCCACCCAGTCACCAAGCCCAGGCTGCTCCCCATGCCCACTGCCACAGAGCTCGTGTGACAGCTGCCATGTGGACAAGTCCCCCATGCTGTGGGGAGATGTGCCATGGGGAACACCACCACCCTGGTACATCCCCACTGAAACCAGGCTGGGCCTAGGCCTGTCCTCCAGTGGGCTATAAAGGATTCAGGGGCACAAAAACAGGTGTAGGAGCAGCTTTGTGGCTCGTGACTTTTCCAAGCATTTTGGGGCTGGCATCCATGGGCAAGCCAGCATCCATTCCAAAATCAGGCTGCACATCCTGCTTCCCTCCCAACCCTATTCCCTGACAGCCTGGCTGTTTCCATAGAAACGGGATGGATTTCTAAACAGAACATGGCAACTGAGGCCCGCAGAAGGAGTTAACAGCCTGCGGCAGGGAAGGCTGCGGGCACAGAGAGCACTACTTTGTGCTTCTCCCCTATCCAAGAAATACACAGATTTTTTCCCTGTGCTGGATGTCTTTTCCATACAACAGTAGCAATTTAAGGAAGAGAAGATTTCAGTATTTGCAGGGATTTCCAGCTGAGAGCCAGGTGCTTTCCAGCAAATGAATTACAAATAAACCCCTCATCCCAATGCACCGAGAATTTTTCCTTGCTCACATTCAGTTTTTCTCCTCAGAAGCTGACATTTTAATAGCTTCCAAGCCTGATATTTAAATATTAAGACTTCATCTTCCTCCAGGTCCTGTTCAACAGCCTCTAAACCTGTGGGGTGGCTTACAAAGAGCATCAAGATGCAGGCTGAGGTCGTGCTCGCATGAGTCACCTGGAAGCCCGTGAACAAAATCCCCAAGTTTCCACTCACACCCACGCCCTGCTCAGTCAACTCTAAAAATACAGTCTTAGATATGGAAAAGATCTTTTTGGTTGATATTCTATAAATGAATACATCTAAACCCGATCCCAGGCTGCATTTCAGCAGCCCCAGGATGACCGTGGAAGGTGTTACTTTCAGGATTGACTCCCTCATTGCTGCTTTTAATGCCAATGAGGAAACGGATAAAAACTTGAGGTCAAGTCAGGCACCATCTGTTCTTACGTTTTATCAATGCCCAATTCCAAGAAATTTTTATTTTTATACTGCTCGTAAAAGTACACCATAAAGTGAGAACATAATTTCTATGGAAGAACATAGGATGGCAGAACTTTTGAAGTACAATCCACAAAATGAAACAAAAACATTAAATACAATAGCTTAATTAGCACCAAATGGGTTGATTTCTCATGGGAAAAGAGAACTGTGTCTGGTTCCCACAGCTAGGGATGGTGAGCAGGACACATCAGTTCCCTTGGTTTATTTGTCACATCTTGTACTTTCTAAGACTTTTTACACTTTATATAATTTTGATGTTCAATTGTGTCCCTGTAAAACACCTATCAGAAGAGAAACACTTTGCCATGACAGGAAACACACGATTTTAGATGTGTGCAGGTTTTTCCTACTCTGAAGAACTATCTGGAATTTTGTTGGCTTTGATTTTTGGTAACCTTTTCAGTCATGATAATTATCAGAGGTTGCACAGATGGAAGCTGGGCCCAGTTGAAGCTAATGGCATCACTGGGTCTCAGCACTTCCTTTTATATCCAAGTGTCAAACAAACATGGGACTTTCTCATCAGTTGGCAGCACTCGTGTCACACCACCAGAACTCCAGCTGGTGGGCTTGAAAGACCTAATAAATCTTTCTCTCATCAGCCACAGACCCCTATAGCAGTAACCCATCCGACTCCCTCGTATTTCCACTACACTCACCCACGTGGACCAGAAATGCAGAGAGGGAAGAGCCAAGAAAGCCAGGGAGGGAAGCAGAAGAGCCCCGTCACGGGGCAGAGATGTTAATACTTGATTTAAAAGCAATGCAAAGGAGAAAGAGGAGCCCCCCACCACCTACTTCAGGCACCGAGTCCATGTCCTGTGCATGCGTGGAGACTCGCCCCAGGGCCTCGGTCGGCGTGCCCGCCGGCGAGTGGCTTTGCTGCACCAGGTCAGGCAGATTGATGTGACCTGCAAAGCCATTGCTGGCTGCGTGGCCAGAACGCTTTTTTTCACCAGAGGTCTGCAGAGACACAAGGCATGAGGAAGAAAGAGAGGGGGCGGGGGAGGGAAAAGAAAAAGAAGAGAAAAAAAACCAAACAAAACTAAGTTGTCGGCAGTTGCCTGCTCCCAGAGCAAGCGCAGGAGAAGGACCCTCTCTGTTCCATCCCCATGCAGTCTGGCAAGCAGCAAACCAACCCCCCGCTCCAGGAGAATTAAAGACAGGATTAATGACAAAGTCAATACAGAGTAATTAGCCACGAAACAGCGAGAGAAGCCTGATCACTGTTGTATGAAGAAAAGGAATGTAGGGCAGATTCTGCGCTTGCTCCCGTGGGTGCAAACCCCATGGCCAGCTCTCCTCCCACACGGCCACCAGCCGCTGGCGACAGCAGAATCTGAGCCCTCCATCAGCGTTAGCCTGGACAGCTTTGCACAGCTATGGCAAAGAGCAGCCTGACTGCAAGTGCCAGCACAGCCCTGTCCCATGTTTCTGTGACCCAAACCAGCAGTGAACAGCAGCAGCAGCAGCGCAGGAGTGGCAGAGCCACCAGCAGCTCGCCCTGCACACGACGCTCCTTGGGTTTCCTTGGGGTTCCCCTTCATCTCCATCCCCTCCCTGTGCAAGGCAGGTACTGGGAAGTTTCTCCCTTTGCCGTTTTGATGAACTTCACCTACCTGGAGCACATCAATGAGATTGTCACAGAGATTTACCCATTTACTGGGATTAGTGGAAACTCTAACTGGGCTCACCAAGTCCCTGACTAGCCCTGATGACATTTATCTTTTGATTGCTCATTACCATCACCTTCAACCACACTTTGCCATCCCACCAAAGAGTGAAAAGCCCTTTGCCCAAAGCCCACCAACCTCAGTGAGACCATCCTCTGATGGCTATGGTGGTGAGGAGGGGAAAAACAGTAAACACCCAGCACAAGTCTACAGTTTGGATTTCTTATCATGCTTTCTCCTCCCCGTGGGGTTTTCCAGCTGCCTGTCTTGCCCATGGCTTTTGAACCCTTTTGCATCCCATTTCTCACGCAGCCTCACTGGCACAGCTTGGGTTTCACTCCTGTGATGCTGAACACAAGCTCATTTCAGAAACAGCTGCCAGTTACACAGGACCTTGTTCTCCCACTCACCCACATCAGCCTTTTTCTCCCACTCACCCAATCATCCTCCCTGATTCTGGGAGGTGCAGAGCCATGGGGACCCCTGCTCTGAACAGCTCCAGCCCAGCGAGGGATGAGGTGGACTGTACTACCACCCCCCCCCCAAAACTGATGGAGAAAGGCAGAAAACATGCTGTGACTTCTTTTGCTAACTCCTTCCTCTCTTTCAAAGTTGCATTCCTCTTTTTCCTTCATATGTGAATATTTTAGATAAAAGGAATTAAGAACTAAAATGCTGCTCAAGTCTTGCTTGCATTTGACCTAAACATCCCTCCTTTATGATTGCTGACTCCAAGCTCCCCTCCTTCCTTCTCCTCTCCCATCCACCACCCTTATGTGCTGGTGGGACACTGACTCCCCTGGTCCCTAACTGCATCCCTACCAGGGCCTCCTGCCCTCTCACCAGGAGTCCAGCTGTCCATCTGCACTTCCAGCAGCATCACCAGAGCGTTCCAGCTACTGGGAAACCAAGAAACACTGAGGGAGATCTTCCACAGCCACTGAAGGTGCCTCCTCTGCCCCACTGCTGCAGTACCATCCCTCAGCATTGCTCCCACCTCTAAAGCACTGGAGCTGGGGGCTCACATCCATCTGGGATGCCCAATGCCTCCCACAGTGGGCTCTGAGCAGGACCAGCCTCTGCTACAAGCCCCCAAATGCTCTACAAACACTGCACAGCTCTAACAGTCACACGGCGGCAAAGGCTGGGAAGAAGAGGGGAAACTTCGGGCCAGTTCCAAGTGAATTAACTAAATGCTGTAAATTGAAGGTAACTCCTGCTGCCTGGGGCAATGGTGGGGTTACAGCAGAGCCATTTGCAGGAGCCTCCTCCCCGCCGTGCCCTGGCACTGCCATTCACTGCTGTTTGTAGTTCTGAGAAACATTTGCACTTGTCACATTTGCTCCGAGTGTAAATTGCATTAACGAGAGCGCTAACGAGCACAATTTACTCCGTGTTTTGTGTTCCGGACACACAGCACTGTTAGTTTTTGTGCTTACATGGGCAAAACCTCCTGAAGATGCTCCATGGAAGTGTTTGTTTTACAACTTACCTCCCTCACCATTAAAGTCCCTTCCCTTGAAATATTGCTAAACGTATCTGCGTGGGAAGTCTCTAGCCCATGGGTTGTCACCATTCCCAGGTTGTACGGCTCGTTGCTTCCAGGAATTCCTGTTGGTCTGGGGACAGGATGGAAAAGCATTAATGATGAGTATTTCCTCTGTTAAACTAGATGAAAAATCCTCTAGTACTGTATTATTTCAATAAGGGTAAGGCTCTGTATCTCCCAGGAAAAAGAGTTAGAAAAATAGATCCACTTAGCTGTATGGGGAAGTGATTGATGCTGCCAGAAATACAGGACCAGGGTTAGGTTGATAAACTACAGATATAGCACAGAGACCAAAGAGAGGGACCATTCTCTTTCTTATCCTAAGGTGTCCTGAGAGGAGTATTGATGAACAGGTAACAAGGAGTGGCACTCCTGCTCTACTTTGTGTCATTTTTTTCTACTTAAAAAAGCTACAGAAACCCAAAATTTACTCCCTTTATTCCCCATCTCAACTCCTGAAAAGGGAACACCAGAGCACCTGATGGCAAATAACAAGGGAGGGGTGGGGTTTGGAGAAGGGGTGGGGTTTGGAGAAGGTGTGGGCAGGAGGACAAGTTGTGTCCTGTAGCTTTCTGCTGTTTTCCAGGTGAAAATGTAGCCCTAACCCATGGTTTCACCTTGAAATTTCCATGCTCCTATCTCAAGAAGGACGCTGGAATTTATTAAATTTTAGGACTGCCTGAGATTGGATGTCACAGGTGCTGAGCAGCCCCCATTACTTTACTATTACATTCTTGGCAGCCTGGGTGCTTAAATATAACTTGAACAAATCCACAGGCAAATGACAAGCACCCCTGGATGATCAGACCTGTTACTTTGCATTTAAAAGCCACACAGACCACTTGCTTCCATCAGTGTGAGGCAATGCACTCTTTAACTCCTGTGCACACCAACAAACCCGGAGGCTTGTGAAGGAGCCTGGTCAGTGAAAAGCCAAAACAAGCCTGCACTAATCATGGGGTTACTGCTCCAAGGTGAGAGCTGAGCCCTGGGAACCCCAAGGTGGGATTGGCTTCTTACGTGTATCTATCAAACCTACAACTGGACAAGCATCACAAAGGCACTCCAGACAACAGCATGCCATATTCCTATGGCACCTTTCATGAGAGGAGCTCACACCTCCCTACCATTAGCCTTTCACCAAAGGATGAGAAAATAGCAGAGTTATTCCAGTTTTAAAATAAGAAAGCAGGGCCAGAGGAGGTTATGTTAATTTTGAGACCGTACAGCCAGTGAATCAATGGCTGTGGTAGCCTTGAGGTCCCAGATTTCACCAGTGCACAGTTTCCAAGTCATCCTGCAAGAATTCCCTGGCCACAGGCAAGAGTTGGCTTGCACAGCTCAAGGAGAGGGAGCTGAAGGGAGTCATCAGTCTTCAGATGGAGAAATGGTATCTCCAGAGGAGGAGGGAATAAACAACCCCTCCTGTCCACTGGGACACAAAGCAACGGATAGGTTTATCCTGCAGCAGGAGAGACCTGGATAGAGCTGGAACGAAGAGCAGCCAAATGTTCAGGGAGGATACCCAAGGAAGTTTAAACATGGGTGACATGAAGATCACTCAGAAGGTGCAGCAGAAGATGGGATGATCTCTCTTGCCCCACTTTCCAGTGACAAACACTGAACACAGAAAAATAAATCTCTGACAAAAAACCACTGCGGTACATCAAGGCTGAACTCAAGTTAAGGTCCCTTTTGTGAAATAAGGGTGTAACTCAGAGCATTTGCTTTCTTTTTTCCCAGACATGGGCCAGTGCAGCTCTGCCTGCAGACACCCCTGCATCTTCACCCTCCACCTCTGGGACATGACAGAGACAGGACATTATGGGACATGTGGCATTGGGCTGGCAGGGGCTGGGGGCATCCAGCTCACTGCTGTGCCTGTCATCCCCCACATGTGACTGCAAGGCACCCAGTGAGACATTTATCCGCTGGGAAGTGCTGTGTCAAACCCAAGGTGTCTGAAGAAGGATGTCAGCACAGATTAACCACTCCTGATTAAACTCCTCTTCCACGAGCAGCTTGAGGCCCCTTCTCGCATGCCTGACTGCCCAACCGACTGCTGCACATTCAGAGCCATCCCCCTGCCTCCTGACTTGCTCCAACCAATTCCAAGAGCTCTGTTTTAATTCTTCTGCTGGAAGGAAGCTCCAATCCAGGAGCTTGGCACTCTGAATAACACTGACCCAAGGAGACATGGTCTCCCTGCCACTTAGAGGGCTTCTGTGCTGCTCCATGCCCCACCCACCACCACGAATCAGAGAATCAAGGAATAGTTTAGGTTGGAAAAGACCTCTAAATTCCTTGAGTCCAACCATTCACCCAGCACCATTATGCTCACTGCTAAACCATGTTCCTGAAGCCAGGTATGCCTATATCGACTGTAACTCATTTAGCAGGAAAAATGGAAATTAACTGATTAAAATGATCCCCTGAAACCTTCCCACAGCTCCTCTGCAAATTCAAAGGGGCAGAATTTAGATCCTGCTGCCAGGTAAAGACCTCCAGAAATGGCCCTGCAAAGCACTGGGTGGGAAGCCTGAGCAGGGATGCTCCAGGAACTCTCTCTGCATGGCAACAGCTCCCTGCGAGTGTTGAAGCTGTGCTGCCCTGATCTGGAGAGACTCAAAAGCACAAGTGTCCCATGGGACACAACAGTCTGCTGACCTCTTCATTTCACCACTTTAACCCACCAACACTGACTGAGTCAATGGCAGAAATCCAAGACAAAGATTCAGGATTATTACAATCCTGGCTCTACCATTCGGCACTGGGCAGGCCACCAAGTACTGACACTTTAGCATGGCTTAATTTGGGGCAAGACCAGGCTCAAGAGCAGGCAGAGCTTTAACACACCCATCCCATGGGCAGGGCCCATGGTGTTGGTGAGGTCAGCTGTGCCCACTCTGGCCAAAAACCTGCCTGGATCATCAGCAGGAACAGCTCCATCAGCTTTGAGCCAACATTAACTGAATATGCAGCGGAAATAGCTCAGTTTTTCACATTAATTTCTCTAGTTTGGAACAGGAAAAACACTCATGTGAGTACATGATCCCTTGCAACCGTGACGCTGTTCCCAGTGCCAGCCACCAAACATGGACACATCCTTTATCACAGCCACTGCTCCTCCATGCCAAGACACACCAGAGTCTCACCTCCAGGCCAAGACACATGGGGGGTTGCACCTCCAGAAAAACCCACCCTGGAGTTTCATGGTTTGCCCCCCCAAAAGAAAGCGTTCCTCACATGAGCCGTGGGATGTCACTGACAGGCACGGTCCCATCATGTGTCTCGTTCTCCCCATCCTCCTCCTCCTCCTCGCTGCTCTCTGACTCCTCACTGGAGGAGGAATAGTCCGTCACCTTCTTCAGGGGCCGATTGGTTTCTTCAATGCGCAGCTCCCGCAACTCTTTGGCTAAAGCCGTCAGATCCTAAAGGGGATGGGGGCAAGGAAACAAGGAAGCGATGGCTGTTACGTTCAGAGCAAGAAGGATGTCACATACATCTCTCCAAAAGCCAATGCTAACAGCACGAGCAACAAGAAATAGCTTTACAGAGTCGTTACAAACATGAGACAAACGTAAGACAATGTTTGTAGCATGTAGCATTTATTAAACAAAACAAAACTGGTTTACGCTCACTGAAAAGTCAATAGCCAACCTCTTCTTTTTCTCTTTGGAACGTGTATGTGCATATATATACACACACTTATATGTATATACACGACAAAATTATATTTGTTGGAAAAGGTGAAGTTCAGTCACCATCATAGTAAACTGGAAAACAACGTCACTTCAAAGATTGGCTCGGAGAATTTCTCCTGCAGGGTTTTCTCTTCTTTCAAACTTCTCAAAGAGACCCCGTAATGGTATTTATTCTGTAATAAATGCATTTGGGAAGGAAGCAATGACAGCATCTCCCATGGAGTGGTGCAATCCCCACATCAAGAGCTGCTTCCATGGTGAGTCCCCGCTGTCAGGCGGCTGCTGAGAGGCGGTGAGGAGCACGAGGAGAAGCGCCCAGCTCAGCCAGACTTTGGAGTCACAGCTCTGAGTCAGCCACACGATCAAAAAATAATAATAACAAAAAAATAAATCCCTCAGCGGGACCCATTAAGCACTTTATGTGAAATGTGGCAGCCTACAAGCTAAGGGAAAAATAAAATAAAAAAAAAAAGTCTTGAAACAAGAAAAAAGATAGGAGCAGTCCCAAAGCCTACTCATAATTTTTCAGTTTACCATGACTTTGATGAGGTCTCAGACCCGACAGTCATATAAAATAGACACTGCTATTTCAAAACAAGGAACATGGCAGGCACCGTGTAGAAAAGAGACTTTTTGTTATCTTACATGCTTTTATAGCAATGCAGGGGGAAGCAGTAGGGCAGAAAAGCATGAGAGCTCGAATTAGAATGGGTTAGAGAACTCTGTTGCACAAGACATGCACATGACGAACAAAGCATCGCAATTGTCAGTCTTACCATTTCTCCCTATATTAGTGACCGAGGTAGCCATCAGTGCATTCGGTCAGAGATAAAGGATTAGGGAGAAAGAAACTCATTGAAAAAGACTAAATTCCACAATTGTCTTATGGCCATACTCTCATTTACTGCATTTCCAGTTTACCGTTCCAGCAGGGCGACTACGGCAATATTAATTATGGTTGCAAAAGGAGCTCTTAAAATCTATCCTGTTGACACGTGGAGAAAAGGATGGAAAAGCTCTATGGCTGAGATGCAAACCCAGTTTATTTTTTAATGGTGAGGTAGGAATGTTTTGTAAGCAATCTGTGCTTTGGTTGCTGATAACCCACACCTCCCGGCGGGCTCCCACTGGTGACAGCTGCACATTCTGCTCCCAGGTCTGCCCTGCCTCTGATGTACAAACTCCCCTGGATATTGGAGAGCTTTGCATCAGACCCATAAGTATTAGTACACCAAAAAAGGCCTTGTTTTTATGAAAAAACAAATTGGTCAATCCGTGTTTCACAGCAGGTACCTCTGATGGGTTTTATATGGGTTGTTCTGTCTGGAGAAGAGAAGGCTCCACAGGGAGACTTCAGAGCATCTTCCAGCACCTAAAGAAGCTCCAACAGAGTTGGAGAGGGACTTTGGACAAGGGTATGGGGTGACTGGACAAGGGGAAATGGCTTCACACTGACAGAGAGTAGGTTTAGATTAGGTATTTGGGAGAAGTTCTTTATTCAGACTGTGGTGAGGCCCTGGTACAGGCTGCCCAGGGAAGCTGTGGCTGCCCCATGCCTGGAAATGTTCAAGGCCAGGATGAATGGGGCTTGGAGCAACCTGGGATAGTAGAAGGTGTCCTTGCTTATGAACAGGGTGGGGTGGGAACAAGATGAACTTTAAGGTCCCTTCCAACCCAAACCATTCCCTGATTCTGTAATTCTCTATCACTCCAAATGCTCTCTGTACCTTTAAAGAAAGGCTCTTTATCATGATTAAAGAGAGACTGTGGTATTTCAAGAGTTCCTTTTTGATGCCAACATGTTTGGGATTGAAATAGAGTCAAATCTGCAGTCACGACAACTAATTATTTTAATTAGCGCTGTAGCAGCTTCTATGATACGACTGCGTCTTTCCCTAAATAAGAATTTCAGCAGCTTAACAATGCTTTCCATTTAGAGTATCAAACATGCTCTTTATTGAGCACTTGCCTTTGAATTGGATTAGAGCCTCTCACTTTAAAAGGGATTTTAGGACTGTGTAAGAGCCTCTTAAAACTGCAGCTGGACTTCTGCAGCGCAGGACTAGCACTGAGCTCCTCCCTGTCACAGCACTGGACTGTGAAAATTACTTCTCTTTTGCACCTTCCATTTCTAATGTGCTTCAAGACACCCTCTCAGCCTTCTTTGGCCATCGCTAGCAGATAGCCAAGTACTTTAAAAATCAGCTTAATTACTTTTTAATAACTAATTTGGAAGTTATAAGAGTAATAATACTCCCAGACAATATCATCAGATAACTCGTATTTCCTAGTTAAAGCTTTGCCTCAGGATGGTTAATTCTTTGATGCTATCATTTTCTGTAAGTAATGAGCACTTTGTAGGATTAAATGGCTTCACCAAGTTGCTCTTGGACCAAAAACAATCTGACAACTAGAGAGAAAGTGCTCTGTAGTTCCACACATGTTCCAAGTGTTATTACTGAGGGTGACATAATACGTAAGTTAGTAGTGTCAGTGCTCTTTAATTACTTTTAATTACAAAGCCTTCTTTAGATTTAATATTTGCTGGAATCAAGTCAGATTGGTTTCCAAAATCACATTGCTCCTTCAGTTTGAATTTAGCACACACGCTGCCTCTATTTAGACACTGATTTATGTGCTTTTTTCTTAACAAAGCACCTCATTAAACAAAATGTATTGCTCATATTTTATCCAAGAGAACAAGTTAACTAACCAGCACATCTTCCTTCTTTCGTATGTTCTATTTTTGGAGAAAAGAGGCTGCAGGAGAGGCTGCTGAAACCAGTGCTTTCCACTACAGCCCTGCAGTTACCAGTATCAGCAGTGTGCACAGGGATGCATGTGTGAGGCAAGTGAAATGCTAAATCAGGAATGCTGGGTCTTTTCCCATAAATGTTTAAACACTCACCACTGCCAGCTGCACATTTAAAATATTATCATACATGAAAAAGGTGTACTTCAGGACTCTCATTTTTTAAGCAGATGAATGAGGACCAGCACTGCCATCAAGATCCAAGATGGCTCTGCTGACTCTGGCTTTGCAGTGGATGCTGGTCCATGAGAATGAACAACCCATTGTATTTCCAGTGCTCTGTTGTCCAGGTGCCTTCATTTGAATTAGGCTTAGAAGAACATTTCAAACAGCACTTGATGGCCCCACTGAAATCAGTGGGTGGCCGGGGGCTGTGGCTGAGAGCAGAATGCGGTGAGGGGTCCAGGCTGCCCGACCTCCTCCACCGGCACGAGAAACCTCCGCTCTCGCTCCTTCTCCTTCCAACACGCCGAACAACGGCAGCACCACGTGCTCCCCCACGTGAACGCTGGGATGCCTCTGCCCTGGCCTCCATGCAAGTGGTGTGGCCAGGGGTTTTTGGGCAGCCCAGGGCTGAGCAGAGCACACCAGCAGTGCTGTCCCCTCCCCACAGGCGGGCTCCCGACGCTGGAACGCCACCGGTTCGCTCTCCCGTCCGACCCGAGATCACATCGCCACCTTTATCAACGCCAGCACCAAGAAAACCCAGCTCGGAATTAAGCACTAACTAGTCAACCTTGCATAGGCATGACCCACTGAGAAAAGATATCACTAACCTCATCTATAGCTTTCTTATAGCTCTGTGGGTAAAGGAAGAATAATCAGCATCAGAGGAAACAGATCGGGACAGGAAAAAGCCAGAGGAAGGGCAAGCAGGTTAGAAATAAAATTAGAATTGTTAGCTCAATGCTGTGGAGTGTAGAGAAAAAAAAAACATCATCAACAAAACATTAATACACATTAAAATAGAGAAGCAGTGGAAATTCATATCGTTATTAGGCCGACTCTGCAGTTTTAAGATACAAATGTCAACAGCATTCAACCAGGAGGAAACACTTCGGATGAGATTTTGCTCAGACTATTAGAAGGGGAGTGTACAGAGACCACTACCAGGTGGGGTTTAAAGCTGGGAAGGCTGTCAGGGGCTGGTTGGTTCCCCAGCCTTCCTGAGCAGAGCATCCCTCCGCGGGTGCTGCGGGGGACATGCAGCACGGAACACAACAATGTGCCATCGGCCACTGCCGCACCCAAGCTAGCAAAGCCCTTAAGCCTCTGCTTCGCCTGAAACACAGGCTTAAGTGCTTTCCCCTAGGCTTGGGCTCCTGGTAAAAACTCATGCACTCTCTTAAGCATTCAAATCTCCCAGGGGCTCTCGCCATACTGCTGCTTTCCATTCTCTCTGCTGGAGCAGCAGCAGTACTAGCCTTGTTTTTGGGGTCCCCGCAGTTGTGCCACCGCACCGAAGGGAAACGCGGCCAAGCCGGCTGGCAGCATTCCCACGGGAAGTAACTGAGGACTCACAGCGGGTCGGCTCGGTCGCGTCACGTCCCTGTTGTCCTCCTGCTTGACCTTGGCGGGCTCATGGGTGAGCACAGGGGACCCTTCGGGCTTGGCATTCCCTGGGTGAAAGGCAGGTGGAGAGAGTGAGAATTAAAATGCTGCTGAAAGCCACCACTGCATCCTGTCAGCTGGGACAGGTGGGCGCAGCGGCTTCATCATCACTTTGCTTCTGCTGTCTCGAAAAACCCTCCTGGCTCCTTTCTGCTTCTCCACCAACAGAGCAACAGAAGTCATAATCCTGCCCAGCCTCCACCGACAGCCCTCTTGCAGAGTTACTGCTCCTTTTCTACTAAAGAAACAAATTTACTTTGCAGAAGAGCGGGGCATGTGGTAAATGAAAAGCTCTGCAGTATTTGACATTGCTAGGACATTATTTGTCACAGGATTCCTCATTAGTAAAAACAAAACCAAACCCAAAATGACAATGGGTTACAAACTCCTTTTATTGACTATCTAGAGGAGTGATGGTTTCAACAACAGACACATCATCTTATGGCCAAGTCGTAAAATATTCAAAGCATGGAGGCACCATTTGTCTTAATGCTCTTCAGGCCTGGGGACTGGAAGTGTGGAACTGTGCCTGAATGCAGATGTGTGGGGTGTACGGGCTGTGGCAACTTCACTGCCATTAAACAGGGGAATGGAGTATCTTTAAGAGGAGCTCTAGGAAGGGAGGGATCAATTTGGCTACAAACATAAACCCCATGCCAGCATCGCTGCCTGGTGAAAGCATTTGAGAGAAAGCTTCTTACAGGCTACGTCACTCCCCTGATCCCATCTCAGGCACAAAGATGAAGCTCCAAAAAAAATTATATATCAATTAAAAGTGAAACGCACTCCCAAAGATACCACGTCAGAAGAGGTGCACCTGGGTGGATGAAGACAGGAAGCACACTGGTTGTTTTTTTTGTTTACCTTAAAGCATAACCCCCATCTCCTTTTGTACAGGCTACTTGGCAGTGTGATGCCATGGCCATCCTACATCAGCCTCTAGGGAAAAGGGGCTGCTGGCAACTCTGTTTGCAAGGAGGCCAGCAGGTCACAAAAGCACAGCAGAAATGATGGATCCTTTGATTTTTTAAAATTTTTTAAAAAACAAGCATGAGATCACAGACCTCTTGCCCTTCCTGCTTGCCAGGAAGCCTCGCAAAGCGTGCCCGGTGCTGAGGGATGCTTCCAAGCTCACCTCTGACTCTGTTGCGCTCGCTGGAGCCAGCCTGGGAGCCGGGCTGGGATCCACCCTGGGAGCTGGGCTGGGAGCTGGGAGTGCTGGAGCTGGAGGAGCTGCCACTGCTGGTCCTCTGCAAGGGGCTCTCCACGATGGTCTCTGTCCTCCTCAGGTCTGGGTTGCTGTGGGAGGACAAAACAGAGGGGGCACATCAGCCAGGGTCACACCCACCCCCAGGGCTCCAGACACTTCCCACACTGATGGGGGCAGCTGCAAAGGCCAGGAGAGTCCTCCTCAGCTGGAGGAGACAGGGCTGAGGCCACCAATTTTGGGTGCACTACAACCACGACAAAAAAAAATTGCCTAGAGAAGCTTTCTGCTCTTATTTTGTCAAATGTGGCAACAGTTAAAAGATTCTTTGCTCTGGATTCCCTGTCTGTAGATTTGCAAAGCTGGAGTTACCTAATTAGCCACCAATATTCTTCATAAAAGCAGGGATTTTTTAAATGCTGTTAGACAAAGATTGCAGCAAAGCAAGGACCTAAAGTTTGCAACAAGGCTGCAGACCACTTGTACCACTTATTCAGTGTCTCCAATTTTCATGGCTTCACTTCAAACTTGCATCAGATACCCACTTTGCCTCCTTGATTTCTCTCACCCTTGTGAACACAGATAAATCTAGAATAAAAAGTGCCCTTGATACACAAAGAGTGACTAATATCTCTCTGGGTATCAGATGCCTTTAGGAAATGAATTCTTACTTGGCATTGAAATGACATCAGAAGAGAAGTTCATGCAGAGTTAGGCAATTTGGTTTTATACAATATTTCTGGAAATGATCTTATTCAAAGTCCTTTTTAAAATGTACAGTAAATACTCCCTCATTTGTCACAACAGGGTGACAAATAAGAGATTTTTTTGTAATATTTACATTTATGCATGCGGAGAATCAAGAACCAATAGGAGAGAGGGGGGGAAAAAGAAAAATATTACATTACTGTGAGAGAAATGAAGCATGAAATAATTTCAGTGAATACTTAAGTTTAATGGACGTGTGGTAGCGTCCTAATAATTTCCAATTTTCATCAAACTGAAGGCCTCCAGTTCATGCCATAAGACTAAATTAACTGATGAAGCATATTTGAAAACTTTGGCAACTCATGTATTTACCTGCACGGACCAGGAGTGGCACAGGGAGGCTGCAGGAAACACTGGGCAACCTTGAACTTGAACCCCTGACTCCCATTATCCCTTTTACTTCCAATACCATCCCTTACAAGGACTACACAGTCCAATATCCCTCTGCATTTTAAACTGTCCTTCAAGCAACAGCTAATTAAAAGAACAACATTTTCAAGAATTCAAAATGTTTCAGCCTTTGGCAAAGAAGACCAACAATCCATGATATGCTTTTTATCTAATTAAAAAAAAAAAACAGAACAAGAAGAAATACTCTTCCTCCTACTGCTGCCCCTGCCAGCGACTCGGGGCTGCTGCCTGTGAGTTTGCTGAGGCACAGAGGGGGCACTGAGCTGGAAAGGGAGGCGTCTGCTCAAACTGGTGACAGCACAACGATGAACATCCCCGCATTCACTTTTTGACCTCACCCTCTGAGGACAAGGCAGGAAGAAGAAACCAAGGAGCTCCATCATGCAAGGCTAATTGGAACTCGCATTTCTCCCGGGATCTGCCCGTCTGAGGTCTCGTTCTGCGAAGCAGAGACAAGCTCTCGCATGACTAAGCTGTGTTTTTTCCATCCAGCTCTGAGCAGAGCCTGTCAGCTCCCCTGCTCATTTTAAACATGCCCAGGGATAGCTGTGACAGGGCAGAGATGGAACCGTGGGGGCAACGCAGCACAGCACCTTCCTCGGGTGCTCACTGCTGTGCCAGAGAGTTGGATCTGGCTAAGCTAAAGGCCTGAGTCCTGGGAAGCTGAAAGGTATTTAATCCTGGATCTACATCTAGAGAAGATCTCAGCAAGCTGAGTGAGTGTCTGTCCTGCAGCACATTCCTCAGTCATTATCTGTGAAAAACCGCTCTGATGCATGAGAAATGTATGGAATGTATGACTGAGACCTCCCCACTGGCTTATAGGGGATCCACTGATATGCAAGAGGTGAGAAGCAGGACCTAATTCCACTAAGGGGAGCACCCAAACTGCTCTTTGGACTCCACAGCATCCACCTCCAAACGCCGCAATGTCCATGAATGCATTCAGCCAAGGGAGCAAAGCCTCCAGCGATCCCAGTGCTCGCAGCCTTGTCAGCACAAAGCACTAATGGATGCAAAAATTCATCCCAGAGACAAGAGAAGCCTTGCAAATGTCGTGGTGTTCCAGTCAGCTAAAGCAGGGCTAGACCCCAGCCCACGTCTGGGCTCCCAGCTGGGTGGTGCCGGGGGCAGGGCAGCAGTGGCACACTGGGATCACCCCTGCCCATCCCCTCCATGTCCATACCTTGCCCGAATGGGCTGGGAGCCCAGCCGGGGCCCCAGGGCGCTGCCGTTGCCTGGGGAGTTCTTCCTTGCCAGGGCAGGGGATATGGAAGTGGTTCGTTGAGGCACCTGGAAGAGAATGGAGACATTTGCAGTCACCCAGTCTGGGCTGCTCACCTGAGCCATCACAGATCACCTTCCAGCACTGCCTTAAGGCTGATTTACAACTGATTTCCCACAGAGAGAAAGGCAGTATTTAGGGCAATACAAGGCTCTCAGCTTTTAGAAGGAATCGCTGGAGTGTGAGGCAGCAGCAAGCTGCAAAGGTGCCCTCAGGGATGCTCCTGGCACAGGAACCCCCAGAGCAGCCTGGCTACCACCAAACACAGCACTTACTTCGAAAAGAAATGTATGCACATACACACACACAAATATATATAATCTAAATCCAACAAAACCCATGAAAGTAATTTTTAAGGTAAAATTCAGACTGAAGTGCATTTCACAGCCACAACGGAGGTTTTCTATCTAGCTCAGATATGACACATGCCAGCAGACAGAAGGTGTTGACTGGTGGACAAACAAGAGGGTTGACAGTGGGAAGATCCAGACTGACCCACCTAACACTGCAATTAAACACTTTGACCTTCATTGAGCTTCAGATGCTGCTGCCAAAACCTTGCTGCTGGCAGAACGGCTCAGCACAAACACCCAAAGCCAACCACAGCCTACAGGGGCTGTGACAGGTAACCCTGGAGCTCTGCCCCATCTCATGGGAGCTTGGGCATCACTGCATGGCCACAGGTGCAGTGGCCTCATCCCTCAGCACCTCAGGTGATGTGGAGAGGCACGACAATACTCACCGTGCAATACCTTGCACCAGGTAACAGAGAGGCCAAGGGCTTGTGAGGATCAGCAAGAAAAAGGATTAGGCTTGGTTTTTTGAGAATAAACACACGGTTGCATTAGGCAAGATAAGAAAAGATTTAGAGAGCTGGCGATGCTCTAGACTCTGCAGCATCACCAGCTGCAACTTGTCTCAGTACAAAGCAGTTTCCCCTCCAGGTAGGATACTCTGCAGTCAGGACTTGGGGAGTTTTCCACCTTCCTCTGAAGCATCCAGCCGTAAGCACTGGCAGAAACAAGACCCCAGACCACGGAGACAGCCGGTCCTGCCTCTCAGGGCAGTCCTTTCGTTCCTGCTTGCAAACACATCGAACCCACCTTGGGCAGTCCAGCGTGAAGTCAGGTTCCTCAGGGGTGGTACTGCCAACACAACAGCCCTAAATGTGATCTGGTGGGGACCCCTTCCAGAGTCCATGCTCCCTCAGCCAAGGGGGAAAATACTGCATCGTGCTGGAGAACAGCTTTTCTCCCAGGAGCCACACTCTCACCACGTAGGGCATCACTGTGGCTGAGTGTCCTTCTCAAAGGACTCATGGCAAAAGCCAACATTAAATTGCAGGGGCTTTTTCTTAATTAGCTTAAAATCAGGCAGCCACCCTCCTGCACTATGGAGGAGCCAAGCACACAGACAGTTCCAGGAGCTGTTGGCTTGCTGTTCCTTCAGCACAGCCCTGACGTCCCCTCTTGCTTGGTGACAGCAGAAATAGGAGCATTATTAACACCCAAGACACCACCGTAGATGCCTTGCACAGGGAGGCTTACCTGGTAACTGTGACTTTGCTCATAAAAAGGCAAGTCACTCACTTTGTAAATACACAGAAAAATTGCCTCTCACTCAGGGACAAATACTGCCTCCCTGTCACTAATCAATTTATAATCATTTCTCCTCTGTAGAAATCCTCCCGGCCTAGCACTGATTCACTTTAAGGGGAACTTTAATGGCCAAGTTATAATTCTTCCAAAGTGAAGGTGTATAAACAACACGACTGAAATACTGGTCCAGAAGAATCCTAATTAAAGAGGTACTGCCAGACACTGTCAAAATGTCAATGAATGTATAAAGCTGCTGGAGCCCTTACAAGTCTTCCATCAAATATTGATTGCAACTGGAGGCATGGTACTGGACTAAAAAGGACCTGTCTTATTGAGTATGACAAATTTTATGTTCCTATAATTCCATTTAAGTAGAAGGTTGTTTTTTATCCAAGGGAAAGAAGAGATTAATTTGTTTTGGCCTCTGTGCGGGCTCGAGAACTTTCTTTGCTGGAGGGCAGCGCTGTTTTGCAGCCATTCTGCAGGCAAGAGCAGCTCCCAGCACGTCCTGCAAACCCCTGCCTCAGGAAATGCAGCCCCTGGGCAGGTCAGCACCCGCTGCAGAACCTCGGCATGGGCTCAGTCCTGCCCACTCTGCTTTGCCAGAGGGACTCAGCTCTGGGACTGCCTCTGACGTGCTGAAAGTGAGGAGCGATTGTGTTACCTTTGGTGGAATGTCTTCCTCCTGCCGTAACCAAGAACTTCGGTCAAACTTTTCAATGCGAGGGGGCAGAGGAGGGTTTTCTGAGGTGGGGTCCGAGTTCTGCCTTGGCATCTCAGTGCGGTGAGAGGTCACCGTCAGAGCCTCCTGAAACCCAGCCAGTCCCTTTGCAGGCTGTTCATGCAGTGACTGAGACCCAGACAAGGAGCTTCCTTGGGATTTCACAGTGACCAGATGTGGAATCTAAGCACCAAGTCAAAACAGAACTATCAGTCAAAATGGAGGGGAAAAAAAAAAAAAGGAATAAAAAAAGATTTAAAAATCTGATTTAAAAAAAAAATTGATTAGCACTTTGGATGCACTGAAAAGCCCCCTTGGTCTGAGATCAGCACTGCCTTGGTTTCAGGAACTTCTGACTTACATCACTTCAACGCAAGATCTGTTAAAAATCACGCTCCCGCACACACCGTGCCCTCCCCAGGCTCTGCTGCTGCTGGCCCGAAGTCCAGATCCTACACCTGCACCTCTGTGGTTGTGCTAATGAGGTCTGGCATGGATTTTCCATGTTAAAAATGAAGGAGAAAAAAAAAAAAAAAAAAAGAAGGAAACATAAGAAATAATAATTGATTTTAAAAAATCATCAGGAATTCTGAGGCATAGATAGCTTAAAAAATATCCTGAGGCATGAATTTCTATAGGTCTCGGTGGCCCTTATCCCATGGATCAGCTCTACAGGTTTCAAGTTTAAGGAATACTGACATCTGCTCTGGGAAATCTGAGAAAATCACAAGGTTACAGTTTGTGAAATCAGAGCTTCTTCCCAGGACTCTGTGAAGCTGCACTCCTTTGATACAGCAGGGTTACGACTTTCATTTGAAATTTCTACATACGTATCTCTGCACGTGTCCATGACTCACGGGTACATGTGTATGCACACACACCCTGACATAGGGCTCTGGCCTTCAAGCAACTCTTTCACTAGGATTTTATTGCCAAACAAAAGTCTTTTGTAGCTACTGATGGTACAGGACGCCAAGAAGGTCACTGAAAAATATTTGGTCAGTCAGAGGGATGACAGTGAAGCGGGGTTTTGCTCACTTCCCAGTGCATACAGACCATGTATGTTGGGCAAAAAAAGTATGTTTCAGGGCCTTCCTGCACATTTTTGTTTAAAGCTGGCATTGTACTGGAGGTGCCACATGTGGCTGGCACTTAGTTGACAAATATTCCATAGAAAGTCCAACTGAACTTGGAGCAAAAGCTTTGTACTTCCCTCTGAAATCCCTGCTGGAATCTGTGGATCTGTGGGAGCAATTCCAGGGGCTTGGCCAGAGCCAGCACTGACACTCCTACAGCTTGTGGTGGCCGAGTACTTGTGGACCTCACGGCTGGGAGAAACTTCTAAAATAACGATGCCCCTCCTCTGTGACAGTCACGGTGATCTATGCCCTCTCCAGATGTGTTTGTGACTGATGTCAACTCAATGGAAAACCAAAACAAAACCTTGAATCAAAGCAGCAAAGAAAGCAAAACCTCTTTCTGATGATCCTCAGCATCAAAGCATCCCGGGTCTTTTGTACCAGGTGCTGCGGTTTTATTCCTTTACATAAACCAGATCCAAAGAGGATCAGAGCAACAGCTGCACTGGACCAGAGCAGCAGTTCCTCCTGGTCCTCCAGCTTGTTTCTAGCAGTAACCAGTACGTGATGCTTCAAAGGAAGGTATAAACCAGCGTGATGTTACTAACACATGGAGGTGACGAGAGGAATACACTCATGCATGTAGATGCTGCTCTTACTCATGAATATGCTTAAGGCTGAGAAACCAGGGAGCCAGACGCTATTTCCCTTCCATCCACTCTTCCTTGTTTCCTTACCAGCACCCCCAGCATCCTGGCAACGGGGGAGCACCATTACCTGCGGGTCCACGGGTCGGAGCAGGGGTGGGGTCCGGGCTGGCTGCACGCCGCTGATGCTGAAGGACTCTGACCGAGGAGGCAGGTTGGGGTCAGAAATCCTGTTGGCCACCTTATGGGGCATGGCCGGCGAGCTCTGGCGATTGAGCCGGGAGCGCTCCTCCACCTGTGGGGCACGGGAGAGGGGTCAATGCCCCAAAGAACCCATTTCCAATGGAAAACCAGGGTATGCATAAACATAAAGCTCTTTTCTCTTTAGGCATATCATATCTATTGTTTGATCAAGGTGGTGATCAGTCACAGGTTGGACTTGATGATCTTGGAGGTCTTTTCCAGCCTAAGTGATTCTGTGATCATGGAATCCAAGTTATCCAACAAACTGTGCAATAAATGCATTTTAAAGGCACGAAAAGGACTATTTGTATTTATACGTTTAATTAATTTCTGAATACGAAGTGGCAAAATAAAGAAATTAAAAAGAAAAAATAAAGAAATGGCAGCACACTTCAGAGAGATGTTCCTAGAAGATGACTCATGAGAAGCTCTTGCTTCTTCTCAAATGGATCTTTAAGCAAGGGGATGATTTTCCTTCACTGTTATAAACACCACAATGAATGGTTTTCTTTGATCTGAATAAAAGAATAAACATGGCAGCCAGAAAATGGCTGGCTTTGATCTGGATTTACTGAGTCTGGCACATTGTCATGTATGGGAGGGGAAAATCCTCTGTTACTGAGAGAGAACATCAGCCCAAAGCCCACTGCTTCCAGCTACCCTTGATGGGAGCACAGTGGTTTCAGCTCACCCAGCTGTGCCATCCTGCAGTTAGGCTGTGCATTGATATTCAGGCAGCATATGCTATGCAGAATTTTTGATACCTCGAGATCTGATGTATATTTTATTTATGTGTCATTAAAGTGTTAAATACCCTGAGCATGTCTCTATTCCACCATGGATGATACCACGTTAAAAGGCAATCTTTACAACAGGTTTGCTTGGAAAGAACCACAGCTCTTTCTTAAGTAAGTAAATATGAAACAGAAGAGCCATTATATGAATAAAAATGAATCCTTTTCAGAGACTGAGCATGACACAGAGTAAAATATAAGTAAGAAATTTGTGTTACAGACTGTTTCCTTTTTAAGTTCATGAGGGGCCACCTGAGCTACTGCTGTGTCCTAAAAGGTCACCACAACCTCCACAGGCACTGCCCACCAGCCAGCAGAGGCTGTGCAGAGCTCAGCTCAGCAGTGCCCAAGGAAGAGGACACAGGGATGGGAAGGGGAGCAGGGTGGGAAGGAGAACTCCCTCTGGAAAGCGAGCAGCAGCACAAGTGCTGGGTCCCAGGCTGCTCCAGTCCATCTCCTCATCAGCCAAACCTTGGCAGCAACAGCGACAGGCGGAGATGGAGCCGCCGCCGAGCGCTCCTGCTGCTCCCTGGCACAGTGCCAGGCCCTAATGTGCAGCTGATTGTGGAGGATGTCCAAGCTGGTGTGGAGGAGAAGGCAGGAGAGCGATCAAATGGGGATGTCTGGGTACTGGGAAGGAGAAAGGTGCTTGATTTCCCACTGCCAGCATCTCCTCACTCGCACCTTGTGGCACCAGCACAGCAGAAGATGCTCTTGGGACTCTCTGTCTGTGCTTTGTGGGGCCCTACTGGTTCCACTACTAGGCAGAAAGGGCGAAAAAGCAGCAAAACCTTTCAGGAACTCATCATTGCTCAAGTACAGACCATCTCTAATTGAACTCAAGATTCCCCAAAACAGGAAACATCCTTAGCAGTGTCTGTGCAGTCCCAGTAGAAGGCTGCTAATGTTTTAATACATCTCTTCAAAGTGAGAGCAGGATAAAAGCCACGGTAACTGAAGGAGGAGCTGATGTGGGCGTTGGCTGTGGCAGAGAACAGAACAGCTCGTGATGCACAGCTGAGCCCTGAGTTCCTGGGAAGCTCTGAACAGTGGGAAAGCACCACAGGGGCCAGCCACCATGTGGGAAATGTCTGATTAAACCTGTCCCCTCCTTTCTGTAGGGTCATGTGTGGTATATTCCTGCCCAAACCCATCCTTCAGCTGACCAAGTTTTCCCTGGCTGTCTTCAACACCTTGTTTAGCAAATATTGGTCCCTAAAAGAACAGTCAGTAACAGAGGGAACTGCTAATTACAGGACCACAGCTCAGAGTGTTAATGCCACATCCCTGGCTGGATCACCAGAGGCTCCCAACATGATCTCCAAAACAGCCAAATAGTCCTCGATTATAAGAGATGTGCCTGGATAAACAGGGCAGGTCTGGGACAGCACCCAAGCTACATTCCCAAGTTAACTTCCAGTGGATAAGCCTGGATAACAGGAAGATGAGTAGAAGGGGCATCAGAAGGGAATGTGCATCCATGCATCTTGGCAGGACTATCTGCTCAGACTGTTTCGTTTAGCATCAAGAGAAATCCCTGACTGTGCTCTAGGGAAGCTGTGAGAGATGCAGCACAGGCTGGGTCCTCACCCAGAGCTTTGTCATCACCAACAGGCCAGTCCCTTAACAAGGGGATGCAAGGACATGACCACAAGGGGAGAGACCACAGCCTCACCTTAAAGCTTTATCCCACTTCTGCAGGGTCTTGGGGTCACCCTGTGAAAACAAGTGAGGTGGGAAAATGTGTGCATAAAGGAAAGGTATGAAAAGCAAAGAGGGGCACAGCATGAGGAGGGCTCAGCTGTGGTGATCAAGCTCCTGAGAGAGAAGACTTGAGACCAAAAAGCATAAAAACAAGGGCAGTATGGGATATAATGCAAAATCCTCAGGAAATATCCAAATAAGCTTGCACAGCCTCCAGAAATTGTAGGCCGAGCACCAGACTTGTCTTTTCATTGTTCCCACAGGAAAACAAAGTCTCAGTATTTCTGTTAAATTAGCATGCATGGGTTGGGTATGGAAATTGCTAAACTATAGCAAGAACCATGGTAGGCTCATTAAGTATCAGCAGAAATCTATCTGTGGAGCCAGCAAAGGTGGGCCTTCAATATAGGCAGCAAAGTACCTGAATTGTGTTAAAAGTGGGACTAAGCAGAAGATAAAATGGGATGGAGGCAAGAGGAGTCATTCTGGGAGATTCCCAAGGGGGCTGTGCTGAGGCAGTACATCAAACTACTGCTCCCAACAGCAGAAAGATGCCACAGCTTGCAGCATTTAATTAGAAACCAGAGAGAGTGACACAGGGAAGGAATAAATGGTTTGGAGAGCTAATTGGTGGAAGCTGGAGAAGTTCCCCAACAAGAGGAAACCTCACCTTCCCAATGATTTCAGCAAAGGGTAAGAGGCCATATTCTGCTGCTCTTAGTCATGTTGTGCAGTTCCCAATGTCCTGCTTCCAGGGACAACATCAAAAAGATGCCAGCCCCATGAAAGAGAAGAAATAGGCCTTTGTGTTTGAAAGGGAAAGCTAAATTCAGCACTTTTCTCCTTCACCCCAGATAAAAAATAATATTGCTTTTTATGTATCTTTGGTAAAGTTTTGCAGACAGTGCCAGAAGTACTTTAGCAATGTTCCAGAGGGTTTACTTAAAACCAGGCAACGAAAGATAGAGTTTATTCCCTTTTCCCTGCCCACAACCTACTCTCAGAGCTCCAGCAGATGGACAAGAGCGACCCAGTTCCGCATAAAGCTGCAGAGGCACCACCCAGGTGGAAGCCTGTCCTGTCAGAGGCAGCTCAGCACATCTGGAACACCTCATCTGCAATCCCACTTATCAAACCTCCTTTTCCACTGGAAGGGCTGGAGAATGATGATGCAACTCCATGAAAATCTATCACCTGGTGCACTTCCACCAGAAGAGACTGAAGACTGAACTGGAAGGCAACAAAAGAAAAATCCAAGCGAGTGTGTAAAGAGGTGAAAAGAATTTTAGACACCCACAGCTATCTCTGTGATGGTTCAGAAAGGCCAAGAACATATCACCGGCCTTTTCTTAGCAACAGGCAGCTGAATTCCTTGAGCATTCAACGTTTGCAGGTATTGTGGAGGCAGCTGAGGACTGCCAAGAGGAAAGACCAGCTACATGGTGGATGCACATCACACGTCTGCCGGAACTAAAGGATGCTGAACACTGCTCCTGCTTAGTAGGAGCAACAGGGAAGTTACTAAAATATCTTTCTGCCCAGGAGTAGGGTCACAAAAGTAAACAAAAGAGAACTTTAGAAAAATGAATAGCAAGAGCAGGCACCAGTCTTACTGGAGCCACCACAAAGACACTAAGGAGAAAGAGTTTGCACATGATCCTGAATCCGCACTGCAGACAATGCATGTCTTAATCTTTTCAAGACTATTCAGAGAAGCAATAATTAATATTCAAGAATTCACAACTATTATAATTCCCTCTTTTTGCCTGAGTGAAAAAATCAGGAAAGAGCAACCCCAAGGGATAGAGCTCTGAACCTGGAAGGAAAAGCTGTCCAATCCCTGACCATGCGGAATTAGGACTCAGCAAGGAACCCCCTGACAACCACCCTCTGCATTGACCCCTGACCCCTGCAGAGTTGTGGACATGCCAGGAAGGAGAATGAGGAGATGATCTTTAAGGTCCATTCCAACCCCTTAACATTCTATGACTCTATGTCCACAAGCCCCCACATAGGCTGAACCCCCCCAGGAGGGATCCTTGCCCTCATGGCAAAACCTCCTTCCCCCTGCTTGTACAAACACACACACAGACACACTGCACCGAAGTGGGAGCATTCCCAGCACAGCTGATGGCATCTGCTAGATCCTGACCCTGTGGAGCACAACCTGCTGTGTGTGTTTCAGACCCAGCCCTGTGGATGCAGACGAGCACCATCATCCTCCTTGCTCTCCCCTACCTCCTTGGCCCACGCTGGCTTCTCGCTGGCATTTATCCCTTCTTTGTAATGGTAGAGGGGCTTCTTCTCTGCTGGCCTCTGGTCCTGCCTCTGCTGCTGCTGCTGCTGCTGCAGGGACACCAGGTAGTCCCGCTCCTGCTGGAGCTGCCTCTGCAGCCTCTCCGCCTGCCGCTGCTCCTCCAGCTGCTTGCGCTTGTACTCCTGCCCAGGGGAAAACACAGTGACAAGGTGCCCGGCCAGCCTGCAACCTGCAGATTTATCTGTCTGGGTGAACAATAGGGCCTGAGTATCTGAAAGGTTGTTTTCTGGTAGAGCTCACTGATTTGAAAGACTTTGGGGACTGAGCTGTAAAGCATTCCCAAGACGAGACAGCACAGCCAACAAATTCAGAGTTGTGACTCTGCCATTGATGCTCTGCAGCCACTGAACTGCCCTGCTTGGTAGGAATGGGGGATGTGAGTGCTGCCTTGTCAGGGAAACCCTGTGAGACCCACTGAGGGATGATGTTTGCTCAGGAGTTACCACTGACTTTGCCCAGGTTTTTCTGGATGGGAAAAACAAGCAATTAATTTGATGAGGTGCCAAACATCACCTGGTCAAAATGGAGCTTTGAGTAACCTGGTCTAGTGGAAGGCATCCCTGCCCATGGCAGGGGGGTTGGAAAGAGATGGTCTTTAAGGTCCCTTCCAACCCAAACCATTCCGTGATGTTATGGTCAGACGAAACCCAACTGCAGCCAACTTCTCTGTAGGACCAATTAATTGATCCTGGGAAGAGCCAGACTGCAAAGCCAACTGTGTGATCTTTCTGAATCCCTACAGCTCCATGAGTTTTAAGGAGTAAATAATTTTGAAAAGTCCTTTTAAAAGGCAATGGCTTGTGTGAGGGTTTTTGCTTTTCCTAAATACAATAGCAAGACCAAAAAATAATGACCCCTGTAGATTAAAAGGAAAATGCAGCAGGAGTAACAGCTACCAGCACTAAAAAAGATAACTCAAACCCAAATTAAATAAAAAAGAGGACCTCTAGAATGCAAACAACACACAAGGGAATAGACAGTGTTCCTGCGAGGAAATTAAAACAAAAGCCTGCATTCAGAACATGAAGAACAGCATGGCAGGGTGGGTTTGATGGATACAGGCACACAACAGCTCGAACACACCCCAGCATGCTGCAAACAGCCTCCAAAACTTCACAGCAGCAACCAGGGCTGCTCCTCTCACGAGGGCACACATACGCCAATGCCGTGGAGGGGACGCAACGAGAGCCGTGCACCAAGAGGGGACCCAGCCCCGAGCAGAACGGGGGATCCAGGCATGCTGCAGGCATGGAGCAGGACAGGAGGCTCCAGGTAGGGTGGTGACAGCAGTGTCCCCCACGTCTGGGCACGGCAGGAGGCACTGGGGGGACACGGGTGCGCGCGGGCACATGCGGACGCGACACGGGCAGAAAGCGGCAAGCGTGGCCGTGGCCTCCCATTTACCAGAAGTAGCGCCTGCTCCTGCAACAACTGCTGCTGCAGGATCTCTAACTGTCTCTGCTCCTCCTCTAACTGTCGCCTGATGTACTCCTGGAGGCATGGGCAGCAAGGATCAAAGGAAAAAGAGAGAGAAGGTAAAAGAGCCAGTATTTCGGGAGAGGAGGAAGAATGAGGTGGGAACCCACATCCGCCCCGCCCAAGTGATCTGATCAGTCAGCCCGGGCACCCTCCATCCCTGCCTGAAGAGCCCAGGGTGTCCACCACTCTACAAGAATGGAAACCACTGGGAAATAGCAAACGTTACCCAAGAATAATAAAAAATCTGACCCCAACAACAAGTGGGTGTGGAAAACCTGCATCAAGTGCCTTCACATCTGCAGGCCAGCAAGTGGATCCACACAGAAATAAACAACAGCAGTGAAAGCGACACACGCAGTGTTAACAATTAAGCAATTTGCTCTCAAGTGGTAAAAAAATGAGTGTTTACAAGAAAATCCCTGATTAGAGGCAGAGGAATCCGTGCTGAAGGCGACGGCCCCACTCCCAGCCCGTTACCTGCTCGTGCTCCGCGCGCCGCCGCTCCTCCTCCCTCCGCATCTGCTCCTCGTAGTGCCGGCGCTGCTCCCGCTCCTGCTGCTTCCGCAGCTCCTTCTCCCGCCTCTGTTGCTGTGGGGGGCAGGAGGCACAGGTCAGCATCCCCATTCCTCTCCCCCAGAGCTCAAAGTCTTTTTTTCTCATGAGTTTTGGGGTGTCACCTTGCCCACAGACCCAGAGTGCTCCCACCCACCCTTGGAGATGCCCTGCCAGCAGGCCGGTCCATTTGGGTAGTAGAGGGACTCCTTGATCCCACTCCATCTTCACACACTCCGGTGCTTGGCACTGGCTGTGGAGAACCCACAGCATCCTCCCAGCCAGCACCAGATCATGATTTCTTCTCCCACCTGCAGATGAAGCCATGGGGGCAGTGCATGGTCCCCACGTTCTAGTGTGGCCAGCCAGGGGGTTAATCAGGCCTTGGACACCCAGGAGCTGCATGAGCCCATCGCCTACAGGTAACAAATCTCAGCCCCAAGCCCACCCACGAGGATGAGGGAGGCAGCCAGGGGAGTTACTGCCTATGTGAGGGGAATGCTTCCTTCTTAATGTTTGCTGAGACCAGAAACCAACAAAGACTCAAAATCCAAGCGTTTTTCCTTTTTGAAGCACCAAATGAGCAGGATGGGACTTCCCTTGCCATTCTCAGATCATGCCTACCCCACTCCCTCCTGGGTCGCATCCTTGCCTGCTCCACTCTGTAGCACCTTTGCTGACAGCAATCCAGGGAATTTTGGGGTGATGACAACCTACAGCCTGCTGTGACTCATCTTGGGGGCCCTGGGTGACACCTGCAGCCCCCACATGTGTGCTTTTAGCCCAGCCTAACTCCTCCAGCTGCCCAAACCATCCCGGGAGCAGGGGCTGGCAGCAAAGTGCTGCAGTGCTGCACGGGCTGCTCGGCAGGGCAGCCCCTCACCGCAGCACCACAGCCAGCATCGGCAGAGGGCACTCAAATGCCGGGATTGGTTACTGGAGCCGTGCAACCTGCCCTGACTCCATCATCTCCATCATCTCCTGGGTGCAGCCACGCGCCAACGGGAAGGCACCCACTGAAGCAGAAACCTGGCCCCTTTTCCTCCTTTTTTCTCTCTTTCTTTTTTTTTCTCCCGTTGCCGACACACAGTGGCTGAGCAGACTGCAGTGGGAATGCTGTCACTGGAGAAGCTGGCACTGCCATGCATGCACTAAATCATGGGGAGGGCTGGAGCCAGCAGCTGAAGAGCTGGCTGAGCATTCCAGAGACCAAGAAGCTTCTGTGTGAAACTGCTGCTCTGCAGGAACCTGCACTGTATAGATGGATTTAAAGTCTGTATCTATCCGTAGATACCTATATAGATACTCTATTTTCGTCCATATTCTATATATTTGTGTCTCTGTGGAGATATACATCTACAGATATCTTTACAGATAGATACCCATAAAGATAAATCTACAGATATTGTAACAAACATTTAAAGACCCCAACGCTCCAATCTCGGCAGGAGCCGCTGCCTGTCCTGCTGCCACCTCCTCACCCACAGGTAACATCCACAGGGACTCCAGTGATTCCTTCAGCTGCAGCACAGCTTTAGTGCCACCTATAGCCATATTTATCAGAGCTGCTGTACTCGCCTCGGGGAAGGAAAAACTGCATCCAACCTGAAATAACCTGCCAGCTCCAGACACCGGAGTGTCCCACGCCAGGCACAGTCACTCGCACTGCCCACGTACGCAGGGGACGCGCGTGCTGCTCTGTGTGTACGCCTGTCCTCGCTGGGAACAGGGGAATGTGGGCCTGGTTGTAGTTTTTGGAACTCTACACTAGAAACTGCAGAGGGCTCACCAACAGGACACGGTCACTCTGCAGCAGCCTGGTGATACACAGGGTTTCTTGGCTTCACCAGCACTCCCTGACCTTCTTAAGTGACGGTCACTTCTACCATGACCTCTGATGCACAGATCTTCAGACTAATGTGCTGAATAAATGTTACCCTGAGCTTCCAATCACAGTTGTGTCACACTGGTTTTGGGGTGGGTTTTAATGGCTAGGGTTTTTTTAGTTAAACTATCACGCTGCTGAATAAAGCACATAACACTTGTGTAGGCTGGGCTTGGCTGGCAGGAGGCAAGGCCCTGAATACCACAGCTATTTCTTAAATAAAAATCACCCAAATGGTCTTTATTTCCAATCTAGTAGGCGAACAAATCCAAATCTTTCCAAAGAAGGAGGCAAAAGAGATTTTCTCAAGGAGGGAGTAGAACACCATCCTTCCTGGGTACCATGTGCCCCAGCAAGGTGCCCCACTTCTGGCTTCTCTCCTTCAAGTCAGCATCTTGCCATCAGCCTCCTAAAAGCCTATTTAACTCAAGGAATGAGAACAGAGGCCCACAGGTACCACTTTCTTTCAAACCTGGGCCTGATGCTCCTGTGGATACTTAAAAGCCCTCTGCACCCTGCTGCAGCCAGGCTCTTGGGGCTCAGGCTGTGAGCAGGATCCAACACACACATTTATAGAGGCCAGGAGTGCAGCACTTCCCTCCAGCTCCACAGCACATTTGTCAGGTCACATTATAAGCAAGTCATTTGTCACGGTCGCATTACCAGCACCTTCAGCTGAACACTGCAGCCCAGCAGAGCGGGGCTGCATCAGCTGCCTTCCCTGCATGGGCCCGCTGCAGCAGCTGGCAAACATCTGGAGAGGACCTGGCACTGCAGTGGGCAAAGCCTCCAGCAATGCCCCTGTCTCCCCTGTAGGTCTGAGCAGCACTAGGATGATGGGGACCCTTTTTGAAGCAGGGATTTGGATCAGGGAGATGCAGCTGAAAACAACTGCACGTAGAAACAGAAGAAAAAAAAAAGGAAAGATTCAAAGATCTCTCTTTCCTTGACTTCTTTTCTCCTTGTTTCTTGCCCTCCCTCTCCCACTGCAAGAGCACACTTCCCACATTTCTCCAAGCTTGAAACTACTGTGTGTATTTACACTATCCAGATCCATTATTCATGCAAGGCAAGAGCACCAATTAATTAGGACTGCATTTATATAACTCTGCAGGTAAAGCTATATGTAGCCGCTTGTAAGCCAGAATGGGATCTTATTTGCACTGCACCAGATATGACAGGTTTTAAATATTGATGAGAGAAGACACATGAAGGCAAAACCTCTGGTGGGAAGGGCCTTGGAGGCCTGGCATGAAACAAGGACTTCAAAGAGCAAGCTCACTTTGCTAGATCAGACACATCCTGGGCTACGAGCAACGAGAGAGCTGCTGCCACCCCTCGAACCCTGTGAGCTTGGAGAGCCACTGACACTTGCAAGAAGAAGCTCCTGGAAACCCTGGCTTGCTGCTCCCAAACACCAGCATGAGCCAGGAAAGAAGTGGAAGGGGAATTCCAAGTGACAAATGAAAACAAATATTCTAGGTGGTTGCGTTGTTGTGACAGGCTCATTTATCTGAGCCACCAGGGAAAGAGCGACTGTGGCTGGAACATCATCTTTCCTGACAGACCAAGCACTGGAGCATGGAGAGGTATTTCCCACTGGTAGAGAAACTGGGTCAGAACTTCCCACCATGGCAAACAGGGATCTGATTTGCTCTGAACCACTGCAGAGCTTTTACTAGGGATCACCATGAAGGGATGCCTCATGCAGGAAAAATCTCATGCTTCAGAAACTATGAGCCCTATATGCTTCCTGACCAAAGAAAAATGAGACAGACATGAGCTTTAGCTCATACCCGTACTACAGGAGCTGCTGGAACACAGCTCTCCTTGGAAATGGGTGCAGGAATGTTGCTGGGACCACTGCAGTGTCCCCACCTACCACGCAACTGTGACGGGGCTGTCATCTTAATGACAAGGTTCCTACAAGCTATAGGACACCTGCACATGCAGAAGAAAACAACACACCACCATTTTAGATAACCTAAATTTATCTATAATTAATTGCTGAATTTTTTTTTTGCATTGCTTTTTAAGAGCTTTAAGTTGATGATCTTCTGCTGGTTAACATTTACAGGAGCTTCAGCAATTTTTTATCCCTTGCAGATCCAGCTCTGTAAGTGCACTAACTGAAACCTCACATGCAAACAGCAAGATGCTTAGGTTTGCCTTGTACATTCCCTGTACAGATCTGACCTTCACGTTAATACCTAGAAAGGAAAAAAATCCACAACATGGCAGAAAAATGAGGTTATATAAAGCCCTCTGACTCCACTGCTGCCAAGGGGTCTGCACAGAGATTTGTCTTGCAGGATCCCTAAAGCTCCTGACCCCAGGATGTGTTATTCCTACAGCTCAGCTGGAGTTTTGCTGGTTAAACCAGTGCATCAAGGCTCATTCTGTGCCAGCAACAAATGGAAGGCTGATTAGGGAACTATATATATCTAATATATGTATATATAGGGAAAAATTAAAATATATTCATGTCTATTCACCCTTCTGCATGACACAAACATTTTTTGCAGTGCTGTTGGATCTATTGATATTTAATTCTCTAATTTGAGGGTTAGTTCTGGTGCACATTTTGAATTCATGAGACCAACTTTGTGCATGAGGGAAAACAAAGCTGCAACGCTGCTCCCATGAAAGTCCTGGTTTCAAAGCTAGCTTGGGCATTTTTACTTCCACTGCAATTAAAGACAGCTGCAAATCTAAATCTCTTTGGCTGCCTGAAAGAAGATTCAGCCTCAGAGAAGGAAATTGGTCAGCTCCTGAAAAAGGAGGCCCAAGTGTCCGACAGATGCAAGGAGACACGCAAAGGATGGCAGCAGGTCTCGGGGGCACCAAGAAGTGCATAAAATACCACCACAAGATTTCCTCACTTGACTTTTTTCTATATGCATTTGATGTTATTGTTGGAGCAACATCAAGAGATGGTGGATTTCCTGAAAAAAGCCCTAACATGGGAGGCACTTTGTGAGACGTGCAGAAATCCCCAATTAGGAAGATCAAGGTGACAGAAAAAATGAGATTCCTTCATTTTGAGCTCTGCTAGATGAGACATGAGAAAGGGCTGGAGCTCTACCCCTGCCAGTATTTCAAGACAGCATTGGAAAACCACCAAACCTCCTGAAGGCCTACACTGACAGAGGAATGGGCCAGTTATCCCACTAACAGGCCTTTCTTCAGCTCTTTTGCTGGGCATCTCCAGTACAAATGAACTCCAACCATCTCTGAGCTTGGCATCCTAAGTCAATCCTTTTGGAGCTGCACTTGGGCCCAAATGCCAACTCATTTCCTCAGCCTGGACACCTCCATGGCATCTTATGATGAGTAGGAGCTCTTTCTGTAAACACAGCAATATGTTTGGCAGCTTGAACAGGCTGACTTAGGAGACCCAAAAGCCACCAGCTCCAAGGGTTTATTTGTCCCGGCTGCTCTACTGTGTTTTAAAGGTCAAATTTATTTTGAAAACACAGTAATCTGAGTCTTCCCCTGGTCTCTCCTCCCAGAGATCTGCTTTTACAGTACTGTCTGCTGGAGGCACACCCCATCTTAGTCAGACCATAAAGTAGCATGGAAGAAATCCTGTTCCCATTAACCAAAATAAATCCATGGCCAAGAGTCATCAACAATAGTTAGTGCAAAGCTGGTGTAGGGAAAAGCAGAGAGGCCTGACAGGAGCAGCCTGGCTGATGCTGGAGCCTTTGGGTGCTGCTGGGATGGGTACAAGTGCTGGAGCAGCACTCCACATCCATGGAGTGTGCTGGGAGCCTCGGGGCAGACACATCCAACTCAGCACAGCTGTGACAGCTGCTGTTGGCTACCTCTGTCTGGCCATCAGATGCTTCCTGCCCCAAAATATCTGGGAAGAGCAAAGACCAAGGTATGTCCCTGCAGAAGCGATGAAACTTTATTTGCTGATCTCTGCATTTACAGATTTTCTGGTTTTGAAGATTCAGGGCACCTTGCAGCTGGCAAAGCCACAGCCAGCCGTGCTGGGGAGCATCTGTTCTCACCACTGCCACAGCCCACCACGTTTGCAACAGAAGGTCTGCACCTCTTTCAAGGACTCCTGCTTTAATCCTCACCATAGCAACTCAGCTGTTTCTTGCTCGCCACGCAAACGGTGTCTAATAGAGAACAGAGCTCATTTTACTCTGTGGCTGGATGCAGGTGAAGCTAAACCTGGACAGATGGACCTGAGGAAATGGGCACTTGAGAAGATGGGGCCACCACAGCTGCCAGCTGGTCCCAGCATCTGCCCTGATCCTGGCTGAGCCCATGGGACTGATTACATCAGGGGGGCAGAGGATGCTCTTCAGCTACAGCCCCCCTGCCTTTCCCCACTCCTCTGACACAGCAGGAGCTTGCAAACACCTCTCAGCCAGCTTTGCTCCAGCACATCTTTTCAACTGAGGTCCAAAAGCTGTAAGGCATCTGGGAAGAAGGCAATGGGTGAAGAGCTCAGTGGGGCTGTTCAGAGCCACTAGAAAAGGCGTTGGGCTTTAATCCTGGCTATGGTGGCATTAACTTTTAATTACCTGGGGACAGAACAGAAGGGAGCTGGCAGAGCCCAGGGGACTGAGCACAGCCCAGCCCAGCAAGGCAGCAACTCTCTAGCTCAGGGCAGAGCTCACCAGCTTAGCAAAGGGATTAGTCCTCCATTCAAAACCTGCCTGGGAAGCAGCAAAGAGAGAATAATTTTCTTCTATGTGAAGAGAACATATTAATACAGCAGCAAGCATTGTATTCATTACAGGATTGCAGCTAATCTGGTGTCTGCTTTTATTCTGCTGTTGTTCTGCTCCTGTACTGCTTGCAGCAAGCAGGCTGGGACAAAGGCAGAGCCAGGCTTCCTTACAGCAGTCCTCACAAACATCCACTGGGGCAGGGGATTTTGGGGTGCATCTATGTGCAAACCATGTCCTCTCTCAAAGCAGCTTGCCAGCCTTGGGAAGGGTGCAGGGCTCTAGCAAAGCCTGACCTACAAAGTATTGAACACGCTGTGCTCTGATAAGACAACAGACCTACATACTTACCAGACTGAAAAAATGCTTTGCCTGGGATTTGCCTGTGTTGATTTTTGCCCTGGAGGAGCTCAGAGGACCACCTCGAAGAGGAGCCATACCATCACCATCAGCTGCCTGAAATTCCCTCCTGTCTGTGCCCCTGGCCTGAGGCATTACCCAGTACAGGGAGAGGTTGGTGACCAGAGTAACAGACCTCTGGCTAGTGCAAATTAAGGGGATGGATGCTCTAATAGTCCATTCACTGAAAAAAATCCTTTTATCAGACATATAGGTGACCTCTTCAGAAAGCTAACTGAATGACCCCCAACATATGAACCCTTCAATGAGTCACTTGGGCTGAGTTCAGAGCAAGGCAATGGGTGTCTTTGTGCAAAACTCCATCAAAAAACCCCAAGAGGTGGGGAAAAGCCCCTTTATTTTTTGATGAACTTCTTCAATACAAGAACCAGGAGCTAAAGCAAAAGCAAGCACTTCCTCCAGAGCACGTGGCCAGGCTGAGCAGCTCAGGGACACCCAAAGTCACACAGTCAAATCCTGCAGCTGGATTTTAAATGGGGTGGATAATTTTATGACCAATTGCATTTGTGGCTGGTATGTTAAGACAAGGGTAATGAAATCTTATCCTTTGGGGCACATATGGATCATTGCACAAGTCAGGCAGGCATCTGCCCCTCCCCTGCAAGTGAAATTGTAATTGGCAGGGACTGTAAGGACTGAAGTTGAAATTAGGGATTAAATGGGACACAAACGGCACATGGATCCAGGGACAGGGAAAATGGAGCTTTTCAGCTTCTTCAACTGTAACAGGCCACAGGAGCAAATAATGATCATGAACTTGACAGATGCTGGACCAGTAAGAGTTCTGCTCACCTTGACTGAATACAGCTGTCACCCCAATCATGGGCTAACTCTGCTCAGTAGTTCCAGGGACCCCTTTAGGTTTGGTATTCCAAGGGCTTATTTATAGCAAACCAGTTCTATTACCTTCACAAAAGTTGGCAACACTTGCTATGGTGAGGAGAGTGGCTGGAGGTGGCTATGCCAAAAGGATGAGCAGAGGGGCTTGACCAGTGTAACAAAATGTTCGGGGTTACTGACTAGAGAGGTCAGGACATGACCTTAAACCAGGCTGAGAACAGTCCCTCGGGACCTGCCACCAGAAATCCTGCTGCTCCACCCAAAACCAGCTCGGCCCTGGCCAGTTACCTCCTCCAGCCTTCGCCTCTGCTCCTTCTGCTCCTCGATCCGCTTCTGCCGCTCGGCCAAGAGCTGCCGCTTGTGCTCCTCGTTCTCGCGCTGCTGCTGCTCCAGCTGCTGCCGGCGCAGCGCCTCCGAGCGCTCCTTGTTGGCCAGCTGCAGCCGCAGGAAATCCCGCCTCAGCGTCGACTCCCCGGGCAGGTTCAGGATGGAGCTGCACACAAGAGAAGCATCAGAGAAGATCCCCTCCATGCAGCCCTGAACTTCTTGCCTCTGTGTCATTTCCCAGCGTGGACCCTCCCCCCTCCATCCCAACAGCATCCGAACACCTGACGGAGCTTGGGCAGCAGTGGATGGAGGGATGGGGGCCTGCAAATGCCAGGCCAGGGTGGCAGAGCTCTGTTCATGGCTCACCAGTCATCTACTCACTGTAAATGGAAAGGTTTCCTTTACATTAAGTTTCTAACCAAAGCCTCTGGTGCTGCAGTGGCTGGCACACACTATATTTAGCTGTGCACAAAGCACATTTAGCATGAATCATTGCCAGCTATTAAAATACTACATTATCTCAGTGAAATAATGGAATAACCTGATACTAATTACAACGGCTCTGAAAAATGCCACCAAAGAAAGTTCCAGCCCCACAGGGCTTGCAGCAGCACCAGGGAGGTTTCATGGTGAAAAATTATATGGAAACACAGAATTACACTTGGATGTAAGGAACCACATTTTAAAGAGTTTTTTAATTTCACCTCACATTTTTCCACATCTCAATATCCACAGCACCATGCTGTGCTGCAGACCCCACAGGCAATGGGGTTTTCTTCCCCATCTTTTGGTTAAGGTGATCCAGAGCATCAGTTTATACCCATGCACCAGCCGGCAGCGAGAACATCCTCTGTTCTGCCAGGGAACAAGACTCAATGCTCAGACTGTCCTTTTTCCATTTTCACTTCATATGAGCCCATAATCCAAACTGATTTTATATAGAGCTAAAGGGATGTACAAATGAAATGCTGATTCTTACCTCGGCTCTCCAGAGTCATTTTCCTCCTCCTCCTCCTCACTTCCACTGTACTCGTACTCTGTCTCATCTAGGAACAGAATTGCTCATCAGTGCCCTTTGCTGGACTCATTTGTTTTTCCAGTGGCTGAAAACCCCAGAGCTCTGAAGGCAGAACAGCCAACTCTCTTTACCTCGCATGACCAAGAATAAGCAGCATTATTACTCCATATTTTCTGGTTTTATGGGGGCCACAAGGCCAGGGAAGCAGCAGCACAGTGGGCAACAGCCCTGAGAACCACAGCCCCTTGATGTAGAGATGGGGAAGTCCATGAAATAAGAATTTATCCCCATATGACAGTGAGTGACCCCCTTCTTCAGGATGGTTCTGCAACAGGAGGTGCCCCACCAGCTATTGGAGCCGCAGTCACAGGAAGGTGGGATTTAACCAAGGCTCTGAAGGCACCAGCTCCTCTTTCCCTAAACATGGGCTCTTCCTATGCAAATCCATGTAATTTCCAGGCAATGAAGATATCTACATAAAAGCTCACTGCAATGTTGTGTTACATACTGCAATTTCTGTTGGGATATCATCCTTATCGGATGAAGGGAATTACAGCCAAAGAAAGGCTCATATTTATCCAATTACTCTCCATCTCTAGGGTCCAACCTTCATTTGCCAGACTAAACACATTTAATACTTCACTGGGATCCCATTTTATTGTTTTGATTGTAGTGAAATCTATTACAAGGGGCTGGAAGGTACGCATGAAAAATTAATTCTGCTACCAATAAGAAGAGAAATAGCAATGTATTAATTTGCTGGATTCTACAAATGAGCTTTCAAATTAAAATTCAGTTCACAAGCAGCTGAATACTTTAACAAGTTTCTTCTGCTATCTGATCTTTCTTGCAGAGGACTTTGATAGGGCCTGGAGAGTTCACTGAAAACATTCAGTTTAATAGGTTATTCCTAGTCAGAGGAATTGCTTTGGGGCAAGGGTCTTATCTGGATGTTCGTTTGCACAGCCCTGCTCATCGCTGGTGCTGCAGGGATGTCACGTAGATCAACACACTTAGCATGAAATACGTGAGCTGGGGAAAATTCAGCATAGCAGCTTCACCCTCCCACACGCCAGCACGGATCTATGCAAACGTAAATTTTATACACACGCTTTAATGAATCAAAGCTTAGATGTTCCTTGTGGAAATTATCACCTGGGCTAAAAAAAGACACCATTTTTCATTAGGAAAAAACCAGTATTTAAAAACACTGATTAACTCTAATGACAGTCACCTGTCTGCTTTGCATGAACACCCATTGTTCAGTTATGGGTATTTATTTCCATTTCAATGACTGAGAGGAATCAAACCAAACAAAACAATCCGACCCCAAAACCACAGGAAGTGTGGTCACACAGAGAATCACACCTATTGAACTCAACCAGATTGCAAAGAAACTCACCCATCTGAGTGAGGGGTACTGGTACTGAGACCATGGGCAACCCAGTCCTCTCTGCCTTCCCTCTTTCACCCACATGGATGTGCCTTGGTCTGCACTAGCGATCCCCAAGCACGTGGCAGAGGTCATGGATTGCCCAGACAGGGATGTCTGAGCACATGGCAGCGGTCAAGGATTGCTCAGAGCGCTGCTTCTCCACTAACCCTCCTCTCTTCTCCACTGACCTTTCTCTCCTCGCTTCTTCTTAGTCCTGTCGATGTGGTCCTTGAGCTGGATGCGGACCTGCCTCTCGTTGGGCTGGTCTCGGATGAAGGGGTGCTTCATCAGCTGCTCCGTGGTTGGTCTCTGGCTGTGGTTCTTCACTAGGCAGCTCTCAATGAAGGACTGAAACTTTTTAGACCTGGTCAAGAACAGGGAAGGAAGGTACAGAATTAACAGGTAAATGTATTGATTCTCATGTTAGAAAGTGAAAAAAACTTGGTGGTGCTTGAGAAGATTTTGCTCAGTTCTTGCTCATCATCCCAGAAAGCTGGGAACCATCAGTATGACCAGAGAACCACCAAAGCCAGATGTCACCACTGGCAACCAAGAAAAAGCAAGGGAGTACTCCTCCTCCCTTCCCTCTGAACCTGTGAAACTGCAGGTAGAAATGAGATACAACACACACAGATATAAACACAGTGCCTGAGTGGATTGTTTCGGGCAGCGTTTCAGGAGATGAATCTTTGTGAAGATGAGTGCGACATGCTAGGTTAATTTTTTTTTTTTTTAGATTTAAGTCCCAATAGTGCAGGGCTTGGTAAAGCTCAGACAACCTCTGAGCAATGCTGCTGCCTGCAGCTCTTCCCTGCTCTCTCAGCAGCATCACAACCCACCAGGTCCAGGGGGCCACCAAGCCCCTGATCCAAGAAATTGGGACATGCTCTTTTGATAGAGATGGGAACAGAGCCCTGCCCTCCTCACAGCCTCCCTGCCCACAAAGCTACATTCAACCTCAGCTAAAACAGTTTCAGCCAAATCTTTAATAAACAAATTTGTCTTAGTCTCAAGTGCTGCATATCCAAAGTTTTCCTGGAACTAATTTCACCACATTATAAACTCAAGAGAATGGGGATTTACAAGAAAGGAAGATGTTGACAGGCTACTGTAGTCTGTGTTGCTTTAGCAAATAAGAAAATGAATATAAATTAATGTCAGAAGCCAAAAGATACTACAGAATTGCATTAGAAGTAAAACAATAAGCTTTCAGGGATTTTACTTTTAAGCTGTGAGACTAGAAGTGATTTAACTTTTAAGTGCTAATCCATACAAATTCAGATGCAAAAATAAAATATGCTAGTAGATCCAATTAAATCTTCCCTCCAGCTTTGCTAATGAGCAAATCTGCCTTCTCCACCTTGCCCTGAGAAATGCAGTGTTCTCAGTGTACCCAGAAGGGAAAATCAATGTGATACTAAAAAAAAAAATCCACTTCTAAAATATGATTCTCCCTTGTTGGTGTGAAGCTGGAGAGACTCCAGTCCTGGATGTGTGGTCCAGAGCATATGGAAATACAGTACAGGTGAAGTAGCTAAAAGGCTTTCCTCCTGGAAGTGCTGGGATGGGGGTCCCAGTGCCCCGTGATGCCCTAAGACACCTTTGGTGCCTGAGCAGCTATGGACAGGGATTTCCTGTCCACTTTCCAGCTCAGGCCGCTGGATTTCCCAAAAATCTTCCTCTCTAAACAAGCCAGCCTGCCCAGTGGCACAGTTCAGACCTCACTGGAGCAGAAGACCAGTTTCTCCCTGGCTCTCATCCAGGAGAACTCCACCACACTTTTCATCCCCTGCCCAGGCCCAGGTCAGCCCACCTTCCTGAAGCACACACTCCTCCAGCTCCTGGGGTTTGTAAAGCTTAAATCAATGTTTGCAAAGTCTTTGCAGCTGCTTGGATGAAAAGTGGTATCACAGTGCAAATATCACCTCATTAACAAAGAGGTTTCATGTCTTTTACAAGGCAGGGCTAGAAAAGGTTTATGGGAACAAAATCACTAAAGTTTGAGTTCATTTTGCCTGCAAACAGGGGAAGAAGAAAATAAAGCTTCATTGCTGGCTGGCTTTAATTGGGAAAGAAAATGATACACCAACGACTTTAATTTCAGAGGAACACAGCACTATTTTAAAAGCTAGTTTGAGGATTTAGCAAGCAACAAAATTATTTTCCTCTCTGCAATTTTTAATTCAGGACAGGCTCCCATGCCAGGGTTCCCTCTTGGCTTTCCTGACTTACCCTCAAAGGTGCTGGAGTCCCTTCACTACTTTTACGTGTAAGGTAAAAGATGGTCTGCCCATGTGGTGTACTTCTATTTACGTGTTGCTGTGCACAAAAGCAAGGACAAACTCAAGGTTCAGGTTGAACCTTTCTCCATTTTGCTTTGCTCTTGGGACCTGTGCTTGTGAAAGTCAGCCCACTGACTGCCAGGGAGCCACCCCAAAAGCCTGGTCAAACACCTCCATTCTTCCTTGGATGGGCTTGCAGAATTCCAGGACCCATTCTGGCAAGGCCCAAAACCTCCAGCTGAGAAATGAGCCAAGGACAACAAATCTGCCCAGTGACACATTGAAAATGCCATAAGAATTTGCTTTCAAGGAGTTAGTGGAGCTTCATCTGGACCATTTGGAGCTTTCCATTGCAATGACAGCTTGGAAGATGGATCTAGGTTTGAGCTGCCTGAGGTACACGTGTCCCAACTCTGCTGGACACCAGGGATCCCTGCTTGTTCATGGAAGGATAGCAGAGGCCAGGTGAGCACCACATTGCCCCTTGAAGCTGGAGTTTTATTACACTATGGCTTCCCAGGAGATCCTTCCCTCAAAGCACCCAGGATGCCACCCCTGGCACAGGCAGAGCACAGCCCTGGGCAGACACCACAGGATGTGCAAACCTGGGACAGCTGCCAGACATGTGTGGGAAGGTGGTGCCCAGGAACCCCCCACCTTGCACTAAGCACATCCTACAATCTCAGGGCAGGGACTAAAACACAAATTCCATCCCAGATCCATTTTTACCTTAAGGACATGGGGAAACATCCTGCTCAAAATCTGCTTTCATCAGCTCCCCTCTGCCTGGAGGCTGAGGGAGTCTTTGCTGAATAAACAGCACTTTTGTATGAAAAATAAACTCTGAAGTCTCACAATCCTTTTTGTGCTGTAGGAGTGAGGATAACAAAGGAGCAGACTGGTGATCTGGCAGAAAACAAGCACCTACACTATTTTCTCAGCTGACTAATGGCATCCTCAAAAGGTCGTGCAAAGAGAGCAAGAATATCTGACACCCTCTGCAGAGCCAGCTGGGAATGGGCCCTCTCCTCCTGGCTTGGTACTGGAGCAGCTGATGATCAGGCTGACAAAACTGAGATGCCTCCTGCCAAAGCCCAGGTGAGGTTTTAGGCTGGTCCTAAAAGCCCAACACCATGCATCCAAAGCAGAGGATTCCAAGTCCCTCTCACTCCTCTGTCAGCAACAAAATAGCTGCTGCTGTGGCCTCAGATGTTGTCAATACCTACCATGGGCTCTTCACCTTTTTACTGGTCTGTAATAAATAAAATAATAAGCAAAATTTAAAGGATTAAGGGAAGACTTTCCCCTGTGAGCTCAGCCTGTCTGGGAACAAGGGGCAGTGCTGTCTCTCTAACATGTGGCAGATCTTTCCTGACTAAACCACTGCTGAACCTGGGGCAGGAAAACAGCACAAACCAAAGACAAGTGTTTTTAAGGACTCCACTTCCATCAACACAGAACATACAGTAACAAAACAACATCTGCTGGGCTTCAGGAATATTTTTCCTGTGGGTTTTTATTGGCATGCCTAACTTTCTTTCCTTTTTTTTTTTTTTTCCCCAAAACAGTGATGCATCCTTTCCTACAAAATTTTAAAATAAAGCCCAAACTAAGTACAAATCTCTGCATTCCTGGGCCTTCAAGATAAACCATCCTTTTTTGTTTTTTTTTTTTTTTTTGGCCTGGATACATGTTTCCACTTGAGAACGGAACCTAACTGGAACGAAACGGGAGCCAAGCAAAGTGTCATCAGACTTCAGGCTGCACAAACTGCCCTGGAAAAACCAACTCTGCACTGTGAAATGGCAGGGTGAGCATGCTTCTCTCTCTGCATACCAAGGAAGCCCTCCATCACACGGTGGATCCTTCAGAACAAATTTCTTCTCCAAAGGAGACCAAACCCTAATTCTGGGGTTGATTCTGGGGATCATCACCAACCCCTAAAACTATATAAATGCCAACACCACGTCCCCAGCATGCCTGGCTGCAGAAACAGGTTGCTCCAGAAGTATTTTTACAGTTCCTAAAGATTGAGGAAGAAACTCACCACTTCTTTGATTTCAACCTCGGGGCCGGGTTGCGGGGGATGAGGAAGAGGGCTCTCATGGGATGCATGTCACACAGAGCTGCAATTTGTAAGAAGAGGCATTAAACATGGCACAGACATCCAGCTGGGAGATCTGAGTTTCCTCTGAGGCTGCCAGACCCTCGTGGCAGGATGACTGCAGCAACAACCCCCCATAGACAACCCCCAGCCCTGGGGCTCAAGTGATGCCTGGGCTGTGAGTGTCCAAGGGCTGTGAGTGTCCCCAGCACTGCCAGGGTCAATGCAGGAGCTGGCTGGGGACACCTCTGCTCCTGCAGCTCCACATCCTCAGCACCTGTGAGGTGCTGAAATCAACGGGCCACAGCATGGGACAGCCACATCACATGCCACAATGCTCTGCTTTATTTACTTGCATTTTCCAGCAAGGACAGTCCCAGGATTATGCTGAAAACTGCGGCAGTGTGACCTGTGCAGGTGCACCAGGTGAACCCAGCATGTCACTACCGGTGTCACACCAGCTCCTACGTGTTTTACCTGCTTGCAGTCCTCCATCCCTTCTTCATCCGTGTTTTATTTGAGGAAACCATGTCCCAGAGTGCCCAAAGATGTATCAGGGTCACACAGGTCTGCCTTTGCTCACTGCCCATCCTGCCCCCTGGGCCACAGCTTTGTCCCCATGGGTGCTGAGAGCTCCACCTCAGCAAGCCCAGGTTGCTTGGGAAAACCTTGGGCTTGTGTTTCTTGCACAGAGCCGAGCTCTGGCTGGTGCTCAGCAAACCCCAACATGTTACAACTCAGGGATAATGAACAGAGCAATGACTCTACTCACGGGGAGCACCTTCGGCCATCTCGATGGCTGTTATCCCCAGAGACCACAAGTCACTCTGTGAAAGAAAGCAGAGGGACATTGCCAGTGGAAGGAGAAATGGACACTTTAATTTACCCTGTTCCCAAGCCTTGCTCATCCCTGAGTCTCCTGAAGGATCAGAGCAGAGACAACATACCTATTTGGGAAACTCTTTGATTTCATACCTGTATCACTCTTCCTTCCATCTTCCCCCTTGCCAACAGGGACACCCAAATCCCCAGCTCCCAGCCAGACAGCAGCAGTGAGCTGCCCTCCAGTGCCTCCCCCCCACCCCACCATCACTAACGAGCTGTGGCTGCACCCCCAGCCCTGGTAACGAGTCCCAGGGGATGGACTGGCTCTCCTGGCAGGGCAGGAGGCAGAGGATGTACGTGCCCAGTGAGAGAAGACGAGCGCAACCCATCTGCTGGACTGCGAACATGACTCAGAACAATGTTGGTGCTTTCATCTAAAGCTGGAAGGGATGGACTGTGCCTTCCACCCTTCCTCTTGTACATCCAGCTCTCCCTTGCCCTGCTGTCTGCCATGTCCCTGCAGTCCCACTTCACCTTTCTCCTCTGCACTTCAAGAGCTGCCCTTTCTAAACTGCCTCAAGCCTCTAAACCTACCATTTAGTGAATAAATCCCAGAAAGGTTGTTTTTCCCAGCACAGAGTCCCAAAACCCCAGCCAAAGCTAGAGAACCACAAGCACCTTTTCACATACACCCCCCCAGGAAAGACAACTTGGATTTTTAATCTCAAGGCACTTTTCCTTGTTTTTAGCTCAAGTTCTCCCTTAACAAATGCTGTCCTTGCTACACATCTTTGTACCTGCTTAAAAATTCTCTCTCAAATCTTATTTTCAGCCCTTTCACAGCACAGTCTCATCCATTCTTTGTTTCTGGTCAACTGGGATTTCTGCTGCATACTTAATTATCACAGTCTTTCCACATGATTCAGCACACATGACCCCTTCCCTCCGGGTTGCCACTGAACTCCTTCCAAATTCCTAATGTGTCTTTCCATACTGAGGTGCCCAGTATTATATGCAAGATGCCAAGTGATCTTAAAGCTGGAGGAATACAGAAAGGGATTATCACCTCTCTAAGTCTCCCAGAGAAAGCAGACAACTCAGCGGGAAGCACACATTTTATAATGATCTGGAATTCGGGATTTTTTTTGAGTGGTTTTTATTTTTAAGACTGAAAAGCCTTTCAGTCCATCCAGCAAAGGGATGCGGTGCTAATGTATTTGCATTGCCTTGACTTGGGAAGGGAAGCAGGCTTCTTTCTCCCCGTGCTTTTGATTCTAAGCTTATTGAGAAGATATCTCTAAAGAAAAAAGGAAGACTGGCTGGGGAAAAAACCAACAAATAACCTCAGCAGTGGGGGGTTTCTATTTGTTCTTTTTTAAAGTGGTTTATTTATGTGAGGAGGTATTTACTGCCTCCTTCCATAGATTACACAGGCATCTCTTTCTGGCTAAGAAAACAGTGAGATCAGAGGCTTTTTGTCCAACAGATTAAGCCTGTGAGGATTCCTTTTCTCACCCTATAAATCTCATCTTTTGTATATAGTATCTTAAGCCAGTCAGCTAAACCTGAGAGCATCTGATTTGCATCCTTTTAAAAAGAAATAATTATCATTTACATCCTCCCCACCCTACTTCAAAGTGAGAGCATCAGGTGCGGGGATGTGATCTGGGGTATGGGCTAATGTCCAGTGGCTCCCACATCACCAGGAGCTCTGAAAGCACCCTGCATGGAGCGTGTCAGCAGCAATCAGCCTCCTGTGCCACACCCCCAGCCACGGGAAAATGGCCAGGGCCAACTTCAGAGAGGCGAGCGCCCGGCTCGCTGTGAGCATCTGATCCTCGGGGAAAATAGAGGGATTCTGGTCCTGGCGCCTGTGCATCAGTCCACGGCATATTAAGTGCCCCAGTTATTCTGGCAAGAGGAAAATCCTCGGGGATTTCAGAGGGTAGAAAGTAGCCTATGAAGATATCAGTCCTTTTTAAGAGAAAGAATAATAAAAAGCTGTGATTAATGAGAGTGTGGCACAGGCAGCTGTCGGAGAAGTGGTGAGAGCAGCCAGTGCAGGGTGCAGCCCTGTCATGAGGCACTGCCCTCAGCAGAGCTGAGGAAATGCCCGTTGTAATTGGTTAATCAAAGAGTAATAGGTAACTGGAGATTAAACTATTTCTACACGTCCCCATCCTTAACTATTTCCATAACCCAGAGTCTGAACTTGGACTGGAGAGCTGCTGTCTGGAAAACCATCGGTTCAAAAGTTGACTGATGCACTTAAATGGCTGCAATAGCGAAGCATCATTTGGTTACCTTAAAATCATTCATTTCTCAAAAATTTCTCTGAATGATCAGTAATTGCAGCCCAAATTGTACCACGATGGTGGGCTGTGGCTCTGTTACATCAGTGTTCTACTTTTAGAAAGCAGCTCACACCAGAGGGTCTCAAAGTCCTTTTTAAACACCCCCTTGTGAAGTGACCTCTCAGCATGCACACAAACAGAGGTACAGTGAGCTTTACACATGCCTGAGCTTCCCCCTCAGAGTTCATGTGTCAGTGTCCTGACCTCCTCTCCAGACACACTCAGTGGACCTTAGGAGGCTTGGAGTTAGAAATTCAAGTTCTGGACACTCCAAAAAAACAAGGAATAAAAACCCAAGGGATATTTCTACAGATGTGTGTCCAGAAACTTGTAGTAAGGCAGAAACAGGATAAACTATATTAAGCTCTCCCTGCTTTAAACATCAGACCTCTCTGCAGTTTGAATGGGCAGGTGGGACTCCGAACCTTCCTGTGGATCTGCTGCATGACACAGGGCTCTGTGCCACATTATAACTCAGCAGTGATGTTGTGCTGCCACCAATCCAAAAATAAACTTCAAACAGGCTGGAGAGACATGTGAAAAGTAGGTCAGCCCCCTAAATGTCTGATTGTGTGGAAGCCTTCACATCTCCCTGCAAATATCAGCCCACAGGCCAGAGGATATGATTTTACCCTTTCTAAACCCGACCTGACTCCTCTCCAGAGTAAATAGAGCAAATACAGCTTGTTTGACTGGAGTATTTAAATACACAGCACCAAAAAGCAGGGTAGCAGGTAGGAAACCTGAGTCTGACACCTTTCTCCACACGGGGAAAGACTCCTCACAGTAAATTTGGATACGTGAACAGCATAACAAAGCTTCAGGATGGACCTGAACTGGCATCCCAAAATCCCACAGCCAAAAAGCAGGAGGAGCCTGCGCTGCCTGCCAGTGTGTTTCTCAAAGCTGCAAGGATATTCTGGATTCCTGAGTGAGAAGATGCTCATTTAGGTACCTTGAAGTCGTAAGTGGCATCGGGATTTTCATCGCAGGCGATGACCTCGGGGGCCATCCAGTAAGGCGTTCCAATGAAGGTGTTTCTCCTGCCCACCGTCCTGTCCAGCTGGGCACTGACACCAAAATCCACTGCAGAGCAGGGAGACAACGGGGCACCGTAAGGTCAGAGACAAACCTGAGCAACACTCTGCTGCTGAATGTAAAACATTGTGTTCGTTCAGAACAACGCCACACAGCCAGGAAAGAAAGACGTGGCTGAAGACATCCCTGTTTGATCTCTGCTGGGATCAACAGAGGTCAATCAAGGACAAACCTGATCATCTGATGTCCAGGTTTTGTACAAAACCCTGTGCCTTTTCCTCCTTGCCAGGAGGCAATGAAAAGAAATCACAGCTCCTCATACTAATGAGAAACAGGGTTAGCAACATGAATAAGCAGCAGCCTTTGTTCTACGCTTGCTCATTTGAATTAAAGCCTGCCAAATACTGGTGGAAGCCTCATTTTTCTACCTAAATTCTTGCTGCAAATGGCAGAAATGCAAAAGACTTAAGGAACTAAGGGCCAAGGACAACGGCCCACGGGAAATGTCAAGCAGAGAGCTGCAAAATGAAGCAAAAAATGATGAAATCAAACCAATGAGAGAATACTCTATGGTCCACTAACTGCACTTTGCACAACACAATGGCTGGAGATTTGCCCCAGAGAATTTCCCCTTGGAGGGGAATCTTCACCAGCATAAAGCCAAATGAGCTGGTGGTGCCATCTGTTAAGTTGGGGTTTTATTCTGCTGTAGATGGAGAGAGGAGGCATGGGAAAACCAGGCTTGCACCAGTGACCTTGCACCTTACATGACCAGTGTAAGGGATCTTCCAATACCAGCATAAATTAAAATGTGCAAAGACAGCCTTAATAACATTGATACTGGACAAGCGAGGATGTGAGCACATCATCTGCACTCATCTGCTGCCTTCCATATGATCACCACACCAATGCCAGGGTGACTAACACAGTGCACAAAATTCAGAGTAGTTCTTGCAAATTAAGCCCCCTCCATCAGGTTAGCTTGGAAAAGAAGTCTGGACCATGTCACACTAAACTGAATGGATTATCCTCCAGGACACTGCTATGCAGCTGTGGGGGAACAGCCCTTGACAACATCTGGTGATGCACACAGGGCAGTTTTCAATCCAGGGCATGAAAAACTGGTGTTGGTTGTTTAACCTGTACCTGTGGCAGAGCTGTCTGAACAGAAACACCACTGCAAGTGCACCTCTGCAAGTAGAACCTGGCCATCAACCCCTGGCAGTTTAAGGCACAGCACTCGGTCAACACCCAAGGCCATGTTATCGAAGCCAACATGACAAAACCCACAGAGGAGCTCTTGGTACCCATCCTCTTTCTTCAGGTCACCTACAAGCCAGTTTTGCTGCTTCCCCCCAGCCAGCCCAGCCACAGTTTCCAGGAGCTCTAACCCACCCTTACCTAGTTTCACTTCTGCGTTTTCCGTCAGCAATACATTCTGTCCCTTGATGTCTCGGTGAATTACTTTGTGCTGGTGTAGATGACTCAATCCCTGGAGAATTCAGAGAAAGGTTAGAGGAACTCAAGTTCAAAGCATGTTATTTTCTGACATTCCTCCTCAACCAATTACGCTCCAGAAATGAAAGGTTCACAGTTGGAGTTAAGCACTGGAGAATGCTTTTGTTTATCACATGCTCCAAATACTGTCCCATGTCCCATGCTGGGAGGACATGCCTGGCAAGGAGCCTGTCAGTTTTAAAGGGATTAAACCCAATCTTTCACATTCCTGCAGGAACCTGTACTAAACCAAATTCTTCCATCGCTCCAGACATGATTTCCCCCATGTGCTCCGTTGCCTCAGGGAGCCATTTCTGTGGCAGAAATAATAGAATGGGTTTGTCTCCTTTCTCCATTTCCATCATCCAGAAACTAAACAAAACAATTCTCTTGTTATATCGGTCCAATAAACTGGATTTCAAGACACTGAGAAGCTTGTGTTAAAAAAGCTACCATGCAAATACAAATGTTGTAACTTGCACATATCCCTAACAGAGATATAGCTCAAGTAAAAAGCCTGTCACAAAGGCTAAAGATAAACTAGCTTTGCTGTTGTGCTGGTTTATTAGCTCATTAATTTCTTTTTGCAACGCACATTTTTATTTCATTCATTTATTATTTTGATTTCAAAGTAACATCCACCCAGATTGCCATCTTAGGAAAAATATGGATTACTTCAAAAACTAATTTTGCATTAGGTTTACATTTCACATTAAACATTCATATTTGAGGAAGAAAAGGATTTCTGCTATTGCTTCTGGTAGTTATTAGTCATTTTATGCTCATCACCTTGGGAAAACTGTGGAACAGATTATATCTGTATGGGAGTCCTTATTTTAGCCATATTATACTGGGTTACAGGCACCTTTGAGCATTGGAGGCAAAGTGAAAATTCCACTGAATTTCAATAAATCCTTTAACAATGTGGGATTGAGCATTGTGTCAGAATTCCAACTGTCCACCAGTGTCCGAACCTTGTGAGCCACGTTCTGCCATGTGAAGGTGGGAGCCTTTCCTCACCCCAAACCCCACAGAGGTCACCCACCACCCACCCCAGTGTGTGGCCAAACTGCAACGGGTGGCACTTGATGGTGGCCCCAGGACATGAGTCAGGCTGGGTTCTGACTCACTGCCAGGACTATTTAAGGAGCTGGCTCACAGAGCTCATACACATTTTAAAATAAGCCCATGTAACTGTGGCCTCCTGGCACTGAAAGCAGTGTCCATACAAGAGCTGATGAGTTAGAGTGCCAGCATCTTTTGCACATCATGCTGGTGTGGACAGTGGCATTCAGGGACAATGCAGAAGTGCTGCTGTGCCTCCTCTGCACACCCGTAGCAGCCTCAGTGTCAGGCACATCCTTTCAGAGAGATAATTTTGCCTCATTTTCTTTAACAGAATAATAGAATTGTTTAGGTTGGAAAAGACCTTTAAGACCATAGAGTCCAACCATAACCCTGACAACTGCCAAGGCCAGCACTAAACCACGTCCCTAAGTGGCACATCCACACCTCTTTTAAATCCCTCCAGGGATGGGGATCTATCCCTCCCTGGGCAGCCTGTTTCAATGCTTAACAACCCCTTTGATGAAGAAATTTTTCCTAAACTCCCCTGGTGCAACTGGAGGCAATTTCCTCTCATCCTATCACTTGGATGGCTCCTGTACAGATTTCCTTCACATGCCAAATATTTCTGTATTCTCTTGAACAAATCTTCGGTTCCCAGAGCAAGAGATGTTAATGCAGGGCAACCATTACAATCCCATCCTCCAGCCTCAGCAGTGCAAAATGCAGGGAAGTCTCTGCTGAAGCTGCCATCTCCCAGTACATGAAACTTTGGCATGGCCCATTTTAAGACATTTCAGTCAAACATTTATATCGTGAATATAAAAGCTGCAGCATCCTCATTAAAGTCAGACACGTGGATTTAATAAAACATAGGATGCTTTTTAATCAGGAAGATTCTTCTTTCCACAGACCTTATTAGTCCTCCACCTTCCTGTTAACTAAAAACATAATTCTAAAGTAAATAAATCTTTGTTCTTTTAACACTAATAGGAGATGATATTTTTGTTGAAGGAAAAAGAGGGTTAAAACTCAGGGAACTAACAGAGCTAAAGGGCATTAAGCAGGACTTATTTATTATGCATCATACAGGCACATGAATCATTCAGGCCTGCCGGCACCACACAGGCTCCAACCCATGGCAGCACAGCATCCACGAAGTCTGCGGAGCCAAAGGCTTCCCACGTCCCCTGAGCACTCAACTGCCACACTCCCAACAACATTCAGCTCCCCCTGGACACGTACCCGCAAAATCTCTCTGCAGATGTAGGCAATCCACTCCTCCTTCAAGGTGTTCCCCTTCGTGTTCTTGATGAGGTCGGTGACGGAGCCCGCGCCGCAGAACTCCATCACCAGCTGCCAAAGGGAACAGGAATGGAATTAATGACAAAAATGTCATGCAGTGACACCACCAGCAGCATCCCCTGGGCTGCCCAGCCCCAGGGCAGGACCCCGATGCTGGCATTGCTGCTGTGGGGACTCCACGGTGCTACGCAGAGCCATTGGGACATCATCCTGAACCTATCAGCCTGTAATCCATTTGGGGTTTGCTATAAAATGAAACAGTAAAAGGCTGGAAGGCTAGAAAGGCTTGTGGCCCTCCAGAAGATTGGGAGCAAGAAACAGGAATCAGTCCAGTGATGAAAATCAGTGGAGGAGATCAGAATCTCAAACCCTACCCCTACATGCCCTACTTTATACTTGTGATCAGTGTTTAGTATCAACAGCAATAAATCAAAACTCTGGCTCTTGCGTAAGTTCTTCAGCTCTGAAAATACAAAGGCACCGAGGCAGATATTTGAAAGCTTCCTATGATTTAAGAACCAGGTGTACTTTTCAATTTTTATTTTTTATTAACCAGACAACCTTTGGTTCTGATCATGTTTCTGAGCAGGAAACTTCCCTTGAGGGGAAGGTTGCCAAGCAGTGTCAGGCCTCTCGCGAGAGAGCTGCTGTCCTGCTGCTCAGGTTGGTTCCAACATGACTGGCCACCACTGCTTGTACCACTTCCAAAGTTTCAGAATATCAAATATAGAAGTGTAATGATCTAACCCAGCCCAAACTTAATCTCGTCATTGAACAACTGTGAAATAAACGTTACAAAAATAGCATGGGATGTGAGTCTGCCTCCCAGGGATTTCACAGATCCCCAGGGCATGCAGGAGCCATCAGTGTGCTCCAGAAAGCAAGCACAGCCCATGTGTGAAAGAAGCTTCCTCCAAGGCCTGTGCAAGTGCTTCTTCTCAGATGTGAAACCATGTTTTCCAATTAGATCTGCTTCCTACTTAGAGATACTCGCTTGCCAGTGGTTCCTTGCCAGATTCTTCGATGTGCATGTTTCAAGTTTCTTATCACATGAGGCCTACATGGCATTTTAACGTTCTCCAAGCAAGTGACATCACTATCAAAAGCACAGGCCAAGAAGAGAATTAAAATGGCAGAAGGGTTACTCCTGACCAAACTGCACAAATGCAGTGATTTAAGACTATCATAAATTATAATGATTATAAAATCCAGACACAGGACTGCCATAAACCTTCAGGCTAAATAAAATACTTGAACAGCCTATACCTTACTTGGCTTTGACCATGCTCCTATCTTTAGTTTTGATGTTAAGTTTCTCTTCTCTTCCTGAACAGGTGCTGAAAAATTCTTGGAATATCCCAGTTATATCATTAAAGTGGCTTCAAGAAGTGGAAGAAATGGCAGAAATGGATGGGTCACCAGCCAAAATCTGCCCCATGCAAAGGTATGGGATATCTGTGTACACTGTCAGCAGTAAGGACAGGTAAGCACCAGAGAGGGAAAAAAACAATGCAGATACTGCCATAATATCAATTTATCAACACTAAGGGTATGTTTGGGCTGGAAATGAACAGTCTTCCAGGAGAAAAATTAAAATGAACACAAGTCCTTGCTGATTTTAGGGCAGAGCTTAATACACTCAGAAAAGGCTTCAAATGGCACTTGGAAAGTGCTTTGCCCTAACACACTTGCATCATGACCAATTTTCTTAAGGGATGAAGTCATAATGGAGTAAGACAATAAACTGGAAATGCATATTGAATTTTTATTAACCATAATTAAAATTATCATCAAGATGGGCTAAAGGTAAGATCATCTTCTGAAATTTAATTTGCAAGGGCATTTATTGAGGAAGTATTTTTAAATACAGTTCATTTAGCATTGACTTAGCTCTTCATACCAGAGTGACAGCAAACTTCATAAGCAAGGCAAATTCAGAAGCTGCAGCTGTAAATCTCTGTGTCCTGCTGTCTCATGAATTTTTTGTTTAAAGAGCCTCTGCAGTTTTCAAATCAACCACCACTTTCCTCAGTTTGGGAATGGCAAGACCTCTGCTCCGATCTCTGCTGTCTATTACCTGGAAGAGCTCAAACCCAAGCACCTTCAGAACATCAACCCAAATCCATCCTACAGGGAATTGCTCCAGCTTGTCTAGAGGAACTCCCCAAATCAAATCCTTTTTACACAACACGTCCTTCTGTGTTCCTATGCCCCCGCCCAGGAACAATTTGACTTCTTTTAAGTTACAGAAAACAAGCACACAACACCCTCAGGCTAAATGCTACTGGAAATCAATCCTTCTGCTGTGTGTGTAAACAGAATCTGGGTGCAACATGGTCCCATATGCCCAGGCCACCCAAATTTCTCATCCCACCCCACAGCCTGGCTCCCATGCAAGAGTCCCTCACCATCCACATCATGGGACCTGAAGCCAGTGACAGAGCATTAGAAGCACAGAGACCTTCCCTTGGTGGATCTGCAGAAAAGCTGATGCCCATTTCAGAAACAGAAATAACAATCAAATTGGTGTTAAACAGCAAATGAAATATTCAGTAGCAAGATAAGCCCAGATTATCATTGCTTGTGTTGGTGCTGGGGTGGGAGCACTGGGACCAGCACTGCTGCGCTCTCTCCTCTCCCACAGCAGCATCCAACTGCTCTCACACGAGTTCCTCCATAAATGACTTGCCTGGCTCTGCCCTGCCTGCACCTCCCTGCACATCGAGGCCAGCCAGGCAATCCACGCCCCTTGGGGAGGCAGCAGGCAGCTGCCACCATGGGTCCTGAGCAGGCTGAAGGCTTTGGGTTAGGGATGGCAGCAAAAGGAGCTGGGCTCACAGTCCTGAAGTGTTTACAGCACTGACATTGCTTTGAAGAGGAGTGAGAGTTAAAGAGTGCTGGATTACTTTGCCAGACAGCAGCAGCAATCTGCTCTGGTAACCCTGAGCTCTCGGTCAGGAGCGGAGGAGCAGCCCCGATCCCCTCACGCTCCCCCGGGACTGCAGAGCTTGGAGGGACTGAAGAGAGATACAGCTCAGCTGAAAACAGACCCCTCTCAAATGTTTCATGATCCAATTTCTGTAATGCAAAGAACCAGCAACTGCCCAAAAACATTTTTCAGGGTATATAAGCAGATTAAGAGCAATCCTGCTCAGAGCTGCATAGGTGTAACCCAGTCCTTTGACAGCTCATGCCCGATTTTCAATGGAGCCTTGCTGCCCCCGTTTCTGCTCTCCAGATCCCTGGTGTGACTCTGTTCACATTACCCTAAAGCAATTCACTGGGCCCCCACAGCTCAACAGAGTGAAAAAACACATTTGCAACTACACAATCACATCCCTGAGCATTGCACGGCTGCAGTGGTGCCACCCTGACTGAGAGGCTGCTCCCCAATCACCCTCATTCCTTTTCCCCCCACATTGCCCCAGATTATCTGCTGCAGAGGACACCCTGGAGGCCACCCCCACCACGTGGGTATCTGGCAACCTGCCTATTAGCAATTTGTCCCCCTTGGTGACAGATGTGGCCGCGGGCAGGGTTGCCATGGCAGCCCATCCATCGCAGCCAGCGCTGCTGGCCCCGGGGACCGCGCTGGGCTCTGCCCTGCCCTGGGTGGGCTCTGGGTTGCTGCCAGCCATTGCTCAGCCCCCACACTCTGCACAGCCCCTGTGCCTGCTGCCTATGTTGGAAGGGGGCTGCTCTGTCCATGGTTTCAGGGCACGATGGACAGCAAGGGCAGATGACCAGTGTCCAGCTGAGTGGCACCTCCATGACCCTGCACATGAGCACAGTGTATGGGGAGCACAGTGCCTGCAGCTTCTAGCAGTCCTCAGGGCAAGGGTCCTTTGGGATGGGGTCACCTCCCCCATCCAGTTCACACTTCCTAATGAATGCCTCATCTCCCACCATTTTAAAAAACACCCACCCCAAAATATCTCAAAACAACCCCCCTCGGTTAGGCACATCCTGGTGTCCCATAGCTTAGATTTGAGATGAGCAAGGGGAATTTAATGAGTTTAACTCGGAGAAGCAGCAGTTAACTGATTATCTGGGTCCTCATATCCCCTGGAAATCATCCCAGTTTCCCTGTCCCCTTGCACCAGAGCAGGACCCCCTCAGCTCAGCTAGTGAGAGGCACAAACCCTCACAAAGACCCACAGCACCTCAGAATGCAACACATTATCCAACATAAGAATAAACCTACCCCATATTTTTAAATTTCTTTTTAAATGTTCCATAAAGGTTGTCCCTATGACTTTTGCTTCCTTTTTTTTTTTGCCTAACACAGCAGATTTGTGATACATCTGCCAAAACACCCTCTGCACAGCTCCTTAATTTCTGAAAACAGGGTTGTTTAGTGAGCTTGAGCTCATCTTTCAGGGCAAGTGGCTGCTGTGGAATGGAGCAGCAGCACCAACAATACTTCATGTCGGAAGCCTGCCACGTTTCCGAGAGATCTTAATCTCCACTGAAAGAGTTCCCTATTTTTTATTTCCGTATCAGCCTCCCGAGTGTCGATAAAAAGAATTACTTGGGCATTATCAGAAACCATTTTATTTCAACAAAGAGCCAATGAAAAATAAACAAGCCTTTATCTGTGAGGCAAGACTGATAGAGTTCACATGAGTCCTAATTCAATCAGATCCTGAAACAGCACCTATTTAACACAGTGGCACCAGCACACCTCTCCTCCAGGGCTGGGGAGCTTTCCCAGGAATACCTCCACCAGTCCCAACACTGGGCATTGACTTAAAAAATCTCTCACACCCCTGTGCAAGAAAAACAGGTTTTGAAAAAATCTTTTTCACTAACCCATGAGAAAGGCCCCAAATTGAGAGGAGAGGTAGCAGTCTGGTAGAGAATTCAGATTATCTAGTCTTCCTTTCCCGGGGGCAAGAACAAGCAGCACAGCTGGATGATGACCACCTTCTCCCCTTGCATGATGACCCGCCAGGGAAAACCCAGGTTCTCCCCCTGACTTGAGGCATATGAAGGTGATACAGCCACATACAGCCTCCTCTGCTCTGCCATGGTGATGGGGATTGATGGAAGAATCCTAGAGTTTCTTGAGTTGGAGGGGATCCCATAAGGATCATTGAGTCCAGCTCCTGGTCCTGCACAGGAAAACCTCAAGAATCCCACCCTGTGCCTGAGAGCTTTCTCCAAACACTTCCTGAATTCTGGCAGGCTTGGTGCTGTGACCACTTCCCTGGGGAGCCTGTTCAGTGCCTGACCACCCTCTGGGGGAAGATCCTTTTCCTGATATCCAGCCTAACCCTTCCCTGACACAGTTCCACACCATCACTCTTCATGCCATTCCTTTTAATCCAAGGAGTTCTCTAGTGAGCGTTTCTTTTTGAAAGTTTGGGCTGTTCTTTTACTAACACTTGTGTATGCCAACAGCCCTTTGTACTGGAGCTGGAGGAAAGAAACCAAACCAAACCAAACCCTCTTGCCTGCCCAGAGCACACAAACCCCAGACCCAACCAGTGTAAAGCCACAGAGCAGAGGCCAGCACCAGGGAAGGCTCCTCTCATTACTGGGGGACTTGGCACACAGCTGGTGGGGGCTTTTCCCCTCCAGGCACTCCTGCAGCACAAGGAGGAACATTGTGGGTTGTTTTAATATTTCAGTTAAAATTAAAAAAAAAACAACCTATAAACCAGCCAAAGCCAAATGGAATTTCTTGGGATGAAAAAGCATTTCTCGGCCTGACAGTTTTCGCCTCACTGAATCCCAGGCCAGCTGCAAAGAACATGTTTTTTACGAGTTCCCACCAAAAATACCCTGAACACCCAGGCTAGGAACGCTCCTGGAGTCCAAGCCCCCAAAGCTTTCCCAATAATTCAGTGTACCAGAAAGTCTGGGGGAACAAAAAAGCACAGAAGTCCATTAACTCCAGTTTTCTCCTGGGGGTAATGTCCTCTGAATCCCTCCACTTCCCACTGGATGCTCTGGCATGTGGTTGCAGGGGCAAACAGCTGAAGTCACTAAATGTTTTGCTAAAATAAAGCCTATGTAGTACAGAAACTACAGGGAAAAGGGTGCTGCTTCTCTTCAGCACCTCCATGGTCTCCCAGGTGAACCATGGATATTTGCTACTCCTGAAAATTTATGCTGTAGTAACCTTGCTCGGGCACAGAAAAGCTTTGGAAACCACACATGGCTAAGGCAGAACTGACTGGATTTACAGGACTGTGAGGAAATAAAGACTTTTTTGACCACAGGACAACATCCAGGTCATTGTACTGATGATAATTCCAACGTAGCCTTCTCTTCAATGGAGCCCTAAGGAAAGCAGGGTCCTACGCTGCTGCTCTGATGGCCACGGGCACTGCAGGCTGCTGCTCCAGAGACTCCAACCAGCACAGCCAAGCTCAGAACACAGCACAAGTTTAATTAAATTTACAGCAACAGCCAGAGTCCCGATCTGCGGTGTCACTGCCCTGCCCGGCCCCTGAGCACCAGCTGCTGCCAAAGGGAGTGGGCTCTGATGCTCTGTCTCTCCCCAAGGATAGAGCGGATTTAAACTCCATCCTCCCTGCTCTGGGAATGCTGAATTAATACCCAAGAAGGCCCTGACAAGGGAAGCAGTGGGAGGAGGCAGCTGAAGGTTTATGGAGACACAAAGCAGCTTGGTGCCCTTCAGCAACGTCAGGCGTCTCCACCAAAGTGGCTGAGCAGCCACAGACTTCCCTGACCTCTCCTCGCTGTTCCCCTCCTCTTTATCTGCCTGCACAGGCTCCATGAAACACGAAGCACAGGGGGCAGCACCAACAGCTGCCAGGAGCCACGCAGCATCCCCCCTCAGCTTCCGTCTTCCCAGCAAAGCTCCCGGCTCCCTCCAACTGCCAGAGGATGGAATGATTTTCAACTGAATATTGTAAAAAAGAATAAAAATGGGTTTACAATCAGCCTGTGAAGATTTTATGGCAAAATGGAGAAGTGTTTTGCAGTACAGCAAGAGCCTGTTCAAAGGCATGACTTTGAAAAAGATGGATGCAAAATAAGGGGTTTTGTGTAAATTGGGTGCTGGTAAGAGGACAATTCAGAGTAAATAATCTGTGTCAAATCCCAGTTATTTTAAAGAGAAGAAAGCAACTTACCCAGAGCTGATCATCCATTCCTGGTGGGTTCTTTTTAATAAAAGCACCATAATACGTAGCAATATTTCGGTGGTGAGAATACTTCTTCAGCATGTTAATTTCTTGTTTGATCTCTTCCTCTTCATCCTGAGATGAGGTGAAAAGAAAAGAAAAACAAAACCAAAGGCATTAGGAGAGCACTTCACAGGGTCCGAGTTGTCTTTGTATGTGGGTGAACCTCCAAGCACCCCATTCCTGACCAAACTCTCACAGCTTTTTTGCACCACTTTTTACAGCCACTTTGCAGCAGATCCTGGGGGCCTGAGAGCTGGACTGGAGTCTAATGTTGCTGTGAGGCTCAACCATACCTGCATTACCCCAGTGATGCATCACACACCCTCACAGACACACCAGAGGCCCAAGGTGTTCTTTTAGAAACCACTGCATGGCAGAAGTGCTCCTGTGCTCCCAGCCCTCTGGCACATCACTCCTGCCCACCACAGAAGGAGCACAAGACCTCTGGAGAAACCAGGAGTTGCTGGTGGTGGGGTGGCACCACATGGGGAGCAGGCAGGTGCTGCCTGTCCACAAACTCCATCAGACTAACTCAGTCCTGGTGACAAGCACCATTCCCATGGGCTGTCCCAGCCCCTCTCTGTCCCATCTGCAAAGTGACATTAGCTGAAGCAGCCGAGGCAGAGCCTCGCCAATTCCTGTTTTGATATCCCACCTCTTTGTTCTCAGACCCATCAAACTGCCCTGGTTTTATTTTAAGCTGACCGAATTCCAGCCCGCTGTATTTCTACAGGCAGCACTTAGCACCTTGATGTCAGTGAGCTTTATTATAAAGGACCAGAAGGGCTGTTTGCCCTTTATCCTCCTTTATTCCCCTCGTGTCCCTCACCTGCCTCTCTTGACCTCAGTTTTACAGATGGGCAAAGGACAAGACACCCACAGAGCAGCACAGCTGCAGGAGCAGCTCTTCTCGAGGAGCAGTGCCCCCTGACCAGGTGTCACACAACATGGACAGAAACACATCTTTCTTCCCAAAATACCATGGGAAGTGATTTAGTGACTACGCTCCTCCATTCAGGGAAGAACAGCAAAGGTGAGGACAGGAGGAGCAAGTACAAGAAATATCTGGATGGATCTTGCATAAACAACCTCCAGTTTTATTTTTGGTAAGAGCACAGAGCGTATAAGCACAAAAGAGGAGGAGGAACAGACTCAAACATTACAAAGAAAACCAGGGGACTGTTCTGGAAGAACCTTTATCACCTCTTGTCTTCAAGTCAACACAACTTTGCTCATTTTCATCTGTCCAGGAAAACAAGGAATGTAACATGAAGCTTATCAGGCCACAGAGGTGATTTTTTTAATTGAAGCCCTTTGCAACAACTAAAAAGCAGCTGGATGCTCAACAGTGCCGGGAGCAAGGAGCAGCACTCAGCACAAAATCCCTCCAGCTCTTTGAGCACCCAGCCAGCTTTTCAGTCATCCCTCAATTCATTCCTGGCTCTCTAGGAAAAAATGAAGGGAAGGCAAAGGGATACTTGGTCTGCAGTTTTATTTTAACTCCGTCTTCAAGTTGAAGAACTCAAAATGGGGGGAAAACACCTCCAAAGCATCAGAGCTGTGGATGGCACCTGAGGACATGTCTGCATGGCCAGGCTCGGGGGCTCTGGCCCAGGCTCCTGCTCCAAGCAGGCGTACTGAGAGCAATCATCCCCAGCAAATCCAGCGAGGGAGGGAAGAAAATGGAACCATCACAGCAAACTGCTGCAAATACTCCAATCCCAAACCCAACAAAAGCCACAGGCCAGGCTTTGCTGCCACGCTTTGCCTCCATCAATCCTGTTGCATCCATCGTTGGAAGTAGGTCATGCAGCACACAGCAGGACCAGCCCCTCAAAACCAAATCTGAACTCTTAATTCAGAGATAGCAGCTGCCCAAACTGATGAAGTGCTGTAATTTGAGGGCCTCTATTCTGCAATCTTCCCTAACAGATAATTAGCAAGAGTGGGGATGAGTTAAACAAAGCATCATTGTCAGGAGCCTGTCCGGATTTAGTGTAAGGCACATGGTCAGGATGAGATGCTGCTCTGGGAGCTCACTGAACACAGAATCACCATGGTTTGGGTTGGAAGAGACCTCAAAGATCACCTAGTTCCATCCCCCCACTATGGGCAGGGACACCTTCCACTAGACCAGGTTGCTCAGAGTCCCATCCAGCCTGGGCTTTACACTCCAAAAGCTGCAGAGGGCCACACTAATTCTGTTCTCTGCTGACTTCTGAAAGACACACTGTCAACAGAGATATCCTGGAAAAACAGGTGGGATGGAAGGTCACGATCACCTGAAGCACTGAAATTGTGTGTGAGGAGGAGGTGAAGGAGTGAGTTTGGGTTTTCAGCAGCAGCCTTTGCACTTAGCCTGGATCAGGTGCCAAGCATGGCTGTAGGCACAATGCAGGGACCAGCTTTAGAAACTCCTCCAGAAGCAATACCCAGGACCATTCCTGCAGTGGCTGGAAGACATGGCTCTGGAAGTGCCTCCAGCACCACAAGCTATGAGGCACAGCCAGCCCTTACCATGTGTCTTGGGGTGACTTTATGATGTTGTATCCCCTATCGCTGCTCTATGCCCAGAAATTAATTCAGTGCCTTTAAACTGAGCCTGAGAGGGGGGAGAGGAAAAAACTTTTCAGAAATGGTTGTTCAAGGACACAGACACACACTCCTCTCCTCTCCTGCTGCAGCAGCAAGAGTGGAGAAGGGCCCTTCTTGCTTTACAGCCAGCTTTCGGCTCCTCTTCTCCGGAGGGAGATGGAGAGTTGAACTTTGTTTTCCTGGGACTTCAGCTTTTCCCTTCTTCTCTTCTGGACTGTTTCAACATCAGAACACACTGGAAGAATTTTCCACCGAGGCCCTGGAAGTGGGCTCACACCCACCCAGCTCCAAGGAGGAGGAGAGAGACCACACCTACAGAAGGACTCTGAAATCTTCCCAGGTTTCTCTCCACCGCAAGAGGTTTCATTATTTAGCGTTATTACCCTTTTCCTGTGTGTTTGTTAAATAAATAGTTTTCTATCTCTTTCACTTTCCTCCAAGGAAAATTTCTTTTTTCCCCAAACCTGGTGGGGGAGGGCTTCTGCCTTCTATCAGAGGATATTTCCCTCCAAATTTGTCTAAACCGGCACACCATGGCACAGGTTTGCACTGCCAGCACCGTGGTCACTGCCCATCCTGCCCGAGCCTGGTCCTGCCCTGAACATGCCTTCCCTGCCTAAAAGCAACCTAAGGGGAAAATAATTAAATATCCAAAAACCACATCCCATGACAAATACCTGATTTACACCTTGCACATTCAGAAATGAGGGCCAGCTTTGCCAAGGAGAAGTTTTAGATCAGGGACATCTACTTAAAAATGTGTATGAAATTATTACTGGTCGGGATCAGATTTCAGGTACTTTTCTCCAATATCTTTCCTTGGAAGCAATGGTGTTTTCAAACCACTGAATTAAGTGAGGATTCAAATTTAAGCCTGTGTTTGGCCTCAGAGTAATATTTTGATTTCTCAGCTAAAATTCATTCTAACATCAGACTTCATCCCATGGGAATTTCACTGCTATTTATGTCATGGGTTTATGCTTGGTGGGTCTGCCTATTCCCTTAGAGCCTGCTTCCCACGGGAACGAGATAAATGGCACTTGTAGATACTGCAAGTAAACAGGAACAAATCTCATTCACATTTACAGACTTATTTCCACACATCATTTCACCTGTTAGCACCAAAAATAACCTGGATGAAGGTGCCATAGATATTAATACCACACCACAGCATCTAAGGTATTTCAAAACAGATTCCCAAGGCCAGCTGACTGCTTTCACAGAGAGTCTTTTCTGTATGTGCTGAGCTCCTGAAAGCTAATTTAAAACATTAACTCAAAAATTAAGGTGGGTAGATTGTGATCAAGTCCTAATTTTGAAATGTGTTATTCCAGTAAAAAAAAAAAAAAGACAAAACACAAAATACCACATTCTTACTCCCAAGCCTGGCATTGTTTCCAGTGCAGGAACTTTGGCAGGGGTAGTACTGCACTTAGAAAAAAATTATTCAAGAAAAAGCATCTTCATGCCACGCTCCTAAATATATCTGTTTAAGGTTTTAGGGATCAGAGCAACTCAGTTTTTCTTTTGTGGCAACTGGGAAGTGGTGAAACTAGTCTTACCCTCAATTTTGTTATTCATTTAATAATTGGTAAATTCTTGGTTCTCTCATTCTGACATAAGTTTCGAAAGAGCCACCTTTGAGACCAGGGTGGTGCGTTTTTTTTCCTCTTTATCAGTAGGATGCACAGGAATTATTCAACTTGCCTTGTGAAGTTATTCATGACAATAATTGCAACATAGTTTTGGTGAACAAAAGCTCTTCAGTGAAAATCATGGATGCAGAGAAACAGAAATGAGTTATGAATACACAATCCTGTTGCTACTTTTGACAAGGTCATGTGCAACAGGACAAGGGGGAATGGCTTCAAACTGACGGGGGGCAGGGTTAAATGGGATATTGGCAAGAAATTCTTCCCTGTGAGGGTGGCGAGGCCCTGGCACAGATTGCCCAGAGGAACTGTGGCTGCCCCATCCCTGGAAGTGTCCAAGGCTGGGTTGGACAGGGCTTGGAGCAACCTGGGATAGTGGAAGGTGTCCCTGCCCATGGCAGGGGGTAGGAACTGGATTTTTAAAGTCCCTTCCAAACCCAAATTCTATGATTTTCTTCAGAACTTATCAAGGCATTTAAAAGAGCCACTGCTGGAACTGGATGTTGCTTTGTTTCAGCGTGAAAGTACTCAGTCTCCAAATCTCTTTCAGATTTATTTTTTTCTCAAGTATTTATTAAAACTAAAACCTCTTAATGGCACATATCACGTTAAGACAAAGGCAATTTACTTCCCAGGAACATCAGTTTTCCACCCACCCCCACACATTATCACACCCCTTCCCCTTTCTCCCCTTATCTGTAATTTAAGGATGCAGGAGGAGGAGGAGGATACATTACCCCGGTGACGTCCATAACCTTAATAGCAGCAAGCTGGCCTGTTTTAACATGACGACCCTGCAAAATAAAAGGGAGAAGTTTGTTTGGTTTTGCTCAGTGACAATGTTTTCCTCGAAGTGAACAATATCCTTAAACAATCTCCTCGCCCTGGCAGCATCCACACATTATTTGTTGCTTTTTCAAGAGCATCTTCACAGCAGCTATGATGGGAAAGCAATTCCCTCCCTTTCCTCCTGCCATTACAATTAATTAGTACAGGGCCTTCAGTGCTGTATTTTCCTGGCAAACAAGTGCTGGAAATACCCTTTAATGCTCAGCCATGCACAAAAACCAGCTCGGGGCCTCTCCTGAGCACAGAGCATGACTCGGCTGGAAATGGGCTGCTGGAGCGGAGCTGATGGGAATGTGTTGGCTGGGGTACCCACACTGCCTTCAGTCCACTTGTGTCCCATCCCAGCTCTCATGGACCTGGGGACACACCGGGACCCCTGACATGCAGGGCACCATATTCACTCTGACCAGTAATTTATTCATTTTCTGAAAGCCTTGGTTAGCAGGCTAGAGAGGTTTTTAAAATTTTCAGCAACTGAAAAAATCAGCAAATCACTGCAATGAACTGTTTGTTGCACAGTGCTCGACTACATTAATCCTAATGGGAAAATGCCTGGGAGAGATGGTGAAAATATAAAAGAGCTCCAACTATTTATGAGGTCTTAAAACCAACACAACTGCTATCAAGCAAAGCAATTCCCAGCCTTTCCTCCATTCCTGAGAAACAGATCACCCAACATCATATCCAAATTGTTCATATCAAATCATTCCCACCCCCCACTGGAGGACATGTGTTCTGCTTCCAAACCAGGCAGCCTGAGGAAAATATGCTTTTCCTCCAGGAAAGCCAGCAAATGCTGATCCAAACAGGAGAGCTGGCAGGCAAAGGTAAGCACCCCTACTTCCCGGTTTCCATCCCTATTTACCATGGGAGCTGCCCTAGGCCCCATCATGTGAGATACGGTGTGGAAGACACAGAGGGAATGGCAGCTCCTGCCCTGCAGCATTGGTAATTATTGGTAATTAACACAGCAAGGACACAACCAGGAGCAGAGGTGGAGAGGGGTCAAGCTGCAGCATGGCACAAACAGGGAAAAATAGAAGCTTTTCCTAAATTGCAGGCTCCTCCTGCCCCCACACCAGCAAGCATGTTGATGAGCCGGGGTTTGTGTCAGGTCTCCCAGCCCTCCTGCAGGCTGGAGATGATCTTTCACACCATCTCAGCTCAAGAACCCTACATTACCAGACATGGGAACCTCTGCCTGGTCCCTCAGGTTTCCAGGCACGGCGCTAGGAAGCAAACCCACGCGCCGGCTGTGGAGCAAGGCAGCATCATCCTCTCCAAATTTATGACTTCACCAGGAAGCCAATTCACCCACCAGGGCGCCTCGCTCATTTATTAACACAATTTATATGTCCTGAGCAACTGCATGTTCTAACAGCAGAAAAAGAGCTTTATTTTAAAATATGTGCAACATAAAAAGGAACAGAACCAAGCGCAGCCCAGCAGCCCCGGGCGGCGGCTGAAGCATCCCCTGGATGCGGCCGTCGGGAAGGAGGGGCACGTCGCTAGACACCATCTATTTAGACAGCATGATCTGCAGAAACAAATCCTCCTCTTCCTAAATTCATCCCTGTTGGCTTAGCCAGGAAGTCCCCACGTGTACTGACACTTTAATTAAAGCCCACAGAGCACCAGCAGGGTAAACACTTGGACCATGGCACGCCCCATCTCCTGTGAACTGGAGGAGGAGGAGGAGGGGGAGGGGGAAGCAAGCTGGGGCATTTCAAACCATGGATTTAGGAGTTATACCTGCCTTCATCTGATGCATCACCACCTCATTTTATATTTTAAGGAAATGCCCCAGCCTTGCCGTGGTGAAGTGCTGCTGCTTCCCTCAGTACCAGCCAAGGAGATATGGATCCCTACATGTCCACAGCATCCTTCTCCCAGGAATCCGCTGCCTCCTTGCACACCTCCCAAATATTTACAGACAATGGTAAGAACTTAATATCGTGTAAGCATTTACCAAAACAAAATAAACCACTCGGAAACATATGTTAATGTAAGCCATGAGGGGCACTTAGTCACACAAAAATCAGGTGGAGTAGAACCAATAAGTGCTCACCCTGGGATACTGTAGCAAAGGTTTGCTTGTTCTATAGTTTGTTCATGACGATGGATTGTAGAGCTTCACCCTGGCAGATGAAGCCATCCAGGGAAAACAGGCATCTCCTCACCAGCCAACCATCCCTTTTAATTCAACCTACTGCTCAGCACTGTGAAACCTTCATAAATAGTTTAGAAAACCCAGTGGATTTTTACCCTACTGCAGATGTTCTTGAATTTGCAATAAGGATACAGAGAGGCTGAAGGAAGACACCGAGAACTGGAAGTGAGAAATATAACAGAGGAATTAAATCAACATCCAACCTGTACCCATTAAAAGACACCACGGCAGCAGCAAAGCCCTTTCACAGCGTCAGCCACCAGCCGCCTCTGGCACCTTGGCCACACAGATTCCAGTGCCTGTGCCCAAAGCCTGGAAGCAAGACCAGAAGCACCCATGCCCCTGCAGTCTCTCCAAAGTATCCAGTTGGATCAGGCAGTGGAGCCACCTGTGCCAAAGCCAAGGCAAGCTGAAATTGGGAATTAATTAATGTCAAGTGTTAAGTTGTCCAGTGTTAATCTGTGCTGCTGTAAGAAAGCTACAAAAGAGGATTGGGGTATGAGGATAAGAAAAGTACAAAAAAGCTCCTGGTGTGATGCTTTTACCTCCTGTGCATCCTTCACCCATCAAAACTTGGATTTTTCCTTTAAACCATCACCACAGCAGTGCCCTCCACTCAAAAACCACACTAAGACTGAGCCTTATTCCTGCTCCCCTGCTCAACTCTGCCTCCTCGACACCAAAGATGTGGGTCAAAACAGGCAAGAAGTGTTGAAGTTCAAGAGAAAATCTCCACTTTTTCAAAAGTCCTCCATTTTGGTGCCCCCAGGGACATGCTGGAGAGGGTGCCTGAAGGCAAAGCCCTCAGGAGGATGGGACCTTTCCTGGGTAAAACAGTCACTCTCAGCCTTTAGACCACAGCACCAGCAATATTTTTGGTGACAGGAGCAAAGGTAGCTGGCAGGGAACAGCCATCATTGAGCCACCCTTGCTCCATGCGCCCTCCTCACCTCCTGCCTGCCTTTAGCCTCCTGTCTGCTGTGGAAAAGGAGCCGATGTGCTCCTCAGCAATCTGTAACACTTTGTCTTCTCACCCTCTTGATCTATTGTTCAGGATTTTCCCATTTGTTGGTGGTGAGCTGCTTCCAGATGCTCGCACAGAAGGGCAAGAGGTGCACGAGAACCAGGATCACTCCCTGAGCCCAACCTTCCACCACATCCCACCATCCCACCACCATCCCCATCCTGCTGCAGGGCTCAAACTCCTGCACAACACCGCCTTTGCTTTGGATGTAACCACGGGTTTTCTCAACGCTCCCTCCTCACTCACGTGGGGTGAACCTCCAGAAACCCGAGGAGAGGAAGGGAAGAGCTCTCCAGGAGGACTTTGGTCACCCCCATGTTGGCTGTTCACAGTCAGCACTGCATGGCTTGAAGGAACACTGCCAGCACCACCTGGGGTACAGCTCCTAGAGGCCTCGAACACACAAACATCCTCCAACATCTCCCTGCTCTTGTCCCACAGCAGGTTCTGCCTCTGGCTCTTCATGAATTCAGCACTGTTACAGACACTGATGGCATAAAGCATACAGGAGGAAATCTGAGCTACTAAAGCATTTCCCCCTCTCCAGATTTGCTGTCAAGGTTCACTTGGGTACAAACCCACATTTCAGCCTCAGGATTATTCAAGCATGATCTTCAAAGCTGCCACAATTTTTAATTAAACATCCACCTGAGCATAAATTCATGCTCCTAATTACTCTCAAAATGTTATATCAACTATCACTAACTTGATAATGTCAAGTATTAAGACTAATTTCTACAAATGAAGCAAGCATCGCGAGTTTTTTTTCTTCAAAGGTTGTGGTCCTCCTCACACTCCATAAAGTGTAATGGACCAGAGAACATTGGTAAATGCTTTTAAACATCAGTTGATGCAATCAGGCATTATATTTACTAAATAAATAAACCCTGGCCTCAATATCAGCCTTTTTAGACAACAACTGCATATCTTGGCCCAAAATTCAAGTCCACATTTTAAGGACAGAGGATGATTGATTGTTGCTTTTTAAAATTTTCCTAGCACAAGCATGGATTTCACCTCTAAGCAAAATCTGCAATTTCTGTACCCAGAAATGTATTCCATCATATTTACTTAACTTGTGCTGTCAGCTTCTATTCATCTAACAAAATAAGTGACCCACTACCTGCTGCAGCCAGTGGGACACAACCAGAATTGTCACTTTCTTGAGAAATGCAGAGCTCCCATTTCCTTCTGCCAGGCAGAGCAACATCTCTTACACTTCCCAGCCTGGACACGCAGCCTCCAACACCCTGTGCCTACAAAATTCCCACTGCAGGCACTTAGTGGAGTAACCATGTTGTATGTCTGATACTTTAAAGCAAAACACTTATACTCCAACCATTTTGCACTGCCCTTACTCATGCTGCATGTAAATATTAAAATGAGTGGGATCAGGGTGCTCTTGCAAGGCCCTGCTGAAATTTGGACAAGAACAGCCCTGCTGGGACCAAACCACAACGCCAGCCCTCACCACTGAGGAACGCTGTGTCTCACAGAGAAATCTCAGTGAACTGAGACAAACAACAAAAAGTCTCATGGAAGTCCAGATATTACCACTTTGGCAGCAGAGAAGCCTCCCAAGTAAATTTCTTCCATTACATTTCTGTTGCAGTTAAAATACTGAGCCTGGTGCCAGCAGCCCAACAACCAACCTTTCTGCTGTCCAACTCCTGCCTCCAAACCCAGCCATCAGACATCCTCAGCACCACCACATCCTGCATATTCCTCCTACAACAGGAATGGCACAGGACACCAGAGATTTTACCAGGTTAGAAGTCACCAGCTCACTTCTCTGTGTTAATTTTTGGTAAGTGCTATGAGAAACTCTTTGCCCAGCCCCTACTTCTGCACAGGCACCATTCAAGGTGTTCGCTGGTGAGTCCCATCTCCTCCAGACTGTTTCAGCATTCAAGACCTTCTGCAGCCAAGATCTCCTGGGATGAGCCAGAACTTCACACAGGTCCATGGTCTAGGCCCTGCCAGTTCCTTGTTTTCCTGTAGTTAAAGGTAATCCAGGGACTCGGTCCAAGATTTTTAGCATGAAGGCACTTTAGCACTAATGCACTGAAAACTGCATCCAATTTTTCCTGGGAGAAGGAGCTTTGCCTTCCAACAGGAGCCGTGAATCTGAACTGCCATCCTGCTGTACATTAGACCATTTTATAGCACCTGGCATGATTTGTTCTCAGTTTTTACAGAGTATGGGCACATTTATGTACTTGGTTTCCCATTGAAAGCAATCTTGAGGGTGCCAAAATCCCCTCTCCAAGTAGTCTGAGGGGCTAAAATACTTATTGATGTAAAAAATAGACTTATTCTAGTGTGAAAATTCAGCAATCTCCAAAACAAGCTGGCTAAAAATGACATACACGAGCTTTGCACTTGGTTTACAGATCTCTTCAAATACATCTGAAATAAATCCATGTATCTCAGAAGGTAATAAAAACATTGGATACTCTGCATAGCAGGCCAGCATCAGAAAAACTGAGTCATGTAACAGGATGGGGGGAAATGTTTATTTTAACAAAGAGTAACATATCTCTTTGATTAAAACAGAGCCATCATGGGCCAAACCTTATTGTTGCTGCCTGCACTTGACTCCAGTACTGGGAGGGAGATTTCAAGCCAGTGGGGACACAGAACACCCCTGCAGACTGGGGACCAGTCCTTACCCTGCCCAGGAATTCAGCCCCATCTCTCTGCTTTACTGCAGCGGGAGCTTTTTGAGAGAAGCAGTGTGACCACAATGGCAGTGTCCTTCCTTCCCTCCACACCCTGCCATCTCTCCATCATTTACTGGGTTTAAAAGCAGCTTTGCAAAGCTTCAAAGTGATCCCACTGCCTCAAGGCACCAAAGGACATGACTGACTTATTGCAGTTCCTTTCGACTTGGGGCAAACTCCACTTAAACCACCCAGACTGTTCCCCCAGACTTCGACATTCTGTAAACATCATCCTCCAATAAACATGGCACACCTGAAACTCCAACGCTTTGACACCAGAAATGGCAAACCTATGAAAAACAAAAAAAGGTGCATCCAGTGTTTGACATCTCACTTGGTGGCCAGGTGAGGCTCCAGGGTTGCTCCTCTGCTCTCCTGAGCTCTCCTGCAGAACACTGGTTGCTCACTCGAGCATGGATCTTCACCTCTGCCCACTCTGCTGCCTTCATTTGGGCTGTTTCTGGAGAGCAGACAACCTTCACTGAGCAGGACAAACACAAATTTCACTCCTCCCCTTACACCTGTCATCTTTTCCAAGTTTTTAAAGAGTAAAATCTTGAAAAACATTCAGAAAACTCAAAGATAAACTAAACAAAGTGGAATTTTTTTTGCTTGCTTGTTTGTTCTCAGCTGGGCATTTTTATTAATACATCAGTTTGGACTGAATAACCAGAGCTTCCCTTTGGAAAAGCCTAAGGCTGCTCCCAGCACAGAAGCCTCTGATTGCAGAGGGCCAAGCTAATGCTTCGTGCTGACCCACCAGAGCCGACCTTCGGACTGAAGTGTTTCCAGTCCTCTGTATCAATCCAAGCTCTGATCAGGACCCTGCAGCTCAGAGAGCTGCAATTCCATTAATGCAGCTCCACAATAGCTCTGACGTTAAGTAAGGAAGGCAGGATTATTAGATTAACAAACTAAATTGTTAAATTAGCATATTACTCATCTCCAGAAATAACATGCACTACAGCATATAGGTGAGCAAGACTACAGTCTTATATTCCCTACATAAGGGAAACACATCCCTTACGCCAGTGCTTGTACTTATTCCATCCTCTGTCCCTCTTGTAGGTCAAATGAGGCTGGAGACTCCCCCCTCCAGCTCAGGAAGAACCAGGTTTCCCTCTTCCATGGATAAAAGCATTGCCTTAAGTAGTCCAAAATCAGCATCAGAGAGCCTGAATCCTTCCAAAAGCTTCTGGAGATGATTCCTCTAGATGTGGCCTGCTCCACTTCTGATTTCCACCCAGGGAAAAACACTGATTAGAAAGCCTGTCCCCCCTCTCTGTGGCACCATTCAGCACCAGCACACTGGCCATGTCAGGCTGTGTATCTCCTCCACGGTCACACCAAGGACTGTGACAGATTTTGCCCACAAGTATTTGAAGATGCAGCTTTTGAAGGTCTACTCATCATGGTCATAGCAAACTTTGCCTTGCAGCAGAGCAGATTTCAAGGTGTTTCTGCATTTGTCAGGGCTTTCCCAGAGCCCAGGAACAAACGTTGCTTTGGGAAAGGGAGGTCAAAGCCGCAACGTGAGCAAGTCTAGGCTGGAAGAGGAGTGGGTTGAGCACCACCGCAGAGAGCAGAGAGAGCTGGAGATCATCAACACACAACAAATACACTGCAAATGGGATTTAGGATCAGCCTATGGAAACCTGAGGCACCAAAGGACTAAGGAGCGAGAGATGTTCCTGACAAAGAGTGATGTATATATAATAAAAACCAGAATGACAAGCACTGTTTAGGAAAATAGTCACTGAGTTGGTCCCACACTGAAGGCAGCAGGATTCAAAAGAGTATCAGTGGGATGAAGGAAAGGGATGCCACCATTTACCACTGAACCCCATGCAGCCTCCCCAGGCCCTCTGTGAGCTTTGCTCCCTGCCCCAGCATTCCCAGGTCCGACACAGGGCAATCCCCATGGGTCTCTGCCAAGGGGAACAGCCCATCACCTGCAGCCCCCCAGGCAAGGAGGGCAGCAGCCAGGCCTTGGGGTGCTCCTTCCTCTCACACACAACCTGTCCCCCTTTTGCCCCAGCTCCTCTGCAAGTGCACATTTTCACAGCTAAGAAGAGGCAGCACAGCCTGTTCCCAACAACATTAGTTCATGACAGCCATGTTATTACCAGCCCTTAACACCCCCACTGTGCTTCTGTTTCATGTCGCTGCCTATTCAACACTGCAGTATTCATAACTAAAATTAAATCTGCCTTTAGGAGACCCACAAGGCACCCTTTCACACAGGTCACATCTCTGATAGAGGCACCAGGTTGTTCCTCCCAGTGGCAAGCACTGAGCTGTGGAGGCAACGGTGCTGCCTGGACCACCCAGTACTCTCAAGGGAGATGCCTGGCTCTCAAGGGTGGCCCAAGAAAGACCCAGCCTTCTCCAATAGGCCAGGCTGGCACCTTCCCCCCAGAGCCCTGCTGCCTGACGTGTGGCAGGGGCCATCACAGACCTGGCCAGGTCTGGACTGCAGCAGGGAGCTGTCACATCTGCAGAATGCCACGCAGATCCCGAGTTCCATGCGCTTTTGCTGTCTGCAGCCCACAGCCAAGCATTTCTGCATGGTCCCAGGGCACGACGGCTTTACCCATGGCCAGAACCACATCAGCTTCAACATTCAAACCCAAACTCTGGGATAAGCCCAGCAGCTTCAGAGCACCAATTCCCATCACAGGTGAAGCTAGCTCTGTGCAGGACACAGGAACAGCCATCCCAGGGCACCAGGGAGCTTCTCTGTAATGACTGGGGCTGCTCATGACTTCAGAGCAAAAGCTCAGGATGAGAACGAGCTGCTGTGTCCAGAGCTCAGGGGCACCAGCACAGTTTCTACAAAACTGTGTGTTTTGGCAGCTGCTGCTATTTCTTCTGTACTTGTAGAGAAACAATTCCCTTCAAAAGAGATTGTTCCTAACCTGCTCCCTGCTGCAGGGCAGACAGGGCTTAATGCCTGCAAACGTGTGCGGCTGCCTCTCATGGCAATCCATCCCAGAACACTAATGGACACAGGTACCCCTCAGCCTCCTCAGGCTTCTGGTACCCCATTTATCTGTGCCACACAATAAACAATTGCTTTGCAACATCTGAAGTGTCACCTGCTCTTTAAGCCATTCCCCAGATCAGTAACTGTCTTGCAAACTGAGTTTAAAAAATGGCCCTTACGGAAAAAACACTACACACAGTGATGGAAATGCAGTTTCTGGAAACACCTCTGCAGTGCCATATGCTTGACTTCGGGTCTAGTTTCATAGTAGCGAGATTCAATTTTGGAGGTGGCACGTAAAGTGCATGGTGATTTTTCAACCAACAACAGCAAGGGAGAACCACCTTCTGTGAACCTGAGTGCTTGGCATCCTCTCTGGCAGCAGGGATGGACAGCACTGGTGGCAGGAGACAGCAACAGGGGAGCCAGGTAACACAGAGGCATCTGTTATCTAAAGCTGGTTGAGGGTTTTGTGCTTTTTTTCTGTCCCTGTGTAAGGAACACTGAGTACAAAGGAAAGCCCAATATTTGTGGCGTTTTCCCGACCATTTAATTCAGGAAATTTAACTCTATGGCTGTCAATGGCTTTTCATGAAGGGATTCCATTGCATTTCATTGACTTGCCAATGGCACAAACCAACCGTGCCCATGTTCCCATGAATCACCCCAGCTGACTGAGCAGCCCACCCTGCTCTCCCAGCCGTATTTTTCCCGTTCCCTGTGTTTCTCCACATACCTGCAGGGCGGGACTCTTAGCTCAGCTCACAGCACAGCACAGCTGTCCATGCTGCCCCACATCCCCCATGGCCCTGTTTCTCTGCAGACACGATGACTCAGGATGAGATCCCACCATGGATCTCTCTGGACACCTCAGCAGGGGTTATCAAATGGGGCTCTCACCTCTGTCGCCTGCTCCACGACTCCCTGCTTGCAGAAAGGAGCCTGAACACAAACCCACTGGGTTCATTTGTGCACCAACCCTAACACCCCAAATCCAGTAGAAATCTGGGGACTTCTGAGGTCCAGTCCCAATGCTGGTAATGGCTGAACACGCACACCATGAGCCAGGATTTATGTCCAGTCACCTTGAACCACTTTCTAAGCAAGCCATCCTTACAACCCTTCCACTGCCTCCCCTCTTTGAGCCTTTCCAGTCCTGCAAATACTTGGATCAGCACAGATCTAACCCCCTTGATTCCTGCCCACGTGGCAAGGCTGACTGGCACCTGAGCCAATTCATACATTCAGGCTTCACTCATTCATCAATTGCCAGCTGACTCCAAGTCCCTGTCTCAGGGTGGTAGAAGTAACAAGAACAAGCTGATAAAGGTACTTACGTTTTATGGGGCTTAGGAGAAAATACCACAGCTGCCAGAAAGTCTCACATATATCTCTTGGGTGACTGAGGTCATAGCGTGAGGAAAATGAGTGTAAGAATGACATAAATAACCCCATATCTTGTGCTGTGGAGCGCTGAGGTGCTCCCCTAATCCCAATGACTTTGTAGCTCAAGATACTGCAGACCCTGTGCTGCACATTCCTCTATATATGTCAACTCAAATATCAATTTCAAACCTCACATACTTGAAGGCAGATGGACATCACGCTCCCTTTCATCGAGAGTCGCCTCTAGGGTTTTTGTCTGCCCTGAGCAGCCTTGACAACTTACTGTCCATCCCATCCTACCCCGAGTCACTTACTGTCAGGAGTCAATAAACGTTTTGCAGTGCCTGTGTTCTACTGATTTAAAAGACCCAGCCATGCCTAGAGCAATCCTCTGTGATATGCATACGAATTTGGCTGCACAGGGAGACATCAAAGCTTTCAAGTTGTCCAATGTTTCAAGCGAGTCAGGTACTGAGTAGCAAAATTTTAGAATTGCTTAATGGAAAAGGTAGGCTGAGAAATGACATGTAGACCCCCTTCACCCTTGTATTTGATTTACATCTGTCACACGTGCACTCGCTGCTTTGTCTGGGATAAAGATGAGATTCTTGACTCCGCTGCGGAACAGCCCCTCTGTGGCTCACCCTCTAAGCCAGCCTTGTGGGCTGGGATCAACGGCGTCGATCAGCAGATTAAACTGCACTGCTTTTACAGCTTCTCCATTTCCCAGTCTCCTCTCTCAAGCAGGAATTTCCTACCGTTGCACTGGCAAGGCAAAGCTTTTGTATGAAGCAGTAAGGCAGCCAGGTCACTGCCTTTCCCTGCCTTCCCTGCCAAACAGATCTGATGGCACCATTGGGATGCCCTCGCATGGCAAAGGGTCCTCCTCCCAGGACACCCAGGGCCCCTCACTGGTCCTCATTTCTCCACAAAATAGAGAAACTGGGGTGCAAGGGCTCCTCTAGGAAAGGAGTGAGCCCTGAAAGACCCCACATACCAGAAGAGCCTCCCCAGCCCCACGCATGACCCCCATCCAGCCTTGCCACAGGCAGCACAGCAAAGAGAGGCTTTAGCCAGGAATTTGAAAGCAGGGAAAAGAGGAGGAGGACTTGGGATAAGCAGAGGAAGGTTAAGCTGGTACCAGGGATTGCATGGGAACAGTACAGCTCAGGAATGAGTGGGAGGAAGCCATAAAGGACCGAGTGTCCCTGCCACCTTCAGCACTAGGGGACATGAGGGACGAGCCCAGCACTGGCACAGCACATCACTGTTTGGCAATTCCAGGACTGCAGCCACTGCCTGGTGTGGTTATCAGTGCGGGAGGGCTCTCCAGCCATTAAGGGCCCTACTTAGAGAGCAATAACATGTACAGACACAAATCGATGCTGTACAGTTTGAAGGAACTGACTGAAGGCTATGGATTTTACTCACTGTTATTTTGCAAAGTGAAACAAAGCAGACAAAAAAGCTCTCAAAGCAGCCCAAAAAGCTGCCTGCAGGAACGTGGGCAGCTCACGAAGGCTGCCTGCAGCTTTGCAGAGAGAACACATATGGGCAGGGGGTGATGGCCTTTTATTCCACTGGATAAAGATCTTAGTGGAAATCTGAAAAGCTCAGTGTGGCACCTCATCCACAGCTAATCCACACGGACTATGCCATGCTGTAGGCACGCCAGGAAGGAACCAAGGCCAGGCACTGCACTGAGTCACGCCACAAACCTGCAACTTCAGCTGTACTAAGAGAAAGAAATTGGTAAGATACAGCTTTAGAAGTGTAACTCCAGACCTGCTCCTACCTAAAGACAGCTCAGGCCACCCAGAAATCCCATTCCCTACAGCCAGGACAACATGCCACTCCCCCCAGGCCACCGCAGGCTTTTAACCCTTTCCCAGCAGGATCAATGTTTGTTAAGCACTAAAAGTCACCAGTAGGTTACAGGCAGATTCACATTAAAAAGCTCTTTCATATTCAAGGTCTTTCCCCTCAGCAAGAGCTGGCTGTCAGACAAAACACCAGTTTGCTCATGCTGCTTGGTATTCAGGGACTGGTCACCTGTAACAGAGTGGGCAAAGGTGATTTGTAGAAGCCACCAACATGTAAGAGCAGGGAAAGACCTCCCTGCATTTTTCCAGGGAAATAAACCCAACCTGTCAGTTTGCCCACTCCTTCAAACCCCCACAGCCAGGGGTAAGTTTTGGTATACACTTAACAGGGTGCATAAATTTCCTTTACATTAGAGCCTTGATTGAGTTAATGCTGATTTTTAAGTGCGCTGCAGAGTCTTAAACTCCAAGAAAGGATGGAAAGCACAGCCAGGGATGTGTGGCGTGAGGCAATTTCCTGGGATGTGAGGCCAAGGCCGAGCCAAGCAGCTGGGTGCTATTCCTGGATCCCCACCAAGTGCACTCGACCTTGGGTGAGAGACTGGGCTCTTTGCTGTTCGATGTTATCCCCCAGTAAAAGGGGTAAAATAGTACTGCAGTTACCCCATAAAGATGATGCAGTGGGTGATGCTATATTGTAAAAAGCCTCCAAAGCCTTGCCTAAGAGTAGAAACATGTTAGTGAATATCAGGAGTTGCTCCTCATGCACCCATACCCCGCATCAGAGCCCTGATTCGCACCTTCAAACAACAGTGCTCATAATTCTTAATTTTTTTTTTTTCTACCACAAAGGGCTTTTGTTTTCCCAGGAGACTTAAAAAAAAAAGTCAACAAAATTTCTTTACATTTTTAATTCAAATGCTTCTACACAGCATTTCCACAAGACTGCTTAAAAAGCACACTAGAAATTGTAATTAAAAGCTGATCTGCTTCACGAAATGACTCAGGCTTCTGCAGCTTCAACCCTGGCCTCAGACAGCTCTGCCAGTGCAGCACTGACTGTTTCCAATCAGCACACAGTGAGCTGCCAGCATTTATGAGAGAACAGGCGAAGGTTTCCTTAAATGCGAAGGATAAAAGAAAAAATTCAGTTACTATCACCTACTATCTGACCAGCATCAGAGGGGTAACGAGCAGCCTGTGAGAGCAAAAGATCAACCCCCTCTCTAATGCCCATAAAAATAACACAAAGCCCATGGACAGATGTGTTTTTCTGTACAAATACCATCATAAATGTAACCTGCCCCTTTGCCTTTGGAGCAGAAAACTGACTTGTCAGATTGCCTGGTATTTCTCATCCCTCCCACAGCTGTAGCTCAGCAGGACACACTGGCTGCAGAAATATCACCCTGGGATTTAGTTTCTCATATTTCCACGGACATCACATTTCCCAGAGGGAGCTATAAGATGTGCTTGGCTCTTCTTTTGTTGTTGTTGTTGTTTCAGTAATCACAGAATCGTTTAGGTTGGAAAAGACCTTTAAGGTCAACGAGTCCAACTGTAAACCTTGCACTGCCAAGTCCAGCACTAAACCACATCCCCAAGCGCCACATCTACTCATCTTTTAAACCCCTCCAGGGGTGGTGACTCAACTGCTTCCTTAGGCAGCCTGTTCCAGTGCCTGACAACTCTTTCCGTGAAAAAATTTTCCCTAATAGCCAATCTACACTTCCCCTGGTGCAACTTGAAGCCATTTCCTCTCATCCCACGATGCAGGTGAAGGGCTGAGGTGAGGCAGGCATGTCCTAGTGCTCCTCACAGTCACGGCTTCTGCAAGAGGTGAACCTGGGGGACTCCTGAGTGGGCGAAGGCAGCTGGGAGACTCCCAGAGAATAATGAAATGCCAGGGCTGCATTTGCTCAGACAGGAGCAGCACTGTGAGAAGCAGAGGATGTTTACAGCAAAGGCACGTTTTACAGCAAAGACCATGAACTTAAACCTCTAGATGTGCTTGGAGACTTGAGGGAGAAAACCTTTGTTCAGGGCATGACAGAGAAGATCCCTGCTCCCCTGAAGTCCGTCTGCCATTCAGTCAGTCATACAAAAATAGAAGATTACACAGTGGGGCAACAAATGAGACAGACCATTTTTGCTCCCCCCCCAACGCCCAACTTGTCTCCATTCAGGTCATCACCCTCTAGAGGCACGACACCAGGAGCAAGTGATGCGACCGAGAAGTCACTGGCAGCAGCACCAGGACTGCACAGGAGGTGACTGCAGAAGCCACAACTCATCCTTGCTGCCTACAAGCCATGAGCCTCCAGTGCTTCAAACAAAGGAGAAAGATGAGTAATTTCAGACAAAAGAATGAGCCATCATCAAAACTTCTGACACAAATATCTGAACTGGATTAGGTACCTGTGCTACAAGTCTCTTTCTTTTTTCTATTCTTTTTTTAAGCTTTTAACATTTTGTTTCCTTCCTCCAGATTTCCAAATTCCTACCCGTCTCTGAAAGAGCTGAGCTGAAGTATTCCCTGAAGGCTGCTGCTCCCAGTACCTTCCAGATCAAGAAGAACCAGAGGTTTCAATAAATCTTGTTCCTATTCACACACAAGCACCCCTATAAATTTCTGTTGTAGCATCTTTCCTTGTCTTCTCAGGCTCTCAAAGCATTTATGTGATGGACCAGGAAGAAATGGAACTCGGAAAATAAAACCTACCCTGAAGATAAATGTAAATATAAAGGGGATAAACTGCCTTGCTGTAGATGTAAACCATGCAAGGAGATCAGTCACCACTAAGGTGACCTGAATGATGGCCAAGCCAAGCTGTCCCCTGACAGCAAGTTGGGTTTTGTGGTCGTGGATGATAGTTGTTAAGAGTGAGAGATTTCAGCAGCACTTGCAGCCTGGGAAAAGCTCCTTACACCTGCTCAGGACATGCCATCTGTAGCAGCCTATTAATGTGCCCTGAAACGATGGTCCCTTCCCTCCCAAAAGGGCTTATGCTGATGATAAATGAGAGTCATTCTCTGTCTTAAATGCTGATGGGGGAAGAGTCTTTTAGAAGTTATAAAACCTGCCAAAATTATCAGTAATGCACAATGTTGTGATTTAGCACGAACGTGTCCCAGTTCTGTGAAAATACAAGGCAGAAAGAAGAAGTGAAAAACACCCCAAGTGACAACAGAAAAGCAGATCTTGGTCTCCCCTGAAATTCCTGGACAGCTTGAAATCCCTTTGAGGAAATCTCAAACCATTTCCTCTTCTGAAAGTTCAGTGAACAGGTCAAAAATATACCTGTCCTTCCAAAATAAGCATCCTGTTTTCCTGAATGATTTTATGCAGATTAGATTACCCAGCCCTTGCTCTTCTGCTCCGAGCCCAGAGCCACTTGAAATATAAACACTTAGGGAAAATCTTCCAACATATAGCAAACCTGGTCCTGGATGACAAGAGCTTGCCAATTTGGTAAATTGCTATTAAACCATTGAGTGGATAAAGCAGATTTCCAGGAGATGGGTGGTACACAGTTCCCTGGCTCATGTGCCACCTGGAAACGCTCTGCTGTGCTGGGGCAAGTCCCAGGAGCGATGGGGTGGGAGGATGCCAACACCTCTCACTCTGCAAATACTGTGGTACCAAGAAAGGAAAACAGAAGTGAAACAAAGCCTAGTGGAGCAGGTGGCAGGAAGAGCAGTCATTTCTCTTCTCCTCCCCCAAGCCCATTATTTGCAGCAAAGTATAAACACAAGTGTCCCTAAAAATACAAGTTAAGGCTTTCTGTGGCATCGTCTGACAGCAGCTTGCTTCCAGCTTTCCAAGTCCTACGAGCCCTTACTGCCTCCTCACTGCCCTTCTCCTCTCACCCCTTCATTTTCAGTCTTTCCATTTTCCTCCCTTTTTCACATACTGTTTTTCCCTGTTTCATTTCCACCACAGTCCTGGTAAGGATGGCAAGGCATTCACCTGACACCAGGTATCCCCCTGGTACTCGGCATCCATCTGAAAAGGAGGTTGAAGGACTTGGTAAAAAGCCACTGACCCCAGAGTTTCATCTCGAGAAGGGTGCAGGGACAGGACTGATGGAGGGTTTCTCCTTCCTCCACCCATTCATCTCTAACTGTGGCACCTGGACACAACAGAAATTAGAGCTAAAAGCACCTAAAAGCATGGAAAATGAAACAGGCTAATTCAGAAAAGCAAAAGTACATCTAATTTAGTTACAGGGAAACAAATAAATGGCAATTCCAAGGCTGCAAAAATGTTCCATTCTGTAAAAGAATATATATACTTTTAAGAAAGGGGAAAAAAGGTGGGCTGAGAACATTCTCCATTTATGATTACTTTTCTAAGATCTGGCTGTGCTGCCACACCAGTATTTAGCAACTCCCCCCTCTCATCACATAGGCAAATCTAAAGATTCACATTTCTCAGGTAACTCACTTTTTTACTGCAGTCCTAAGGTTGCGCTTCTGCAAATTTATGTTTTGTTTCTCTAAAAAAAAAAAGGTTAATTGAGCATTGCTGCCATGTAATTATTCACAAATGGGTATCTGCCACACAGGGCCTTGATTTTCACATATTTTCTACACTACTAAACCTGACACAAACATTTCAGGCTAAAAATGATTTCCAGCAAGAATTCCCCTCATTCCACGATTCTTGTAACATATGGAGGAAGATACCATGCCACCTTCCAACCCACTAACTTGTTTTCTCAACCTTGTCACAGGACAGAGCTCCCACTGTCAAGTCTCGGGCACACCTGACTGGGAAGCTCTTGCAGTGCTCCCAAAATGCACCCCAGCATCCTGCAGGGTTCCTGTGTAGAAACAGCCAGCATGGTGGGTCTCCTGCTCAGAGGGTGTCATGTTATCCCTCCTCAGGCAGGAATGAGGGCAGTGAGCCTTCCAGGGGCTATTCCACTCTATTTATTCCTACTAATGTCTGTGCTGTGGCACTCCTGGAGAAGCACCTTTGCTTTCAGACACGCTCAACCATCTCCCACCCATCCCAAAACCAGTAGGACTTACCCCAGCACTCAAGCACATGATCTTCTAGGCACAGCCTGGTTTTCTGGGTACAGATCACATCTGGGAATAACTGCTGCTCACACAAAACCCCCTCGGTGCTCACTTGCAAGCCCGTTTTCCCCTCACACACGGCGCTACCATGGCACCAGCGCACTGTGCCATTCCGCGCCTGCCAAACCTCACTTCAGCATGCTGACCACACACATTCCTTGCCCTCCAGAACAAAACCCTCCACGCTCAGCTTGGACTAAAAAGATACCATCCTTCCTCCATTTTATCCCTGCTTCCTCAGAACGAGCCGGGATTCGACTCACGTGGGTGCATGCATGCGTGCACTTGCAAGCTTTAGCACTATTAGCTAACTTCAAAGGCATCAAAGATAATTATTTTCTACCAACTTCATGGCAACAGGCAGCTGGGTGGCAAAGGATGCTGGACGCAGCCTTTCAGGAGGTTTATCTCCAACAGCTTTTAATCCTGCTGGCCTCGTTCTCCAGTCAATTATAGCAGCCTCAGCAGCCAAAAAAGTAATGGGAGTGAGAGACTATAGGTATAAGCAGACATAATAGAATCCTAATTTAATTAGGGAAGTACTCAATCAACCAAGAGACATAAATACAAAGAAAACCAGGTTTATTAGCTCTGGTGCTGGCAGAAATGCCCATTTCATTCCTGATTACTGGGGGAGGGATAAAACAGATCAGTAATCTTAACAGTCCTGGTTTGCTCTTTCAGAAAAAGTTAATTGCAAAACAAAGCAAAACTCAAGAGCTTCTAGAACCACAGCACTCACAATGGGCAAGTAACTGAGCTCATTATGGAGGGAACCAGGTTCTGGCTTAACTCTGGTTACAGAACACAAACTACAGCTTACCAGCCTTATGGGAAGAAGTTTTCAACCTCAGTTCTCAGGTCAGATTTAGATCAGTGCCTCCCAGCAGTTTAGATACCTCACTTTCCCCCACGTAAGAGGAAAGTCAGGATCACTGGGTGTCACAATGCACTCCAAGAGGCTTTGAGAAGGAAAAGGTGAAAAGCACCAACTCCCCAGGGCAGCACTGAGCCCACCTGAGCTGGAAAGCTCCATCCTTTGCTACCCCATCGTTATTTGGGACTGGCAGGTTCAGAGCCAGTGGGTGTATGTAACATTTGTGCTTTAATGCCTGAGAGTTTAACAGTGCAAAGTGACTAACGAGGGGCTGGGGAACTATTTGGAGATTAGCTAACGGATTTCACGTTATGAAAGAGCAGGTTGTAATTTTAGGATTAGAAATCTGTATTTTGGATGTCAATACCTTGCGTGAGAAAGGGGCCAGAAGCAGTGGCACGATGACGCTCTAATCCATCCGCAAGGAACCAAGAGGGCAAGCAGGGAATGAGCCACCCATGCCAAGAAACACCAAAGAAATAAAATAAATTGACTTCCAACACCACGTTCTGTGCTCTCCTGTAACAACAGGTGGGCTAACATGCACCTCTGTGCAGACTCCCACTGCCTTCCCTGGGATTATCCAACTACAGCCACAAGATTTCAGCGCCTACCCAGCAACGTGGCAGAGCTCACCCCACCATCAGATGGATCCAAGAGGAGTCCTCCACCACAGAACCATCCCCACCTCTCCCTACAGCCAGACAGAGAAAAATGTATAAGGATATATATGGGAAGCCATGTGGTGAGACTGAGCATCCCATTCTGCCACTAATTCAGCAAGACCGAGAGCACACAACCACACTGCTCCTCCTCCATCCCTGCCTCAGTTTAAATGAAGTATTTAACCAGCCCTGAAGGACTGTGACCTTTCTGACAACCCAAGAAGTCCCAGCTTCGCTCTGCCCTTTGGGTTTATCCCAGGATAAGGAGAGACCCTTTACTACAACATGGTAAAAGTGCTCAGCACCCTGCATGGGTGCATCTCGCCCAGCTCAGCCTTTTCTGAGCCTCCAGTAAAAACCAGTGAATCCCCATTGCCCCAGCAAAGCTGTCGGGGAGCAGTGTCTCACTTTTAACACTTATCATACAGATATATATGTACCTATATACAATATATGCAGAGTGCTGAATCAGCACATCCTGGTTTCCTATTGTTGCTATTGGCTCATCGGGATAACCCCCAGAGGAGTCAGGGATGAGCTGAATAAAGCCATGACTACTGAAGAAGAAAAACAGTCCTCTTGCTGCCTGCTGTATCCAAGGTACTGTCTGAAGGCACATTAAACACAATATTTATCTTACCAGGCACTTGGGGGTTTTACGATTTGAGATTTTTTAACTTCCAGTTAACTTGCAGGCTCATAAAAAGAAAAATACTCACTGTAAGGTGAACATAATTTACCAATGCATTTTTCACTTAATTTGGTTTTTCCTCTTTCCTTCCTTTTTTCATCCAGTTTTTCCTCTTTCTCCTCACCTCTTCCATTTTCCACTACTTAAAATTTACAAAGTTTGAAACAAATAAAGCCAGACTGAAAATAGACAGTCAGTCTTCAATGTTGCAGAGGTTAAAAATAGGCTTTAAACCAGCTAATGTCAGCATCAGCATGAAAGAAAGGACACCCTGACAGCTCTAATTATTACATTCTCTTGTTTTGCACTTCTGAAGAGCAGCAATTAAATCTCTGCTTGGGCTTATAAGGAAAAAGTAAAGTGCTCTGCACCTGCAAAACGGATTCTGTTCCATGGGAGGATTTCAGCTCCCCAAAGCACATTATCCAGGGCAACCTGCAGAACAAAACCCATCCTCCCCTCTCCAGCCACCGAGGATTTTGCCGCCGGGTCACGGGGAAGAATACTAATAATGGCAGCCCCTCCTCTGCTGCTTTTGCTGGATAGATTTATTTAAGAAAAAGCTCACCATTTCTGGACAAAATCGCTGCAGACTCTGTATGTGCAAGGCCTGAAACTGCCATATGGTGATAAGAGTAGTTTTATTCATAATCATTTTTATTGCAGTAGCCTCCAGGGACTTGAACTAGGTCACTTTCCCATCAGGGCTCACTACAAGCCATTAAATAAGTGGTGCACACAAGGCCCTTTAAGCATCTTGTATAAACGAGTCATTCTGTTCATTAAAAAAGGAAAAGAGAAACAAGCACTGCAGTTTATGAAAACTATTTTCTGCCACTCATAAATATAAATTCTTCGATGCTCAATAACGTCAGTGTTTGCAGCTGTTCCCTCAGCAGCGCAGAGGATCTCTTGCTTATTCCAACTACCTGTCTTTGGGACACTCACTGGTGCCAGGGACCTCTACTCTTGTTAAATCTGGCTGGGATGAGCTGGAAGGTTGGAAAACTCCCTGACTTAGAGACAGAGGAGACTCACTGATAACCATGCCAGTGGCAGCAGCTTCATTTCTTTAGGAAATTCAACTAAAAAGCATATCATCGCTTTCATGCTCAATTCCAGGCTGGCACCAAGTAGAGATAGTTTAAAAAACCCCCAAAAGCCCATAACAAAAGAGAAGAAACCTCCCAAGAAACTATATGAAAACAAAGTCAAGACTCTCCATGGAAAACAAACTTTTAATTTGCAGAAAAGTGTATTTTTTTTTTCCTAATGCAAACCAGTTTTGAGCAAGAGAGTCTGGGCATCCCCTCTCCGTGACGAAGGGAGGACTTGGTATGCAGCAAAGGAAGGGCAGGCACCAGCTGGAACGCCAGCAGAAGAAAGGCACAGTGTTTCCATAAAGCCAGTGGAAAAAAAAAATATAGCTGGGAACATTTTTCTGGCAGAAAACGTTCACTTATGGAAGCAAAGCACTGATAGCCAAGGAGAAAGCTGAGCTCGCTGAGCCAGCTCTCCCACTCCCAGGGACACCTGCAAGTCGTCTTCTGTGGGAGCAGCCGGATGGGGACATAAATAAGACTGCCTGGGCTCTGTCCCCAAACCCAAGAGATCCCCAATGTCTTCCAATCGATCTCAGTGGGTTTCACATCAAGCCATTGACCCAAGGATCTTGGATCTCCTTACGGAAGCAAACAAATCCCATCCATTCTGCCTGGAGACAGAACAGCCTTTCCCACCCTACCTGAATCGCCGCCCCAGGAAGCCAATTTAGATGCTGCCTAACACAGTCAACAGTCTGCTGAAAATATTTTCATCATCTTTTCCCAGGCTGAGGAAAGGACTGAGCATGCCCCAAGGCTCAGGCAGCTCCTCCAGCCTGGCTAAAAACCGCTGTTCTAATAAAAGACATTACTTCTCACTACAAACCTGGGGTTCTTCTGTCCCTGGCTCAGTGAAGCTACAGCCAACACTATTTCTAAATGCTTTGCTGGTTAGGTACACAAAAAGATTTAAATAAAAAGGCTACCTCTACTCCATACAGTTTAAATTTACTCCTACTTTTATAGGTCTTGAAAACTTTTGATGTAGTTTATCAGTCTGTGAGAAAAATGAGTTATCCCTATAAAGCTCACTGTGCAGAACAAAAATGCTGTATCCCTCCTCGACTCAGCCCTAATTGCTGACCTTATAATGGAGCAAAATAGTGTGACAATGTCCTTGCAAGGTACTTCATCACAGTAATAATGTCACCCAAGATAGCTCAAGGGTGTGCTTCTGGTGTTTGTCTTTACCCTGTAAGTCACGAGTTTATCTGCTGGTTGGAAGGGCCAAGAATAAAGGAGCATATTTGAAGGTGCACGTCATGGGGAGGCCCGCTCACGGGAGGCCTTGCATTCCTCCTGTCACACAAACTGCTCTGCAGTTGCTGCTGGGCTGTGGCACATGGTGGGACAGGGGCAAACACCCTCAGCCAGTGTCTCCTCCAGGAGCTCCCAGTGCCCAGGGGCACCTGGGACCACTTCAAAGCAGCGCTGGCCCTCAGAAAGCTGAAGAGGATCAGTTACAAACTCATTAAGCAACTCTAGAGTTTAACTTGTGAAACTGGGGAAGTACAGATGAAAAAAAGCCCAACCCCATGAATGTTAGAGCCAGCAGCTCTGCCTGTCCTTGCACCAGGAGTATGGTGTTTTCCACTGCTTTTCTCATCCAGAGGGCTGTGTGCCTGACACTGTGCCATAAGCACCAACAGCCCCAGTGCAAACAGTGCTGCCATGATTTGTCCCACAAAGTACCTTAGTCTTTCTTAGCACTAGTATTAAAAATCTAGTACTTATATTTTTCTGCATGCAAAACACCTGCTTTATTTTTAAAGCCTAATGTTTATCCTGACAGATTTCCTCCAACAGTCATGTAATAGATTTCACACCTTATGGAGGTGTTACAAAAGTCGTACTGATTCTAAGCAATACCACTTATCAATTCCAGGTAGATTGCTCTTCTGTCGACACAGGGATGGAAGTTAAAGTAAGTCCTGAAAGATGTTCTTTTTTTGGCAGGTCTTATGAGCCAGCTCAGCACATTCCCATCTCCTGCTTCGTCTAAAAATAATAAACCTTCTGAAGCGAGCAGTGGGGATGATGTGTGCTAAGCTCAGGCATGTGGCATGCCCGGCCAACCCTGCTGCTCCCACCTCCAGCCCTGCCTGGGAAACACCAGTGCCTTGAACCAGGAACAGTGTCCAGCCAGTGCTGCCAGAAAAAGGCCGTGGTGCTCAGTGGGACATTCCCTTGGCTGCCCACTGATTAGCCACTGCCCACGGGCAAAGGGAACATGCACCACATCCCGGTACTGAGGCTGCAGAAATCAGACATTCATCTGGCCTGCTGGTGGGAATGTCACCTGGTCACCCACCTCACATGTGGGGACAGTCAGAAAGCAGCACAGCTAAACCAGGACTCGCTCAGTTCAGCCAGTTCCTCACACCTGCTGACTCCACAGACAAAACCAGCGCCCTAACTTTTTTAAACGTGCAAGGGTATGGGTTGGAAGTGACCTTCATCTGGTCCAAGCCCTGCCCAAGGCAGGGCCAACACAAATCACAACCAACCAGGTGCTGGAGCTGACCCACAGGAGGGAGCAGGGCTGCAGCACAGAGATGCTAGTGGACGCTCCATCAGCCACCATGGTGACTCTCCACCACCTCCCCCAGGTCGACAGCATGCCCCAGTAACTAGCTGTAAATTCAGACTTCCAACAAAGCCAAGAGCTATCAAATTTTAATGCTCTATTAATGGCACAGCTCTATCTGAATTCCAGGAGGCATTCTCCAGCTAGTAAACCTAATCTTCTACCCACGACTTTTCAATCTGCTGCTGTGATATAGGTGCATTCTGCTCCTCTGAACAGCAAGACTGAGATTGCTCTCTCCTTCCGTGTGATATAAGAGCACCTGACTCACAGTCCCTTCTGCCCATCTATTTCTTGCAAATACACCACTGAACACACTCTGGAATTCTCCTATAACAGGGTGTGAGAACACAGTGGTTCATGAGAGCAATTTTTTCATTGCAGTCGTTTGCTCCCTGACTCCTAAGCCATTTAGTGTAGATGCACAGCACTCACATGAGAAAATGGTCTCAGTCCTACAGGAGATGCTTATTTGAACTTTAATCCCAGGACTGATGCCATTTTTTCACAAGGTATCAAGAAGAAAATAGATATTAAGAACAAGAAAAGACTACAGAGAGAGCTTTGCTCCTTGCACAGGCAATGGGCATCAGCAATATTCAAGGTCCACCACCAGGCCCTTCTGTGATGGTCACTTGTCTATCAGAGAAGTCCCTCATTCATCTCTTTACATCACTGCTGCCTTTTTGTTCTCAGAGACCCCATCTCTGACTGTTCTCAAAGCAGGCAGGAAAAGCAGAGCTGACTGGGTGAAACGCTGTTTATTTAGGTGGCACAATTGAACCCTCACGCTACGCTGAGCTCAGCTGACCTGACACATCAAAGCCTCTGACTGCCTTCCAAGCGCTGACAACACTCACAGAAGCACCCGGATATGCAGCACCACTAAGAACCCCAAAGTCACAGATGAGAGAGGAAAAGAAACCACAAAAAGAAATGCTTAGCAAAGAGGAGGATGTTGCTGGCACAACAGGGCACTAAAACACTGCGATGGTCCTCCCTGAGGTGACCATCAGTTCTCCATGGACCAAAAGGGACCGCTTTGCCAGTAAGAGCTGAAGAGCAGGGTATTTAACAGCCAATGCCTTTTGGGTGACACATTATCTGGCTACTGTTGAACTCACCATGGTTTGGGGTCAGAGCATGCTACCCATTGGGCTTTGCTGCTCACTGGGAAACAGGGACCATAAGTCCTGCTGCTCCTACAGCAAGCCCATACCACTGCCTATATTCTTTCCAGAAAATAACGTACCTTGGGATATTTGGGAGATAAAGGAGCAACAGAATTCAGTCATTCCTCCCAAAAGAGGGAATATGTTTTAAAGAAACAGCCAAAAAAGCAAAGGGGGATGAGGGGAGGGATGCAAAGCGATTGTCTCATAGAGTTTAGTCTTTTAATTAAAGGGTTGAGCAGAATGTTTCAAACACCACATGGGTATAACTTAGAGAGCAGTTTGTAATATGAGCTTTCATCTTCAGCGTGGGCTTTCCTGTATTGACAACAAATAGAATTTTTGTATTATTTCCATGAACACCAGCCTTTGCAAAAATCCCAGCTTTTTCATGGTGGCACAGCCAAGGTTCATATCGAACTGTCTGTACAAAAGTCATTCTGTGAACAGCACAGCAAAGTCCTGGGTATTTGGTCAAGAACCCCAGCATCTTTCAAAGCCACTCTGAAAAAGGACTCTCATTTTCTTATACTAAGAAGCCTGAGATGCAGACAACTATGGACAGAGCAGGATCTGGCCTGGAGACACATGTATGCCACAAACTGTGGAGGGCACAGGGAGATCTCTGACCCCACTTGTTCCATTTCTTTTAAAATCAGCAGGAAGTTTTTCTATCCACACCAGTATATTTTAAAGGGTGATTCCTGTATCACCTCCACCTAAATTCATCTCTCACCTGCTTATCCTCTCCTGGGCTCTCCCTGTGGGGCCACGATGAGACTGAGCAGTGTGGTCCCTAGCAGAGTAATAGATGTAGTAGTAAGTGCAACATCAGTATCAGACCACAGTGCTTTACCAAAGAGACTGACCCTATTTCCTTTACAGGGTGGTTCACTGAAGAGCACAAGGCTGGCTCTGTAACCAAGTATATTCCCAAACAACAAACTGCCATGACTTCCAGGTTTTACATCCTGTTCCCATGGTGGGGCACATCATAAATTCATGGGAGCGACAGCAGCCCGTTTTCCCCAGAAACAAGTATCCTTGCTCACCAGCCCTGACCCTTTCATCTGTACAGCCAAAACCAGGTTCAGGACCAAGTCTTCTCCATGAGAGATGTGATCTCCAAGTGCTACAGGAATGCAGAGCCAGTGCCAGCGCTCAGAGCTGTCACAGCCCCATGAAGGCTGTGAAGGTCCTCCTCAGTCACAAGCACATCTGCCTGCAGAGACCAGTGCCTCTGGAGCCCTCCTGCAGCAGAGGACCTGGGTCCCCCATGACCCCTCTCTGAACCAGACCCCGTGTACCACACCAAGGACCCTCCCAGAGCTTCACAAGGCTGACCAACCCATTCAGCAACTCCCTGGGGAGTCAGAAGGACTGGCTAAAAAATGTGGTTTTGGCATCAGTTACCCAAGAACTGTAATAAAGTGAGCAGTGTCCCCACTGGGCTGACGGTACCGATGAGCCAAGGGAGGCACGGAAAGGTCAACAGTCCTGATCATACCAAAACCATGTCACACAGCAGAAGCATTCAGCTCTTCAATCCTACTCCTGTGCTTTGACCACATACATCTGATCCTTTTCAAGTTGTAGCCCACCGGGCGTTATCTGACTAATCCTGCAGCAAGGAAACCCCAAAAGTTCCCTTTTCCACAAAGTTTCTCATCACCACAGCTCAATGACTTATACAACAAAAAAGGCCACAAGGAATCACTGTTGCAAGCCCTTTAAGGGAGATGCCAAATTAATTACCAAAGCACCACAGAGTCCAGAGTCATTCCAAATGTAACAACATGGCGAGAGATGAGTCATCTCAGGAAATGCCAGGAGCTCCTCTGTCACCAGCCACAAGGCAAGGCCAATTTTTGCTCCTGACAAGAAGAAAAGTACTAGATAATCTGAAATGGATCGCACCAGTCACTGGACAGGAGGTAGCAGAACATTAGGATGGCCTGCAAAATCTGTTTGTGTCACTGAAAAAGAAGTGGAGATGTTTTTCAATGTGCTGCTGTGCAGGAGAAGCATCCTACTTCCTTCCTCATCACTGCTTCAGAGAGAGCACAAAGAATGCTCCTCCAAGAGTAAATTATTTAGGCAGTCATCTCAGCGAGTTATTTCCGCTCATTTCCGAGGAACAATACGGCTCAGCCTGGGATTTAAACCAGCAGCAATGAAATGGTGCCCAGTCGACTCCAAGCAGAAGACGGACAGAGAACACCATGAAACCACTGTTAATAGAGGAGGATGCAGCACACACTTAACGTGGCTTAAACACAGACATGCAACCACAGGGACTGCAGCTCTCCACAAAAAACTGCTCCATCTTCACATCCTGTGAAGGAATGAAGGAACAGACTTTCCTCCTAGAAGACAGCTGGGTTTTCTAGTTTTACGTGAATTGCTCTAATCTTGTTGTGACAGTGTAGAGCAACCAGAGGATGCTGCGAGTTAAACGCCCTCATTTGTCTGTAAGTTTTACGAGGGAACAGGGCTGCCAAATCAGACCACCGCAAAGTGAGGATGTGACAGCTGTAACTAGGGCAATTTCAGTCAGGGAAAAGATATAAATAAATGAAGAAATGGGGAAAAAAAGAAATAACAGAGAAACTCTACATTACAGGAGGGAAGGGGAAAAAAGAAATGCAGCTACTAAAGACAAAAGTTGGCTATTTGCCTATTTAATGCTCTCTTCAAGCCGTTATTGTGTTCCTCGCGTGCCTGATGCACAATGGTTTAAGAACAGACTGGGAGAGGGGAGAGGAAGTTGAGGGTCAAAGCACAGCACCTGCTTGCCTGACTGCAGTCCTTCTAAAAGAACTCCAGCTAGGACTTGGCCAAAGCCACCAGCAGCACTGAGGCATGCACGTACCTCCCAATGTTGATGGAGGTGGTTTCAAGTCTCAAGCATGTGAATCCTGCATGGAAAAAGTCTGTGCTGCGACATTACAGCCAAAGCAGACAACGACCTGACACCCTGACCCTGATTTGCTCTGAATTCTAGGGGAATCAAAGAGGCTTTGTAATGAGACTACTGGAAAAACAGATCTACCTGAGCATTCTCCAAAACAGAGGCCAAGCCCCTCTGCCACTACCCAACTTCCATAAAATTATAAAACATTAAGCCATGAAAAAAGAAATAAAATAAAAAAATCTCAGAATTGTCAATAAATTTAGATGTGCAGCCATTTAATAAGATTGGAATTCTTTTTAAGAAATATTTTTTCAAAAAACAGTCTGAGAATTAAAAATAGTTCAGAGTCCATCTAGCTCCAGCCCTTTATCCTCTTGTCTTCCTCAGCACCAAAAAAATGGTTTAAAACCATCTTTAAAGCCAGAGAGCCCTCAGTGGCTGTGGATGGCCTGGAAGCAGAGCCGAAGTCTGGTGGCCAGCAAGCTAAGTGCTGAGGAGTGTATTTCTACAACGTGCACTTTGCAAGGTTTTGGCAACGTTTCCTTTCTCGTCTTGACCTCATCACAATTATTCTTCCATTTCTGCTCAAGACCAGCTCATCACAACAGTTTCTATCATGAACTACATGGTCCTGCTGGGTCCATGATATCTGGAGTCAAGATCTCCTGTAACGAGTCACCAAGACCATGACAAGATACAGCAGAACCTCCTTCCAGGGACAGCCTGGGCAGCAGAGCTGCCTCCAGCTGTAGATCTTGAGCCAGAGACTCCTCATTTGCCTTCCAGCAGTGTCCACATTAGTCTAATGATGATGTATCTTGAAGACAACTCCTGTCTGACCCCTCACCTGCTTCCCATACCAATTCCCTTGTAGGGCAGCCAGTGCCCATCAGGCTGAAGGGGAACAGCAGTTGGATGTGACCTTGAGCTGTCCCCAAGCGCTGGAGCTGCACCCACAGGCAGGTTCCTGGTCACAGCTCAGCCCCCGGTCCACCCGCGCTTCCCATGACCCAGTTCCACGCTGGGAAACTGGATTATGGCTCCCATTGATCCACTCAGTTTTCTGCTTCGATTTTGCTGGTGAAGCAGTGAAAGAGGTCATCCCTCTCTGCCATGCCTGCTGAGGCAGTTTCCTACCTACCAAAGAGCAGAGCTTATCTCCTGGGAGCTCCTTGCTAGCAACCAAGAGCCAGACAGCAAAAATATCTTGGAACTGTTAAAAACAGAAAGTGTGACAATCAAGACGTGTTCCTGGATACACAGAGCACCTTCCCAACCTGTATACTCGGCAAGGCTTAAAAAAGGGCTGCCAGCACATACTACAGACAGTATTTTATATTATCTTTACAGTGTAGTCCACAGCATCCATCACCAAGATGCTGATGATGTGCTGAAGGACAGACTTTTATTGTCAGCAGGAGATACCCATCGCAGCTGAAGATTCTGTAATTACTGTTTCTTAAGAGAAAATGGAAGATTTATTGTTCACATAATAGTCAATGAAGGTCTTTTCTGGTGTAGAATAGTGGCTTACTTACAGGCCCTCATCTATGTCTCACATTGTATTATACAAGATTAAACAGTTTAGTTTTTTCAAGCTGGGATTTTAGGTAATGTGTGGATTGTCCAGCAGTAATTATCAGGACAGAGGCTACTTGTACTGTCTGCTGTGCCCTCCCCAATCAGCTGGTACAAGGCTACCAGGGGGGACTCTCTTCCTACCCAGACAGTTTCTGGCTGAATTTCTTTAAGTTATGAAACCACAGGAGATAAGATTTATATTCTGTCATTGGATAAAGGTCTTCAGCTGAGATCAAAGCAGTTAGCTATAATTGCAGAGAAAAGGTTGCAAAACAAATCCTAATTTATCAGTAGGGATTTTTCACCTCCTTAAAGTATGTGCCATCTAGAGTAGGCAACAGGGACAGGAAGGCAGGAGAAAATCATCCATCATTAGAGAAGCTGCCCTCATTCCCTGTTTTGCCATTAGCCACAACAGAAATCCTAAACACAAGGCAAAATCTCAGTGCCGTGTATTTTGTGACTCCCTTAAAAACATCTTCTAAATGAACAGTGCATGCACAAAGTCACAGATCCCACCACTGCAATGTTTCTGCCTTCTCTCCATCCTCTTTCTCCCAGCTTCTTCTCAAAGCCGAGACCAGATTGTTTAATCCCAGCAGAAATTTCACGAGAAATCACAATTCCAGACAGAGGCAGAAAATGGCAGACAAAGACCACAAGACCAAATGACTCCAAACTGAAGACAGACGAAGACTAATGGGGAAAAAAGAGCATCATTTATAAGTGAGAGTAATTAATCACCAGCAGGGATTGATGGATGAGCAGTGGAACCACTGATGCTTGAAGGATTTACACCAAAATTAAAGTTTGATCTGAATAAACCGCTCACGATGCAGCTGAGCCACTGCAGGAATTAACAGGTGGAGTCTATCATCCGCCAGATGGCAAGGTAGGACCAACCACCCCAAAATCCAGGATTTCTCACAGGGGTAGAGGCTGGAAGAAGCAGACTGACCCCTCTCTGTGCTAACCCACATGATGCCATCCTCCTGCCCAGTCCGGCACCAAGGAGGAGATGCAGTGTAACCCCTCTGCCTGCAGACTGGCATCACCTCTTCACCTCACCACTTCAACCCTTCTCAGAAGCTTTAAGACTAATGTAGGTGTTGCACAAACTTTTGGGACCAGGCTGAATACCCACTTGTGAACGTACTATGGGAGTTTGGTCATCACTTAAGCAGTTCTTGAGTGCAAGAGAATAAAAGAATAAATAAACGGGAAAGAGAAAGCCCAGCCATCATATAATCAATCACCAGAAACGTGCAAGGCAAAAGGGAGGGAATAAAGAACAGTATTCTCCCCTTTTACCTCAGCCTAGCATTAAAAAGACAAGATACACTCCAAACTACAAGGCTCTATGAATGAAAAACTGGCAGAGTCAATAAAATGTGAAGTAAGCCTAATTCATTTTTACTATATGACCTACTTTCAGCCGGCTTTGATTCACATGAGCAGCTAGAGCTTCAAGGTGGTGATTCGGCAAGGTCTGTTCATTAAAGTCATTCTTTTCTTTATGGCTTTCAGCTTCAAGGGATAAGAAAACACATTTTTGTCAGAGACATTCTCCAAAAACGTTCCCCCGGCACAAATGCAGCAGCAGCCAGGGAAAAATGGGTATGAATGTAAATGCTGCTTCAGAACTGAAAGATGCTGGGAATGAAGAAAAACTTAATTGCTGGAGGTGATGCCTCCTCCACTGTGCTCAAACACCCACTGGATCCCATATGAAGCCCTGCAGGACAGGCAGGGATGCTCTGGGGGGGACTGGGGTGATGGTCCCTGCTCCCCAAGCATCCCCCTGCTGCAGCCATGACTCAGCTGCCTGCCTCGAGGCATCCGGCCACCACGGAGTCCTCTGTCCCTACGAAGGAACAGTGACTGTTTCCTCTGACAGGCCAGGATGTGACCCCAAGGTGTAGGGCTGGGACCCTTGTACCACCACTCTGGCAGCAGCAAACCCCTTGAGGCTTCCCCAAAGAGCTCCCTCACACCCTCTTACACATTGGTGTAAGAGCCCTGACAGCTTTTTTCCCCCTCTCTGTCTCCCCAGGGAAAGAAAATAGGAATTTGAAATAATCTGCTGGCACCTAGTTCTTCATCACATACAACTAGTCCTGGAGCAATAACCGGGACTGGATCTCAGATAAAATGCTGCAGAAAGTAGTTTTCCATTTTGATTGGAGCATCTTCTCCCCCCTGATTCTGAAAGGGTTGTTCATATGCTTGGGCTGAGCATGTAAATAAACACATTAGGAGCAAATATGGATGAGATTGAGCGTTGATTGATTTATCCTTAAATAACCACAGAGGTGATCTCCTCTCTTCACTGCACCACCAAGCAAGCTGGGTGCCTCACCTCTACACAGAATCTGCAAAGCTGGGGGGAACTCAACCAAGGGAAGCTATTTGCTTTGTAAGCAGATACCTCATTCTGTTCAAAACAGTATGTGTCTTGACATCTCCCTGGCTAGCCCTGACATCAAGGTAGCTATTCCAGAATAGCATCCCTATTACCTGCACTGCCTGGGGCAGCCAGGGATGCTGTGGGGCAGGGAAGGATGGATGAACATACAGATCCTTCCACTGCAGTTTTCACTGTCTGCTGAGTCCCAGCTTCAAGTACCTCCACCACTACAGAAAATTAGCAAGAAACAGTATTTTGACAAAGGCTGAGAATGCTGTACCAGGACAACGTATCTCTGCAGGCTGGAGTGAGCCACCCCTCGCCAAAGTCACCACAGCAGAGATCAGTTACAGAGCCTTCAGAACAATCTGCCAAAATAACAGTAATTAGAAAATAAAGAGTTCATTTCTGTGCTCCTCTCAGGCTGCTGGCTGACAGCTTTGCTCCAGCTGGAATGGAGGGCACTGTCACCTCAGCAGCTGCTGCCACGAGCTGCTCCCACAAAGGGCACTCCGCGTTCCCCCAGGAGCAGCCAGGCTTCACCTCGGGCCAGAGCAGGAAAAGGCATGTGGCTAAGAAAGGGGAGCCTTGGAAGACCTCTCATTAAATGCCTCCATGTGGAGTGAGCGGAGCTAGCTGGAACAGCAGCAGCTCATGCTGCAAAGACGTGTTAAAAACAAAGCAAAACCCCAGAGTGGGAACCAAAGCTCAAAAATACTGCACATTCCTCAGACAGGTATTGTGTTATACACAAATTTTACAGTGAAGAGAAAAGAAAAAAAAAAAAGGAAAAAAGGATTTTTTTTTCTATAAGGAAACCATCATTTGAATATTTTGGCTCAGAAGAATTTCCTTCCGTCATCAGCAAAGCAAAGGATCTGTGAGAAAATGTCCTTCCTGCAGAAAGGGGGAAAACAATTTCTGGCTTGAGGCTAAAAAATGAAGCAATAAACCCTCTAAAGCTCAACTGAATAAAATGCCATGAGAGTTTCTAGGTGGAGCTGAGCCTGACCTTAAGCCTGGCCTGACTAACTGTAGACTTCTCATGAAATTAAATAAAAATAAAAAATCATGCCCTGTGCATTGGTGTTCTGATGGACACACCCTCCTGGCAGTAGCCCTGGCTTGCTACCAGTCAGTACATCTGAGACTTAACTTACTTCTGTTCACCTTGAAGCAAAACATGCAGCTATACAAATGAGTTTTTCCATATTTTCAATGCAAATGGGGGATTATTCAAAAATAAGTTGATCTCAGCCTCCTAGGAGACATGGAAAGGTCACAGAGCAGGCTGCAGAATATTTTCCCAGCCTTCCTCAAAAATCTTTAAACTTACATGATTTCTCTATTTTAAGGCCTACTCTGAGGCTTCTTCCCAAAAGTTCCAAAAAATAATCAATTAAAATGAAACCGCTCTGCTAAAAGAGGACACCTAAGGACAAGCAAGTGTGGGCAGGAAAATAGATTTGGTACTTCTATGAACTCTGGCAGCAAAGACACAGGCAGATGGAAGCAGCAGCGAGAGAGCTCAGCTCAGCAGATCATGTGCCCAGCAGGAGGGTGCCCAGGAGTGCCACCCAGCACTGGGCACCTCGCTCCAGAGACACAATTCCCGTTCCTCAATCCCACTGGAGCAAAGGGCAGACTCCGTGCGGAGGCACGGGCTGGTCCCATTCACGGTGCCCACGCCACGGGTGGGAGACACCGGGCTGGAAAGGAGAGCAGAGGAGGATGAGGGGATGTGGGAAGCAGGGCAGCCCTGCGGCCCTGGAGCTGCCAAGGCTGTCAGCGGAGATGCTGCAGGATCGCGCTCGCTTGGCTCGGCACGGGAGCGGAGCTGCCTGTGAGTCACAGCTCTGCACCACTCGGCCCCGCTTCCCTCCCCTCCCAACTGGCTTGAGTATTAGATGTATTATTATTATTCCTCTCTCCTTTCTCTGTTTGTTTTTTTTTTTTTGCCTCACTGGCTGTTTTGCCGCTCACCAAAATATCTTCTGCTCAAGGGAGGGAGCTGTGGAGGGCGAAAGCCAGGGCTGACAGGGAGCCTGCCAGCCCCAGCCCCAGCCAGCCCCCATGGCCACAGTGGAGAAGCACCTGGGACGTGGACTTTTAATTTCCACTCTTTTAATCAGAAACTCCTTGTAGGAGGTTTGCTAGTTCACATAAAGCTGCAATAATAAAACAGGTTTTCAGTGTTTAATTCACAACACTAACCTGGGCTCTAAAAGCCTCTAATTTTTCCATGAGCTCCTGGCTAATGGGATGTCTCCAATCTTTCCAGTGGGTCCTTTGTTTAGAGACTCAAGTAATCTCTGGCACAGCCTGAAAACATTCTTCTTGTCTCCTTTCACCTTAAAAAGTAAAGATCTATAATAATTAATATTAAACTGAGTTAACAGAGCCAGGAAGACTAAGTGGCAGACCTGCTGATATCTGTGGGAATGCCTACCCAGAAGCTGATGGGAACAGACCCACAGAGCTGCTCTCCAGGTACCAGAGCTCAGTGCAGATCGCTGGGCTGTGAGTCCATTTCTCAGGATGACATTCGATGAAGATGCAGAATGGGGATGTGCTCCAGCTGGAACATGATGCACCAAGTGATAGCTAACATGGCCATTGGTGTTGTGGTTGGATGCACAAACGTGCCAGGGTGTGAAAGCGCAATGGAGTGTAAATCATCCGTGTTCAGTGTTTGCACAGGATTCACCATATCCCAGCTCATGGGAAGAGCCATAGAAAGAGGGATTTGAAGCTATTTGAGAAGAGGAGAAGCCACCCATCTTTGACCAGACAAGGGATGCAGCCTGGGCAGGCACACACAAATGCTTTAGGTCCTACCCGTAGAGGGAAGGCAGCATCTAAAGTCAGCTGGGTAATTCAGTCTGATCTCCCCATCTTGGCTGCTGGCAGAGGGGCTGATGAGTTGCCTTCAGGAAAAGAGATTTGCCCCATTCCAACAGATTGTACAGGCCACAGACTGACACAAAGATGCCACCAGCAGAGCAGAGTCAGGCCAGGCTCAGCAGAAAGGGGATTGTTGCTCTGACTGGCAGCTCCAGTTTCCATAGTTAAGTTTTCATTCAGAAGCCAAAGCTACCCATGTACAAAGCAAACTGAATCAATTTAAACAGTGAACCCTGTAGCACTACGTCATCACCTTCCTCTGTAGAAAAATGCTGCTCTTCACAGATGCCTTCTGCTTGTTGAGATGTAAGGTGTGTCTGCATCCTCCATAAGAGACCACGGCCAGTGCCAGACCCTGGGAATGCACAGATTGTGTGTGACGCCACCAAAAACTATTCTGGGTCCAGGTAATCTGTGTCCACAGCTGCCCTCTCACTCAGCTCCCTTTTATCCATTCTTCAAAGTCTCCCCTGATGCTGCTAAAAGTAATCTCATTCCTACACTGAGCCAGTCAAATTTGTTGTCGTCAATTCTGCACTCACACAGGTTTTCTCCTCTGCTGCTGAAGACAGACCAGCTTCTCTGCAGGATCCCAAGGCCTGCACGGACCACAGCCAAACCTGCAGCTACCAAAAGGACCTCCTTCCTTTGCACTCTTTGCACCAGCAAGGGCTCTTGAGAAGATGGAGCAACTGCAAAGTTCATTCCCCCAGCTAACAGCTGTCTCTGCACTAAGTGCTGAAGATGTGCTGAGACTTGTTTGGTTTTTTCAGCAGCAGTTTTCCCTCAATACTGACCCCAAAGCCAGTTTCTCTTCCTTTGAGGACTCAAGGTCAGTCAGACCTTAGGAGAGGCAGAGGGTATCTGCTTTGGGATGGTTTGTCCACACACAGGGCACATATCTCAGGTGAATGGAGTAATCTGGATACTTCGGTAACTGACTTGGGCTTACCCAAACATATCCCACAATCCTCACACCTCAATCTCTTTGCTAAATCCAGTGTTTCCTGGTTCAGTTGCACCTCTGCTTTTCCCCCTGGGTGAATCCCTTTCCTTTCACAGCATTCTCTGCACTTCCATTCCTTTTGCTAAACTCAGCAGTAAATCTTGAGGTAGGCTCTAATGGTAGGCATCAATAAAACAAACCAGCCTTGAGAGTCTTTTGTTTTCCAGTCAGACATATATCTGCTTTCTCGCCCTCAGTACTACCTTCCTCTAAGCACCAGCTCAGCTGAGGGACTCCTGCATCACTGCTGCCAGGCTGACATCATTCAGATGGATGTTGTGGGGCCAGTCAACCCTGAGAGCTGCCTCACTCCTCCATCATTCGGAGGTGCTCATCTATTACAACCATTTCCCTTCACATTTTCCTTCACCACTCTCACAAATTATCACCATCCCTACCAGATGCACTATATTTGTTACACATTTCTAGGTAACTCTGCTCCAAACAGTTTTATTTAGAAGCCTTTGTACCCATTAAGGCCTGAAAGGATGAGTGCCAGTGGCCTTTTGTAGGTTTATCCACAAGAGATCAAGAGAGTGCAAGGCATTCTGTCAATTCAAATTACTCATTTTACAGTATAATAATATTAATATTAATATTGTCCATTGAAAAAAATGCATTAATTAGGATGCTAGTAGTTTTTTGGACCATTGCCACACGAAGTAAGCACTTGGGGGTATGTGACTATTCAAGCCCAGGTCCCAAATTGCCGTTTACAACAGCGGCACACTCAGTTCAAGAGCCAAATCACCAAAATAATTAACAAGGGAACAACCTACAGAGGGTTAATGTTACTTATTTTTCCTCTACTAATTTCAGTTATTCCCTTCTTAGTAAAACAGTATTTAACCAGACCACAAATAATTTGCATAGCACACACGTGCTAGCTGCTGGGAGGTTTTTAAGCAAACAGAACAAATGCCTCATTAATAACTAAGTGCCAAGAAATGCAGAAAGAATTTTGTACAAGACTATGAAAACCAAAGTAGTTTATTCTTCTGACACTTGCCTTGGATTAAACACTATGCTCCTTTGAAAAGACTGGTTTGGACACATGAGAAAATGAAAAAGGCAAGATCCACACAGGTACAAGAAGGACACAAACTTGGGAGGTTTTTGTAGTTCAGACACAACTTTTTTATGCAGGTAAAACTTCCACAAGCTCAGGGAGAGGCCTGGTCACTGGTACATTAATAGCACATGGATGATCTTTAACAGATACGGTATTTCCCCTTTCCAGTTTCTGTTTCTATTTTTATCCTACAGCATGGACATGCAATCTTCACTGTAGTCTGCTGATCTCAAGGCTGATCTTCATTTCAGCAAAACGAAAGGTCAGCTACGGACCAGACACCAGAAAGGCCTCCCAGATGTCTGGGTATTTCTGGACCTGAGAATCTGGATGTCAGTGAGCATCCTGCCATAGAGGGCAAGAAGCCCTGGCCATCGCAGATCACCACCAGGACAACAACACTGCTCCCCAAAATGCCTGAGATTTGCAGACACACTCTTTTTTACACAACAGAATAAACTCCAAACATTTTTAAGCTTTTGCAAAAATAAGATTTGCACCAAGGGGTCCAATTTGAATGACAAACCCACAGGTGTTGTTTGGCTGTGGTGTTTTCCCAAGGTGCAAGAGAAGCACATTTGATCTCTTGGATCTTTCTCATTCTGCTTCAGGGAAGGTATTTTCCTTTGGGATCACTAAGTTGGAAACCCAAATCCAAATTTCCCACCTGTGAAGCCACTGCTGTACCATAGTTACTAAGGGTCAAAGTCCTTCTACTCCTCAAACAGGTTATAGCCAAAACCTATTTTCAGAAACTAGGGTTCCTCAGCATTGTGGGACTGACAAAACTTAGTGCCATCCTCTTCAGCATCTCAAAATAAGCTAATTTTGGCTCATACCCATCAGTCAAGAGATCCAGTTTCTCCTGCAGGATCTTCAGCAAACCTTCCCAGACCCAATTATGAAAGCAGAGACTTGAAAACATCTGCCAAGACAAAATGACTTCATTTTTAGAAGCTCTTGGTGCCCTGACCTGCAATGTAAGTCAACAAAACAATTAGGTCTACCAGCATAGCTGCAGGTCAGGTCCCCTTTTGCCTCATTGTAAACTAAGGCATCTAAAATTAAAGCAGACTCCTGCAAGTGAGGATGACCAGGGCCTCTGGTTTTTGCATTCCCAGCCTGACATACAGGGCTGCAGATGAGACTTTGCATGTGCACGTACACACACAGGCTTGGGGTGAGAGAAAGGTTCAAACACAAAGAATTCCAGGCTCTTAAAAACCATCAGTTGGAAGCAGCTGCAGAAACCTTTGATAATTCCCTGGGTTAGTGAGCACTTTGCTGCTTAAATCTCTCCCTGGCCAGAGCTATTGCTTGTCACCCACCAAAAGCTAATCCTCTTTTTTCTGATTTCATCTCCATCTTCTCTTTTCCCCCTCTCCATACGAGTGCAAAGCACCTTTAATCTTAATTTCAGATGTACTTTTCATGATGCTGCAGATGTGCTATCTGCCACTGACAGTATTTGCCACCTATTTCTCCTTAAAGGACACTGCTTGACCTTTTAACAGCTTCCATGCCTCCAGCTTTAGAGGCTTTCTATTTGAATGGATCACAAATAATCACTTTTCTGTATCCATTATTAGCAGTGAACCAGCTACCCAGAGAGCTTCTGCTTTGTTGGGTTTTTTTTTCCCCTTCCAAATGCAGCATTTTTCCCAGGCAGAGACATATTATGGCAATTCAGACACTGACAACTGTGTAAATCACACCCAGGCAAAAGTTATTGATGACCTCATTCCAGTAAAGCATGAGATGATCAGGCTGCCCCACGGTATTTTGATCATCTGAGAACCCTGAAATTGAAAGTCACAGGCTCCATTTTGCTTGGAAATCTAACAAAAGACATTAACTGTGACAAAAGGCACTTAGAACATCTCTTAAATTATCTCATTTCACACCAGCAGTAACAAATACTCATTTTCCTTTATTAACACACTGTCCTTGCCCATAACCATTCTCATTTTTCTAATTTTGAATTAAAATGCTTTCAAGTTATTGATCGCTTCTGCTGGAATTCTTTCCTCCTGTTTTTATTAGTTCTTGTACACAGCCTAATTTGAGTGATATGAACAGTGCATCCAACACAACCACCTCTCTAGCAGACCTGTCTCCCAGGAGTCGACGTGATTAATCTCTCCCGTGCAAGACAAGTCACGTTCCACAGCCCCAGCTCCTCCACACGGCTGGTGTGCTCAGAACGGCACTCTCAAATCTGTTATTAAATTATGTAATTACCTTATTTCTTCTCAAGCGCCTTCCCAAACAGGTTGTAGACAGTCGCCAGTGAGGGAAGAAGAAAACCCAACACTGGGAGCGTTTGCTGGAGCTTTCAAGAGCATTTGCTCTTGCCTTTCACTGGACTTCTCCCCATGCCAGCTCAGCTGTGGGCTCCCACAGCCCAAGGAACATTCCCTAGCACTGGAACAGTGCTGCAGGCAGTAATTAGCATAAGCAAAGGCGTACACTGCTGTGGCTCTGCCAGGAGCTGCATCCCCTCCCGAGGGATGCAGGATGCCCTCACAGCTGGCTGGGGCTTCTTGGACCCTCACAGGCACATGCCCCTGCCAGGGGCTCAGCCAGCTGAGGGACGGGGGTCACACACTGCTCCCACTGTATTTAGATCCACTGGTGATATGCAGAGTCCTCGCTAAGCACAATCCCAGGTGCCATATCACAGGTTTAGGGCTCCCTTCTAGAAGAAAGATGGCAGATTTGGAGGAAGAAGGGTCATCTTAGACACATGGCCTAGCCCAAAATTGTGCTCTCTGTCAGCCCTTTGGCTAATCCCCTGCTAGGTGCCCTTTGTAGCTGCTGGCACTGCTCTGCAACCCTGTATCTGCTGTGGAACAGCATGGGAAAAGCACCAGATTTCCTCGGCCAAGTTTTAGCTACTATGGGCAGATGTAAATAAAAAAGGTCCAAACAAAAACAAATCCCCAAGATTGCCACAAGAGAGAAAAAGGCTGGAAGATGGAGGTGGTGCTGTAGTGCTGGGTGAGCAAACGTGTTCTGCTTTCTCTGCACAAAGCTAAACGCCAACAATTCACAGAGCCCAAGTCAACCCAGGCCAAAGACACATGAATGGCTGGAGAACCAGCCTCTCCCTGCCCTTCCTCAAGCAGAAAGCTCTCCTGTGACTGCACAATCCATCACACCAGCACAGCAACACGTGCAAATCCATCTGCAGTCCAAGGAGTCACACGGCAGCCAGCATGAAGGAACAATGTACCCCATCCATGGTGGCTTTTAAAGGTTGAACAGTGACAGACCTCGAACCCAGCTGCTCCTGGGGGGGCTGAACTCCATCGACAGCATCCCTGCTGGGGGACAGCCATGCCCTGGGTCACTGCCCAGCTGAGTGACCTCCCCATGATGCCCACTGCCCCCCTAGCCCCTGAATCAGTGTGGATGCTAAAGGCAGAGTACTTCCAAACCACACCATGACTATCCCAAGAGATGCTGGCTTTTGTCAGTTCAAAAAACATTAAGAATACTGGAGGAGTCCTTTCAGCAGGTGTTCACGGGCCCAGCTCAGTGCTGGGCTGCTGCAGGATTTTCAGCTGATGCTGAGTGTTTTCTCTGTGACCAGGACTCACCCACTGGATACTGCCCTTCAGTGCCACAGATCAAGACTTTTCTGCATTTTTGGCAGTTTCATGACTACAGCAAACAATGTTTCTGCAGAGCCCAAAAATGTAATCTGACATTGCGTTTCGGAAGCCTGTTTCTCTAACACAAGATTTCCATTTTCTTTGGCAAACTACCCCTCGTGTTAGCCCTACTGGCATTCACATACACAATTCACAATTCATCTGGAACAGGCTATTTACAGAAATTTTGCTGAACTGGCTGTCTTTCTATTAGTTATGTAGAAAAGAAAAGGTTTGGCCTTGATCCTGGACCTGCTGAATTAAAGTGTGAAAGGGAAAATCTCTGAAGCCTAGGAACGCAAAGGCATTTCCACTGGTGCTGCCCACTTCAACTACAGCCATAATTGTTCTAAAAAAAACCAAGAGACTAATGGCAAGTCCAGTGGAATTTGCAATTTTTCCTAAGCCCTGATCACTGCTTATACTGAATTTCTACCTCTGTAAAACAAAGATGCATTTCCAGCCTTTGTGTTGTCCATGAGAGCTTCAAACTCTGAAGAGTCTCAGGTGGGGAGGGGGAAGGTTGGCTGGAGACTTCTGAATGCTCAGGTTAGGCACTGAATGAGGCATCTTCTTCTCAAATAATGGTTTTGCTCAGGGAGAAATTGCAATGCCAAGGAAAGTATTGGCATAAAGACTTATCAACAGCGAGATATGCCAGAGTGGAAACCTCCCATCTTTTCAAATGGGGATGCAAAGCAAGAAGAAAAGAGTTAATGTGGAAGGGTGAAATGGTTCCCTGTCCACATCTCACTGTGCTGGCCCCAGAGAGCAGGGCACAAGAGATGGTGGTCTCTCCCAGCACATCTGCTTACCTCTGTTTCCTTTGCCATCGAGTTCAACTTTCCCTCAGCAACAGCCACCGTAAGCTTTGGGTTTTTTAAATGCAAATCAGCTCTGCCACACAGGACACTGACCTGAATGCAGGCACACAGCCCCAGCAGCCCAATGCCCTGGTCATTATACCATCATCAGGAAAGTTAAGGATAGGGAGCAGAGGCCTTGGAATGAATTCCTAGCTTTCCCTTCCAACCCTCCATCTGGTTACTACTACTGACCATTAAAATAGGGGTTCCAGAGGAGAAGCTCAACTGAGAGCTCAGTACCAGAGATTCCCATATCATCCCAAACTTGAGGCCTCCACCAGGAATCCCTGCAGACCCCAGGACTGATTGCCCAGATGGAGGAACCACCCTGAAGTGCACAAACACCAACAGTTACTTCAAGGAAAACACAATACCAACCTGTGAGGCATGAATCACACCTTTTAACTAATAATAAGGAAACCATGAGTTACTATTTTTTTAATGTAACTGCTTTACTATATAATCCTGACCTCATTTGCTCTAGATACCATGCAGGCAAACATAAAATACATTCCTTCACACTGACCCTGTTAATAACCATTTCTCGAGGGAGCAGAAGAACTGTAAGGAGCTAACAAAATTTTTTGTTTATTATAAACCAGACCTATTGAAACAATATCCCCACTCAGCACTAACTGGGGGAAAAAAATAATTACATCAAGCTAAGGCCACATCCACTGAAATAAGATGTGATGGGACCATCATCTGTTCCTTGCAGCCCAGGAGGAGCATCTCCTCCAGTGACAGCAGCACATCACACTAACGGGTCTTGCCCAGCCAAGGTGCTTCTGCCTCTCCATCCTTAGTGGCCACTGAGAGCTAACAAAGCCAGCACAGCTTCCAGACCAGCCATGTGGGCAGCTTTGTAAAATTAACTACAGGCATCTGATACCCAATTCGGTCCTTTACAAAACTCTCTCCCTTCCATCCTTCCATGGCTCCCATTTTTAGACATAATGGACTGGATTACCTCCCTGTCCCTTTTTGCTCCTGCACATTCCAGGTCATTTCAAGTATCATTTGTTGTCAGGTTCAGATTTACAATGGGGCTAAAAAAAAAAAAAAGAACAAAGGTGTGCAGAAGGCTGTTCCTTTTGGAAACTCATTGCCAGGGGTCACAAACATCCCCGTAAATATTCGAAACTGGAGCAAAGCAGCATCCCTTCCACTCCAGGTTGTTCCTCCTGCTGACACTGGGTGACTCTTGGTGAAACCCCCCAACCTCACAAATGAAATAGCCCAACAAATGAGGAGGTTCCTACAGACCCCAGGTCCAACCACCACAATAAATTAGAGATTCACAGCAAGACAAAGCCCACCAGCCCCCATCCAGCCCTTAAATTTCTCATCCTCTTGCAGGCCTGTGGGCCACTTCTGAGTCTCCTGGATGCATCCCATAACAACCTCTCTGCTGGGAAAACCAAGGTGACACATGGAAAAGGAGCATTTACCAACTCCTCTTTAAGAGCACTGCCCTGCTCCAGAGGAGAGAAAAAAAGCCTTGGGGAGGGAAGTCTGAGAATACCAGCAATCCCTGGGACATCAGTGCACAGGTGTGTAGCCCAGCCCAAGGCAGATAACTGTGTGAGCACACGGGTTGGGATGCTCCACACCCAAGGGCGAGCACTGGGCACAGGGAGAGGTGACTATGGCACCTGACAGGACTCTCTGGGCTGGATCACCACAGCTTGTGTTAACAACGGCTCAGGTTCCCCCACATCCCTCTCCAGCTAATAGCAGCACTGTCTGCAGCCCCAAACTCCTTCACAGCCACCTACACATGAGCTCAGATGGGCTGGGGGACAAGGGGATGTGGGGATGGACCTGGGCCTTTAGCCACACGCTTCCATGTGCACATTTCAACACAAGAATTTAAGACACCTAAAGACACACAAAAAAATTTGAAGACTTAAACAAAACCAAAAAAAATTTACACCAATCTGCCATTCTTATGCAAGAAGAGGAAAAAATCCCACAACATTTGGAAGCAGGCTGTGTTTGCTTGGCGCTTTCCATCTTTAGGTAATTAGTGTAAAGGGCTTCCCAGGTAAACCTAAAAATAAACAGCAGATTTCAAGAGAGACACCATTCTCTCTGCAGTGAGTCTTCAAAGCATGACCAGGAGAAGCTGCAGAGCTCCAGCTGGCTCCCTGTAGGCATTGCTTGCCTCTGAGTCCTCAGGGTCGGCCACAAGTCAAGCTGCATCAAAACTGGGAATGACATAAAAAAAATGACAAGCAAGAAATGTCTCTGAAGACAAACACCACAGCATTCGCAAATGCTTCAAATGCACAGCCTGGACCAACAGCCTGCTGCTCCTCCCATCCCCTTCTCTAAGCTTTCTAAAAAGTGCCTTCCTAGCTGAGAGTGGCACCTTCAGAGCTGGGAGGAACAAAACACCTCCCGGCTCCAAAACCTACTTTTCAGTGCTTCTCTCGGTTGTTTTCCTCAGCTGACCTAGTAGCAGCTGCTGTACTTGCTCCGCTGGGAATCAGCCTTGCTCTCAGCCTTCTGTTTCCAAAATGTTGCTGCAGGGGCACCTAGCCTCCCCATCACCTCATAGATGGATTTCCAGTGCGGGTGCCACCCAGAAACTCCCAGCTCTGCCCCCCCAGACCACGCCAGCATTGCTGTTTCTGATGATATCGGGAAAGGGGGTAAAGACAGGGATGGGAAAAGAAAGATGGAAAGGAGAAGAGAGGAGTCATTCAGCAAAGGTCACTGGAGAAGTCCAGAGCAGTGAGGATCTGGCCCCAGGTTCCCTGCGTACTGCACCCGGCTCTAATTCACCAGAAGAGCCTGTTACTTCTTAAATACAATATCCAAGTTTGCAACTGCAAAAAGCAGCAGGTACCAGCTTCTGCTCAGAGCAAGAAGCTCCTCACCTGCGCCCTGCAGCCCGGGGCTACCATTAGAGGGATACAAACTAACAGCAAATGGTTTTTGTAACCCACCCGAGCCTTACAGCACGCACATCTCACCCACCAGTCACAGCCACACCCTAGTAAAATACTGCTGGTAAGATCCTAGAGGGAGCAGAGCTATGGGAGCTTCAGCAGACAAGATGCCACCCCTCCCAAAACAGAGAGCGATGCTTTTACATGTAATAACCCAAATTCTGAAAGCTGGCTCTTTTCTAAACGCCTGTCCCACACTGCACCCCAGCCTCTCACTTTTAAGTGTCCTCACAAAAGATCAGAGAAAAGACAAGTCTGAGTTCCCAGTCCAGCCATTCCTCTGGGACAGGAGAAGGTGGCACTGGACACGGTGCTTGCTCCTGTTATCTGCAAAGCAGGTGCTTGCACTGTGCACCTTCTAATGCCCACAAGTCAAGGAGAGGGCTCTCCCTCTATCCCTATCCCTGCCTGGCACCCACACAAACATGTTCCCCATGCTTTGCAGCACCACTGACTGCACTTGGCATCTTTAAAAGCAGCTTTTTTAACCCTAAGACATCACAGATATTTTTTTGTCCTGCAAAACCGTGCAGTATTTACAGAATCAGAGCATCCAGCAATACAAGAGAGACTGGACAAATGTCACTCCACAGATGCCTCAGTCTGCTCCTGACCTTCACCCTGCCCTTTCCCTTCACAAACTCTGCAGGGAGGGAAAGGGAACAGAGATTTAAAGGGAGGCAATGCAGAAACATTTTAAATCACCTTTTATAACCTGCATTCTCTGGGACTGAAAAAGCACCTTTTCCTTCCATTATTCAGAAAGCACTGAAGCTAATGTGACATATTGGTGCGTAGGTGTGTGGGGGCTGGTTTCTTGTGGGGGGAGGGAGGGCTGAGGGCTCGCTCTGTGTTTCAGAGAAATGAAGCAGCACAAGATGTACCAGTTGCTCTGGTAACAAAGCTTTTGCCTTTTTTTTTTTTTTCTCTGTAAGAATGAAGCATCACTTTAAGCATTTTTCAGTTCAGACTTCCTTGCCTGCATGGCAAAAACAAATCTGTGTTTCAGAAACACACACACTCCATTTGAGTCAGCATGGAAAGGACCTTCTCCTCCAGAGCTACTATAAAATTGTGGGGAAGCTGAAAAAATTGAGATCACCCGTTTTCCTTCTGATAAGGCTACAGGAGTTATCACACACACCAGTACTCCAGCCCAGCCCCTTCCTGTCACCCAGTAAGAGCTGATAAAAGGCCAGCACCACCTGCGAGCTGGTGCCTGTGGAAGCAGTGGAGACCCCAGCCCTGGTGAGCATCCCCACACGGCAGCACCACCATCCTCTCTTCCAGCACACGGAGCCATCCCAGTGGAAACAATGGCTTAATATTTAATACTGTGCTCGTAATACAGAAGGATTATAAAGCAGCTTGTAAGTCTTGCAAATCCATTCACACCCACACAGACCATCCCTGACCTTGAAGGTGACGTGTGGCCGGTGACCGCCCACAAGGGTCTGTGTCTGGATGTGGATGTGAGCGGTCCAGCCAACCCCAAAACCATCTCAGTGGAAGGAAGAGCCTAGGACAGGGCAGGGTGGGCACACACAAAGTGCTCCCCTGCCTCAGTCCCTGGAGCAGGCTTTCAGTGCAGCACTAAACCATGGGCAAAGCCAGGGAGCTTCCCAAACCAGAGGGACCAACCCTGCATGTGCAGTGACCATGAGAGCATGAGGAAGGATGGCTACACACATTCACACACATGTGGTTACACTCAGCCTGCCCTGCGCCCTGCAGCAAAAGTAACCTCTGAAGAGCTTGAAAACACAAAAAAGGACCCAAAGCTGAGGATACAACATCAGAACCACCAACGCGGCTCAAGTCACACCCAACTTCACACCATCACAGTTCATCTGAGAAACAAGAAGGTGGGAAAAGAGAAATGCTCACAGTGCACCTTCAAATGCAATAGCTGGCTGTCTAGGGTTAGAGCTCCTTGTTTAGACTGCAGCATGATGGGGCTCTGAATTCCTTCAACAGCCTGGGGATGGGGGCACCAGGTGCCCTTGGTGTGCTCAGCAGCAGCACCCAGCACCGCAGGCCCAGGTGTTGGGACAAGGGTGGTCTGCAGGCACCAGTGTGCACACATTCAGTCTGGCCTCTCAAGCAAGGCACAGCAGTCAGTCTGCAGCTGTAAAAGCTGTGTATATAAACTACAGTTAATTCTTTACAGTAACAATCCCCAGGAAATATTAATTGTGTGCGGCATGGTAGCTTCTTCCACGCAGATAAAGCAACAGTGATTAATTATCGAGCTATTGACCATCAGCCTTTCAGAAAGGGAGACAATAAACCAACTGATGATTAAAGACAATTACTGTCATTCTTGACTCAGGCTAATTATCTGAACTCCTAATAATGACCCAGGAACCTGAAGAGTTTCTGTTCTCACCAGGGCTGATGCAAGGGCCCGGCACTTGATCAGCAGCAGCCAGACTGAGACAGATGTCAGGCAGGCTGAACACAGCAGAGACCCCACTCTATTTTCTCATATCCACCCTCAAAAATAAGTTAAAGGAAAAAGGAGTCTTCTAAAAGCCTTTTTTAAAGATGTTTACGGGCTACCCCACCAGCCTGCACTGGTGGAATGCCTGGGGATGCCAGGAGGAAAGATGCCACTGTGCATGGAGTGCACGAACAGCACCCAGGAGCGCAGGACACGTTACCCTCCTCCTCTGGCATCTGCAAAGTCCAGGACAACATTATCAAACACAGGCTTGTGCCTGGGACATTCTCACAGTCTCAGGGACCAAACCGCCCCAGCAGCCCTGCTGCTCCCAGCTCTCCAGCAACAGGTGACCTTGGATTTCAAATATTTTATTCACTTTCTCATACCCACATACCTCAACATCTCCATCTACTGGGTCAAACCTGGGCGTTTGCCTCCAGGTGGGTCGGCCCTGGCTTCCAGCAAATACCAGCTGGAAAAAAATACATCCTCACAAAAGACCTTGGGATGCATTTCCTCAACCTTTCCCCCTGTGTATTGTACCCCAGACAGACACACACACACAGAGTACAACAAAGAGCAATTACAAAAACCATGTTTTTTTCAAACAGCTGCCTCACTTGGGCTGGCAGAGGACATGGACAACCTGAGAGTGCTCCACTGCCCTGGGTGGCTCCTAGGGGTGATTCCCTTGCCCTGCCCCATCACGTGGTGATGGTAAAGGAGCTCCTTGGAGGGCCACAGCTGACACTGGCGGCACGTGGATCCCACACACTCTAAACTAGAGCAGCGACTATTGCTGCGTAATAGCTTGGTGATTATATGGCATTTACCAGATAATTAAACAATCAATAGTTATTGTGCAGTTACAGAGGTGCCCACAAACTCTATCTTGTTCCCTGTGAAATAAAACCATGCTGAAGCTGTAAATGGAGACCCACATCCCCAGGGCACAAGGCAAAGCAGTATTTGGCATTAATGACCACTGTCCTCCTGGTACAGTTGGCAAGAAGCACGTGAGTACGTAATCTCAACATCATTTACTTCAATGTTGTAAAATACACAAGATGAGAGGTACAAAGGTTACCATCTGATCTACTTCCTGATTTTTTTTCTCACTACTGCAAAGGCATCAAAATCCCTCTTGGCTGACACCATCCATGGGCCACTGTCTGAATGGCCATAGCTAAGCCCATAAGAACACTGGGAGATTGCTCTGGTTTTCCACTTAGTGCACAGTAAGTAGCCCACCACATGGGTCCCCAAGCTTTGCAACCATCTATTGGACAGGTATTTCTGAGTAACCCAGTGTCCTTTGACTTTGAACCCATGTATTTATTGGTGCTGGACACACCACTGGTTGTGGCCCTGATCTATCCAGGCAATCTTAGCACACACGGTATTTTAAGGAGTATTTGTTTGCTCTCATGCAGAGTAGAAATAAACAGTAATAGTAATGTTCTGGGACATAAAAGCAGCGTTTCCTCACAATTTAGATAATGCTCTGAAGGGTTTTATTGAGTTTTGTGTTTAGAGTTTTGCTTTCAGCCATCAGCTATAAACCAGTGAGGCAAAGGCTCAATTCCCCGAGTCCAACTCATTGTATTCCTCATAGTCATTCCTTAAACACCTATAACAAAAATAAAATCCAAGGGCACAAAAATTCACTACTACTACAATGTCTGGCACAGAAGCTAGCAAGTTTTCAGTCTTTCTGCAAAACCAGTTTACAATCTGTAACATAAGATGCAGGATTATTAGAAAATAAAGAAAAGCTTCTGATTCAATTAGATAAATCATCACCAGTGTGGTCCCTCATTAAAATAAAAGTCGAGCTATTCACAAGAGATTGTTAAGCAGCGAACAAGGAATGTTATTTCTCTCTGCATTTTTCCAAAGCAAAGAGCTTGTGGTTGGGGTTAGAGAAGTGAGAGCAGAGTAGGTCGCTGCCGAGGGCTCCCGCAGTGCCCAGGTGTCACTGGGGTATGACCAGAGCTGGGAAGAACCAAAGGGATATTTTAACCTGCTGTCCTGAGCAAAGAAAGACCTTTACTTGAAAATACAGAGGTCAAACCAAACTAGTTGCCATGCCTCGAGCACAAGGCTCACAGAGCAAGGCTTTGATTCACAGAAGCACTGTGAACCACCTGAAAGGGATCTTCAAACCATGACCCAGAAAGCAGGATCAAAGTAGCAGCTGCATCCCGGTGCACACACTCTGGCAGTGGGTGCCCTCCTTCTGGGAGCTCTCAAGGTGCACCAGGCTGGGCCAACATGGCTCTCCTCCTCTGAGCAAGGAGAAAGGCATGTGGTGTGGCAGGGGCTGTCTCCATGAATCCCTGCTCTCTCAGGGCTCCTGTCACACTCCTCAGGCTCCCCATCCTGCTGGGCTGTGAGATCGTTCAGCTGTCAGAACAACATAACCATGCCCTTTATCCCATGGGATCAGTGGAAGTTTGCACCTTGCACATTTTCCCCCCAGGTCCTGGGCAGGCCAGCTGGCTACCACCAGGACACCTGTAGTCTCCAGCACAAACATGGCCATGCAGCAGTGTTAGACCTGGCTGCTATATCAGATTTTCTAGGGGAAACATCAGGACTGCAGTCCTGTTCTGGCAGTCTTGCAGCACACAGACATAAAATGTTATCCCCTGCCTGGAACAAACATCTCACTTCTGCCTCTTCCCAAGAGGAAAGTTGCTTTTCTTGCTTCAGAGAGGGACCAGCCATGAGAAGGGGAGGTGATGCTCACCAGGTGACTGCTCCTAGCTGAGAGCACAGGGGTTTGACGTGCAGAGCTTGGGCTGGCACCCAGCACCAGAACCTAAAAACACAACCAGAGGCGCACACAGCCTCTAGGAGGGCAGCAGTGGTGCACCTCAGGTAACACAGCACAGCGGGTGCATAACCACCCCAGAGGGATTTAACAGATGTGTAGATGTGGCACTTAGGGACATGGTTGAGTGGTGGGCTTGGCATTGCTGGGTTACTGTCTGGACTCAGTGTTAAAGACCTTTTCCAAACTAAATGATTCTGTAAGCAGTCCAGCCCTGCCTGAGAGGGATTTGGAAATGGCAGTGGAACTACCATCTAATTACAGAGGACACTGCTCCTAGGTATGGATCACTTCTAAGGGCTGATTTAGAATGGAGCCAGAAGGTCTGTGTGTCTTGAAAGTTGATCCATTTGTTTTGCTGCAAGAGATAAATACAGCGGTGGTATCTGGAGAAAAAGAATCGTAGAGATCTTATTTCCGTGCTGGGTTTTAGGGTGGGACACCATAAACAGTTATGTATGTTTTATATCAAAGTCTCCTTTTGTTTATAGTGTGTGCTACTCTTGGACTTCAGTTCAAGAGAGCTGTGAAGTCAAGCTTAGCCTAAGCTCATACCTCAATACTTACTAATTTGGTTTGGACAGCAACGTCCTCCCCTCCACCCCCGGCACCATCCCGTCTGGCACCAGCACCACGTGAATCACACTGAGGACAATCCGGTTACTCCAGCAAGTTAAAAACAGTTAGGAGGAGGATTTTCCCCTTGTACAACATGGGAAAAAGGAACACAGAAACGTTCAGCCTACACTCGGGACATTTCTGGGTGGTTTTTTTTCCCCTTTGAGGTAACACACAGACTCACGGAAAGAATCGAACCCAGCAAGAGGAAATCCGATCAGCTGAGCCACACAACCAGCAGCACCAGCTTATTTCCCTTTTCTGCTCTCCACAAAAACATGACGCTTTGAAAAGGCCGTTACAGGCACATAGTTTCCACGGATTGTTAGAAATATGAACCAGTTAAAATTAGGTCACCTTCCACCGTTATTTTAGCAGCTGAGAAGAAAAACAGTTCAGAAGGGAGCTCCCGTGGCAGGGAGCACATGGTGGGAAAACAATGAATACCAGAGGGGAAGGCTCCCTGGAATATAACCTTGATAAAAACAGCTTTGGGGTGGGGCAGTTTTTCCTTTGTTTTTGGTTTTTTTTTAAAATCTATTCCAGTTCAAAAATTCATACATTTAAAACTCCAGAAGTTCCAGTTCATCTTCAGTTCACTTCAATCCCTTGATCATTCTACTGACAGGATTAGTCCACAGCAGCAGGAGGATGAAGAACATTGGTTCTTTAAACACCATTCTCTTCAGCAGGGGCAGCTTGCTGTCTTTTAGAGCATGACAGGCAAGAGCTGCGTCTCCAAAGCCACAGAGAGCAGGAGCACATGAGTATGTTCCTTTCTATAGTCAAAATGAAACATGGGCATGACGGGTAAACAGGATCCCTGTGTGCCCACACACGCATGAGTACGTGTACACAGCACTTGTGCCCACACGTACAGGAGTTTCTTGGAGAATGAGGCCCAGGGGAGGTACTGACTCCCAACAGAACCAAAACAGTTGGCAAATTCCTCATGCAACCATGACAAGAAACATCTCCCCACCATACATAAGCACAGAAACCCCAGACTTTGAAATAATTCAATCCCACCCCAAATGCACAAGAATCATCCATAAAAAGATGCCACCAAGACGACAAAATCTGGAAATCCCCCAAGCTAAGATGTGTTTGGGACAGGTGATATAATATAGTAGAGGTGGGCATTTTAAATATTCTTGTAAAGAAGTTCATGCTTTTAAAATCCTGCTCTCCACAATCCCTTCACTATTCTCATCTGGATTGCTGCTTCTAGATGTTTAGAAAAATTTAAAGCAATCCTACTGACTGTAACAGGCACTTCAATAAAAACATTTTAATAGTGTTTTTAATCCTGTAGCAGGTTTCTGCCAGTGGAAAGGACGGCAGCCAGCCCACGTGCAAGCAGAGCACTAGACTGTAGCAAACTCATTTGGCAGCCTATTGCAGCCGTAAACTCAGCTCTTAGAAGAGATCGAGATTTAGCTATTAAAGCACAGACTTTTCACTCCCTCCTCATCATCTGATCAATAAAAAGCAACTGGGAGGAAAGGGGGGAAAAAAAAGGCAATTAATTTTCTTGTGACAGTTTCAGAACTAATGTGAATTGCTTATTCTAAGAGCTCTGTGTGCTACACAGTACTTGCACACAAGACCAAAAGGCCAGAGTTCAGCAGGGCTTCTTGTCAGGTCTGGAATGGTCAAAGCCTAGTCAGGGTGATGTGCTGGGATGCTCCATGCTCAACACACAGCCAAGGCAAACAGGATCCCTTCAGCTGGAACTCTTACCTTATAGACCTGCCCGTAGGTACCATTGCCAACGAGCTCCACCAATTCAAAGATTCCTGCAGGATCCTAGGAGAAAAGAAAAAAAATATTAAATAAACAATATTTATAGACATCTGAAAAAAATAAACATTCAGTGAAGATCAACATTTGTCTGAAAAGGGATTTGAGGGGTTTAAGGTTTTCAGGCAGATCAGGGATGGGAATTACAGGGACAATGCGCAGAAACGTGGCACTGTCGTGGTGATGGCACTGTGTGGGCACCCCCAGCACTCTGGGCAGCACAGACCTGCCCAGGGCTGCCCACCTCCAGCACCTGGGCTGGGAGATGCCAGGCAGGTGCCTGTGAGGGAGCCTCCACCTGTCTGACTGTCATCTGCTTGATGTATGAACACTCAGTGTATGCTTTAAATACAACAGCAAACATTTGCCACTAAAACTTAGATTTTCTCATGCATCTGCTTTGGAATAAAACAAGCTAACCGACAGGATGTCATTCTGGGCCTCAAAGCTGGGCTTTCCAGGTCTATCCCTGACGTCAGCAGCACTACTGTTACTTGGTCTAAAGGCCATTTCTGGTTTGGTTCATCCTGGCTGTTGATATCCTGGCTTGTCAACTGAGACGAGCAAATCCAGGGCAATGCTATATGAGGACACAATACCTTGTGAGGGTGGCAACAAAACCCCAAACCCTGTCCCCAGATCCCCCTCCACTTGGCATGTCCCCAGCCAGAGGAGGTGCAGTCACACACACATGTGCACCCACCAGCACAGTCCAAAGATGATACGAGCAGTGAGGCACGAGGGAGGGTGGGGAAAGAAAGAAAGAAAGAAAGAATAACCAGCGTTGCTATTTTCTCCTCTCGGTGGGTTTTCCCCTTCCAGAAGCTTTATTTACACTCTCCCGCTCCTCCTCCTTTTCCTGTACTCATCACTCCAATTCTGGAGAGCACAATCCCCTTGGAAGACGGCGGATGTGGAGACATCCTGACATCCCTGGGGTCTGTGTGTCCCTGAGCCCAGCCAAGGAGTGACTTGCTTCCCACACCACCACTCATCCTCATCCTCCCTGCTGGAGTTTGAGTCACTTGAGCTGTTGGATGTCTTGGCATCCCAGCAAGCCCAGCTGCAATCCAAGGGGATGCAGACAGGTCAGTTACCAGCTCCAAGGAGGCCAAGGAGGATCAGCCAGCAGCACTCCTGGGGAGAGAGGAGATGGACACCCACCACCCTGTTACGGACACAGAGGTTTCATTCATTACGAAGCCGCACGAACTCAAGATGCTTCTGGGTCCAAAAGTCAAACACTGGATCTTTGTGAGCAGCTGAGAAGCAAGGTTGAACCCAGTAATAATGCCACAAAAGTGAATTAATCTGAGTCCTGATGTGACTTTCCACCCAGCCAGGAGCACATGCTGCCGTGGAGCTGCCGGGCTTTGGCACAGCTCCGTGACAGGGTGACAGCAACCCCTCTGATCATTCAGAAATGCCACATCCCCCTTCTGCCTGTTCCTCCATCATATATGAGCAGCTTCCTCAGGCTGCCCAGGAAGCCCTGGGGTACTCCAGGGTGGGCACCCCATTCAGCCTTCAGTGGGACAATCTGCAGCAAAGGGCAGGGAAGCTGTGCTGGAGGAGGCTTGGAGACCACCGAGAACACATCTGTCCTGGTGCAAACACACCTTCATCTGGACACTTGGGGCAGACACAGGTGAAGCTGCAGCACAACAGGTTTCCAGCATGCAGCATCTCAGATGGGTGTGCATAGCCTGTGGGTTTTGCTGCCTTGGTACCAGGCAGGGGAATGCCAGGAATGGATGGGAAAGGGAACCGACACCGGGTTTCCACACTGGGTGAGGAGGCGGGGGAGGGGGAAACATGGCAGCAGCTGCTGTTTATTTTTTGAGTTTCTTTCCTAAGGGTTGTTCTCTGCAGTGCTGAAACAACTCAGAAAGAGGCTTTTCCACTGCTACAAGTATATCTATTTTTGAATATTCACTAGGAGATTAAGGCAGAAGAAAGCCATGCCTAGGGCATATGCTTAGGAGGTTTGGAGAAACACCCAGGGATGCAGCTGGCCATTTCTGATAAAAAGAACTCCTTTTTGCAATATGTTTTCCAATCTCTTTCCACAAATCCCCAAACTAAAGAGCACCCTATCCCAGCATCCCAGGCTCACTGCTCTAATGTGTGCAAACGTCACACTTGTGGCTCCAACAGGTTTGCCTGAGTCCGTCCATCACTTGTTTTGCAGACCTGCCTGCCCCACACCTGCTTCTGCTGCCACTGTGCCCAGGGCAGCTTTGTGCCAGCCAGGGGCAGCTCTGTGCCAGGAGGGCTTTCCCCCATCACTCCCATCACCCACATCTTCCACTCCAGCTCCCAACCAGCCAGGCAGTTTCTCTGCTGCCATGTTCCCTCTCCATCCTGTTTCTCCCTGCATTTTCCCAGAAGCATTGCCAAGGTAACTGGGCATCTCTCAGCACAGCCAGGAGTGACACTGCTCCCCTGACTGCTGCCACCTCAGCAAAGCCAACTCTCTGGGAGCACCAGCAATGTCAGGAAGCAGAGGGGGTTGATCTCTCCTCCCAGACACACTGCCCTCCTCAGCCTGCCTTCTTCCCATGCAGCAGGCAGTCAAAGGCAAAAGCTTCTCCCCAGGAGCCACCATTAGGACCCAGGAATAACACGCTATTAATGGCCTTTCCAGAAAATACACAGAAAAGGATCGGGCAGGCAAGGAAAAAAACCTGCTTCCCACTGGCCTCCCCTGGACTGATTCATAGACAGAAAAGAGATTTGCATCTTAATGGCTGCTGGGGAATAGGCTGTCCCTGGTACCACGGGCACATCCCGCACATCCCACAAAGCCCCTGCTGAGATGCTTCGGGAGGGTACTAGAGAGCAGCGACAGCAGCTCGGGCAGGCTGGAGTGGGGAAAAATAAAGAGGCATGCAGCATGGGTGATGTTAGCCAGGGGAAAAAGAAATCCACCCTGCAGAGCCCCAACCAGGACCAATCCAGGCCAAGCAGGGAATAATCTCAGACCAAATATAGCCTGTGCTGCAGATCAAGGCTCACAGCAGCGCTGGGCTGCACTTGGCTGGGGGTGGCTGCAAAGCTCATCCCACACGGCTGCTTCCAGCCCCGCACCTACCACCTTCTGCAGATGCCCCCTCCTTCATCCAGGAGGGACACACAGATGATAAGCCTGCAGCAGCCCCCTCTTCCCACACCCCAAAATGCCTTCACAAGAGCTATTGTATCTAACTGAAAACATCTGCATTGAATAACAAGCCCACAAATAAAAGGAAAAAATGGGGTGAGCTGTTAGTTTAGGCAAACCCACAAATAATTTTCAGCTCTAGGTTAGCTTCACTCTAACTAGAAAAGGATTTGTATAGCTGTAGTAGCACCAGGACTTTGCCAAGAGCCCTTAAACTAAGGTAGGGTCCTGCCCTCCTCCCTGCTACTGCTGCTCAGAATTTGTGCCAGAAGACACGGGAGCAAACTCAGGCACTCCATGAAGTATGGTCTCCGTAAAGCAACAAAACACTCAACAGGACTTTTCAGCTGCTCATGGGATGGGAAATGTTTCACAGAGTAGCACCTGTGGCAAGGGTTGTGCAGACCCAATGTCCCTCCAGGCAGAGATGGGTTGGGACCTGAGCTCTCTCGTGCCAGGATACGATCATGCTGCCACAGCTACAGCCAGTACCGGCTCAAATTCAAGTGGGAAATCGTTATGTTTCTACTAATCTCTCAGGAAAATCAGTGGTACTAAAGTTTCAGTGGCTAAAACCAGTCTGAGACACAGAAAAACACAGAGGCATCCCCCTTTCCAGCAGTATCATGGGTAAAGAAAAAAAAGAAGTTCACTTTATTTCAATAAACACTGTATTTGAAACTGGTGCATTATCAGAAAAGGGACTTCTGTGTGTGGATGATAAAGCAGGATGTATTCAAATTTCAGTAACAGAACATGCCTCCCTTTTGAAGACTTATCAGCATGGAGCACACAGTGGGGCTCGTGGGTTCCTGGGTAAAACTGCTCCCTTCTGCCTAACCCAGACCCCCCCCACAGAACTAAAGCTGAAAGATGTCCTTGCCTACACAATGATGTCTCAACAAGTCCAAGGCACAAAACAGCCAACACTTTGCATGAGGAGACTATTCAGAGAGCAATATCCACACCCAGGGCTAAGTCACCTACAGGCCAAGGGCTGCAGGTGTGTATTAGTGCTGGCTACGGTGACTGCTGAGTGAGCAGAACACAAGTTAGCCATCTTTAAATATGGCCAGGCAGCTGTCCATAAACACAGGAAATAGTTATACACAGCCTGCACAGCAAATCTGCTTGTTTTCCTTGAAGGAGACTCATTTTTCTCCCTTCTAGCCTTCTACAAAAAGGATGTAACAGGAAGGGTTACATGAGGAGACAGTGGAAAGATGCTCAGGAGAGGGGAACCCAGGGGCACACCAATTAAACCACGATTGCTGTGGATGCGCACGAGGGGAAATCAGAGATTGGAGCCTCTGTAATCATTGTGCACTTAGTCCCCCAATTCTAGCAGCTAATGACAACTTCCAGCCAAAAATCATGGAGCTATCCAGTCATTAAGCAAATGTTACAACCCTAGAGAAGGAAAATGCACTGTGTAACTGGAGGCAGTGCAGTTACGGGTCAGTAACAGAGGAGTGTCCCCAGGCACGAATCAGCTAAAGCAGCTCCGTGGCATCAGCAGAGTTTTTTTAATCTCCACCAAGATATAAAGCCTGTGCAACTAATGCTCCCAAGCATCAGGATATTATGAGCCTCTGCCTTACATCTCCATAATGAAACAGCCTCAACAAGAGATCCCAGAAAAACCAAGGGCTTACAAAGGCCATTTACTCGTCACCCTCAACACGAGACCCAGGGCGCTCTGTCTGTGTGCAGGTGCCTCTACCTAGACAAGTCCTGGCAGTCACAAGGAGAAATTTTGGCACTGGGAAGCACCACAGGGTCATTCTTCACAAGAAGTTGGCTCTTGTAAACTAACGGCAATGCCATGGCACCCAGACAGCCCAGGAGAGCCATAATCCCACCTGGCATCACACAGCTTGGCATGGCAGCACTCTCAACCCAAGTGGTTGTCTTGAGGTGTCAACTGCCTGAAGAAAGTTGAGTCTTCCAAACCCATCAAGCTCCAACTAGAAGTTGAAGATCGTTGATCCAGAATGTGAGAAAGGTTTTGCAAGGAATGCAGGAGAAACAGAAAAACCTTTCAGCAGTAGAGTTCAATAGGCAAAACTGTCATCAGGGTAACATTTCTGATTATGCAAAGCATCACTGCAAGGAACGAGTACAAGGATGCAGCCTTCAGCTCTCACACTATACACCTGCCCAGACTTCATTTCCCCAAGGCCAAATGCTCGGGCTGGACCATACTCTGTGAAGCCACCTCTCATGTTAGCAAGAAGTTCTAGAAGCTCTGCAGACAGCCATAAATCTCCAAGGCATCAGGCCTGAGTAACCTCAAGCTCTACAAAGTCCCCTGCTATTCCTTCTGAAGGCACATCATTTGCAGCACTTTCTCCACTGGCTTCTACAGCAGGAATTGAAGCACTTGTACTGGATCACCTTGGGGAAGTTACCCCAAATGACATGCAGTTCAGAGAAAAATAGAGGGGTTTGAAGAGCACTTGAAGACACAGCTGCTTTTTAGTAATCAGCTGGCTGTCTCCATCTCCAAGGCGCTTCTAGTTAACAGCCCAGTGAGTAATATGAAGATGGACTACACAAGCCAGGAGAGGATTGTTAATATAGCTGCAGACAGCAGCAAACAAAGCAGAAAGGCAGTGGCCAAGGCAACCAAATACTGATTGAATTACTGTGAACTTTCTAAAAAAGAGGTTGGGGACATGACTTTTCCAAGTTTCAATCACACAGATGTGTGACTGAAACTAAGCCTGCCCATTAATTAAAGCAGTGCAAAAAACCTCAAAAGGCTGCACAGGTATTTTTGAGATAAAAGCCAAGCAATGAAGCAGAACCATGCTGGACTACTGGATGCTACTCAGCCCTCACAGGGATTGCTTAATCTCACGCCTTCTCCTGCTAGCTTTGGTACCCTCCCCTCCTTCGCCCACCCATCCAGAGACTCACAAAACAAGCTATCATCAATGGCATCTACCACTGCACCTCCTGCCTACTCAAGCAATACAAGCTGCTCTACTTGGAAGAGTAATAATGAACTCCCCGAGGGCTTTGTTTTCATTTTGAAGAAGCAGTTTGTCCTCCCTCACCCCCAAACACCCAGCTCTGTAACTTAAAAGATGTTAGTCTAGAAACAGCATTACTACACAGCATTAAGAAAAACTGCTCTCAAGGCTAAGTTATTAACAGAAGAAAAATGTCTCACCTGGACAGCTGAGAAGCCTGTTTACAAATCTATTTGAACCACTCCTCTGCAGCATCTTACCAGGAGATGCTCTTCCAGGCCCTACTGAGAGCCACAGCTGTGCTCTGTCCATTACCACTTCCTCAATCATAAATCCACTTTCCCAGGTTTCCAACACTCTCCTCCACAGCTTCTCACTGCAATAAAGCTCCAGTCACCATGTGAGCGTCTCTTTCTTCTCCAGAATGTTAAGACCTGCCAATAGCTGGCAGCAGCAAAATTAAATAAGAACTAATCACCACATTGGGCTTTTCAGTCAATAAAACTGTATTACTTCTTCAACTATTACCTGTTCAAGTTAGGATGTAAGTGTGGATTTGTAGCCCCCAGCCAGCAAAGGAATAGCCAACACCAGTGCTAAGGGAAGAAAAATACAAAATCCCCTATGCACACACACAGCTCATTCCCACTTGGTCCTGTGGAGGCCAAGCCACTGAAGCTACAATAAACTGACTATTCCAGATTTCCTGCTCACAGACTCACACTTGCACACACAAAATTATAGTTCTTCTGACCTAGTTTCTCCTTTCTAGCATGTCAAAAGAAAAAGCAGCCATTCTGTACCCTCTCCACAAATATGAAACGTGGGAGCTCCAAGCCTGTAAAGAACATACGCACCGACCTGGAAAAAAATGGTTTTTCCCAACCAAAATGATGCAGTTGTAGCACTGCAAATGGTGGGTCCCACAGCCCAAGATGCAGCAGTGACACAGGAGAGGACAACGATGACACATCTAAAATTAACCTTCCTCCAATGTTGCATGTCAGAGCAGTCCAGTCCAAGAAAAAGCCACCCACAAGCTACACATTTACATCAATCAAAACAAGAAGGGTCCAAGCCTCCGCCCCAGTCCTTCAAAAGCATTGCTAGCAACATGGTGAGTCCATCTCTCCTGATGTCATTCAAGCAAAAGGCAGCTAGTTTTGACTTGAGGCTAATGAAGATGAACATGTGGCCTCCGTGAGTCTCAGCACAGTAAGAAAATGCTGAGATATTCAGTAACCCTCAAGACAACACAATTGTACTTATTCTTCATTTGAAGTTAGTTTCCCTCCAAAGCAGCTAGTCCTCTCACCCTTTTAAAGCTCTACAGCACATTCCACAGATCACCAGGACAGATTCCATGAATTGTTTGCCGCTGTATGACAAGCCCACCTTCCAGTTCACAGAAGACTGTTCATTTAGAACAGCCAGAAGCCAATCAGACCAGAAGCATCAGCAAAAGCACAACTGCTAAGTGAACCCCAGGGCTTTCAATGCCTTGCTAGATGAAAGCAGCCTCAGCGCCATCAACCCCTTCAACATATGCCTAATTCAAGCACACAACTTCAACGGGGCAATATATAAAAGGCTTGGCTAAGCTCAGTGTCTCTAAAAAGCTGCAGTGCCAATTATAAATCATATCTATAGTCCCCAGAAGATCTGAAGTCACTAGCAGTATTGTACCACACTTCTTTGGAAGCAGACATCAATTAGAGCACAGCAGCTGGACGCTCTCCTCACTAGAAGTCACTCATGTAGTTTTAGACCAATAAGATATTATTCCTAAATGTGTAGATCTCATCCCTCTGAGAAATAGAGTTTCAACCTTGGCCAGCAAATGTTTGCATCAAGCTGAAATCGTTACCTACCACTAAATGCTGTCAAAGGTTTATGGGGTCTCGGAGGAGTTGGTTTAATTACTTAGCAAGGCAGCTGTTTTGGGAACTACAGCCTCTTAACATCCCACTCCTGGAGACACACTGCATAAAGCAGGGCTGCTGCCGAGCCCACGCCAAGGGCAGGAAGCCCCCTCTCACATGCGGGCAAACAATCCACTCTCCACAGCAGGTCACACTTGTGGCTTCGTCTGAGTGTGTCTGCAGGGGTGACAGAACCCAGTCTGCACCTTCCTGGGGCACTGCTGGACACTCCAGCTTCTGCAGCCCTCACAGGAGGCTGCTGGGGTCACCATATGGGATCACCTCTATCAAGAAATGACAGCCCTGCTCCCTCCTTGCAGTGAGAGTTGTGGCCAAAGGGATGCCTTAAAACAGGAGAACATCTCACTCCCATATGCATTTTGGAGCAAGAAAAGAAAAGCAATCTTAAAACCTTTTGCTTTTTTAAACTAGGATGGTTTTGTACCTCTATGTCTATTTTTCAGTTATGGTTGTGGGCTGAGCTGACCAGAAAAGTTGTTAGGGATGAAAGGGTTGTAGTATCAACAACCCATAGACTACAGCCTTCAACAGCAGAGATCTGTGCACCAACACACAGCCAGGCATGAAGGCATGCATTCCAGAAATCCCTGCATCCCAGATTAAAGATATGCCATTGCTTTTCAATATTTTCTTGTCCCTATATACACGTCTGGAGAAACACCACATCCCTGCTGGATTCAGTCGAGAGTTTCTCACATCAGCCCAGTTTTCACAGATCATCTGGAGATGGAGTTATCTGCTGGTTTCATGCTTTTCAAAGAGTTTACCCCCAGCCTGTCACTTGTCATCAGCTCCTCACACTTGGCTCTACAAGGGCTGGTTAGCAAGAAGGCAGGTAACTCTCCAGTGGCAGTAGCTTCAAGAAAGGACAATACAGGGAACAAATCACTTCGAATTATTGAGCAGAACTCTGCGGGATAGACTGAAAAAAAACCCCAAACTCCACAACTATACCAACAAGCTGCCAAAACTGTGTACTATAAACTCACTTTTACATTGAACTGTCTTGACAAAACAGCAAAATTTTTCAAAATAATATCAAATATATGTTAATTTGCATGTTTCAGTCTAGAAATACGTGTCTCATCCAAGAGTTAACAAGCTGTGGGGAAGGGGAAAGGAAGGCTTCTCACCTTTTTTCCTACATTTCACAGGCTGTCTCCAGCAATGCCAGATCCAGCAGGAAGCCTGAAAGGTTGGTTATGACAGACACTCACACTGGGTGGAAAACAAGGTCCCACAGCAAAAAGCAAGCTCCTGCCTAATGCATGCCAAAAAACCAGCCTAAAAGTCAGGGTTGATCCACAGTTGCTGAAGTGATTTGCAAGAATTTTTTTGCCAGGGTGTAAAGTATTTCCCATAGCAAGTCTTCTGTAATCCTTGGTGGCTTCCTACATTGTGAAACACTCTCAGAAATTCAGGGAGATGTTTTTCATTTCAAACCCCAGTGCCCCGAATTAGCAAACTCGGTGGGGGCACACAGATTATTTAGTTTATTAGTTCATTTGATATATGCATTAGAGCAGCACTTTGGATGAGACAAAGTGGAGGGACCTTTCTCCCAGACATCCCAGGAAGATGTGTACGTTTTGCTTTGCAAGTCATCTCGATGTCCCGTAAATCCAACCACCACATTTTGCTTCACAGGATCAGCTGTGCTCCCTGTCAAATTACAGCCCTGTGACACCTCCCTGCCTTGGGAGCTCTCTGCTAGCTCTGGTCCCTGGAACCAGCTGTGACATTATCTAACTCTTTGCAGAGCTCCAGGATTTTTTATTAGTTCACGCGAGCAGGCTGGAAACGTTAATATAAACATGCATACAGCAGCTAGGCAAGCCCTGTAAAACTACAGGGACCGTCCTGCTGAAGGCCAGTACAAAACAAAGCAGGTGAGGAAGCCCATAATAATTGGAATTTCAACTGAAAAATCAGACCAAACCCTCCTGGAGGCACAAAGTGCCAGCATCCACCAGCCCCTCATCTCAGCCCTGCCCACAGTCCTTCCCCATACTCAGGAATGGGGTCAGCTCTTCTCTAACCCAAGAGAGATACTGCACATCCCCACGAGGATTTGGCCCACAGTCATAAGATGAGAGATTAATCATGTGTGTTTAGGCATCTGAAAAGGGGATGAGAAACATTAGTAACTGCTTCTAAATTAATTGCTGTTATTGTTATTTGATTTGCTAAACTCTCTGGGGCTAGATTTCATTTTAGAAAACTACGAACATATCAGATTAATCAACTTAAAATAAATGGTCTTGATGTATTTATTTCTGCTGTAACTACTCCTCTTTAAGCTTGGCAACTCACTGCATTCTTTCCATCCTGTGAAAGAAAAAGAACAGGGGCTTTGCTTTATTATTATTTTAAAGGAACCTCTACGAAGCTTAGCTGTACGATGAGTTTAAATCATGGCAAAACTGCGTTGTGAAGGAGGACAAGTGCAAGGCTGGAGCTGGTTTCCACTCTGCAGGAGCCAGCTTTGCACTGGGAGCCCACCAGCAGAGTCAGACCACACAGTCCAAGCAAATCAGATCTATTCCCCAATAATTTAGGCATCCAAAGAGGTGAAAGACACCTTACCAGGTTTCAACAGGGGCTATCCCAGTGCAAGCCACACTTCTTGCAGAAAAGTCCTGCCAGCAAGGAAGAAGTTTAATCTCCTCTAGTCAGATTTCGCTGTTTCTGAATCCTCTGGAAGTTGGGTCAGCATCCTTCCCCCCCTCCTAATCCCCTGCCCTCAGCTTTAGCAATGCAGCAATGCCTCTGCCAGCAAACTGAAAAGAAAAGCCCTCACATATATTATCCTGAAGAATATTAATCTTGTGTTTCACAGAATATTAAGTGGATTACATCTACAGCCTCCAAGGAGAAAAACGTTGACTTCCATGTATCTTGTGCTATTATTCACCCTTATTAGTTTTTCCTACCAGCCTAACGTTAGTCATGACAATTTCCCATTAATTAGTGCAGAGCTCAACGGGCTCCGCAGACCAAGGAATGAGAGCAAGAGTGGGACTTCTCCATGGCCACGAGGCAGATCAGACCACTGTGGCACAGTTGCTGCACAAGAACACATGTGAGGTGAAGAACAAAGCCAGCTTTGGGGTTTTTTTGGGTGACTTCCTGGTGGGATCACCCTTGAACACCAATGTCTCTTTGTAAAGGTAACAGAATAGAAAATTGCTGACATCATTTGAGATATGCCCTTAAAGGAGAAACAGAAAACATGGACAGATGGATGTTTCTGGCTTCTAGGGAATTGTGCTGGGGGAGGAACTCAACAAAAGCTTGAGGTGCCTGTTCTCACACCCGGAAAGGAGCCCTGACCCCAGGCTAAAGGGGAACACCACCTCCCAAGGGTGAACCCACCATGCCTGGGTGCTGGCCACCCATAGGCACTGCACCACCACCAGCATCCCCTTTCTGAAAGACCCTCCTCAGCACAGGAAGTCCAGCCCTCTGCTCCCCCTAGAACCATTCAAACCACTGCAAAGTGCCACCAGCTGACTTTACTAGAGTTTTACACTTTCTTTGCAGAGGTGTTAATGACTCTAAAAAAGCACAAGACTGGGATAAGCAGCTTTAATACCATTTAAATGCTTGTGATTAGGAGAAACAGAGAAGCCTGCAAGGGCCAGACTCTCAGAGGGTGGCACATCCATTGAAGCTATAGCTCATGTGAGAGGAGTGTAAATTACTCAGCATGGAGTAAGCAAGATCAAAGCCACTCCAGAAAGATGCAACCCACTGACAGTGATGCAAACTCAGCCCAAGCTTTACTGAATATTTCACAAGCAGGCTGATGAGTTTAAAAGGCCAAATGGGGTGTTCTGATGATGCTGCACAATGTAAGGAAGGAAAGGAAATCACAGGACGTATGTTTTGTTCTAGACATAATACACAACCAAGAACTCAGCTTCAGCTTGATGCATGGAGGCACTCATAGGTTCTATTGACATTTTGTTGATCTGTGTACGGAAAAGAAACACAACTTCTCAGCTGCAACTCCCAGGCTCTATCCTCTTTTTTATAGCTCCTAGAGTAATTTCAATTCTACACAAACAGCATAACAGATAAGAAAAGCCTTATCGGATGAAGTAACTTACAGCTTCCCACATGGGCAAGACAGAGAGCTAATGGCTACAGAAGCAGATAATGACGCTCATAACCAGAAATCAAATCCACGTGTTTCAGCAACAACACACTGCCTCAGAAAGGAAAATAAACAGTACAACAAACTCTGCCAGGCCACCCTAAATCCCCAGAAAGCATCACCTCATCCCTCCTTGCAGACCCAGCTGGCTGATCACTGTCTCTCCTGGTCAGAAGGGAGGGGAGATGCTGCAGTTTCACTGTAAGCCAAATGCAGTGTGTGCTCAGCTGAGCTCTGGTCCACCTTACAGCCCCAGGCTACAGCAAGGAAGACAAACGAGTACAAGACCAAGATGCTTTTGCAATACTTTCCTTCTCTGAAGACCTGATGTGTTGAAAAGGAATATTCATGATGCAGGGAAACCAACTCGGCTACCAGCTTCCCCGGACTGCAATCTAAAGCCAGGCTGGACTTCTTGTTCAGGGTAACACCAAATACTGTGCTACTACAATCCCTTTAGCATCCATCCCAAGCCCAAACTCCAGTGCTCATCATTGCCAGAGATCCAGATTGTTCAGTAATATCCAAACTCATGGTAAGCTGCTGGCAGTAGAGCTGCACCCTGGGTTCCCCATAACACTTCGTCTAAACCAGAGACACCAGAATGTGATCCTCACCACTGAGTCATTCCAACAGCTCTAACCTGTTGGGTATTATCTCTTCATCTGATTCATCTCCTGAAAATTGACGCCTGCAAGTCATTTCCCTTCCCTCATGTCCCAAACATCACTCTGTGTTGGCAAGTATACAAGAAAAGCATTTATCCAAAGGAATTTGCTCATCAAGACTTGCAGACACTAAAACCACAGGTTATCTAATCTTAGGAGAGCATAGTTTAATGGCTACAACATGGGATGAGAGGCCAAAGGGTTTGACTTCTACTCTGAGCTCTGCCAGGGCTGCGTGGCTTATAAATCAATATGCTTGACCACTCCTCACCTTGATTTCCCCTGCTATGAGACTCTCCTAGCATTCCTTTCCTCACAGGGGATGTTATCTATAAAGTCCTCATTAGCATGTGAAAAGAGTTATGGATCTCCAGATGTGTGTGTAAGGAAAAGTCTGAAGAAGTGGAGAAGCAGCACTGGCCAGGGAGCCTGGAGACACATCCTCTCCAGTGTGCTCAGCACCCTCCACATCTGTGCTTAGAGAAACATTTGAACCCTTTCCCCCTACAGGGATGGGAAAAAACAACGATTTCCTTTTTCTTGAGAAAGCTCAGAGGGAAGATTAAATTCTGCATCTCTTAGTCAAGGAAATCATTCGAGATTCTCCCAACAATATGAAGACCCCATGACCTCTGGCGAGTCACCGGCAGAGCCAGCCCACAGGCAACCCCCACAGAACAGGATAACCCTCCCTGTCCCACCCTTTCTCTGGATGCCACTGAGTGGCAGAACCAGACTGATCAGGAGAAAAACTAGAGGTCTACTCTCAGTGTTCTGCAAAATCTGGATGTGGAGGTAGGGAAAATCCAGACCCAGCACAGATGCTCCTACAGGTGTGACCAGGGCTGCACTCCCAGGGTCTCACTTATAGCACAGCTCCTGATTGGGTCCAGAAAGGGCTTCTTCTGGTGTTAAACAGAAACTCCCACTTGGAAAACAACTGAATAGCAACAAGCAAGCTAGTATTTCAGCTCTTTTGGGAAGGAAATAGAATGATCCCATTGGACCTGTTCCCGTCTTTCCCAGCTGCCTCAGTTAACCTTGAAGGCAAATCACACCAATCACACCAGTGCCAGAAACAGCCAAGCACCAGCTGGAACCGCTTCAGTAGAGCAAGACCTCTGCCCCTAAGATTGGTCCACAAACCTCCTGCTTTGTCCCAAGTGGCAAAAGACAGTGCAGTGAAGGACAGACAGAGGATATGTCCACTCTGGTCTAGCCATACGGAACAGAAAGGTCTCAGAGGAGCAGCCAGCTCAAGAACTTGAAGAAAAAACAAAGAAGGCTCAGCTTTTTTTAAGAGGAAAATGTCCCATTGTTCCATAATTAATGGAAAGCAGAAGAGGTTTTATGGACTCATTGAGAAACGAGGGTGAGCATTAGAAAGCACTTTTCAGTATTTCATGATCACAAGGTGAGCTGCTTGCATAATACTGACAAAGAACATGAATGCTGATATCACAAGGCAGTTATGAAACTTGGGCTTTAAATACTGAATAACAATAACTCAGTAATTAAGTCTCATAAGTAATTTTTTTCTTCTTTTCTTTTTTTTTTTTTTTTCCTTAACTGCAAAGTAAATGCTGCAACCTTCAGCTGAGGTATGACTGTCCTCTCTGGCAAGGTGCACACATGATGGATGTCCTCTGCTCCCACCACCTCACAGCACCAGGGATCCATCCCACCCCAGAGCCTCACTGCCAGTCATATCCCTTCTTCAGGCCTCCCCCTCCTTCAGGGGAGGCTTCAAGATCACAGCAAGGGACAGGCTGTGAACCTGTGAGGAGCAGGAGGATGAGGGAATAAACCTGAATAACTGCATTCTGCCAGTTCACTGCTAAACCGCAACAAGCTCTTCAGTCCTCCTCATGATGTTTTTTGACACAAGCCCACATTCTTGTGAATTACTCCACTGTGACCAGGACACAGTCCCCTGAACAAGACACACAATATAGAGCAGCAAAATGTCATGAAAATCAAGGGCAAACGAACACAAAAGACAGTCCCTCCCCCTAACACCACTTCTATTTTTAGGCAGCCATATTAGCTTGGAGCAGTTTTACTTGTTTCTGATAATGAGCAGAGCTTTTGCATCTTCTCTTGAGGACACTTCCTCTGCGCAGGCACTTTGCTTTACACCAGCAGCACGGAAGAGGTCACGACAACAGGCAAAAACAAACCCACGATTTATTGAGAAACCAAGTTCAGCTTTGAACTTATGCCCTTTCTCACTGGATAACCATGCTGCTCCATTTTTGGGGGGGTATGGTCTGCCCACCTGCCAGGCATCCCTCCAGTTCAATCACATGATAAACCTTTGCCTGTGCAAGAGGCACTATGAGAGCTCCTGAGAGCTCCCACAGCAGCGGGAGCACTACGCCAAAGAGGGAACTTGATAAAGAATGGGGCGATCATTATCAAACGAGCAAGACAAAACGCAGATGTGGTCAAGATCTGGGTCCCACTGCACTGGCAGCTTCTCTTCAGGAAGTAACATTCCTCCACACCTCAGAGAGAACTATTCTTAAGGTACTACACACCATTTTCTGCAATACAACCAACTCGTACATTCAGTACATAAGGCAGGCCTTAGACTGCCTTCATAGGAACATGCAAGTGCAAAGTTCTCTCCCTTCACATCCATTCCTTCTCATCCCCTCATGCCTCAACGTTCCTCCACAGCCCTTCACCACCACCATCCTGTCTCCTTGTGCCCACACTGGTACTGTCTAAGGCAGCAAGATCCTGGATGGACACTAGATCTGTCTGGACTGCCAAGGCAAAGTCCAGAGGGCAAAATACACAAATACACCGTGGAACAGGTGGCAGAAGAGAGGGATGGTAGAGGTAATGCAGCTTTTCACTTGGAAAATGAAAGCATGGCACAAGCAGCTCAGGGAGCTCTGTTTTATCACCCAGGGAAGAAGGCAGGCCTCACACATTTATCTCCATTTTTCTTCTGAATTTTCAATAACCTACTTGAAGTCTTCTATTTGCCCTTTGGATTATGATCTTTCAGGAAGGCCTTTTTCCATGCTTCTCTACAATTATGAGATCTACGGAAAAATACTCCCCTTTCAAGTTAACTTTGTGTGTCAGCATTTCACAGAATTTCCTGACTACAGACAAAATCATGAGGCTTTTGTCAACTGAGAAACCCCTTCCCGAGCACAGGAGCTGATCACTTCTTGGTCAGCTCCTGCCCCTGGTCACAAGCACCTTCACACCAGGCTCTCACTTTCTTCTGTGGATTGTGAAATCTCATTTATTGAGGAAAAATACTAGTTCACCAAGAGGAAGCATTTAAGACAGCTAGTAGATGATTAACAATTGAGTGCTCAAGTCAATTGCTGCAGGAGCACTGCAAGTTCCTTAAGGCCATAAAAAACTTCTCACACTGCAGAAGTGAGGAGTTCATGGAGAAGCTGTGCCTGGCCAAGCCCTCCCTGCACAGGACCACAGGGCCACAGACTGCAGCTCTTCACCTCCCTCCCCCAGGCTCCTGGCTGCAGGTCTCTAGCCCAGGGCTCTGCATCACTGGTGGCCCAGGAACCTTCCCAGAGTTACTCTATTTCTACCTTCCCACTCTTCCATTGGCTAGGTTGCCCCCAAGACCTCCCTCCCCATGTTCTGTAGAGGTGGCCCTGGCTTTCCATGCCCTCTGCACAGCTGAGCACCCACCCACCTCCCTCCCTCTCTCCCACCAGCAGGCACTTGTCCTCTGGCCAGCTGAGCCATCTGGCAGGAAGGAAAGTTATCAGGGTCCCCACCCTCGGGCAACATCATGTCAAGGCAGTGCTGGGGAGGAGAGGTACACAGTGTTGTGTGGCTCTTAAACGAAGGCCAGAGAAGTAGCATTTCTGCTCAGGACCTTTGCCTTTCCATGCCAGAGTCACCCAGAGCAAAGTAAAGGTGCTTCAGCACTCTTACGTATCAGTTACTTCCAGGCAATAATATCCTGAGCACCGTTCTTCATCCTGGCTTTTACAGTGCACAGTGAAGAAGTTACAGGGATTTGGCACTTTCTCCTTAACAGGCCATCATTAACAAGTGACTCATATTATATTGCAGTGTGAGTCATCTTGGCAGAGGTCACAAGCATAAGTGACAACTAGTCTTCAATTATTTCCTTCAAGTTGAATTAAAGGTGTATTGTTATGCTAATTTTACATCTGCTCCATCCTATCTTTCCTTCCACTGTCTCCAGAGCAACCTGGAATTTCAGCTCGTGGTCCAAACTAGCTCTGGAAGAGCTCTTGCACCATGGTGTTGTTACAGGTTGTCACAAAACATGGAGATGCCAACGGAAAGCCTTCTGGATGGGCTTTCAGCTATGGCAACTAACAGCTAAAGCATCTCTCCATCCCTCCTCCCATTGCTGCTCCACAATGACAACAAGCTGCTGTCCCTGCCATCTTCCTGCTCTGTTCATGCTTTACTGTAGCAAATGCTCAGGGATCTGGGGCTTGCCCACAACTCAAACACAACCACCTTCAGGCTGCCACATCACGTCCCTGGCTCCAAGAGCAGGGGAAAAGTTCAACAAGCAAAATCACTTCAAACTATGCTCAGCATCACATTGAATATTGAAGAAATTATTACATGGCTGGTATAAAAAAGGACATTTTCAGCCATTTTCTAGCCAGGCAGCCCCATATTTCAGCCTCTCCTCTTCACTCACCCCCCCCAGAATGTGCCCATCACAGGTCCTCAACCAGTGGACCATCCCTGCCAGGACAGGGCACAGTCACTGCAGGACACTTAGCAAAGAGAACACAGTTTTGCCCATTAGAAAACATGGCCATTACCAGCCTGGTCACCAGTGGAGCACTTGTTTACATTTATAGCAGTCAAACACAGTCACACTGGCTGCGAGGATCACTTTGGAGAGCATTTGTAAACTGCTCTCACTACTGGAATCCCATTTAGCTATTATAGCCTCTTCAGCCATACTAACACACCGATCCCCACAGAATAGCAATGGGAAGAGCAGAGTCATCACACTATTTACTGAAGCTAATCAATACATAAAGGCTGAAGATTTATTGCACTGAAGACAGCCTGTCTGCATGGCCAGAAAACACATTTAAAGTCCTTTTCATTTTGTTGCTTTGGCCTCTGGTTCTTCTCCAAAAACATTTGCCTTGCACACCCATCTTTCTTTTCTCCCCAAATGGTGGCACCTGCAGACACATGAGAGATGCCCCTTCCCCAAACGCCTACCACGAGTATTCAGTGGGACCATAAAACACAAACCCCACAGGTTTAAGGGCACTGCACCTTCCTTCCCAGCCATGTTTCACGGCTGTTTTGGCATCTCCTATCTGAGTGAGCCTGGAAAATTCTGGCCTGTGTTTTGAAGAAGGTCTATGTGCCAGGTACAGGGACTCAAGCTGTGCCACTCATAGCCACACCCTGCCGTCATGTTCCACTCAAGAGGGAACAGTTAGAACCACGCTTATTTTTATATATATATTTATACACATTGTTTTTATATATATAAATACAAGAACTTTGTAAGTGCCCCGCAAAGCCCACAGCATATCTGACTTGCTGTGTTTTGGGGGTGACCTCCCACAATGCTGAGATACCAGCAGAGTTTCACAACTAGTGAGCCACAGCTAGGGAGGTACACTGAGCTGCACCATCAAAACTCATTCTCTGGCTTCATCCTGGCTCATGTTTTGGGGAGCAGTAGCCTGGTAGGCAACAGCCATCAGGCTTAATGCTCCTGAAGTACCAATGTTAATTAAAACAATCAACATCTGGCAAGTAGACACATTTGTTTTGGTCACTGTGCCAGCTATATGGCCTCAGTGTAATTGAATCACAGAATGGTTTGGGTTGGAAGGGACCTTTAAGCTCATCTCCCACCATGGGCAGGGATGCTACCCAGCAGAGCAGGTTGCTCCAAGCCCCATCCAACCTGGCCTTGAAAATTTTCAGGCATGGATCATAGGCCACTTCTCTGGGCAACCTGTTCCAGTGCCTCACTGCCCTCTTAATACAGCTAAGAAAGATTGCAGTGAGGTAGGGAGGAGATCTGTGCCTTCACTTTTGCCAGTTTATCTCAAAATCACACTAAGCTTTTATGCTTTTGTATGAAAGAAAAAGGAAAAGGCAAATATATTCTGATTTACAGGGAGATTTCTATTGTTGCCTGGACATCAAACAGCACCCAATTAGTCCTGCAAGGATCTGACCCACAAATTATGAAAATAAATGCCTCTGAAGCTTTGATCTCATGTATTTCTATAGCATGCTACAGCAGTTATTAGACACATTTTATTAGGCTCAAGCTGTGCGATCTTTTCCTCAGCAAAGGCTCTACCACCTCCAGTGCATCCTAAAGTCACCATCCAGCGGATTAAGGGCATGATCCCAAACAGTCACTTCTGTCATGCACTAAACACATGACTCAGCTGGCAGTAGGCTTTTTCCTGCTGAGTTTCAAAATTAGGAGAAAAGGGAGTTTTTAAAAGGAAGGGGAGGGGAAACCATCAGCCACATAAATTATTTACTTTTTTTGTTAGCTTATAAAGGAATATGCATGTGAGGCAATATCCCTGGCTTTTAAAGAGCGCTGCTTTTAGAACAATTTACTGTTCTGAAAGCAACACCTTCTGCACCCTGAAATACCACCGCTGGAGGGAACAAGCAAAAACTGTAACAAAAGGTTTTGTGCGCTCTGAAGCTGAAAACCACACGTGCGCTCAGGCAAGCAGAAACACCCACCCTCGCTGCAGCAGGAGCGCTCAGAACCAAGAGGATGTTGAACTTGCATTGCTCAGGCTTTGCTCGAGGAGCAGCTCACTGCTCACAGCTGCACAAACCAGGCAGGGACCACATCTGCCAGAGGCTAGGGCTGTTTTCACCCCAGTGCATCCATAGGAAGGACGGGACCATGTCACCCACCCAGGCGTCACTGACTGGCAAAAGATGGTGTTTCCATGAAGCCATCAGCATCTGACAGGGCTCCTGTGGCAGAGCACAGCTGGTTACCTGCAGCAGAGCAAAGGGAACACCTTCTGCTGGTTGGGGTAACTCAGCTTCTGAGTGTGGGGCAGGACATGCTGCTGGCTCCCCTCAGGTGGAAGCAGGAGCTGGGATCCAACCTGGCCACTCCAGTGCTGCCCACCTGATTGCCATCATTTACTACCAACACACAACCTTGAACTTCTGGCAAGCACTGCAGCCAATTAACATGGAAAAGCGACATTCTGGATCAAAGGGAAACGTTTTCTGATTGGCCATTACAAAATAAAAATCAGGCGTGCAGAGAGATAGAACTGAGTGCCAACTAAACTTCTTATCAGTGTTTTCCAACCTTGGTGGCTTTTCCTCTCCTTTCACTAATGAACCACTGGAGGAGCTCCCCAGGGCTGGGGGCCTACGTGCTGGGCATCCTCATCCCACTGCAGGAAGGGGATGCTCAGCCCCTCACAGGGCTCATCTAGAAACAGCCATGGAGGAGGAATGCAGGGAGAGGGGGAGTATCCATTTTCCAAGCACCATGTTCCTTAGCCAACACTCCTTTAGAAATCATGAATGATTTACATGGAAAACATCAAATCTCACTTATGTAAATTGTTTTCCTGAGCCCAGAGCAGACTGACCATCAGTTCCAACGTGCAGCCACGCTTGAAAGTGACAAAACGGGACAGGAAAAGGGGGTTGGGGAGAAGGAAATGAAAGCTACTGGCTTTCTAAGTGGGAAACACAACCTCTCACTAAACGGAGCTATCAATGACTTAAAGCTATCAATGACTTACACTAGTGGGTTTTGACCTGCACCCTGCTTTAATGGCTGTGTGAAAGGTAACAAAGAAGGCACCTGAACATCAGCAAACAGAAAACTCATGTGGTGGAGGCTCTACACCTGCAGAGCAGTCAGCGCCAAAAAGTCAGGGCCAGCAGGGAGAAACAATCAGCCAAAGCCTTGGGAGGGGGAATGAGGGTCTGCCTTTTATTCTGCAAGGCTCACAGCCTCTTCTGTAGCTGGCGACAAGGGAAAACAGCATGTGTGCTCCCCTGGCAGCCCAGGGCAAGCAGCTGCCTTCAGGTGCTAGGTCCTGAACCCTCAACACCATCCTCCACACCCCAAGGCACAACAGTTTTTGCCAATACTGTTTCTTCACAAAATGCACCCTTTTGCCTGTTGGTAGTTTTTTACTAGGGGAAGCACAGGAAATCTAGCAGGATTTTCCCCATTTATATATGAGGCATGAAGAAATGAGACAGAGATCAATATCCCGTCCTTGGTCTGCAGGTCAGAGTCACAGAACTCCCACTGGTGTCTATAATTACCCTTCCAAAGGGTAAGGGTGCATTAGGAGGAGTCAGGCAAGGGTTTGCACGGAGCAGCTCAGAGCCTGAGTCCAGGAGGTGATTGCAGCTTTCACCTGGCCTGGCCTCACATGAATGATACTTTCCAAGGACCTTTTCCACAGATGGGTGATTCGTTCATGGGGATTTACATACAGATCAAATGGAAACTGTTTCCTCCCTCACCCCATACAAACTGCACCACTACATCTACAAGCCTGGCAGATAAAAACTACCTTCACGTAGCAAGGTTAAAAACCTCTTCTAACTCTTCCTTGTCACATGGATTAAAAACAGACCCTTTATTTTAAATATGCACACCAATCAAATGCTCTTTGTTGCTTCAAAGCTCGATTCAACAAAGTGCTGGTGCTCAAACTTCAGCCTGCTCAAGCATATATTTTGCCATAAATTCACTCCAAATTATTAATTTTTATGGCTGCCCAGCAAAGGAACACTAGTGAGAGCAGAGAACTCTCCATGCTTTCAAAAATACCATACACTACTGTGTTGTGGAAAAACTGCAAAGATGAGGAAGAGTAACCAGTGCTGAAGAGTAACTGCAGAAGAGCAGCAGCTGGGCTGCACAACTCCAAAAGGCAGAGAAAAAGAATACAATCAACCCCAGAGAAAGATCTGAGAGAAGACAGACCCTTTTCTGTTTTAACTTTTAATGAGCACACACAAGAATTTGCACAGGTTGCAGAGAGGATGCATGTTTGCACCAATGGCTCAAGGAATGGAGTTGGACACAGCCATCCCTTTGGGATGATTTAAATTAGAGGAAAGATTTAGATCAGATGTTAGGAATAAATTATTTTCTCAGAGGGTAGCAAGGCACTGAAACAAAAACCCAGAGAAGCTATGGATGCCCCATCCCTGGGAGTGTTCAAGGCTAGGCTGGACAGGACTTGGAGCAAGCTGGTCTAGGGGAAGGTGTCCCTGCCCATGGCAGGGGTTTTGCAACTAGATAAGCTTTGAGGTCCCTTCAAATCCAAACCATTCTATGATTCAGAGACCAGTATTCTGTTGCAAAGTTTTATGGTTTAGAACTCAAAAGGCTCCAAAACAGGCAAAGCACATGGATACTGTCATGGTCCATAGCTTACACATGCACTGAATGACACTGGAAGAGGACAGATTAAGTCCCTGATGGAATACTCTTCAGAGTGTCTTTCCTCAGGAACTGTGAATAAATGTATTTATTTGTTGAACATCTGCCCCAAATTTTGCATGGTAGCATTATCACGTAAAACACAGCAAAAAAAAAAGCTTTTCATGTCTTGTTTTTAATCTCCAGAAGTCATCTCCTGTCAAGTTTGTTCCTATTTCTATTTAGGAAGGTGACCTTTACAAAAGCTGCCCAAATTCTGTTGAGCTACAGAGTTTTTTTAAAAGGTGCTGGAAGAAGAAACCTAAAATAATGCTGCCAGGGTAATGCTCCTGAGTGGTGGCTCACAGTGCTTATCCCCCATTAGAACTTCTCCTAAATCTTTAATGATGATGAAATATGCCATAAACTGGCAAAGTTCTAGAAACAGGACAATGCCAGCATGCTTGAGTTTTGTGGGTTTTTAACATGCCAGCTTTTATCTTCATTGACAGTGATCAACTAATGCAAACAAATGGCCACTGAAACTTCACTTCTGTACAAAGCAAAGCTAAAGGAAGAGTAGTGACATTTTTGGGTTTCATCCAATTCTTCCCAGCAACAGCTAATACTCACCGGCTCCTTGAATTCTACGCTGTCTCCTCTCCAAGCCTGAGCATTAAAGGCCAGGCTTTTCCAAAACAACAAACGATTTTAGGATACAGTTTCCAGAGAATGCATGGTCAGCACTTCACTAAAGTAAATAACAAAAGCCTCGGTTTTGTTAATGAGTTCAAAACAAAAGCAACATCCAGGTATGTGAAGAAAACAATTGCTTCTTCCCCAAAAAGGCTGTTTTTAAACTCCCTGCCTTGCAGGAAACCCTGAGCCAAGCTGTACATCCCAGGGGAGCCTGGTCACCTATGCCCAGGGCAAGCCCCTGCCTGGGAAACAAGGAAGAGCTGTGAGCAGGGGGGGATTGCTGGCCCCAAGCCAGTCCCAACCCAGGGGTTATCAGCTCCCTGGGAAAGGTTTTCCTCCCTGAGATCTTCTATAACCTCCCACACACCTCGCAAAGCAACTCAAATGAATCCAGGTGTGGCAGCTACTGCAGAAAAGCCCACTGCCACCGCTGGTACATCAGGCAGAGGCCCAGCCCTGCAGATGGATGCAGCAGAGGAAAAGCTATTGACCTGAATATTTGAGAAGGATCAAGGCCACTGCCTTCAGCAAGAGATGACGGGCTCTTGCATTTTCTGAGACAAAAAGAAAAGCAGGGGAAAAAACACCAAACCCAGCCCCATCTTTCTGCTCTCTCCTATTGGGATCAGCTGTGCATTTACCACCAGAGACCACGGCCCACTTCATCCCTCCTCATGCTCATTCTCATTTTATTGCAAAAATCTGTTTCTCCAACATGCCTGTCAACAGCCTGTGTGAATCCCTGTGTTAATCATTATTCTGCTAATAACACCACCAGATCATCCGGCTATTAAACGTGCTGAGTGGACTAGCAAAAACATCTCCTTGCCCATACAAAAGAACATTACAGTGTAGTTTATCTTATCCCCTTGTCAGTATAATATGCAGTGCTACCTGTTCGATGGCCTCATTGTTTTAAGTTACAGTTTTCTGCAACATTAACGATCCTCATTACCAGCACCACCACTGCAAGATCTCTGGTTTAAGAATCCTTCCTATCCTGGCACAATCAGCCCTCTGCACCCACAAGGGCACTCCTGGGTACCACGGCAATGAGCACAGTGCCCAGTGATGGACAGAAACATGTCACAGAGAAGGCAGGAGCCAGCCCCAAGTGCGCTTACTCGATGCATCAGGCCATGCATTTTAATCAGAATTCAGTGCTTTGTTCCTGGCCCAGCCGCCAGCACGTCAAGCAGATGCACTGCTGTGGTGGAGCCCGACTGTGTGGCCAAAATAAACTCTACAGTGTGGCAAAAACAGGTGCTCCTGCCACCTCCTATGTCACCTTCCAGCCCAGATCTACAAATCCCACCCCATAAGCCCGTGGTCAGTGGCAAACTGAAATGAATGCTGGTGTGCAGGGTTCTGCTTGTGCCACGATCAGCCCTCAACAGCACACTGCCACCCTGCAAATCCACCTCCCTTCCTTAGGACAGGAGGAGGGATGCCAAAGCAAAGGACAGAGCAAACTGGCAGTCAAAGGTCCACCTTTCTTACACACATTTGCCTGTGGTTCATAAGCCCCAGCCTCCTGGAACATTTCAGTGAGTCAAACTCAGAGATAAGCGACCTGAGAGCTTCCTTTCCCCACTGCTGGGAACAAATCATCCCCTTAGCCAGATTTTTGAGTCACTACCTGCTCCCAGCATTTCACAGAGTCACCCCTCACCCCTTTAAACACACAAGCAGCACAAGAGCAACATCTCCTCCACCCAGACTCATCTACAAACCCGCAGCAATGTGACACTTCTTTTCTAATACATAAAAATTTTGCAACGCTTGGGGAATTACTCCTCCCTGCCATGTTTTGTGCTCAGGCAGCAAATTTACTATCGATTTCTGATTCAGACCCCATGGAATGATTCACGCTTCGTGCCCTATCTGCTGAATTTACGACCTTTAAAAATTATTCTAAGTGCTAGAGGAGCTTAGTTTAGAAGAAGATCTATTCCTTGGCAAATTAAGTTCCTATTCTTGTCTCGCTTGCAAACCACCACATCTCTCATAATTTACAGGAAAGTGCCATAGTAGGTCTTTCCCCTGAGAGGGGGCAGAGGTCTGAGTGGCAGCAGCCCCGTGCTGGCAGACTGGCCACCACTGGGCAGGGCAGCAGGGCTTTGCTGTCCCACCCCGCTGTCGGTCGGGGTTTCAGGTCCCCTTGTCTCCGTTTACCCTGAAATGCCAGCACTGCCCTGCTCACCGACCAGGCGCTGCCGCTGGGTCTCAGCGGGAGGGAGGGAATATATATTTCCTCCTAAAGTGAAAACAAAACCCTGACTGTAGCTGGTGTGCATTGCTATTAAAAAGCCACAAACAGAAAAAAAAAAAAAAAACAACCCCAAACCTAAGCACGTGTGGATACAATTTTAAAAAGAAATGGTACCCTAGTTCAAATACAGTTCCCAACACAGATGTTAAACAAAAAATTAAAATAAAAAAACAGAGGGTGGGGAAGGAGGAGAGGGCCCTCTCCCCCCCAAATTATACTGTTCTCCTGGAATAACTCCACCGGCTTCAGCAACCTTTCTCCCCAGGCACTTCCACCTAAGACGGGAAACCAGCTCCAGGTCTGCTTTTAAGGCAGATGGTTCCCCCATTCCAATCTCATGTACACTGTGTATTGCTGAGCAATCATCTACACTATTAATCAACCAGAAACTCACCAGGAAGAAAGTAGGGCAAGTGAATAAAGATAGACTTCTCCTTTTTTTTTTTTTTTTTTTTTTGCGCTGAAGCAAATAATATTTCTAAAAATACACTTGTTCAAGTCTTCAGCGGATTCTGCCTAATTTTATTTATTTGTCTATGCCAGCGGGTTGTGAGGAGCAGCCTGGCTGCTGCCTCCCGCATAAATGCTGTTTCTCTCAATGACTCCCCATGCTCGTTCCCAACGAGCTGTTCTTACGGCCAGAAAAATGGAGAAAGGGGGAAAAGGAAGAAAGTTACAGGAAAAATGGACCGGGGGGACATCAGGCCACAGCCCACGCCGAGGCTGACACCTCTGACGAGCCTGACATTTCAAGGGTACATGCTGGGCTTCATTTTCCAGGGGGGTGAGGAGGAGGCAGCGCGCAGGGACACAGCGGGAGAGGGATGGAGAGAGGCTGCGGAGCCGGGCCGAGGAAAGCGGGGTCTGGGGCGCAGCCCCGCACCCCGGCGATGCCCGGCCCCGCGGTCGCTGCGTGTCCGCCCGCCCACGCGTGCTGCCGGGGGGGAGATCGGAGCGCGGCAGGGTCCGGGGGGCACCGGCCCCGCGCCTCCCTGCCGCGGGGACCCGCCCGGCCGCACGCACCCGCGTCCCCGCCGCGCTGCGCGGGTGCGCACACGCGGACACGCACACGCGGACACGCACACACGGACACGCACACACGGACACGCACACACCTGCGGGGGCACGGCCGTGCCCGCAGCCCCACGCGGCGGGTACACACACACACACACACACACACACACATGTGCGGATGCACACACGTGTGGATGCGCACACACGCGCGCACACGCGGCGGCGGGCATGCACATGCACGCGCACACGGTTATCCACCCGCATGTACATACGTGCAGGCGCACATCACACACACACCCCGAGCCCCGCGGCCCCCCCCAGCCCCATCTCCCCGCCACCGGGGGATGGATGGATGCATAGGTGGATGGGTGGATGGATGGCTGGCTGGATGGATGGATGGATTGGGGGGGGTGCCGCTCCCGCATCCCTCCCCGCGAGCCCCGGCCCTGCGCCTCACCCGCAGCGCCGAGAGGTCGATCTCGTCCAGGCTCCGCGCCGGGGAGTCGCTCGCCATGTTTCCGCCGCCGGCCAAGCGGCCCCGCCGCCACCGAGCGGGCAGTGGCGGCCGCCGCGGCGCTGGCGCTATTTAACGCCTCTCCTCATGCGGGGCGCCGGGAAGGAGAAGCCGCCGCCGCCGCCCCTGCCCTTCCGCCCGCAGCGCGGCTGGCTAGGGGCGGCCAGGCAGGCAGGGCTCGCCGCGGGCTGCGTCGGGATGGCGGCGGCGGCGGCGCATCGCCGCGCCCGCCCCGCACCGCGCCCGCCCCGCACCGCGCCCGCACGGCCCCGCGCCGCCCCTGTCTGTCACCGCGGGGGCGGCGCCCGACCCGCCGCCAGGGGGCGGTGCCGCGCGGGGGCGGGCAGAGCCCCCTCAGGGGCGGGCGGGGGCTGCGAGTGGCGAGGGAGGGGACGGGGACACAGCCTGTGGCGGCAGCGGGACCCTCGGAGGGACCGGGCAGCGGGACCCTCGGGGGTGCGCGCCCAGTGCCCCACAAACGGGCTTAGTCAGCACGCAGATCCCCCCCCCGAGAGAGCGCGGGCAGGGATGTTCGGGGATCCAAGCTGGGTAGAAGGGCACAGGGATCCAGGCCGCCTGGGTTCCCCCATCCCAGGACCCCGGCAGTGGTGCCTGTCAGGTCCGGTGGGAAAAGCTGCCCAGTTTCAGGTGCTGAACCCAAATTCGGCCAGGCAGGAGTGTGGGAAGCGCCAAGGCCAGAGCAGCAGCCATCCGCCTGCTTTGTGCTCCTCGGGATGCTCAGTGAGATTTGGCCCTTCTGCAGCTGGATCCAGATGTCACACCTGGATTTGCTGACCTGTTGTCGACCTGTTCGCTCGGCACTCGGGAGCCATCCCAGCCCTACCAATTCCCATGCTGATCCGGAGCAGGAATCAGAGATTGATGCTGTGTTTGGAATTGGCCAAACCCCCTCCCAAGCCAGCAATAGCTAGGTAGAGTCAGCTTTTAGTTTTCCTTATTTCTCTTTTTCGGATGTGGTTCCTGCCAAACCAGGTGCCGTATATAAATATATATGTATAAAAAAATCTGTTGCCTTTGAGAGAACCGTATGGAAGCCGTACTTACAACATCAACTTGTGTCAGGAGCTTACAATATGCAGATCTGGGAAGCGGAAACCCTACACATGAGTCAACTGGCAGGCGGATGGGATTTTCTTACACTTTCTGATTGGAGATGTGCTCCAAAAAAGTAATAATAAATGGTATTACAAACAGCCATGCAGTTGTGGGGAGGCTGCGTGCTGCTGCTGGTGCGGGAGGTGCAGCCTCACCAGGCAGGACTGCGGAACACGGACGGACCAAAGGCCAGAAGGAGCTGCTGAAGCCTCCCCAGAACAGCAGGATTGGTGCTGCCAGTGCCTCTGCCCTCGGCTCGCTGGGCAGCCTGCAGTGGGGGAATGCATCCCTGGTTTATCACTTACTAGTCCTGAGTGCAGCAGGGCTGACAGGGGCTGGGGACGGCAGCGCCGGCGTTTCAGCTTGCAGGGCTGTGAGGGCGCAGCAGAATGTGATTTTTTTGGTAATGAACTGCCCGAGTGGCAGGTAGCGGAAGTCGCGCGGGGCTGCACATCACCCGCAGTGACGGCAGCCTGCCTGGATTTAACCCTTCTTCCCAAGCTACAAATCATCACTCCTTAATATCGTGCACAGTCAATAGCCCTCACTCACATATAAAAAGGTAAATTTGATCAAAACGCTAAACTCAAGAAACTCCCGAATCTTTTGTGGTGTTTTTCTAGACCAGATGTTGTCTGTGTCTGTTCCAGCCCAGGGATTGCCATGTTGCGCTTGTAGTTGGGGAGCTGGAAGCAAAACTGCCTGGAAACTGGTAACAAACCAATGCGAGACTTCCTCGTGCTGTCATTGTTCTCAGGGAGAGAAGGGAGGAACAAACAGGATGAGAGAGGACGCTGGCTTGCTCTAATGTGCTTTCCATCCAAGAACACACAGGATTATTTGTGAAAAACATAAGGATTAATATATGCATATATATATATGTATGTCTAATCCTGCAAATAGACAGATTGCCCCGATCCTCAGCACGAGTGCCAAGTCCCAAGCTGCGCTGCGATTTAATTATGATCTATCCACTGCCTATCGAGATGGGAAAAATGTAGAGAACCCTCCTGTTATCACTGAAATAAGAAATGTATAAAGTGATAGAGAGAAGTGACAGGAAAATCCCAGAGAGGGCTGCTGTTTCCAGGCTGCCTGGGGCAAAATAGGAGCCTTGGAGGGGAGATGTGCACCGTGACCTCCAGAGATGCCATGGCTGCTACGTGGGCTGTACTGGTGCCCAGCCAAGCTGCAGGAAAAGCTTGAGCTGAGCAGTCATTTTTTGCAGGAAGCTTTTTCCATAAAAAAATTAAGTTTCCAGTATGTTACTCTTTCAGTTATTTATTTACCAATCTATCTGTGTCTCTCCATACACTGTTTTTTTCTGCCAGCAGCATCTAAACAAAACTCGCAGTTACAGTCACCGTGACTCAAAACAAAGTACTCAGTTGAACTGGTTCAAAAATATTTTGCTGTGAGTCATTTGGCACGAAATTGACTTTCCACCTGGCAGGTCCCCTCTGGGCATGGCAGCTGGACCCTGCTGCTCCAGCCAGCACTGGCACAGCTATGGGTGAGATGCAGCATGGGCAGGGCACCAGCGAGCCAAATGAAGGAATTGAGTTACCACATCCCATCTTTCATTACACAATAACCACAGAAGAAGCACACAGCCCTTCCAGCTCAGTCCCTTCATCCCTCCTCAGCTCCATTTCCGTTTCCACTGCCACAGACACTGGGATCATTCTGTGACAGGTCATTGTTTTTCCTATTTCATCTCCATTTGGAAAGTGGGGAAATGTGAAAATGCCTTATTTCCTACAGGCCTTGGTGAGCAATGAGCACCTTAATGACCCAAAGCTCTGCTATCAGCAGTGGGGGACCCTGAGATCACTATTTTTGATTTACTCATTGAAGGCCATCAGCCCTCATAAAAGCTATCCAGGTCACTTGACCTCTGCCTAAAACTAAATTTAATTATCTAACAGTGCCACAACTGTTAATTATGTTGTGAGGGGGTGTATGTGGAATGAATAAATCTAAGTGACACAGAGGCCCTTGCCCAATTAGCAACAGCTTCAGGTGCTTTGGGCTCTGGATCATTCTTCAAAAGATGATCGAGAAAAGGAATGAAGCAAACAAAGAAACACGTTTGCGCCCCAACATATGATTTATTCCACAATAATTCTGTGACCATGTGGCCCCATTTTTTCTGGTTTCCTAAGTCCAGACTGGTTTACCCCACTGTTAGCCCATGTAAGGCAGTACTTGAAGGACTCTGCCCAAACTGAACAGAGAATGTTGAAAAATTTATACTCTGTAAATTGAATAATAATTGGGGTTTAGACTTACATACAGCTGTGTTAAAAGAGACTCAGAAATGACTGGCTACATGTGTCCTAACCTGCATCTATTGATCTCAAATGCACTTTAACTGATTCATTATCACTTACTGATTGCTCGTTCTCCTGCTGATGTGGGTTCCTCTCCAGAGAGAGAAGTGTTTTTCCATTGCATCCTCAGAGCAGAGCAGGACTACGTGTGTGAACCCTGCTGCCAGGATTTTTCCTATAGCTGTATACAAGAGAAAAATCCCCTGTAAATAGTTCATCACTTCCTTACTTAAGCATTGTGTAAGTACAAACCTCTGTAATCACTGTGACAGGGGAGTAAATGGAAAATCAGCAAGGGCTCTTTGGAAAACCCTTCCTCTACAGATTCACACAAGGGAACAGGGTGGTGCACTCAAGCCGCAAAGTCCTGGAGCACCACGGTGAAAGAGACAGTGGATGGTTCACTTCCAGGAGGTTAACTCAACCACAGCTCCCCTCCAAGCTGCTGTTCTTCCCCAAAATATTTGACACCGAGGACCAGCACAAGATTTACTTTATGCCTCTTCTACTGCCGTTGCATTTGTCTTCTCTTGAGGGCTGCCACCATGGGCCAAAGCCACCAAGGACACACCAGCCTAGAAGCCACTCCCAGCAAGGTGTTAAAAGCAGTAGGATGCTTGCTGTGCCCTTGCCTGGTTTATGTAGCTCAGACTCACTCTCTGCCTGGCCTGAGCTAAAGGAGGCTTCTCCAGGGTAGCAAGCAACCACACCCTTTGAAGCTCCTCTGTGTTATTTACTAGAATGCTAAAATTTAAATGTAAAGTTGAAAGTTTTAGATAAAGCAGAGCTATATGTAATAATGGGTGTGCCTCCTCAGCAGATGCAGCAGGCGCTGATGTTTCTCCCCTCAGCCTGGCTATAGCATCAGGGGTCTAAAATGTCCTCTTGGCAATACATTTTCATGTTGATATTTGGGAACACTCCACACTAGTGATGCAGGACTCGGTTTTGTCAATTAACCTCTTTCCTTCGTGCCTCCTCTACAAAGAAAAAAAAAATTAAAGGGCAATCGTGTTCTTCAGGAGAGTGTCAGGTCTTTTAGAATCATTTAAAATATACCAACTGTGACTGGTTAGAAACCAATCAAAACCCCATTTTTGCACTGCTTGCAGAAAACCTAACATGGCCTTGCCCCCAGCAAGCTACGTCCCCACAGTCCCACTGAGGAATACTAATTTCTCCTTTCTTTGCTGAGATCTCAGGGATAATATTAGTATGTGTAAGATCCAGAATGTGTCAGCTGCCAGAAAAGGGACGTTCCCCAGAACCCACCTGGCACAGCAGGGAAGTCCTTTGGGATCCCCTGCCCATAAATACTGGATTTACAGCCTCATCCATGGGGTGGAACAGCTGCTCCGTTTGTCAAGTACCTTTTATCAAAATTATTTATCATCCCAATACATTTTTTATGTGGATCAGTCTGGAGCTGAGCTACCCTAAGCCAACCAGTATAGATATTCTCTCTTTCCCTTTTCTCTCCTGGATTGCCTTGCATCCCAAAGACAGCCCCAGGTCTGGGAAACACCTGACCCGAAGCCACCCCCATCTGGCATGAAACACAGATCAGTAGAACAAGAGAAACTGGCTTCTATCTTTTGTCAAATGCAAATTGCTGAGAGTTAATTAAGACACATTTCAGGAACAGTGAGTTGTTTTTTTTTTAAATTATAATCTATCCTGAGGTGTGGGTAGGGTTCAACATCTCTCCTCGGGAAAGGGGTTACAAAACTGGAACTGCAGTTGGCAAAGGTGCTGGCAACAAAGGTCCCACAGGGCTTTGGTGGCAGCAGAGCACACAGGGTGCTCCAAGACCTGTGAGACCAGAGGCAATCCAGGCCCAAAACCTCCTTGGCATTTATAGTTTTCTAGATTTTCCTTTCTTTTTAATGATTGGTGTCTTCGCCATGGCTTCTGAGATGTGTTGTTCTGCAAAGAAGGTAGGGCCACAAAGGCACGATGCTTCTGCCTTGTTGGAAGCATGTTGAATACTTGCCATTTTCCCCTGCAAAAGGCGTAAGTCTTTTATACACACACACACACACACACACAAAAAAAAAAAAAAAAAAAAAAAAAGAATAAAAGAAATGTTAAACTACAGAACAGACTTTACAAGTGTTTTCAGGCTTCCCACTCATCATCAAGGCCCAAAGCAGAAGCAAGTCAGAAAACAACTGGAGGTACTTAAAGCGACTCAAAGTAATCGTCTGAGTAGTGCTTGAAGTGTGAGGGTTTGAGTAGGAAGACAGGGATTGAGCCAACTGCTGTTGCCTTTCTGGGGAGGCTTTGCTCAGAGGTGTTTACTTCCTCATGCCTTCATGGAGATGTGGCAGTCTATGAAAGCACTCCTCCTGGAATTAGATGAAAATGGTTTAAAAAAAAAAGTAAAAAAAGAAGGAGGAGGGGGATATTCTAGGTCCTGTCATAGCAAGGAAAAGCTTAAAAAAGCTTACCCAAATATTCACCAAAGGTAAGACATGCTGTACACTTAGGAAACGGATGGACAATATCAAGGCATGGGTTTTCTGACTTGCTGAAAGAGAAAATCATTACCAGAGCACCCAAAAATACCACTTCACCATCTCAGAGAGGAGGTGCTTGAATCTGGGTTTATATATGGAAGGCCTTCTGCTGCAGGGATGTGGATGGAGGCTGGCTTCAGGCCCAGGAGGTCCTGCAGAGTTTACATACACTGATTTATACATCTTTACCCAGGGGAGGCAAACCCAGGAGGAAGGGACAAGGGTCCTCCTGGCTGTGCAACATCTCACCGGTCAGTAGAAACCTGGGAATGAAGGTGCATCCAGGATGGGAAAAGCATGGTCACACTTGGTTCAGCACAAGGATATATAGATCAAAAGAAAACGGGTACATTTAAACAAGCTGATGACTTTAGTGTTAACATGTGATTTCTGAATAACTACCAAGACACCAGGCAGGAAACTGTGTGGTTTTGAAAATACCTGGTGAAGGCATTCTGCACGTTCAGTGGAGTGACTGCACCTTCAGTGAAGAAAGCAGAAAAGGGTGGGCTGATCCTCTGAGCAGGGGGAAACCCCGCCCACATCTGAGCCTGCAGTGTGGGCTCTCATGAGTAGGTTACTACAAGGGAACTGTCAGCTGGGAATAGACAGGACACTCAGGAGAACCTCGGTAAGAAAATTATGTCAACCCCAAACGACAAAGACATGACTGAGACCCAGTTCCTCTGTGCACCAGTGCTGAGTTGGAGGGATAAGCCAGAAAACTTCCTTTGAAATTCTGTCCCCTACAGGCTCAAAGTGGCCAGAGTATTAGAGAGACTTTAAAAAGTGTCATTATATATTTAATTAATTCAGAAATTTCTGTTTCTCAGTTTGTGGCTCCTAGCACAAGCAGTACTGCAGCCTGCACAGAGGTTGCCAAGACCTTTGGCACCCCCAAGAGTTACAAGACCCTCAAAAGCACATGGAGATGACTGGGAAGAGACACACCACAGATGACAGCAATTGGAGACTGACTTCTTTGTCCATTGCTGCTGTCTGACACTGTCAGAGTGGTGCTCCAGCCATGCCCAGTGCAGAGCTCTGGAAACTGAAACATCTACAAATACCAAACATGATGTTTGTCCGTGCGCTGTTCTGATACTGGTGCTTTTCTAACCCTGCCTCTGCCGAGGAGTCAGCTGAAAGGCTTGGGGCAGTGGCAAAGGCAGGAGGTGTTTTTGTGCCCTTGAATACTGGAAGAGCTCCAATCTGTCCTGACAGTAAGAATCCTCCTCCCTGGTGCCTGTCAGGGGGGCTGTAAAAATGAGCCAGTGCTTCAGCCCACTTTCAAGTCCTACTTGACCAAAGCTGATTGTGGTGAGTTGTGTCCTGTTGATCCCCTTCCACCACATGCTTGGACAGAGGGGATAAAGCCATTCTGGTACCATATCATTTCACCAAAATGCACAGAGGGAAGGTACTGACAGCCCCACCAGGGACCTCTCTGCAAAATTTCTCTGAAGTATTTAGTTGCTAAAGAAGGTTTCAGTGCTTGACACAATCTTTTAAGAAGCAAGTTAGCCATAAGCTAACAGAAAATCCACCATCCTCCACACAGGCAGGTGGTGGGCTTAGCCCTTTGTGAGCTCTCAGAAGCACCAGATGATATGCACAGCAAAGTCTGAGTCTTACATTTGCTGTAGCTGACACACGCTGTTCGCTGAAAGAGAATTAGCCTTTTCCTCTGCAAAACTGAGCATTAAGAGTTAGTCCAGCTGCTAGCAAATGTCAATTAGGCTGCTAAAAGCCCAGGTTGCTTGTGAAAAATAGGACTTGAGCTCCAGAAACACGTAGGCCCTTTTTCAGCCTGGTTTTTCATTACTTTTCAGTCTCTAACTTGATCTAGTGTTAGAGCTGAGATGCAGTTGGCTTGGGATTAGCCATTAAAATAATGAAAAAACCTGTAAGACAACTGTAAGACAACAATTTCTTCCAGGCATGCAAAGCAGTTGTGTTTTCCCTTACAGAATTGCCTGTGTTTTGTTTCAGGTCCTGGCTTTGTAGATAAAGGAATGTGAGAACATAACGAGCACATCAGCCTTACACTGAGTTCAGATAAAGCACAGCAAAACCACCAACGCAGCAGCTATTTAGTCAGAAAGAAAGAAACATATGGGGTCAAAGTGACATTATCTCACGTGGCACTGAAGGGAAACGTCCCTTCAGTTTGTCACAAGATGCTGGGCACCTGCTAAACCCCCCCTGGATGAGTGGATATGCCATATCAGAAAACTAGAAAAAATTGTGTGCCAGTAAATCCTCTGCTAAATTCTCTTTGCAGAGGTTGATATAAACAAAAGTTACGATGAACAAAAGGGGAGTGCACAAGCCCGCTTGGCAAGGGTAGGTCTTCCAAACAACATGTCTGAAGTGTTTCTGTGGAGACATTTTCCTTGACTTTTGTCCCAACTCTCACAACATTCAGCACTTTTGCAGGTCTTGGAACCACGTGTCCATATATGACTTTTAGCTCTTATTTTAAAAGAAGCAACTGGAAGTCATAGCCTTAGGAAAGCAATAGAGTATGATCTCTGAGAGGGTTAAAGGAACTGAAGTTAAGTTTAGGTGACCTGAGGGTGGAGGTGATGTGATTGGTGAGGTCCCAGGTCAGAGACCATCCATCCATCCAGCGTGAGGAGGGCTCTCCAACCCCTCAGCTCCACTCCAGCCTTGCTGTAGCCTTGCCAGAAGTAAAATATTGGAAATGTGGGCGACAGCTTAGATTACACATTGTTAGAAACAGCCAGGATAATCTGCCGCCAGTTCCCTAAAAGGAAATCTTTAACTAACAAATATGCTCCAGCCTTTTGAGCTGGCAGATAATGATGGAACAGTGGATAAAACATAGCTGGATACCAGGGAAGTGGTGCTGTGCAAGGGGGTGTGTCACCAGGCCAGAGGAAACAGTGTGGGGCAGGAGAGCTACTCCTGGAGCAGCTTGACCAGGAAGAGGAAGGTGGAGGGTCAGGTTTTTGGGTGCTGCAATGTGCCACGCTGCAGCCCTGGCACCACGGCTGTGCCAGTGCCCTGCTCTCAGGGACAGCCAGCAAAGCTTGATGGGCTTTGTAGTCCTCATTGGGGGCTTCATCATGGCCATAGGTCATCTCCATGTCCCTCCCGTGACACTACAGCACATGGTTTTGCTAGACAGATCCAACAGTGGGTCAAAGAAAAGCATCAGCTTCCCTGTTTATAGAAAATCTCTGCATGTGACATCCCTGCCCTTCTCAAGGGCAAACAGTATCTCCATGAGTTCCAGTCAGGTATGTCCCATATAAGGCTGTGAGATTTCCAGACCAGGGAAATGCTGAGGTTTAGGTCCCTTGGCATCCCAGGACCCCATGGTGCTGCAATGCAAATGTATCGCTGTGCTGCTGCTGCTGCCATCACCACCAGTAACACAGGACAAGCAATACTGGGTCTGTTCTGACGGTAGAAACCTTGTGCACATGGATTTTGTTCCAGCTGAGAAGGTCTCTGTTTGGAACAGCATGTCCCAGCTCACGGAGACTTCTCCTGCTGAGACATTTTGAATAAATTCTGCATAAACCTTTCTGGTATGGTAAAAATAATAATAATGAAGTGGCAAGACACAGAAAATGCACGCACAGTGGAAACCAAATTTGGAATGATTTAGGTGATTCAGGCTTTTTTGGGGGCAATAAGCAGCTAGTGCAGCTCACCACATGCTCGCACAACCCAAGAGCTTGAAGCCAGCTTGAATGAATGATTCATGATTCCGCACACGCTCCGGCTCCTCCGCCACTCCAGCCTGTACCCAGCTGGATCTCAGGAGAAATTCCTAGAGTGTGTAATTGTGTATAATGTGATCGTCCTGCAGCAGGAAATAGGTTTGTAAGCATTCTTAGCCAGTACAATCGATGTCGTACAGATATGGTCCGCAAGGAAACAAAGTGGAGATACATATTGCAGCGAGTCACTGGAGAGCCAACGCAGCCTTGTGGGAAGGACATGTTAGGCAGGGAATGTATTTAAGCCCAAACAGTCACGGTACACGTAGTACTTCATTTTAAAATATCTCAGCGTGACCGTGCTCAGAGCGAGGGGGGAGATGCTGACCTGCGAGCACCCAGCAGCAAGGCCAGATGGGGGGGACACCCCTTGGAGAGAGGCAGGACCGGGCTGCAGGGGGTGGAGCAGGGAGCCCGGCGGTGTTATGTGGTGTAGCTGCAACCTCGTCCTGCAGCTCGGCTGTGGCCGCAGGGACCTGCAGGGACCTGCAGGGACCCGGCACAGCGGGGTGAGGGCTCGCAGGCTCTGCGCAAAGCGGGCACCTCCTCCCCAGGGGAGCGCAGGCTGGGAGCGCAGCACCCTCTAGAGGAACGCGGCCACTCAGCCCTCGGCCTCAGGGAGCGTTTGTATCCGCCGGAAAGCATCTCTCCCGCAATGCTTATTTTCCTTAGGTGAATGTAATCTCATCGCTGGGCACCAGCGCAATATCGGGCCCCAGCACTGCTGAGCCTGAGCAGCACCAGGCTTCCAGGTGGTCATCTCCAGGGGATGGAGATGAGCAGTGCTGGAGGCAAGGACAGAAATGGAGAGGGCGAGGTGGATCAGAGGCTCCCCAGTAAACCGGGAAGCACCACCCAGGGGGAATCCTCCAAGCTCCTACCTTGCAGGGCTCCAGGTGTGTCCCCAGCTGCAGTTGGCATTGTCTTGGTGGCAGGTTTAACCCAAACTGGAAGTGCAGGTGTGGAGATGGACATGTCACTCACAACTTGTGGTTCCCATAATATGCAGCTCAGTTTAGCCCAGGAGCCCTGAGCTGTAGGCACGGCATCCCTCAGCCATGGACTCTGCATCCCCACACGCACCTGGGCAGAGCAGCTGTGTCAGGCCAAGAAGAGTGAGGTGGATTGTTACCTAAGAGTGACCTGTCAGTGAAAATTGTGGATTGGGTGGATTGTTACCTAGAAGTGACCTTGGGGCCCCTGTAACATGGCCTCAACACGGCTTAAATTCCTACATGTGATTAAATGCCCAGGTTACATCTGCATTACTCTTTCCAGCCAGGATGTGTCGGCCAACACACAGTCCTCAAAGATATGTGGGGATCACCTGGGATTCCCTGTGCAGGAGACATGAGACACCCGTGGAAAAACATCCTATAAATGCTGTGCTAGTCTGTGGCTACAGCTGTGGCTTGTCTTTGTGGCTGTCTTTGTTTCTGGAGTTTCCCAGTTCCGTACTGGTCAAAAATGGGGCTTCTCTGTATAAAGAAAAACATTAACTCTATTTTAAATTACTTCCATATACAGTACCTAGTTCATATTTCTGCAGTTACAGTGCTTTTATATTTTATTTCACAAACCATGTACCAATTTCAAGAGGAAGCATGTCTGAAATGTGAAAACCTAAAATGTAAAAAAAAAACACCAAAAAACCCAAAGTCTCAAACACATCTTCCAAGTTGAAATCAAAAAATGCTAGGCAAGCAGCCTGAGTCCTCTCCTGAAGGGCCCATTTTCTGTTTCTGTCTTGGATGTACAGTGTGCAGGTTCCAGCCTGAGTCTGCTGGGCTTGGCCAGGTCCTTTAATGAGCATTTTGTCTGATAAAGAACGGAATACAGAAGATAACCCAGGGAAGAGAGCAGAAACGCTTTTCTGCCTGTTTTGTGAAAGGAACAAGGATGAATCAGATAAATGCCAAAGCAGGACACCAGAAGCAGGACAGAGCCACAAGATGGGACAGAGGTATGGAGCACCTCTGCTATAAGGCTGAGAGAATTGGGATTGTTCAGCCCGGGAAGGAGAAGGCTCTGACTGACCTAATTATGGCCTTTCAGTACCTGAAGGGAGCCTGCAAGAAAGTTGGAGAAAGGGACCTGGAGTGACAAGACACGGGGGAATCACTTCTAAGCGAAAGAGAGTAGGTTTAGTCTGAATATTAGGGAAAAATTCTTCCCTATGAGGCACTGGCACAGGGTGTCCAGAGAAGCTGTGGCTGCCCCTGGATCCCTCGAAGTGTCCAAGGCCAGGCTGGACTGGGCTTTGAGCAACCTGGGATAGTGGAAGGTGTCCCTGCTTAGGGTGGGGGGTAGAATGAGATGAGCTTTAAGGTCCCTTCCAGCCCAAACCATTTTGTGATTCTACTATTGGTATCTCACTGGGTGACAGCCCAACCTGCCTGTCCCCTCTCTCCCAGGTGGCCTCAGCTCTCCCATTCCAGGAAGGATCTGGAGCAAGAGAGCAGCTGTCCATCTGGAGACACTGGAGCATCCTCGTGATGTGTCTGCTTTAAGCTGTGCTTGGCCCTGGTGGATTCTCCAGCTGGAGAGGTGGGTCCAGCTCTTACCTGAACTTCCCTTGTGCCCACACCACCTTCAGTGGCCCTCAGCTTCCCAATAGGTGACCTCCAGCTCACCTGCCCCAGCAGGACTCCAATTAAACACCCAACCCTTGGCCCAGGGCAGGTTTCCTATTCCGGATATTCCGTATGCACAGGCCACCTGCTGGGCACTGAGCAGCACACTGGCAGCACCCTGCTGCCACTACGCACCAGAATCTCCAGGGAATAGACACACCTGTGAAGCCTCATTAACACCATCTCCCTGTCCCCCTTTCCTTTGTCTTCAAATGGGAATTCACAGAATATTTAATTATTGAGATCAGGCTGAATATGGAGAGATTACTCATCACGGATTCTAGGGATAAACAGTTGCCTTTCAAGAGTAATTTCTTTTTAAACAACTCCCCCTCCCCTTTTCTCCAAATTAATTTCCATCCCAGCCATGAGCCTCTGTAGAAAATCTTGCCATAATCATTTTGAGCTAAATATTCTGTCTAATCAATCAAAGCAGTGGAACCAATTTTGAAGCTGTCACTTTTAATTTTTCCAATAAGAAAAAAATCAAGCATTTGCTGTTGTGATTCAAGCTCTTCAAACCTTCGCTCCACTGCATCAGCGCTTCAGAGCTGTACTTGAAAATGTGAAGAGCCGGCACAATTGCAGAGAAACTAAAATAAGCTGATTTTTTAGCAGTGAGAAGAAACCTGTTTCTTCATGTACCCTTAGACCTGGCTCACAAAACCTTTTCTTTCTTCCTTCCTTCCTTTCTTCCCTGTTTTCCTCCTCAGCACAAAAAATAACTACAGCGTATTAGGGATTTCATGCATGCAAAGGGCTGGCACTCATTAAAGTTGATGTGTTATTGAGAGCTCGGTGCATAACTGCCAACAAAGAACCAGAGAGCAGATGTACTGGGTGCTGGGGTGGATGAGAGGATTCCTCCTGCCTCTGGCACAGGATTCCTGCGGACACATCCACGATGGAGGAGCTGACCTGTGGGAGGAGGCAGGAACAGCCTCGGCACAAAAAATGGCTGGAGAAATCCATGCTGGAAAGAACAGGTTGTTAAACACACTGGCAAGGGCACTTTGTGTTCAGGGTAGGCGTGGGCTGTGTTGCTGCTCAGCGAGGAGCCATCAAATTGAGGCTTTGCAAGTCCTCCAGTGAGCAAACAGGAACATTCTGGTCGGGGGAACGTCAGGGGGAGTTTTGCCATCGCTTTCCTGCCTCCCCACAGTCAGTGCCAGCCACAGCCCTAAGCTGGCATTCACTTCTGCTTTTAGGGTTGGACGTGAAGGAAGTCAGGCCCTGGAAGAGCACTGTAGGACAGGAAAAACAGCAAAAGCAGCAACAGTGCCCTCAAGCTGGACCCCTACTTGAATCCAAAACAGAACCCGCCAGCTACTAAGAAGAAATGAACTCTATCCCCACCGAAACCAGGACAACCATGTAGAAAAGGAAAGATCCTTCCTACAAATTGATACCTGAACTCCCTAGGTTCAGGACCACTTCCAGTTTCATGTTAATTCCACACCAAGATAGTCTCAACTGTGATCCCACAGCTCTCCTGCTGCTTGCACAGAAACCAAGCAATGCTGGCAAGCCTCAGCTGCGGCTGCCCTGTGTGACCCCACAGCCACCCTGCTGCCATCCAGCACCCTGGGCTCATCACCATGCACCCAGCAGTGACTGTCAGGTCCCACGTCACTCCTGCTTGTCACTATCTCCTCTTCAGGAGCCCGTAAATGGGATTCAGGAGGCACATAATCAGCAGAGATGCTGGAGTGGCAGCAGAAGCCAACAGTGTCACTCAGCAGCTGCCTGATGTCTCTTACCAACCCCCTGCCTCACCCTCCAGCTCTGTTGTCTTGGTTTATTGTGTCTGTCGAGGACACAGATTGGGTTTGGAAGTTCTGAACATGCGGAGAGCCCTCTGGCATCTGAGGAAGGAGATGAAACCTAAGAAACTGAGAAGTTAATATATGTTTTCAGTTTGCAAGAGAGCTTGGAAATGCCACTGATGCTTTATTAATCTCTTCTGCCCCTGGAGGACAACAGACAGCTGCTTCTTCCTCTCTCTCTGCTGAATTTCCTTTACTGGAAGTTAAAGGAGACAGGGGCAAGTTAATTCTGTTTTGGGGACAGAGCGTTTTTGTCTATGCCTTCCATAATGCTTTTGGATTATTGAAACTCCTTTAAAACATGACTTTTTAATGTATTTAAGAAGTCCAATTTTCTTTCTCTGCTGTTTCACCCCAGCAAGTTCTCTCTCCCAGGAAAACCCAAATGACTCAGGTCTAGCCATTTTTATTGCAGCTCCATCATGTCTTGGCTGCTGAGGCCAAGCAAGGACAGAACTCAACCCAAGGCAAGATGAGGCCCCCAGAACAAGGAGAAATTACACCAAAGCCAAACATTCTGACATGATGATCGGTTGTATTTTCAGTCCATTAATACACATTCATTTACCAGATACAAATGGAGTGGAAAGGAAAGCAATTGTTAGCAGGAACAAGGATACAAAATTCAATTCCAGCAGCCTTCACAGAAGGGATATTCAGTGTCACAGCAGCACTGTCGGAAGGGAGGGACGCACGGAGACCTGTGCTCACACCCCAAGTGGAAGCTCTCCGTTTGTGGATTAGTTTAGCTAGAGACACAATTTTTTTAAAAAAACAACATTCCCAAAACTGTGACTTTTTGACACTTTTTCTCATTTCCCTAGTGTCAGAACTAGGGAAAGTTGGAATTATTTACATAGAGGAGATTTTATGAAAAGATACTGGAAGATTAAAAATAGAATAATCACAAATACTGGAGAATACAACAAGAAAGCAGGCAAGGAAAGGAAAATAGGAAAAAGAAAGTGACACCCCAAGAGGATCATTGCATTCAGTGGTCAATGTATGGTTATTGGAGCAGCTCCACTTTGATACACTGAGATTCACATGCTGGCCTTGATTCATTGCCATGAAGTCACACTCCAGGTTTTAGAGCAGGATGCTGCAAAGCTCCTGGTTTCAGCAGGATCTCAGCAGTGCAGTAGCGATTGCTTGTTTGAAACCATCTGCAGAATGAGTGCCACAAGCTGTGACAGCTCTCCTGGGGCACCCAAGGGGTGCCAAACTCTGCTCATATCCTGGTCTGGACACCGCTAGTTTTCTTCCCCTTGGCCACCACAGCACTGCACCGTGAAAGGCTCTGCTGCTGGTGAGCAGGGTCAGCTCAGACCAGCATGGATTTGGGGCTCCACATTCAGCAGGAGAGGGAAAAGGCATTATCCTCCAGTACTCTCATGCTTGTATGGGAGTGTCCCCACAAATGCAGCTCTGTGCCCAGATACAACCCCCGACTGTCCTTGCTACAAGTGCTCAAGGCTCGTTACACTGAAATAGCAACAGCAAACCACATCTGCACTTGATTGTACAGGGATGCTCCCACGGAAGGAATAAGGATATTGTAAATTATTCATGGAAGAGTCCCAGCTAGGCAACACCTGCACCGAGGTTCTCCCAGGGACAGCACCAGGATTGTAAAATCATGTTGTGAAACTTGATCAAAAGAAAGGAAAATGGAGCGTTTGGGGTTTAATGCAGCAAAGCTCGCACCAAGTCAGGGGGACAAACTGAGACCAAGAGAGCAGAAACTGAGCCGAGCACTTCACCTCTTCCATGGAGCACTGGAGTGGTTCTCGTATAAATTGTTTTTTAGTACAGTTCTTGCAGACAATGACATTTTATCCCTCATTTTTTAAATCATGCATTAACTGTACAGTGAAACATTTATCCAGTCCAACATCTATACAACAAAACACATATTTTAAAATATCAGACTATTAAAATTTAAGGAAGGAGTGTGAGTTCTCAAATTGGCATGTGTTAAGGAATAAAGGGAAAAGAAGTGTTCTACTTGAGTTGAATTACAAAATAAAGTATGAGCCTGGGAGAAGTTCTCATTTCCTGTAATTCTAACAAATAAATGCCACAAGAAACAGTTGATGTTTCTGGGGTTGCTAGTGCTTGAATCCACATCACCTGTTCCAGCTCTGGGTATCGTGGGTGACCCTCTCCAGTTTGAAGCCCATGCTGGTATGACAGACTAAGCAGCAGTGATTGTTCAGGTGCAGAAATCAACTCTCTCAAGGTGTTCAACCTCACAGGCTTCTTAATATAAGAAACAAACCTGTAGCTGACAGGACCCAAGGAGCCAGCTCTAAACAGCACAACCCATGGTGTGAATGAGTGGGGCCTTCACTGGGAGTGGCTCCAGCCTGTTGTCTGTTTGGGGTGAGCAGTGCTGCTTCCATAGGGAACTTGGTGGCCCCACAAGCCCCTGGGGATGCTGGGATCTCCTCACTGAGCTGAGGCTGCCGTGCACACCCTGCTTGCATTTGAATGTTACTGAATTCCTGGTATCAGGAGTTTAGCACCAACACAGGGAAGGGATGATCAGCACGGTGCCTCTGTTCCCACAGAGGGGAACCTCCTCCCAGACAGAGAGCCAGCACCAGGCCTGTCTGCTACCTCAGTAATGAAAGACCTTCCTAATTAGCACCTTTTCATACCAGATCAGTCAATTACATCTCCCTCCATGGCTCTGCTGTGTCACGGGGGACCAGCAGCTATCACACAATGGTGAGCATTGCAGAACCTGGGTGGTTTTTCCCCAAAACAGCCTGGCAGAGGGGGAGCTAACACCCCTGGAGTTAGGAAGCTCCAACAATCAGCTACCTACCATTTTAAAAGACAATGTAAGGATAATTTAATAATTATAAAAACTTTTACTAATATGAGGATGGGGAGAATAAGAGCACTTAGAAGGTGACAGGAGTGTTGCACTTCAAGGTTCAGTGTATACAGGTGGTGGGGTTGAACACTTTCTGACTCTGAACATGGACCTGTGTGACTGACAAGGATTCTCTGGCAGGCTGTAATTGTTTAGTCAGCAGCTTCAGTCAAACTAAAACAGCTAAAAGCATCAGGAGAGAAAAGCTCTGAACCTGCACTGATATGAAATCACAGGACACCTTTGATCTTTTTCGATTGTAAATGGTCAGGGCACACATGGCTTTGGCTCTGCAGGGGGTGACCCCGGGTCAATTTTTTAAGGAAAAAAAATCAAGGGAACATATTTATGTGCTTACAGCATGCCAGGTAAAAGCATTAACCCCCCAGACTCAACCACATAAAATGCTGTACATGCACTTCCCAAAGGTGAACCAGACCACAGATGCACCAGCCAGAAAGGAGTGTAAAAGGCAACTGCACCTACAGAACACAAGTGTACAACTAGGAAGTGGAAGCTGTAGGCATGGGCTGAGATTTGGAAGAACATCTGGGGTTTGTTCCCTACTTGGGTGATGCAGCAGGTACAGAATTAGCTGGTGCCTATTTACAGGTCTGAACACAGAAGGTAATCAGCGAAAATGTCAGGCCAGCTACGTTTTGGGAAAGCTAGGTGACCAGTGGGATTTTTTTCCAGTTAAACTGCTGGAAGAGCCAGAAAAGGGAAAAATAAACTCTTCAGTGAACTAAAATAAATACCAGTTCACTGGACCTTTTGACCAAGGAATGTTGGGCACAGGTATAACCCAGCTAGGGAAGGGATCCCTGGGTGCAGGGGCAGCAGAAGAGCTCAGCCTCCCACTCCTCCAGATCCAACTCTCCTTAGGTGTTTTCTAATGCTGTTCTCCCAGCACGTGACACAGCACTGCAGACTGCCAGGAACACCTCAGGCTGGAGCTGGACATGAAAATTGGGAGACACGGCTGATTGGATGGAGCATGGGGTAAGACCCAGGCTGGTGCCCACCACACGAGGTCCTAGCCCAGGAACAGTAGTGTTTTTCCCAGGATGCTGGATTGAACTGCTGCTTCTCTGTACAGGGAGATGCAAAAGAGCTTTGGAAACTGTCTAACAGCAATGGAAAACAGGAATGTGCATGCTGAGTTCTACCTCTGCTTGGGAAGACAGGTCCTGCAGGACTGAACTCAAGGTTGTGGCTGGTTCAGTAATAAAGTGGAGCAGAGACAGGGCTTTGTTACCTGCTCCCCTTTCCCCTTGCATTCACCCCATCTACAAACCCACGCATCAGCTCAGTCTGAGCATGGTGTCAGCTTCATGGCCTTCCCCTTCTTTTAAATAGAGGGAAAGGGATGGAAGTGAAAATCTACCCAAACCCCCAAGATAAATGCACAAGCAGAGTGCAGAGCTTGGTTCAGCTCATGCTGGCTTTTGAGTTTCTGTCCCGTTACATGCAGTGCCTTGGTTTCCTCTGGCTCTGGACACCTCAGGCTTGAGTTGGAACCTTGATCCTCTCCTGAGGAAAACAGTCACACTCAGTGGGACCAAACTGTGCTGTGTGTGTCTGCAAAGGCCAGCAAACTCTAGTGATCTCCAGCACCTCCAGCTCCACTGAGACTGCCCTCTGCCAAGCCTGAGGGCTGCTGATTGCTCCAGCTGCAATAGATAGAGGATTTTTTTTCCCCCAAAGGGATGAAGAGACCAAAATGCTGATTCTGATGCAGGATTGCTAGTCTGTTTCCCTTTAAAAAGTGAAACACTCAGAAAGCTGCAGGACAGCCCATGGCAGCAGCAAACAGCACTTCCCAACAGTGCAAGGGCTGCACAACGTGCTCTGACGGCGCGTGGAAGGGGTGAGATGGGGACCTCCAGCGAGCCAAGGGGCAGATACCCAAAGCCTGGGAAGCAGCACACGCAGCCCACGACTCCTGTGCAGCCACAGCACGATCACAGTACGAACACAACCACAGGATACAGCTGGCAGTGGTGACAACATCGACTGGGAGTCAGTTCCTGTCCTAGGAAGTAGCCTGCATCCTTTAGATGCTCAGAACATGCCTGAAGAAGTAACTCCTCCAGAGGTCAAACTTCTCATCTGCCATCATTTCCAAGTCTTTCTGCTCCTCTCCTCTGCTAGTGTCGATTTGCTTCAAGTTCCTCCACCAAAATCCTTAAGAAAGGCACATTAGCTTGGTGGAGAAGCTTTTTGTCTCCTTTCACTTTCCAAAATCCCATATTTTTCATTAACGTCTCTCCTGAGAACAAGACTTTAGAAGGTAAAGCAGTCTGCATCTTCTTAAGTCCAAACCTCCATGGGTACCATGGACTCCTTTGTTCCGACGGAGGGAAGCAAATACTCTTCCTCCAGAAAACGAAAGGGGAATTGTACTAAAAACCCACGAATCTTTTTTAATTCTTCTGCTGCTTTCGCAGGATCATCATTTGCTAATTTGGGCTTGTTGATGAAATCACGCAGTTGGGTTAAATTATTCACCTCGTCACTGGGAAGGCATCGAAACACCTGAACAAAACAGAAAGAAGAAATCGCCTATCAGTGCAGGGAAATGCTGCAATGCAGACTTCCTGAGAAAGACCAAAGCATCCAGTACAAATTCCCCAGCATGGGAGTGACTGAATTAACAGCCTGGAGAACATGGAGGGAAGAGGTATGTGCCTATCCTCAAGGAGGCTGGAGCAGGCAGAGGGGAAGCTCCAGGGCCTTTTCTGATCACTGAAAAAGCTCATTAAAAGACAGAAGTAAAATTTGCTTCTACTCCAGTTACACCGTGGCTAATTACAAGTAGTAACTACACCATGGCCATTCACTGGAGCTGATGCAAACACAAGGAGAAATCTGATCTGCTACTTTCATGGGTGCTATCACACCCTGAGAAGGCACCAGCTCCAGTTTCTTGTTCACAGCTCTTGAATCTGACACTACACATTCCTTCAAAACATCTCTGAAGGTCCAACCCCAGGAACTGGACCTGCTGCCTTTGCCCTTCATGTGCTGGTTTTCCCATTGGCATCTGCTGCCTCTGCATGGGATGGAGGGAGGGGGAAGTTGCTGTGCTCCTCACCTTATCAAAGATGGTGGCATTGCGAGCTGCTGTGGCAATCCACACCTCCTTGAAGAATTTGTCACAGACGGGATCCTGGTGTTCCGGATTGAGATCGGAGCCGCCAAGGACAACCCTGAGAAGACAAAGGGATGGATGCTCACAGAGCCTGAAGCACTGGGCTCTCCCCCCTTGATAAATGCCAGGACACAAGAGGTTTCCTTGGGATGTGCCAAACCCTGTGCGCTCCCAGCACCCTCCCACTCCTGTCCCCTGTGATAATCTGTCAGCTCTAATGCTGTTTGATTTTCTCCTTTTCTTCTGTGCAGTAACTGTCCAGATGGGAAATAGGGTGGGGGAAAAAAAGGAGAAAGAAAAAGGTCTTAAACTAAAAATGGCCGTGTTGTGGGCCAGATGGCTGCTCCCAGTAAAGAAGCTTCTTTTAAAAAGTGACAGTGCTACCCAAGATTGAGAGAGTGTGCAAATGGGCTCTGGAGGAGAAATACCACTTGTTTATGAGCTCCGCTAGTGAAATCCTTGAGCAAAATAATTTGTAAAATCAAGCTACCAAGCTGTGGACAGGAGCAGTGTGAGAAACAGCGGCAAAACCCTGGGCTCAGTCCAGCCCAGGCAGCGCTAAACCTGGGCAGGCAGTGGCAGCCCCGTTGGTTTGAAAGGCTGTGGGGGCAGGTTAAGCCTGAGCGAGCCCTGCCTGCATCCCTGCTCAGTGCCCACATCCCTCCCTGCCGTGCTCGGCCAGCCCCACGCCCCACCTGAAGCAGCGCAGCCGGAGGGACTGGGCGAACCTCCCGGCGCTGTACTCCTGGCCGTCCATGACGGAGGGCACGGTGTCGGAGTCCTGCACGATGACGGCCATCTCGCTGTCCCGCTTCCCCAGCATGCTGCGGTCGTTGATGTTGGCAGAGCCTGGGCAGGGCGGGACGAGGCACAGGCAATGTCCCACTGCTGCTCCCGGTGCTCCTGCACACCCTCCATCACCACCCAACAGCCCCGGGGCCCTCAGCACCCCTCAGCTGAACGGGGAACCATCCACAGCTTCGACAGGTGAAAGCCCACCCAGGAGGCTTCCTTATGGAAACACAGACCCTGAGAGGATTTGGGGGAAGGGGAAAAAAAACTCAACTAATTTTTGCAGGCTTCAACAGTTTGGAAGAAGATTAAATCACAGCCAAGCCCAGGCCAACATTTTCAATATTTATTCTTTCTGCAACTTCCCAGATGCTTCTGCTGAAGGAGCCACAGCTTTCAAAGGTCCGAACCGCATTTGGTTTGGATACCCAGTTACCCGAGGCACAATGGGCTCTGTGGGTAAATCACAGAATGGTTTGGCTTGGAAAAGACTTTCAAGCTCCTGTTGCTTTAACCTCCCTGCCATTTAACCTCCTAACCATGGTCAGGTTGCTGTGCCATTCAGGGGGATCTGCTTGAGACCAGCTGAGGCTTTATCCCCCCAAACAGGTTTCTCTGTCCTACACAGACATCAGAGAACAGGGGATGGGAGGACACTCTTTGCTTGCAGCTGTTGGCTCCAAGGGAACAGCAAGATGCAGGGAAGGATAGGCATAATGAGGTTATTAACCCACAGAAATTACCAAACAAAAAAATCTCCAGACACAGCTGTAAGAGACCCCCAAGCTGCAGTTAGCCATTGAGCCTTCCCAGGAATGGGATTAACTCCAGAGGAGCCAACACCTCCAAAGGAAAAACCAGCTAAACCCCTCTGTCCTTTCACCCCTTCCTCCTGCACAGTAGCTCCATGAGCACCTAATTTCCATGCACTCTCTCTTATGTGGAAAAGGGATGGCTTCCCATCCCCTCACCAGGCAGCAGAGATGCACAGACTATATAAAAATCTATCCTCAAGCTTAAAGGCACAGAAAATAGAAACTAAGAGCTGCCTCAGGCCCCCAGACCATCCCAGCTGGAGCAACACAGCTCCTGCTGTGATATCAAACCACCTCTGAGCCACTCTGTGCACTGGAGACGGGATCTGGCCTCTGAGAGGGTGACAGACAAGCAAACCTCACCACAGGTCATCTGAGACCACTGCTTTGAAGGGAGGGAGTATTTCGAGTCTTGTAAAATCTAGTATGAAGATATTCATTGGCAAAGTTGTCATTGCTGAGATAACAGCTCAAAAAGGGCTTCTTTAAAGAAACAGGCTGAAATTCTGCTACAGCATAGAGCTCTGAGCCTGAACTCCTGTCTTGGCTTCATGTTCTCATAATAAATATGGTAAGAGAAGAGGATGAAATGATATCTATTACTCCCTGTAGCATATTGTCCCATTCTTAGGAAATGGAGCTGATACGTGACACATGTTGTCCAAACCTTCCAAATTTTACAGCACATTCTGTTCTTTCAGGAACAGATGACAAGTCTCACAAGTCTTCCTGCTAGAGCAGAGTTTGATACAAGACAGATGGACAATATTCCCTGCACTGGGATTCTCTTCACGGTTACACACAGATTTAAAACCATTTTAGAAAAACAAATTTAAATGACAGCCCTCTGAATCCTTTCCTTCCCCTTGATGAATTTATGAGTTTGGTTTTTGGGTTTGTTTCTTATAAACAGAAAAATATTTCTCAGGAAAGAAATGACAACATGGAAAAGCCCGTGGCACTCTGCAGCCTGCACTGTGTGTGGGGATGGGAAAGGACTGATGCAGGTACAACCCAGTGCCCCAAACCCCTCCTGAGAGCCCCCACTCACCAATTATAACCGTGTTGTCATCAGCAATGAGCAGTTTGCTGTGCACATAGATGAGCTCCGTCACCAGTTTTCCTTCCAGCTCTGCATACGTCCGAAGTCCACAGAATGATATGTAGTTTATCCACTTATCTCCAACTGAAAATTAAAAGACAAGAAAACTGATGGGATGAGGGAGGTGGAAAAGGAAAAGGCCTTGTTTACATGAAGACTCCAATAAATAACAGTTCACTTTTGACTTCTAAAAAAATTATAAATAAACAGAAAATGAAAATAATATTTAAAAAAAATAGACTTGAAAATTTGCTTGTGAGCTCACTGTGCTGCTCTGATCTGCTGCCTGCTCAGACACTCCCACTTCAATGAGAAATTACCCCAGTCTCCTGGGCACAGCACACAAGGGTCCAAACATCTTACAGTAAGTGGACTATGAGACTTTTTCTGCAGATCTTGCAGAAAGGAGGCTGGAAGCAGGTGTTTTGTCCATGGTGAGTATGGCAAATGTGTCCTAATGTACTTGTGTGCAGTTCAGATTTACAGCAGGACCTAGAACAAATGAGGCATTATGCACGGTCCTAGTGTTTGTGATATGTGGGTTTTCATGGTGCTCCGATTCCCAGCAGAGCAAATTCCTGCAGGATTCCTCACGGCAAGGAAGCAACTCAGAAACAGCCTCCTGCTTAGGCAGGTTCTTCCTCTCCACGTCTGACAACTGCCAGAAACAAACCCTGGGTGGGATCCACGGGGCAGGCTGAGGGCTCATGGCTCCCAGAAGCCTGACCCCGCACAGGACATTTTCCAAGTAACACAATCCTGAGCAGCTGCGACCGTGCCGTGCTCCTCCCTGGGGTGTTCCCCTCCTCTGGATCAGGGCTGCAGCCAGGTGTGAAGTCTGACAAGGAGCCATGGCTTGTGTGACCCGGCAGAGCTCACCATGGCAGGATGGTCAGGGAGGAGGTCACTCACAGCCCCACGAGCCCGCAGCACGTGTTGCATTACGTGTTATAGATGCATCCATCAAACAGCAGCATTCAAAGTAAACAACACAGAGGAGAGGAATAAAGCTCTTACCCTCTGCCTTCAGCTGGCCCAGGATGGAGTTTTCCCCTCGGCACATGGTCCTGGAAAGAAGGCAGGAAGCTGTCAGCACCCCCATGGCTCAAGACAGCAGCATGTGCTGGAGCAGAACTGGGAGGGGTGAATCACAAACAGAGATGCCTCTCAAATTGCAGGAGAAACAGGGTGCTTCCAGAGCACACTTTTATCCCAAATGACTGCTCTTCTTGCAAAGGAGTTCGTACCAACCCACAGAGGAGCTGGGGAGCACTTTTGCCTTCTAGAGCAAACATGTGACAAGAAGGGCTGCTACCCTCTGTGCCTTGGGCCTGGATGTGGAATCACATTAAGAAAAACGTCAACACGTGCAGAAGGCCAGGTCAGGGAGTTTGTGTGATTATGGCTGGGCTGGAAGAGCCACAGCTGGCATTCCACTGAGAACCAACCAACCCACGGGCAATTTCTCAAGACCTATGGTTGCCCTCGCAGCAGAAAGCTCTGGCAGAAGGGTCAGGGTACATGCTACTTTCCACCTGCTTGTGTCCCCTGCCCCACTCATCCTCCTGGATGTGCAACAGGACCCCTGCAGGCCAGCAGACAAGGGGGATTTCACTCTGAGGGTTGTGGCAGTCTCTGCACACTGACTGTGCCCTGGCCATACCATAACACAGCAGCTTTCCAGTAAAACCATCTTGGGCCATTTTGCCTTCCTCTACATTTCCCAGCACAAGGGCTACCCAGCACTGCTGCATCTCCTATGAGACCTGCTGGGCTGCAAGTGCCCCCCCAAACATCCATCCTGGAGCAGGGGAATCACATTGGGGAAGACACCATTGCCTTCATGGGGCCAATGAAGGCAGAGCTAGGCCAAAAAGGCAGATTTGGAGATAAATCAGCAAGTCTGGTTTGATCAGTTCAATGGAAAACAAATCACAGAATGGTTTGGGTTGGAAGGGACCTTAAAGCTCATCTATTCTCCAGCCCCCTGCCATGGGCAGGGACACCTTCCCCAAGACCAGGTTGTCCAAAGCTGTGTCCACGCTGGCCACACTGATGGCAGCTGGGGCTTGGGGACCCCCTGCAGCAGTTGGGGTGTCCAGGGGGTCTCTGACAGCCTGCCTGTGGTACCTGTAGTTGAAGTGCATGATGGCCTGCAGTGCATTCCCCCCGCCCGTCGAGATGTCCCCTTCAAAGCCCGGCAGCAGCGGGATCACCACGTACACCCGGAAACGCTTGTTCTCCCTGAAACGAGAGTTTGGGGGAATATCAGCCTGGGAATGCCACATCAGCCTGGAAAAGTTACAGCTTCCCACAAGGTGAACTCTCCCCTCCTTTCACTTCCCCCGAGCTGACCGACTTGGTTCCCATCCAAGGCCACTACACGAATTTTAAGGGAGCAAAGTGTGAAGTGCATTTCCAGTTTCAGGAAATCATCACTGGCTGTCAGTAATTCTGTGAGTGCTCCTTCAGGAGGAGAGGGGATCATTTACTCTCAGCAGACAACAAAAGAAACTAAAGGAAAAGAAACACATTTTTACCAAAATTCAGGGGCCGGTTAAGGATTTTTCATATTGTGTCTGCCACTGTAAAAGTTTGTTTGAGCACCCCAATAGCCCACACTGACACTGGTGTGTACGACTGCCTGGCAGAGCACAGCAAAGCTTACAGAGCTGTCACAGGCAGAAACCCAAAATCTAAACCAACATTCCCACTGCCTCCTGGCTTTCAGAAGTCAGAAATATCAAAAAATGTGGAAAAAGCTCAGAGCACAAGCAAAACATTGATCATTCAGGGAAGGCAAATATGTCCTTGATACATCACAGTTCCAGAGTTCTCCAAACTAATCCATACCCTAATTGTGAACACATTCAGAACAAAAGCTACACTCGTGGCTCTGCTAGGGGTTTTTCTCAAAGCCCCCCTTTGTGTTTCCTCTGCTGACAAATGCCAGGTGCATCTGCTCTGAGAACGCCTTCCAGGTGCCCCTGGGTGTTGGGAATTCCCTGCTCTGTGCCTCGGAGAAGGAAGAGAAGGACGAGGATAATGCTCCATGGAAGGATGCTGCCACTAGATGGCAAACAGAGTTTAGTCAGCACAGAACCATTTCAGAAGCACTCTGAGGATGAGCCAGTCTGCAGTTTTTGTTAGAAGTACTCCTTCCTCGGGCAAGCCATGCCTGTGAATTTCGGGGTGAGGGAATTGTGAAGCACTGGGGTCCCATCTGAGCTAGGAGGGAGACCGTGAGGACCTGTGTGTCTTTCATTTCAACCAGTGCTTCCTTCCAGCTGTGCTGGGCACTGCAGACTGGCTCTGGTTTGCCAGCAGAGCTCAAAAACAGTTAATGAGGCCTTACCCAGACACAAGAGACTGTGAAACCGAGTCTGTTTGTAGCATGGGAAAGGTCTACCAACAAAAGCATTCCCCAAAAAGCAGCTTGTTTGTGTAAGGACAGTGTTTATTAAACTGCTTAGAGAGCCACCCATGAAAAAAAGAGGAAACCAAAAAAGAACATTATTAATAACATCAGTAGAAAATATTTAGTCTAGAAGAGTGAGAAGTATACAAGTTCACTACAGACCTTAACTTACAATTAAACGCTGTTTGCCTTGGGCAGTTTAGAAAATCAGCATTATGATACAAACCAATTAGGTCTGAATTTACTTTTAATCTTAGGTAATGCAGAATTTGAACCTTATACTTGGTTAGGAATTGCCAGCATGAAGCCAGCACAATGCTGGCATACAACTGGAGTACTGCAGAAGTGAGCATCACATCTGGAAATGGGTCACTAAGAGTCTGTGTGACCTCTTCTGTGACAGACTTTTAGTATCTGGACAGAATGACACCCCTTACATAAACTTTATATAATGGGAAAACCTTAACAACCTACCTGGAGAATTTGCTGTGCCAGGGCCTCAGCACCCTCACAGTACAGAACTTCTTCCCAATATCCAATCTACTCCACCCTTTTTCACTTTGAAGCAATTTCCCCTTGTCCTATCACACATGCCTTTTCCAAAGTCCCTCTCCAGCTCTCCTCTAGCCCCTTTAGGCACTGGAAGGTGCCCTAAGATGCTGTGTCCAGCTGCCTGTGAGCCTCGAGGCTGCAATACAAACACAGCAACAGCATTTCCAGCAGCACTGGCACTGCTCCTCATTCACCACAGTGAGAAAATCCATCCCATCTTTTCATCCTTAGCTGATTTCAATTATTTGGGCTATTCACTGCAGGTCACCCAGATCACAGGCAACTCCACCCCGTTGTTAATGGCACAGCAGATAACACCCAGGCTCTCCCTGTTTCAGTAGTGCTCCTCTTTCCACAGTGCTCTGAACAAAGCCTGGCCCAGGGCAGCTCCTGTGGCCTTGCAGACACTTCCTGCACTCTGGTGGCTGTCTCAGGTTGGGTGCCTTTATCCAAGTGTGTATTTCCAAGCTCAAGTGCCAAAAAGAGCAAAATTCCTGCAACCTTGGAGAGAGGACCTCTGGAAAAGCAGGCCCTGCAGAGTTCTGGACAACTACAATATGGAAAAAATAATCCATGCAAGAAAACATCTCTGTGCATGGCAAAAAAACCCATGAGAGATGAAAGGGAAAAGTTCAGAAAGCTTTCTGTATGTCAGCCCAGCAAGAGCAGGGCACAGTTTTATACTATGAAATGTATGTCTCAAAGAGACTCCAGGGAGCAACCTTAAGCAAGACTGCCCAGGATCAAAGTGAAGACCAGCCACTACCTGTGGCACTAATGTTAACACAGGGCTAGGTGTGCTGAAGGAGTGTCTAAAACATGGTTGGATTCCATCCACCCAGGAACAAACAACGGTCCCCTTGCAAAGACTGGAGGTGGTGAACACCCTGCAGATGTACCAGAAAAAGTTGTTCAAACAATAGCAGAACCCTCAAAATGTATTTGCTTCCCCTATTTGAAGCCTCTCCTATCTATTTAAATAAACCACAAATCCCAGTTCACTCTTCCCACCCATGAGCTTGCCTGACCACCCAGCTCAAGGCAAGCTGGCAATGGAGCAAAGGTGTCACTGAACCAGAGCACAAAGGACTTGCCTTCAAACAAGCTCCATAGTTAAAAATACATTTACATTGGGGTAAGTCCAGAAAATCACTTTCTGGATGCAAAGAAACCACTCAGGAGTCTCACTGCTGCACATGCAGATGCTCGACCCCCTCGGTTCTGCGTTGGCACAGCTCCTGTCCAGCTGTGCTCACTGAGGGGTTATTTTTTGCACCACACCATGGAAATGCACCTGGAAGACTTCCACTGCCTCATTAAGAACAGGTTACCTGTGAGCTTTAAGAATCCTCTGAGCAATTGCATCACCGATCTTGTTCCAGACAACTTTGTCATCAGCACAGCTAATAAAAAACTGGTTCTGCAGGAAAAGCAAGCAAAGCTACTGTCAGACACTGCCAGCAACCAACCAAAAATGTTTGCATGCTTTATTTCAGACCAAGAGCAACTAAAGATAGCTGGGCTTGTGTGCCACTGGAGTGGAGGCTTTTGTAAATTATGATTAAATGATGTGTGTGTCTGTGCCTGCTTAGGGAATGAATTAGTCCTCATTAATCACACTCTTTAGAAAGTTCATGTAAAGAGCAACCTAACAAGCGGCTAAAAAAAAAAAAGGAGAAAAAGCATCTCCATTCAGCAAGCACTGAGTGTCACTCTGACACAAGAGACTCCTGCAGCTGAAGGCTGTGTGGATGAAGAGCTCTCTGTGAGTGGCATGCACAGGGGACACTGCAAAGCCACAGAGGGGACAGGGAGACTATTGCACAGGCCATGAAAGCTGCTGGCAATTTTCCAAAGAGCCTTATAAAGGAGAGGTCGACTTTTTCCACCTCATGGTCAGAAGGCTGTCAGGGTACACAGCCATCAGTCTGGCCCGAAGACCACTGAAGGTAGTGGACCTGTCTAAATGCATAAAAACTTAGGACCAAACCTCAAGAAGTAATGGGCAAGCCATGCCTAGAGCATCAGGACCCTCCTGCCTTCCCTCCCCACCACTCACCTCTATGTAGATGTAGTGCTTGCTGTTCTCTATCACACTGATGTAGGCTTTGTGGATGGACTCCTCGTGGTATTTAATGCCAGCAGACCAGTCAGCAGCAGAACGAATCACCTGGAAAGCAAGAGAGGGACACTGTCAGCTCTGTCCATCCAGGACAGCACCACGGCACCTGAATTCTCCCAGAGGCAATGCTCTTCCCTGGCACAGCCAGGCTTTCACTAAATAAGGTAATAAGTGCATAAGTGCAACATTTTTACTGCATTTGTAATCATGAGAAAGGACATTCAGAAACAGTACTAATGCTTAGCAATGTTTTGATTAAAAACATAAGAGCCCTGTCCCATTGCTGCATTACTGCCCTCTCCCACCTGAGCAGCTCCAGATGCTTGTTCTTGCTTAAGGTCTCACGATAAACTGCTTTTAAAACAACCTACATTTCCAAGCTTTAGGGGTGCACATCCCATCAGTGATCTCCTGCCCAGCACTTTAAAGCTGGTCTCCAGCTGGGGCAGGGTGTTTTTCCCCCAGAGAGGCTGTACAGAATCATACAGTCAGTCTGATAATGCAGGCCCTGCCTTTGTCCTCAGCACTCAAGGTCATTTGTTTCTTTTGCCAAATTCTTGCACAAGCCATCCCATTTGTGATGATATGACTTTTAAAATTAATAGTTCAGCTGCCCACATCTATTTCTTAGTTTTACTGGAAATCCACTTTTAAAGTAGATTCCTGCAAGATCCCCAGGGCATGTCTTGCCCCTCCATCTTGCAGTTTTTGGGCAAGAGGGCCAAACCAACATGAGAAACAACCTTTGTTCATGTTCTGGGCCAGGCTGAGCAAGCCCCACAGCAGCCAGCATCCCGTCCCCCCCAGCCAGAGATGCTGTGGCACCTCCTGCTCCTGCACTTTGAATCAGGAGGCAGCCACACTACACCCCAAGTGACGCTTTCCTAGATGGAAATGTAGTTTTTAATTAAGTGTTGGCAGAGTACGTGCTTGGGAGAAGAGTTACTCATTATTAGCCTCTGTCTTTAAACATTGTCAAGACAAAAACATTGAAACAATAGCCTTAAAATGCCTCAATATAACCATTATACCAGAACTCGGGGCCAGTCCCACACAGCACAAGATCCAGGGGCGGGGGATCTGTGAAATGTGTGTCAGTTCCAGCAAAATCCCCATCTCTTGGGAACTGATCAAATCAATCCTCTCGCCTCCAGAGCATCTCTGGAGGTGGCACTGAGGGCCATTGCTGTTAAGAAGTAGCACATGACTCCTGAGCTAATTCCTTCACCTCAACAGGAACTTTCTCCCACATCTGTTTTTCCCAGTAAAAAACAGGCCCTGCAACTCTTCTATTTGGCTGCTCTCTTGGCTGACAGGAGGGTGCACTGTGCAGTCTCCCAAACTGAGTGTTGGGGTCACAGCTGCCTTTTGCCTGCATAAGCCTCTGCAAGGCCATGCTGCTCACTCCTGAAGGTTTTTAATCACTCATTTTGTTTACAAAGCCAAGGCTGAGTGTTCCCACTCATCCCAAGCTGAGCACTGCTGAAACCACACTGAGCACACCATGGCAGACTAAGATCTTGAGCAAAATTCCACCACTGGCATTAATAAGATATTACAGGCATTAATAAGAACAGAAAAAACAGCTTTTCTGGGTAGGAAGCAGGCTGATTCTTCCATGTGCAGCCTGGACTGGAGCTCACAGCATTTCCACTCTTACCAGTGCAGCAGTCTGGAACTGCACTTCAGGAAGTGGCAGACTGTAGCTTTCTAGTGCACAAAAATCTGATATTCAACCTTGTTTTGGTTCTTTTTTGCTAGTTAACACAACAGAACCATCACTCAGGACCATCCCTTTCCAGCACCATGACTTCCCAGTGCATCATCTACCTGCCCTTCCCTACATTCCTCCTCATCCCTCCACATAACTGGCACCCCAGCTCACTCCACACCCCGGGCTGCCCCCATTACAGCACCATCATCCCTGTGCCTCACCCCAGAACAATGTGTCGGGCAATTCCCAAAAGCTGGCACAGCATCACCCAAAAAGCTCCCATCGGGTACAACATCAAGTCCCCATGCAAAGGGAAGAAGAGGCATCAGAAAATGTTGGCTGGGACAGCAGAATGAGTGTGTTTCATCTTGCACCTCCTCAAAATAAAGTTACTTTTAACAGGTCTGCAGCCACAGGGACAAGTGAGGAGGTGGCAGGACAAGGTCACCAATGCAGCATCCCATGGACACAAAGCTGTGGCATTCACAGACACACATACTCACACCTGGAAATCTGCTACACAGCCCTTCCCTTACCACTGATATTCCATCTCACACTTCTCTCTTTCCTGTTAAGGTATTTAAAGGCAGACCCAACCTATTTCCTGGGGAGAAAAGGCCACATGCTGCCCAGCAGAGCACCTCCCATCCAGAGCTGGAGTCTCCATGCTCCTGCTTCTCCCTTCCCCTCCCCGTCAAGCCTCTCAATAGCTTGTCATCCCTTTAACTGATACAAGGGTAATAAATGTGATGTTTGCTGAGGGCTAGTGCATAAACCCTGAACAATGCGAGTTCTCACACCGACTTCAAAGAGGTGAGGGCGTCAGCTGCTGCCAGAGCATTAAACTTTCATTGCATTTCCATCAGGAACGGGATGTTGCCTCACCACATCACATCTTTTGCAACGCTGCCTTTGGCAGATAACTGCAAACTCTGGAGTGGAAATTGAGAGATGGAAAAAAACCTGGCACTGCCTCTGGCAGATTTCTATTTGACTCTTGCAAGAATCAATGTGCTCTTGCAAAAATTACGTTGCTATTGCGAGCAAAGCCCCAAAGCTCAAACGAAAGAGGATGAGAGACCACGCCTGACTCCTTTTCCCCCTTCCCAGCCTGTACCTCCACAGCGTTTCCCACACACACTGCATCCATCCTCCCTGCCCAGGGGAAAGCCCTTGTCAGTGCCATATCCTCCCAAAAATGCTTTCCTACTCCTCTCCTCTCACAGAGGAGAACAAAACCAGATGGTACAATGAGGCTGGAATCTGCTGCTGACAGGTCAATGGTCTGGGCTTGCAGCAACATTGCAATCCCCACGGATCCTTTGTGTTTTCCCTTCCTCTGATCTGCCCACAATAGAAGACAGATTTGCAAACAAGGTCAGAAACAAGCAGCCCAGCAGCCAGGCTTTCCTCAATCACCCCACAGCCAAGGACAGTCCCAGGATGCTGGATTTTACCTTGGGGCAGTAACTTCTGCCTAGAAAATCCCTACACAGTACTCAAATGGGGATAACAGGGGTTTGGCTGTTGGCCAGCCAAATGATTCAGTATCAAGAAGAACAAGAATATTGCTCCAGTTTTTCTGGATAAAAAGTTGGTGAAAGACTTTAGGATATCTGCTTCTTTCTGTGCAGAACTGTACCACTGAGATGTGAGCACCTGAGCCCTCTGCTCCAAAATGAATTAACTGGACAGGCAAGAAGTTGATATTCCTGTCCCTGCAGGAAAGGAAAAGTCACACAGGGATGCCCTGATGCACACCCTGGGAGCTCCAGAAAAAGGCAACCAGGAGGGGAGTTCAGATTCAGGCTGCAGGTGTCCTCCCCTGACCCCACTTCCTACAGCAGCCAAATCTGAAACCTCCATCAGGAGGAGAGACTGAGTCACTCATGGATTCACAGTGGGACTTCAGGGATGCTCAGGGCACTCGTGTCACCTGGGGACCAGTGCAAATCAGGCCAGTGTGGGTATTAGGGAGGAGACAGTAAAAATTTTAGTATGTGCATGCAAATCCCTGCCTTGGAGATTGAGGAGGTCACCCAGAAATCATAACCCAGCTGAAGCCTGAGGACCTGCACCCAGGCAGGGTGCCCCAGCCTGGGTAGAGCAGCCCCCCTCACTGCTTCCACCATGCTTGGTGCTCCAAATGCTCTTCCCCACCAGTTTCCCCTCAGACTGGGAAGGCTGGTACATTTCAGGATAACATATTTGCAGCCTAAAATCATCTAGTTCTATTTATCTGGCTAACATGCAGGGCTATTTTGACAGATGCATAAATAAGAAATGAGCAAGGTAGTTTCAAATGAATAATTTACAAGACAAACCTGCTCTCTTTTTGCTGTTAATGGCATCACTGAGAGCAGCCCCTCATTTCCTGGATGCATCAGTTATTTGCAATGCCTCTGCAATGTGGTGGCCAGGCTGGTTTTCCAACTGCTCACCCATCACTCAGCACCGGAGTCTGCGGATTCCACAGTCACCATTCGAGTTCCATCCTCCTCTCCCACAGCCTGATGCCCTGAGCCAGCAGCTCTGCAGCTGGATTGAAGGCAGGCTGGATCTAGGTTGTTCTCAGTTTAATTTCTCCTTTGGGAACTGGTTCCAGTTCTGTAATCAGTAGAGCTTAACTTTTTGCTACAGCAAACCCCGTGATTTAGAAGTTGTGGCTTATCTTGTGGTTAAAATGTGCTCAGGGGACACAAGCCCCATCACTTCATGAGAACAAGATTTCCCAGAAAGCTGGTGTCAGACACAGACAGGGAGGCATTTACAGCCACAGGGAGCAGGATGATGCCTGAAGGGGACAATTTCCCAGCAAGCTGTGAGCATTGCTTTGGAGGCTGATGTAAAACACCCCCGACACAAGATCCCTGTGCTGCCCATCCCTCACACCACACAGAGAGGAGCAGACAATGCCCTGGCAACCCACAAACCCAGAAAAAAGCATCTTATTTCACTAAGCTTCCCCAAGCATTGCTGTCATCTGGACAGACCACTCCTTACAAAGAGCAAAGTCATGCATTTTTCCTGGTTTTGGTCTAACTGCTCTTACTTCATACATCTTTCATCCACAGAGACACACAATGGTTTTGCTGCTTCAGCATATCTATTTTGACTTTGTACTCTTCAACAAGTTCCTATTTCTGCTGGGTAACAGCAGTATTCAAGTACATGCACTTGATGGAGCTAACTGGGCTTTTACACAGAGGTATCTTGGCAATTCTGACTGTGAGGATGGCTGTCACAAACCAGACTGCTGGCTGCGTGGAACTGCAGAGGACCCACAGGGGTGCAGGGCTGCATAATGAAGTGCAGAAGAAGTTCAAGGCAGAAAGCAACAGCCTTGAGTCTCCACTTAGTGCTGGGCTCTCACTGACCACAACCCGTCTGAGCGCGGCGTCAGGGCCTGGCAGACTGCTCTGAGATCTGAGATAAATGCTCAGTGGGTAATCTCAACCCATCAGGCCTTCTCAAATCATAAACCCCAAGTATTAGGCATGAGATGAAGAGTGGCAGAAAACAAACCATAAAACCACATGGCTATGCAAAGTCAGTGTTCCCACCACTTGAGTACTGCACACACTTCGGTCCTCTAACCTCAAAGGTGGAGATATAAATTAATGCCTCTCTACTATAAGAGTTGCATTATATTCTATTGCAATTGAGGATCTGACCACCTAATCTGTGAGTTGCATTAGATAAGAGTTTTGCATCTTATAAAATTCAAGTTTTGCAGAGGGTCTGTCAGGCATTCAAACTTCCTGGGAGGATGCAGAACAAGCCCTCTCAGGAGTATGAGAGCAGGAGGCCATCAACACCCACCTGGACTGTGGCAGGAACAGCCTCGGGCACCTGATACTTCAACTCATTAGCAGTTTGCTGAGATTTGGGCAACAGGAATGGGTAGGACAGGGACCGGTATTTGGGTTTCATAATCTGCATGGGGGGAAAGAAACAGATAAAGAAAAAATGCTTGCAACAGATAAAGAAAAAATGCTTGCAACACATCAGAACAACACAAAGAGATAAAACAGATGCCTACAGAGGGCAGGGGGATGAGGCAAGGCTGTGCTTATCTCCACGCCCCCAGCAGTGACACCCACACCCACCTTGGTGAAGTTCCAGCGCTGGATGAAGTGCCGGGCGACGTCGCGCGCGGCTCTGCCGTGCACCACGGAGGAGATGTCGTGCCAGGGCATCCTCGGCGTGGTGTATCTGTCAATGAAGTCTGTGGGACAGGGGAGCATGGTTGAATTGCCTCAGACAAAGGACATGAACATGGAAAAGCACAGTGTCCCCCTCCTCAGACTGAAGTTTCTGGGAGATGGCACCAAGCACCCACAAGGCAGATGACCTGGACTGCAAGACCATAACAGCACAGTTGGCCCCAAAACCCCTCAAAGGGAGTTTTGCTGCTTTTTCCTAGCCAAACCAAACCAGCCTCGTTACCTCTGGCTTGGAAGCAGGAAAAATATGGTCTGCTGAGACCAAAAAGGTGCAGAAGGAAGTTTGGGGGAATGCAAAGACTCCCACTTACCAGCAAAAGGCTTGTCGAGTTGAACCCAGTCTTTAAAGACGAAGTTGCAATAGTCTTTTCCATGCCAGAACCTGGTTTCCCCAAGCAGCTCTCCAACACCCGTCTTCAGGCTGCGGATGGATCCTTTATCTGTCCCAGGCAAACAAAACAAAAACATGCTCCAAAGTCATGGCCATCCCCTGCACACAGCAGTGAGAGACTCACTCCATGGAACAGCTCTGGTGGGACCTGCCAGTCCCAAGCAGCTGAAGCTGGTTTCTCCCTAGTCCTCCCTGTTGCTTTCAAGGGATGCATGTTAGTACTTCTTCTTCCCTATTTTAGCATTTTTTATACAATCAGAACAGGTTATGTATAGGAGTCTGTTATGGAAATGAAAAGCAGATGGCTGAATTTTATCTTGGACTACATCACCCTAAAACCATTTGCCTTTCCCCAGTTCAGTAACACCTAAATACTCCCATATGGCAGTCCACATAATGTATATCATCTACTTCGTGTACTTTACATTAATAGAGAGCTAATTCCACCTTCTCTGCTAGAGAGTTTATTATTTTGCCTCTCTAGCAGGGTGTATCTCCTCTAACAGAACTAGTCTTCATTAACTAGAATGAGATGTTCATGTTCCCTCATGAAGTATTGTGGGTCTTTTTAGTTTTATTTTGGTTTTTCCAAACAGCAATCACATTTTTGATACAATTTTACACGTTGAACAAATGAATCCTGAATTCCAAATGTGTGTTGATGAAAAAAAGTCTAAAATATCATAGACAGGGTTATTCCCTTCTAACAGGATCCCTTTTTCTAGAGCACATATTTTGGTGCAGTGAACTCTTTTTCCTCGCTTTTAAAAAATCCAAAAATGTTGGCTTAGACCATAAACAGTTAACTGGTGTTATTTCCTGACCCTGAGAGCAGCCTTCATCTGTGACACCAAATACTAATGCAGTGATTATACAACAATGCCACGAGCAGAAACCTCCTCCTAACCCAACCACACCACCAGGTAACCATAAAACCCCTTAGAAAAAGAAACAAACCCCACGACTTTGAGCAGTCAACAAAACACACACTGGCAGCAGCACAAGACACAAAGCAAGCCCTGCCAGCGCCGCTGCGACCCCGCTGAGCCGAGCTGAGCCAAGCCATGCCAGAAATGCCATGCAGCAGGTTCGCACCACAGCTGCCTCGGGAAGCTCGAGCTCCTAGCAGGAGTCCAGGTGGAGCTGGGGAATCACTGACTGGGCGTGCCCGAGTGGGAAGGGGAATGGTGGGACACAGCCAGCACACGCTCCGTGTGCCGAGCTCCGGTGACTGCACAGTGACTCATGAACGAGCACCAACGGCCACAGGGGACACTGCACATCGCTTCCACAAAGACATGGAAGTGCTTTGTTGCCTGCCACCACTTTGTAACCAATATTTTACAATTGGCAATTAACGCCTTAGAGGAAGATGTCTGCAAGAGGAAGATGCTGAAGAACTGCTCCTCACTCTGTTCCTGAACCCAAAGGCATCTTGAAAAGGTACCACACTGGGACAGGCCCTTCCAGCACCAGTCCAGAGATGGGAAGAGTTCGGTGCTCGCAACCACACAACTCCTGCCTCAGCTGAGTGTGCTTTCCTTGGCTTTAATTAGGGACCCAAGGGGGGACCCAAGTCTTTGTCCAAACATAGGAGTGGCAGCAGCCACTCTGCTGTTTCCTCTCTCTGTTTGCATGTCTTCCTGCATCAGGCTTCCTTTAAAAATATCCATTACAGAACTTCCCAGCAGCTCCTTCCTTTACAGGATGAGAGCTGCTGAAATCATCACATACCAGAATCAGAACTATTTCTGCTACTGCTCCCTGCTGTCAGTATTGCAAATTTTTTGTTTGCTCATTTGGGGTTTTTTGTTTGATTTTGGGTTTGCTGTTATTGTTTTGTTTTGGGTTTTTTATTTCTTATTTATTTATGCTGCAGTATTTGTAGTTTCTGGAGAAGCTGTTCTGCCAGGATGCCCACAGAGGAGAGAGAAGGATGCTGGGAGAACAACATGCAAGGAAGACTGATCCTGGCACCCAACCTCACTCTCACCATAGTTATAATGCAAAAACATCAGCAGCTAAAGCCTGAAGGGGTCCACAGCTCTACCTTCCTCCACTTACCCTCCCGAGGCTCAGCGAGCCCCTGTTTGGATTCACTGTGGTGATGGAACATTTTCAGATGGGGCCTTAAACTCTGGATTATATTCGGTTGGCTCCTAGTGGGGTTAGAGTAACCTGCAGAAAGTCAAGATGCTCTATTCATGGCAAAAACACACGTCCACCTCTGCCACCCTGGTGCCTGCTCCTGTCTGAAGACACCTGGCACACAGGAGCTCAAACCAGACAGCAATTTGCTGAAACTACGAGTGAAAGCAAAAGACCAAATTCAGCACCCAGCTGGTTTTAACCCAAACAGATGTAATAAAGTACAAAGCCATGGTGTCCTGAGCTGAGTGCAACCAATGCTCCCACAAGGAGCCAGAGGCAGGAGTAAGATCTGCAGGGAGGGATGGGAATTCCAGTAAGTTCCCGCATCTTCAGGAGCTGAGGACTTTCAGGAATGATTTCATGCTGGAACAATTGCCAAGCTGATCCTTGTAATTTTAGCACTGAAGTTGTCTTTAATGTCGGTAGTTAAAAGCTGCATTTAAATATTCAACTGTTGAACAGTCTCTCCTCTCTAGTAAGTGGGTAAATTTGGAATATTTCCATTTAAGTGAACTTATTTAAAACCTAGCTTTTAACACTAGTCTAGGAGAGGGGATAATCCCATTCAGGAATTATTTGCTTGTTAAAATAAATCCAAGTTGAAAAATGAAAAATTCAATTCTCTCTTGCAGGAACAAACACTTTCCAACAATACAAACATTAAGAATCACATACACTGTATCACATCATCTGATGGCTCATGAAAATTGCTAATTAGCTAAATAAATAATCCACATAAAACCTTTCTTCTGTATTTTGCAGCGACACAAATTTACATGTTGACTACACATAGTTATTATTCTGATAGTTAGGTAACTTGTCAACTTTCCTTCCATACAAAGAACACATTGCCCTGGAAATCATGTGAATGTGCACATACACCCACCCACCCACCCACCTCCACACATCCTTTATATACATTATTTAGTTGAACATCACTTACTTGACTCACTGTCGATGCTGCTGACGCTGTCAGCGTGGTGCATGCCGTGCTTGTGCAGGTGCTTGTAAATACTGAACCTTGAAAACTTTTTGGGTTTTCCTACTCCTTTCATTTTTGATGTGTCTGGGGCATCGTCAGCATTTCTCTCAAACAAGTGGCTCTCTGGGGCCAGAGCTTGAGGCTGCAGGGGGACACGTTCAGATGACTCCGCTGCAGACTTAATAGACACAAGACATGGCTGCAGGTCAGGTATGAAGAGGTCCCCCTCTAACTACAGATTCTCATGCAGATCAGTGCTCAGAAACAACAAATCAATTTTTGCTCTGTGACAGACACACTTTGGTGGGAACTAGGCATGCTTTCTGGGGAGAGTCTGTACTGAGGAGGCACCCACTAGGAAAGCCTAGTAATATTAGCAGCATTTGATTCCATAAATTTACTCTGGATTATTACTCCCCCTGAAACTCTCATCAACCTACACCTCACAAATTTTGAGAGACATGTGGTTGCATACAGACCCAGGTTACCAGAAAGCTCAGCAAACAAGGCAGCTGTTGAGGGCATGAATAATGAAAATTTCACAGCACTCTGCAAGTGCTTACTCTGCATTTCTAAGTTTTGTTAAGAAAAGAGAGGTTGCCCAGAGAAGCTGTAGATGCCCCATCCCTAGAAGTGTTCAAGGCCAGATTGGACAGGACATGGAGCAACCTGGTCTAGTAGAAGGTGCCCCTGACCATGATGGGGGTTGGAACAACATAATCTTTAAGATCCCTTCCAACCCAAACCATTCTAAGAGTCCATGATTTTAAGAACACAGACTTCAAATTGTGGCTACTGTTCCAAGCTCCAGGGGAAACTCAGCTCTCTCATCTCCATGCCCTAGCAAGGGCTGGTCAGCACCTGGCCCTAAAGAGTCATTTGATGCTTAGATCCTTCCTCCTCATCACTTATTTGTCATGAAAGCTCCAAAACCCAACCTTATGCTCAGAAGAGGACACAGCCCATTCCATCCCTGCCACAGACCTGCCATGGCTGACTGTGGCCACCAGCTGGACCCAGCCCACTTACTGCCAGGTTGGCCGTGGACACCGACTTGACGGCAGCGGCGCGCTTGACGCTGCCCACGTCGGTCAGGCGGTGCTCGTCGTCGTCCCAGCGCCCGTACGCCAGGTCAATGCCACCCACGAAGGCCACGGACTGGTCAACAATCACCAGCTTCTCGTGGTGGGCCCACAGGTACACGGAGGAGGACACGTGGTCTGGGTGCCTCATCACCTGTGGAGGAAACCAGCACCCGAGCTCAGCACAGCTGTCAAATTTAAATATTTCCAGGCAGAGAGCTGTCCAGCTCTTTTCTGGCTGCTTGGGATGACGGGGAAACATTGGAGTTGTTAGTGGATGCAATTACTGAAGCTAATCAATTGCCCCATAGCTGGGGTCAGCCATATGGGAGGCAGGTGTTTCCCCAGGAGGCAGGAATCCCAAGCAGCAATGGTTACTGATGTTGGGATAGGTCACCCTTACAACAGTTTCCTAAGAGGACCATCATCAAAGAAACTGCTTCAGTTGAGCTGTAATAGCTGAGCTTTCAAACAGAGAGCCTGCTCCGAAAGAAAACAACATATTGGTGATCTGAGTCACTTCTTTGGTTGCTGCCACCACACAAGTGAAATCAGAAATCGGGTGTTTTTTTCCCCCTACTTAAAATCAAGTTGTTCGGCATTTGTTTAGGAGTTTCTTTCTGACAAGTGTTTATGGAACCCTAATTTCTATACCTAAGCTTAGAGTTTTATTTTTTGTGTTAGAGCCATTACACTTGCTTCCTGGAGAAAAAGCTACCGAATTTCATCTGGCTGCTCCCAAAACCTGTGACACAGCTTGTGCATATCGTCCAGTTTTGCTGTGAAGATGATGAACGGATGCTTCCCTTCACTGTGGCAACTAATCAAGTGAAAATAAATCAATTATTCCAGCATAACAAGTATCTTACTGCTCATTAAGGTATATGTGTCTCTAACTTTAAGAGACTGGATCTAGCCTTATCTACTGGTTTGTCACACCTGATTTCCTGCTCAGTGCCAGAACAGCAGCGTACCAGCACAGGACAGTGCAATGCTGTTCTTCTGTGGTGGGAACGTTAACGCCCAGTGTTGACTCTCATCATTCACATTTGAATAGAAATGCTGAAATGAGACAACATTCTCAAATTGTAATTTTCCATTTGATGTAACCCCATTAACTTGTCACATGAAATAGGCTTCTTGTGTATTAAGGCGAATAGTTGCTTCGGCAAATCTAAACTCAGCAATTTTATGTTCCACTAGAACCTAAAGAAATGAAACTGCCAGATGTGGCAGTCACTATATGAGTGAGTCTTGTCAGACTATTCCCACTGCAATGGTGGGAAACTTGAACTTGCAGAGCCCACCCAAATACACCAGGGTCAGCACCAGCCATCAAAAGAACAATTGAATGCAAACACCCTCCACACAGCCTTGTGCAATTACCTTAATGTTTGGATGGAGGTGCATGAGCGTCCGCTTGCTGTATTCACTGTTGATCCCCAGGGCAAGCTCCACCTCTTTGTACAGCATAACAAAAATTCTCACTCCTTGTTGCTGTCAGAAATAAAAAAGGAACACATGGAAGGCAGGCACATCAATGGATACCGTCCGTTTCTGAAGGGAGGAAAAGCCAAGAGGCAGTAAATGTGTTGTGTCTGCTGATGGAAATCCTGACTGAGGTTACTTGCTCTTGATTATGCTCTTCCAGATCCACCATGGGGACCCCACAGCCTGGAAGGATCTGCCTCCTTGGGAAAGCTCTCTAGCTTCCTGAGAAGGGCTCAGTACCTGGGTTTGTGTGGGTTTTGTTGTTTTTGTCTGAACTATGCCAAGTTGACCCATGTAGGTCATTCCTACAGCAGCTCCTTTTACACACCCTTTGAGGTGGATTTTGCAAGCGTGATTCACTCCTATCATGTTCATCCACTCAAGTTCAGTGTTCTGCTGCTTCGTGTTGCCCTGAGGGCTGCCCACAGTTAAATGTCTCTGCAGGATGACAAGACCAGTAAGGTCACACGGACATCCCTCTCCTGAAGGGGATGTCACTAACTCAACATCAGCAAAGGGGTTCTTTCTGCTGGTAGAGCTAAACAAGCTCCTGGAATACACTGAGCAGTGCTAAAAACATGGTGCTTTTTGCGACCAGCATTGTATCCATGGGAAGGTTTCTAAGAGCTCTTGCTAAAGCACTTTCAAACGTGCCAAGTGCCTCCCAAACCTTGGCAAATACTGGTCACACACTGGGACACCCCCACTTCCCATAAATCAGCATGCATTAAAAGCTTGCACTAGAGTTTTCCAGCTTAAAGTTGGAACCTAAACTTTCCACAACCTTTTAAATTCCTATTCCCATAAAGCTGCTACCAAGAGTTTAGGCAATCTCCAAATCGTGGATGATATTCTGCTCTCCACTGCAGCCAGGGGAGTCCAAGGCAGCACTGCACGCACAGGAAGGACAACCTTACCCCTACACCTTGACATCAGCTTGCTGACTGCCCTGTTGAGTCAAAGAAACTCCACAAGTGACAGAGCAAGCATTTCCAGGGACTGACCTCACTCTCCTGATCACTCTCACAATGTTTTTATGGCCATAAGAAAATCCATGTCAATGTGACAAAAAGAAGCCAAATTCCTCCTTTTCTTGAGTGATGCCTTGTGGCCAGTTTATTTTTGCCAGAAAATAAGAGTAATTCCAAATTAACAACAGTCAGACACAAAGCTCTCATTTTTTATCTAGGTATGTGGAAGACTTTGATGACAACTGGCTTGGAAAGGGAAAAAGTCAAAGACTATTTCAGCATGTAACAGAATCACAGAATGGTTTGGGTTGGAAGGCAACTTCAAGACCGTCTCGTTCCACCCCCAGCCATGAGCAGAGACTCCTTCCACTAGATCAGGTTGCTCAAAGTTCCATCCAACCTGGCCTTGAACAACTCCAGGGATGGGCTAGCCACAATTCCTCAGGCACCCTGTGCCAGGGCCTCACCACCCTCACAGAGAAGAATTTCTTCCCAACATCTAATCTAAACCTGCCCCCTTTTAGTTTAAAGTCTGTGTCCACGTGGACTTCTGGCCTTCTACTACAACAATAGTCCAAGAAGTTTCCCAGACACAGGAATAAACCTTGTGACTCACTTCTGATATGGAGCAAGCTCTTTTTAGCACCGGTGTTATTGCAGGGTGTGTGAACAGCTGGAGCACAGCCCACACCCATAAACACACCACAAAGTTCACAAAAGCCTTCCCTGTACCTCTAAATTACATGAACCCCATGGAGAGCACCAGACATCGGCAGGTCTTTGACCCCACCAGGAACTGGGGCAGCCGTAAAGCAAGGCAGAAGTGACCCAAACCCGGGGCAACCAGAGGACCCACCCCTCTGCCTCTGAGCTCTTCCAACCCCAAACAAGGCGAACAAATCAAAACACGTGCTTTTCCAAGGCCATCTGATGTGAGGCTTTAACTCTCATCTCTACCAAAATGAATGGTGGAAGTGCTCCAGGCCCAGCATGACCCCCTGGCTGGGCGGTGCAGGGTGAAGGGTGCAGCTGGAGCTCACTCACCGCTTTCCTCTTGAGGATGCAGTCCAGCCGCCAGCGATTCCCCTCCACCACAGGTCGCTTCATGAAAATTTCTGGGCTCAGCCTGGGAAGATAAAGCTATATAAAAAACACAGCAGATGTAGCCTGCAAACAAAGCACTGGTCTAAATAACCAACTTGGGAAGCAAAGGAATTGAAGTTTAAATAAAGTGGATGTGAAAGCTCATGTCTCAGAGTGAGGCATTCTCCAATATCTTGCTCTTTGTTCTTTAATAACTGAGCATCACAGAGGGCAGGGGACATGTCTAGCACATTCATCTTCATATTCAACAACCCATGAGACCAGCTGAACAGTGATGTATAAATAGGGGAATCTGGACTCTATCTGTGAAAGAAAGATGCAACAAAAGAAAACCCCAAGGTAGGTTTGAAAGAAATATGCAGACTGAAAAAATAAGTAAGAGTGGGATTTCAGTTTTCCTGGCACTTGAGCTATCTGAACAGAACAGATTTGTGCTGAATTTTCTTTGCTGCCTAAAGACAAAGCAATAGGATCTCTCAACAGGGTATTTTATCACTTCAAGAATTACAAGAAATAGTTAAGCAATCTCATCTAACTCCTGCACAGCAAGGTGACAGAACTTCATTCCTTTACTTTTGTACCAAGCATGGGAACTTGGGCTTGCATAAAGCATATTGCTACATCCTGGTTTTATCTCATACACCAAGTTTCCAGAAAGTTTTGGAATTCCATGATACTTTAACAACTGTCTGAATAAAACACTAAGTAAGAGACAATGGGTCTGAAATGGGATGCTCTTGAACTGCCACCTGATGTTGCATATGGGGATCCATGAGCATTAGGCTTAACTGTGGTCATGGCAGGAAACAGATTTACCCCACTAAATGCTAACATGGTATGTAGTTTTCTCATAATAATTTCCTCCTAGAAACAAATTCTCCCAGCACCCAGAGGCAGCAGATAAGCAGCAACAGGTTCATTTCAGACAGAGAAAGAGGAGAGAGCCATGTCCAAGGTGCACAGGAAATCTGAATCATGTCTTGGAAGACTCCCATGCCCATGGCCCAGGCTGGCTCAGGCAGACTGATCTCCAGAAAGGCAGGACATGGGCAGCCACAACCAGCACCCAGCCAAGAAACTCTGCCCAGTCTGTGAGAGAACCCTTTTCCTGCCACAAACAGGAACCAGAGCACTGTATAAGCACGTAAACTAGGTAACAAGCGGGCAAAGCCAGGCCCTTTGGCAGACACACAGCTCAGAAAGGGTGACGAAACTCCTCTCCTCCCTCATCTGGCCCATTCAAGAGTAGACCAAAAGGACACACTCACAAGATGCTCTCATCACTGGCATAAGGCTTCTCAAGGCAGTGAGGAGAGGCTAAAAGGAGGATCCCATGCAGGATCCCATGGCAAGAGCACTGTTGAGCATCCCTGTTCCCTTACACGCTGAAAGACACCCATGCCCCTCAGGTTTGCAGCAATTTACACTCCCAATGAGCCCCTCAAGCCACCACATTTGCAGCTCAGGTGGTGCCTCCGTGCGATTTCGGGCATTTCCATGGAGGGAGACAACCAAGCTGTTGATCTGAAGCATGCGCTTTTGCTGCCAGCCCTCCTGAAAAGGCCTTTGAATACAACACAAGGAGAGGTTTGGGTGTGCTGCCAAACCATCTGGCTGCAGGGCTAGCTGCCATACTGTAGGGCCCCGAACAGTGCCGCATTGTCAGGAGCGTCCCCGGAGAGACAGCTGGGCAACACCCAAACATGTCAGTACGAACCACCAATCTGTGATGAAAATTTCTTCCTTAGCAGCTTCCATGGCATTGGCGACATCTTCGAAGTACCACTTGGCATTGACATACCTGCAAAAGCAGACAGGGTGCAGAGTTATGCCTCCTCCCCTTCATTAAACAAAGTACACAGCTGAAGAGCGACAGGGTTCTGTGTTAATGACATTTACATTCTCTTCTCAAAAGCAAACACAATCCTAATTTCCAGAATCAGGACAACACGCAGGGAGAATTCAATGCTGTTATCAGTAACTTGATGAAACAGCACAGTAAGGGAGTACTAAGTGCCACTTGGCACTTCTGCTAACTTCACACAATATTCCTGGGTTCTGCTTGACATGCAAGCCAGGTTTGTCTCTCAGGAAAGGATGGTGGAGTGGTGTTTCCTTTGATTTATAGAAAGTACTCAGGCAGCACTTGTCACAAGGCAGAAGCTGCAGTGAAAGCACTGGTCTGCTTACAGCCAGAATCCAGTTTTTGAGGCACTGCTGGGAATGGATTAACGCAATCAGGTTACACGGGGGACAGAAGGATTCCTCAGGGACTGCTGTGTGCATACAGCTCAGTCACCCTCTGACTATATCCAGCTCTGCATTTGCTGATTCCCTTTTCTTCTTTTTATCCTTACAATGACAAATACCCAACGCTTTCAAACTCAAATACAACTTGAAGCTGCAAAACGCGACGAGCTGTGACGTAGAGCTCCTGCCACCAGCACTGCTACTCTGTCCCTGCTGAAGAAAGCCCCATTTTTTTTTTTTTTTGCAACTTCTTTCATTATCACCAGCCCCCACAGCTACCAGATCTGTCCATCAGAGCCGGGGTGCTGAGGGCAGGCAGGTAGCAGGCCCTCACCACTTGGCCAGGGTGTTCTCCTGCACGGCCGCGTAGGAGCCGAAGCGATGCTCCGTCAGAAAGTCCTTGCCGTGTTTCCGGATGAACTCGTCTATGCCCTGCCTCCACCACTGGGCATGTCTGTAGCTGTTACACTTCAGAATCAGCGACCTGTAAGAACACACGATGCACAGGGCAGGAGGCTGAAGCCATTTCCATTTAATTGGGTTGCTCCTCTCTGCCTGTCCATGTTGGCAAATGCATCTGTACCACTCATGTTTTATTTACACAAAAAAGTAGGGACTTGACTGTTTTGTTTGCAAAAGAATGCACAGCACTGAGCTGCTCTGAGTGACTAACAGTATTGCACTGCCAGGCACAAAAAAACCACCCATGTTTAAATTATTAGCACCAGCTTAACTTGGGAGTTGGAGCCAGCTAATGTTGTATTTTTAAGAGATGAATTTATACTGTGCACTAACATAAAAATACTACATATCTCTTTATCCCCCACTAGTATGTCTCTTCAGTAATACTCCATTGGGATGCAGAAGAGAACATCCCTGCTTGCAGCATAAAGAGACTAGAGTGCCTAAAAAATTACCTAAGCAACTGCTGCCAAACAAGACTGTGCAACTCAGCACGCACCATGCCCCCAGACCCCAGCAATAACCGCAGGGATGGACAAACAGAGGCTCCAAACACCTCATTAAGACATTGGAAATGATCAGCATGAGGGCCAAATCCCCAGCAGGTCTGAGCACACCAGCAGCAGCCATCCAGGCTTGTTAACCACTCCTGCAGAGTGGCATCGATTCCTCCTTAAAAAAGCAAAAGCAAACTAAAAGGGGATAAACCAAGTTGTTTTCTTACCTGGAGAGATTGTCAATCTGCAACCCGTATTTCGTTTCTGTTTCTTTCTGGCCTATCTTGATGCTGAATTCCTTATCAACCAGCAGGACAAAGGAAATGGCCCCTGAATCAGGCTTCATGTACATCAGGAACGAGTCCTTCACCACCAGCCACCTGTATGGACACAGCAACCACGTCACCTGGATTTCACACTCATGCCAGGCCTCAAAACATGAGCCATGAAAAGAGCTATTAAAATGGAAAAGTGCTTCTTCAAAACAAGTGCAAATCATTTATCAGGGAAATCTACTAAATGGTAAATTATTCTCAGGAGCTAGACCAGGGGGTGGTTTTCTTGAGCAGAAAAGTGTCTATTTTATGAACTTGGGTAATGAGTTTAAATTCAATACAGGACTTTTACAGTTATTTCCATAACTCCTTTTTACAGGAGTCTTTAAAAATACCAGTTCCCTTGTTTAACAAAACCCATGAGAAAATCCCTGGTCGTAAACCTCCTAGCACGAGGCAAGGCACAACAAGGATTCCTCCATCCCTGATTTTTATTCAGCTTGTATGCTATATGGGAGTTATGTGACATTTCTAACATTAATTCTGATGCTAGGATCACTTTCACTCCTATCAAAATATATGAACAAGGCATTTTGGAAAGCTTTTATTGCCAAGCAACAGGCACTCTGTTAGAAATACATGAGGAGGGATGACCGGCAGGTTTTACATAAATACTGTAGCCTGAAGGCAACTCTGGGAAAAAACACATATTTTACTGTGAATGGCATTTCTAATTTTTTCTCCCCCTGCAGCGTAGCTGGGGTAACCAGCCCCCTCTGTCCCACACAGGTCTCCATCACCAGACCTCTGCCTCATTCTTCTGCACACTCAGAAACACACAAAGCAACACAAAACACTGCAAAAATCTGTTCATTCTTGTATCTTTAGTAACAGGCTCAGCTCCTCATCTACTTCCCATAATTTTTTATTAGATCCCATAATTTTTTTTCTTGCTTTCAGAGCCCTGAAAAAGTTACCTGGCATCACCTCTCACTTGGTGCCAAAATACCTCCCCTCTCTATTTGGCCCATATTTTCACTCTTAAACATCCCACAGGGTATATTTCCAAGTATTCTCCCTTCTGTTTTTCCCTGGCAGCTCTACATGCCTGAGGAGTTCTGCCTGTGCCCATTCACAGCTTCACCCCACTATCCTCCTCCATGTCCTAAAATCCTTCCTTTAAATAACCCTCTCTGGGAAGTACTACTGTTATTTGCTTATTTATTAATGCATAAACTGTCAGTCCCAGTGGGCCAAGATGGGAATTTAGTGTCCCACTTGTGATATTCTGTACAGAATCCCACTCAAACACTTCTCCCACTCCCTTTTTAGGCTCTAAAAGAAAATGGAGATCCATCAGAGCTGGATGTGCTACTGTCCCCACTACAGCTTGGATAACACAATGAAGGGTTAACTGAGGAATATCATGTAGAAAAGGTATTTTTTTCCATAAATTGTGACAGTTTAATGATTTGACCTGAAGGAAGGTCACATCTTTATCTCCTTGTGCCCTCACTATAGAGATCTTCTGCAAACTTAAACTAAGAAATGTTGGAAAGACTGTGCAGAAAGAGGACCTTTTCTTCACAAGAATGCAGAAAGGTTTTCTTGGAAAACAAAACTATTAAAGATAAAACTAATGATGGCCCATGGGTGATGCTAAAATCCAAAGGTGCATAACACCTGGGGAAGCTCCATTGACCAAGAAATTGTTGCTGTAATGCAGATATGGGCTATTTGGATTTTCAAATGGAAAGATTTGCCTAGGAAGGGCGTGCTCCAGGAAATACACCCTGCATTTTTTGGATGCTGCTTGGTAACACAGGTACTCCCCCACAGCACACATCTCCCTGTGCTGCAGCCCCAGGCAACACCGAGACCTAACACAGAAGGTAAAGGGATGGGGACAGTAAATGATGTCTGTCTGAAACAGGAAAGGACACGGGAACAGGAGAAAACACTGGGATTCAATACCTGCAGTAACAAGCAAGAGGCAATGTATTTAATGCCAGGTTTAATTGCACCAAACAGCTCCTTAGAGCTGCAGGTCACGTCTGGTTTGATCCCGCCCTGAAGCGGTCCAAAGAGTGTTTCAATTAATTGATTTTCATTTTGTAAATTGAGGAAGGGAAGCTCAGAAAACCAGGCTGAAATCTGCCTGGGGCAGGTCAGCAGCCACATTCCCTCCTGAAGGCACAAAGCCACCCGTGCTCCCGCAGCAGGGAAAGCTGGGCAGTCTGGGAGGTCACTGCCATTTCTGTCAGCTCTAGGAAATCCCAGATTTTCTCTGGAGTAACACGTCCCTTCTGTGAACTCCAAAGTAGAAGAGAAAACCCACCACACTGAAGGGTGAGGCAAGGAATAGGCCCCTTCAACCTGAAATTCTGTGGCTTTCATAAAAAAAGCAAGATTCTCTCCCTGAGAGTTTTTGGAAGAAAAAGACAAATGGGGATTTTTGTGTGCCCAGGGAGCACGTGGCATCCCCACCTGTGCCACCCCAGCAGTACCTTTTGGACCAGCGGTAGCACATCCTCCCTTGGCCGCAGCAGTTCAGGCCAGGAATGCGGTGGCCCCCGGAGCGCTTCATGATGAACCCTTCTCTGCAAGGACAGGAACAGGGTCAGGGTGGGGGATGCAGCTCACCTGGAGGTGCAGGGGGAATTTTGGAGGGGGTGCTTGCTGAACCCCCAGCCCTTGTGCTTAGAGCTGGCTCCTGTCACCTCCAACTGTGCCCAAGTGTGCTATGCTCAGAAATCTGGGTGAAGGGCAAAAATAACCCGCCCAGAAGAAAATAATGGAGTTTTAAGAAGCTCAGGGTCCTGGTTTACAGCACAGGAAGCAGATAATTAAATGGCTCAACAGGCTGCAGGGAGAGAAAGGTGGAAACCCCATAAGCATTGTCTCACAAAGCAGCCCAGTCTCAAAACCATTTCTCCAAATTGTAGCATTTCAGCCTGAACAGTAATAATTTTTCACATCTAGATGGCAAAATATTCCCCGGTCAGTTACTGCTGAGAAAGGAAAGCTATTAATTTTAACAGCATTTAGGTATAAAGCCATGCTCTTAGTGAATCATAACTCACAAGACACAGCTCACAACTCACATGCCCTTTGGTCCCAGGTCGTGGATGAATGACAGCTGGCTTACTCCAACAAACTCCATCTGGGAAAGAGAAAGAGATTTCCCCATCTTTATAACTCTGAAATCTACAAAAGTTTTTGCTTCATCAAGGTGACTTGTCACAGAGACCTACAGAAGATCCTGAGCAGATGTTACCCAGCATCACTTAAGCATCCTCAAGAAGACCAAGGAGAGTAGTTTGGTTGAGTTTTCTGTTAGCTTATTTTAGATGTACTTTGGAGAACACATTTCAGGGCAATCAAGCTCCAATGTATCAGAGGGACTCCCTTGTATTCTCCCTCCTGGATTTTTGGCTGAAACAAGGACTCACATTTGAAACTGTTTGGGGGGTCTGTGCAATCCTGGCTGGCTGCCTGAATCCTCTCCTCCCTCCAAGGACCCTCACAGAAAGACTGGAAAGGGAATGAGGACACATGCCCAGAGCTGGGCACACCCTCTGAGCCCCCTACCCCATGGAGACACCACGTGAGGGTTCAGCCACACAATCCACGAGCATCCGCCAAGGCCACTGCAGCAGGTCAGTGCTGCACACACAGCACTGCCCTCCTGGTTCCAGGAGCCAAAAATCCACAGGAAAGCCACAGTGGGGCAGGAGGAGGGCAAATTCAAATCCCAAAGTCAAGGAACCTGCCTCCTTATGGCTTCTCCTGCTTCAGCAGGGGTTGCAGGGAATATAACAGCGAGCAAAGCTGGTGAGAAAGCTCAGCATGATTACATTCACCTCTAAAAATAGGACACTGGGCAATTTCGACTGAGCAGGCTTTTCTTGGCACAGCAGGACATTCCTGGCAGTCTGCTGGATATGAGCCCTGGGCCCCTTCAGCAGGGAGAAACACCCTGCCAGGGTGTCCTGTGCAGGCACAGCCCTGCGAAGGAGTCGCCTCACACAGCAGAACCTTGTCTGCACCCAGGCACTTCTAATTTATTGTCACATAAAGTTGTCCAAGTGCAGAAAGGTGCTCAGGGCAGGGTGAGGGCAGGTGTCACTGTCCCTTTGGCCAGCGAGCAAGCCACAGGGAACCTCTAACAGCACATTTTGGCAATGAATCCTGCTGGGGCTGCAGTCCAGGGCTCAGCCCATGCTCCTGATTGCACCTGGGACAGAAGGCAGCCACGGTACCAGCTTCAGGATATGCCCACCCATACCCACAGCAACTCCAAGGAAAGGCTCTCTCTTCTCAAGGAAAGGGACACTGTCACCTGCTCTTTGGCAAACCCGCCTCAGGGCCCTCATCAGCAAAATCCAATTTTGCACAGGAATTACATGGGTGGACCCCTAAGTCTCAAAGACATTTTCAGACACCCAATATACCAAAAAGTATCAGTAAATTTGGGGTCAAAGTCTATCTTGCCATTATGATGAGGCTAGCACAAGCTCCCTTCCCAATACCATCATTTTTTCACAGAAAACAGCAGTAGGACCGAAGTTCTTTTCATCCCCTCATGCTCAGCTGCTCCTGGGACCTTCCCAAATTTTTCATATCAGCCAAGGCCATGGATAAGAACAAAAGACACTACTGCTACCCTCTGAGTATCTCAAGGACATAAAGTAACTTCTACTCAGCTGAGACAATTTTAATCTTTTGATTTTAGGGTGATTTCAGCCTGTTTTCAGAAAGAGGTTAGAACACATCATTCCATGCTATTTTACTAACCATCTTGCTCTCTCTGTTCTCCCTACATGTTCTGGAAAAGCACCAGGTGCGTCCTATGAATGTTTCAGCTGTTTCTGCAGCAATGCTCAGAGCAGGGTGGGAAGCACCTGAAAAAATCTGGCTTACCCTACAAGCCCTTATCAGAGGTCCCAAGCAAACTCTCAGGCCAGTTCTTTGCCTGGATCCCATTTTAACTTCTTCATGGCATTTCCTATCAGACAAATCAGAAACCCAGACATCTCTCTCACAGTGGGCACACACACACAAAAAGCATATAAATGTCAGAACCCTTTGAAAATGCTGGCTGGAACCAGAAAGCTGGCAGGAATTTGAGGAGCACTGCATGCAGAGAAATAATTGTCCTCAAAGAAGCAAAAAGAAAAACCAAGAGGAAAAATTACTTGCAGAAACAGAACTACCACTACATAAAAGAGAAAGGAAGATTGTCTGGCAGCACAGCAACCTCTTCTTCAGCCAAGCAATCTTTGCAACAGCAACGACAGGAGCCCATCCAACACGTTGATCAAGCATTGGTTCATAAAAAAACCCCTTAAATAAATTCCTCCAGTTAGAAGGAAAATTCCTCAGCGTAGTGCAAAACATCTGATGGAATGATTTATTGTTGCAATTACTGCCACATTAGCTATTTTTACTGTCACAGTGCCCCTCATCCGAGGGGCTCATCATTCACAGAGAGACTGGGAGAGGCAGGCAGGGCAGCCAGGAGCTTTCATCTTCGTCCCATCGGAATTCCTGCGCTGCCCAGCTGCCTCCCTGGGATCTGGCATCCCACTCTGGTTTCACAGTGACCCGCAGCAGGATGTTTTTGGTATGAGATACGGGCCCAGAGAATGAAGCTTCAATGACATTGTTGGGGCAATGAAAAGAAAAATATAAAGGCAGATGGGAGTGATGGGCTGCAGGAGGATGGGCTATGGAAGGTGGAGAACCAGCTGCAAGGTGTTCAAACCATCCTGTCCTGCCAACAATGTGGAGCATGCATGATTTATGTAAGTAAAAATTTCAGAGAGCATCTGCATTTCAGAAAGGATTCAGCTTCTCCATGCTGTATTTTTCTATTTTGACTCTTGTTCTTTATTTAGTGGGTTCAAAAACACATCAGAAGCTGATTAGCACTGGTCACTAGCAATGAAATGGAACTACACACGCTTCAGAATAATATTGTTCAGCACAATTTCTTACACAAAAAAACCTTGCTTATACGAAATACAAATTTAAAAAAACCCTAAATGTGCTGCATTTCAACTGCAATAACTAAAAATACTGATGGGTCAGTTGGGGACCTCCACAAAGGTCTGCAGATCCAAGGGCTACATCAGAGGCAAACCAGTGGCCACTCTCACATCTCAGCTGTTCTTATAACGTGTTGCTTTCACTCAAGATGAGGTTTTTACTCTCTCTTAAGTTCATGCAGAACATTACATACATACACGTGCTTCAACAAAATCTTATTTTTCATTTTGCTTGGGCATCTTTCAAGTATGGGAACTCATACAGAAATAATGCAAAGGTCCAATTAATAAAATTTTTATACAGAATCCAATTAAGCCTCAGCATTTTGAGGCTGTATTTCTCCAATTCCCAGAAAAAAAGTGGGAACAGTTAACACACTGAGATTCCCACAACATTCATTTTAACAGTAATTGTCTTGAAGGACTTCAGCCCAAAAGTACTATAAAAAGGTTTTGGAAAGAAGAAGAAACAACATGGGATTTAATCACATAAATCACAAAACTAAAATAATGAAATTATTGAATACAAAAAGCTAGAGGATGTACAGCCTCTACAATGTTATGTAGTCACTGTGGACCTGATCCTTAGCCCACCAGACACTTCAGGTCAGCAAAACCACAAGCTTGACTTGCAGGCTCGGCTGTCTCAGTGCATGGCACATCCTCCAGACAGTGTATAAAGCAGTTTGTTCTCACTGGCAAATAATAAATAAACCACAAATGAAAAATAAAAGAAGTAAAAAAGCAAATTCATTAAACTGTGCAGCTCAGATGTAAAAAACATCTTGGAGATACTACTGACCCAAGCAGGTTCTTCACAATTACCAAAGGTTATACTCCAGGCAGCTTGCCTTTGCAACTCCATGCCTGATTTAGCAGAGTTCCTGATTTTAAAAAAGTTCTCAGTGCATGGATTTGATGAGAGAACACACAGGGGTCCAAATGTGCTCCACGATTAAGACAGTCACAGCATTTGTCAGTGTCCAGGCAAAAGACTTCTCACCCACAAGAAGAGCAAAGCCCTCATTTTGTTCTCAGAAGTTCCAGGAAAGTGCCAAAAATCTTCACTTTAGTCTTGTCTGAGAATGGTGGGGGTTGTTTTGGTGTTGTATAAAGGAAGCACTTCCCTCCCTGTGCTTTCTTCCAGCACCACCTGCAGGACCCGTGCCACCACCATGGCCAGCAAAGTCCTCCCTGAACACTTCTCTGTGGCCAAATCCAGTGAAAGCCAACAATAAACTGAGAATTTATGTGGAAAGGGACATCTGGCTCCGGGGGCTGGGGACAGAAGGGTGATTCAGCCCAGGAGGGGAGCACCCCACAGCTGCCTGGGCAAGGCAGGGCCGCCCGTCTCCTCCCCTGGCCCCCACCATGCAGCTCATCTCAAACCACAGCCCGGCCAAAGCATCACCCACGTTCTCATAGGAGCAGAAATGTTCCAAAATATTTGAAAAAGGCAACGCCTGCCTAAAAGTGACAAGATGGATCCACACTGTAAAATAACTCTCCCCCGCTCTGCATATGCTACTGATCAAAATTGCCAAGTTATCCCAATCTTGCTTCTAGAACAAAAGATGACTCTTTTCCACATGCAGACTGACACAGCTCTTCACTGCACTGGAATTAAGCTCCACAGCCTGTCCCCTAAAGAAGCACTCTAAGGAATGCAGCTTCCTCAGCCTCAAACTGAAGATTTCTTGCCATCCAGAGCACAAGGGGCAAGCCCAATGGGCACTTTGTCCCGTGGAACAAGCAGTGCTCAGCACTGAGCTCTGCAAGACAGCACACAGTTTTTATACACAACATCCAACTATGAGCTGCCCAACATCTCCACACAACTGAAATCCTGCAAAATAGAAGAATATCTAACAACAACAGCAAAAGTGGAAGAGAACTGGCTGCTACAGAAACCCAAAGTTCAGTCTGTATTTTTGGCTTGTTTGAAAACCAGGTGTTCCCAGTTATCACTCCATGCTCAGAAATGTCACTAAACTCAGCAGCTACTCAGTGCGTGCATCAGATTTTGCTGGTAATACAAAAGATGGAGTAACACAGTCATTATGCAGCCAAAAAAAGGGGAAATAAATTACCATCCCCAAGAGATGTCACAGCCGCAGCTGACAGGTGAGGGCTTCTGAAGAAACATTCGAGGATGAATTTCAAAAGAAATATTTTTGCCTAAAATAGGCCTGAAGCTTGATTTGACATCTGTCCTCATTTCAAAGAGCATTGAGTTGGGGAAATAAACCAACTACCATCTCCCTTTGGAACTGACAAATTACCCATTCACCTCTCTGGGTATCACACTCACACAAACTCAAGGTCACTAATGTCCAGTGGAACTGCACAGACTAGAAACCTGAGACAAACCTGCACCCAGAACCACACACAAAGCCCACACTGAAAGAGCAATTACAAATATGGCTTGGATTCCAATTTTTAAGTATTTAAAACTTTAACTTCTCATCTTAAGCACTCTGCAGAATTAAACAGAAGTCCACTACATCATACATGTACAGCCAGCTGTCTGGACTGGACCAGCTTGAGGAGGTTATCACTACTTTATACCAGCAACCTCTAACATCGAGTCATTCCTTTGGTTTTAATCATAGTACATCTGTGTTGGAGAAATCAGCTAAGTCAAAATGCTCACAAAACAGCTGTAAAATGTTTCTTGCAGAAGCTGCATGTCTTCTTCCAACGAATTCAGCATTTGTAAAGTGAATATTCTTTAGACATTTAAGCAAACTAATATCTACTTACTGTTCCATGGTAGTTCCTGTACATCGGCATTTTCAGGATATTTGTCAAGTAGTCCTCCAGCTGTTTCTACAATTAAAATGTTGAAACTTTAGATAGAATGTGGAGGTTTTTCTTGAAAATTCCTGTAATCCAACTGTCTGGCATTAGGAAGCAATCAAGAAATCAGACCCACTTTTCAGTTTGAGTGAATAAATAAATACATTATTATGTGCTCACAGGATATCATAACTCAGCACTATAAACAGTTTGGTCATAGGTTGTTTACTGTTCAGAGTTCTGTGTTTGTACCTTCCACCAACAGACCTGTTCTGTGGCAGGGTCACTTTGGACGACAACTTTCTTGACTGAGCCAAAGTTTCAGAACAATTTTAAATACCAGATCAGTCTCCATTGTTTCTGACCCACATGAATCAGCTTTGTGAGAAAACAGGCTCAGAGTCAACTGAGAGAGTCTGTTTAACCAAAACAAAAGGTTCATGGGGTGAGGAACACAGGGACCATGCTGTCCTGTCTCAAAGACACAGAGAGAGCAGTGGCTGGGTTTGTCCTCCCCAGCCAGCGTGGGAGAAGAGAAGAGACTGTAATGGGAGAAGTAATCTCTTCCCATCTTCATGGTAAAAGGAAAAATTAAACTGTCTGGGCATGGGAAACTGGGCAGAGTCCTACCGGACACAAAGCAAACTGAAAGGAAACACGAGCTAAAAAAAAAAAAGCATCTATAAACCAGTTTTCTTCCTCTTTTAAACCCACATCTCTCTCCTGCAACTTCCCGCACATCAGAGAAGCCGTGAACAGCAAGGTTTCTGCATGGCACAGCTACAAGACACAATCCTTTAATCCTTTGGGCCTTCAAGCCCCAGTGGCACAAAGCCCAGGGAGGGAGGGAGGGAGCAGCAGAAAGAGAACAACAAGCACAGCCTGAACAAACATAGGGTTTTTAACTTGCAAACAGCAAAGCTGCGATGAAGAGGTAGGAAGACATCCACCCTCTCCATGGAAGGGCCCATCTGTTAACATCTGATGAAGTTACACAGAACACGTGTGCCTGGGCTAAAATTACCCACTGCAGCATCAATAGCCTGACTGTCATCTCCTCTTTCTGAGGGGGACAGCACTGAAATCTCTCAGATTTTGATGGCCACGGGGCTGCCTCCATCACGCAACTTGACTCTGCAAACTGCCTTGTCTATCTTTAAATCAGAGCGGGTGGGAGGAGGGGAACCACCACTCCCAGCATCATGGTGTTTCTCAACTGCAGAGGAAAGCTTTGCCCACATGAACCCCAGGAGCAGCATCCTCATCACTGCACAGCGGAGAATTTGGCATTAAAGCTGGACTTGTCAAAGCCAAACTTTGTCAAGCAACATACTGCAACGGTAACAAACAAGGGTTTTGACGGTGTGTGGCTTTGCAAGCCACCTGCCTGGCTTCTCTGCACCTCAGAGCATCCCTCTGGCCCCAAGACTGAGCTGGGTACTCACCCTCCTGCTAGAGAAGTGCTCCTCCCGCACCGTGCTCTCTGCGGTGTGCGGCAGACTCGGCATCTGCCTCGGCTCCCCCCTTTTGATGGATTGTCTTCTCACCGTGTGACTGGAAGGAAAAGCACACCCCAACATCACGTCTCAGTGCTGCACGTGTGTGTATGCCTTGATATGTAACCCCTCTTCTGCAATGCCTTTATTTTTCCTAGCCAAGATCTTAAAAGCTGACAAGTGGGCAGGATAGACACAAAACCAAAAACCAAACCAGAAAAGAAGACAGTGTGGATTCATTTAAGAAGCCAGTGTGCTGCAACTAGCTCACAAACAAAAACACAACACAGAAATATCAGTGCTTGATTTTTGAGGGCCTCAATTTTCTCTTGTAAGTAAAGGGAGCCTACAACCTGTTTTTAGAGCATTATGTTCCTCCAGCCCTTAACCTCTCATAATTTTACCCTTCGTATCATATCCCAGTGTTTGTCTATATCAGGAGGCTCTCACTGACCTATACCACTTCTTCTCCCACTTCTTTTCCCCTTCCTCTTACATTTCCAGCCATCCCAAGCACCAAGGCCAGCCTGGCTAGGGACCCCCCCACCTCCCACATCCTGCCCATGCTGTCAGAAAGCCACAAAACTCCAGTGATTTCCATTAGCATTATCACAACCCTTCCCCAAGTTCAAGGCAAATCCAGCTCAAAAGCTGATGGCCTGGGAGACAAAGTCTTCTGCGTCAGCAGAGAGATGTTTGCATCACTTAGACTATGGCTGCTAAACACATAGATTAAATATTTTTATTATAGCTGCTAAATATTCATGGAGATTGAATTCTTCTGCCCCCTTCTCCTTACAGCAAAGTAAATGGGACCAAATAATAGTAGATTATAGTAATACAATAGTAAATGGGAAGCCAAATAGGTACAATATTAGAAGTAAAAAGATCACATCTCCCAAAGCCCACCATGGCCACAGGGATGCACACTCACCTCCTGGTGGGGATAGGGATGCGTACAAAGGCTTTGTACCTCAGCAGCTCCCTGTGAAACTCCTGGAAGTGCTTGAACTTCCTTTTCACGTGCCAGACGAACTCTCCATGGGTCAGCTCGATGGTGTAAACATTGGGGCTTGGTACCTGCAGGGGAGAACATCACCACACAGGATGCAAGTTTTGAAATAAGCCATTTTCCTGCAGCTGCTCATCTAAAGAGCCTTTACTCAAGGATTATTCTGTCTCATGATTTCTTGTTCTTCTTTATTAGATTTCATAAATAGACAGATAACCTTCTCCCCTAAGCGTTTTCTAAGACACAGGCATTGCTGGCTCCTCAGCCCACAAAGAAGCAAGCGCAAAATTAAGGCCCAAACAGGATTTTAAGTACAGTTCTACAGAAACCAAACGGAATCTCTGGAAGTTCTGACCTTCTTAGTGGAAGTAAAGCGTTCAACTTCCAACACACGCACTCGGACAGGACATCCCGTGAGGTACGTCTGCGTGGCCGGCTCCTTGAACCCATGGGTGTGGTAGATGGCAGAGAAGGGAATGCACACTGGAAGGACCAAAAACCCCACAAAACTGTTAGCTCAACAGCCTTGTAACATGAGGGCATGAAAGCCAGCAGACAGCAGCTATGCGTTAACATGGGAGCATTTATACAGCAGCATTAATTCCAGCAAAAGAGAGCAACTTTTATTAAAGAGAGCTCAAAGACAAGGTTACACAGAAGGGACCTGACTTGAGAAGCTCAAGTTTTAAGACCCTCCTGGTTCTAAACCAGGGTCAATGCTGGGCTTGGCAAAACCCCTGAGGCTGTACCCTACCTGCCAACAGATTCTTAAACCCTGGCAGGACATGGGATGAGAACACAAGGGTGTCAACTCACCACAGCCTTTGGGGTCAGTGAGTATCTCCGCATCCACCTCCTCCCCCTCCACATGGAGCTCCCTGGTGTCCAGGCTCTCGATGATGTTGCTCATGTCTGCAGCGAGTTTCTTCAGCGTGGATGTGGCTGCATGGCTTTCTGCTCTCAGAGACATCTCAGGGGCCTGCACTCAGGAGCCGTGGGGCACTGGGGAGAGATGGGGCAGGGCTGTCAACACCCTGTCTGTAACACAGGGCTCAAGGAAACCACTGGCAATGCATGGACACATCTTCCTTCCATCCCTTTACCCACATTCATCCCAAATATCCCCATCCTACACTCCTAGTGCCAAATGTTCAGCCCTAAAGCTACAAACCATACCTTGCCTGGCTAAATCCCAGATTTAATTCACCCAGCGCTGTGTTTCTCAGGTCAGGCTGCACAGAGGAAAAGCTCACTCAGAAAAAGCTGTAGGCGTTTTTGCTACGTGTTCTTCCTTTGAGCAAACTAGTGATAGAAACTCCTGGCATTATTAAGATTTCCTCTATTTCTATGCACCTTACACAACTGCCTGTGGTGTCTGCATGCCTCATGCCCACCCATGGCTCCATCCTCTCAGCACGCTCAAAAGTTACAGCTGTAAAGGTTCCTCTCCGGGGTCAGGAGCATCCTGATGCCCACAGAAAGCCTGGAAGCAACAAGGTAGACTCCACAGCTTCTCTGCTCACTCATCCAGCATCCCAGGTGGCTGCAGGAGACATGCCCACTGTCCCTTCGTGACAGGGACACAGCCAGGTGGAAAGCTGCTGCCTGCTTGGAGCACTCAGGCAGTGGCACTTAGAGGTGTTTGGGCACTGGTGACTACAGCACTTCCCACCTTTATTCCCATCCATCCATGCCAGGAGCCTGAGTCATGAGAAAAATGGGGAAGGAAGAATCAAAAAAAAAAAAAAAAAAAGAAACAAAAGTAAATCAATATATGAGGCATAGCCACTGACACTGGCACAAGCCTTCCCTGCTTGTGAGTATTTGCAAACCCTCTTCCTCCTCCTCCCCTTCCTTCTCCAGGCTCTGCATCTCACCACAGGGCTGTGGAGCTGGCTGCTGGTCCTTGCACACAGCCAGGCTCCAGCTCCTGGGCATCTCCCTGGTGATGACAGAAAGTCCCTTCAGTCTTTGTCCTGCTCTGCAATAGATGTCCCAGCTTGACAGCTACACTGAAAAAATAAGGACGGGACAAACTGGCAACATTTTACAGAGGCCAACACAAGGATGCCCATTTATACTTGTGGAAACCCTCACATTGTGTTAAAGAATGATTTTTCCAAAAAAGTGTGACATTTCTGATGTTAAGTTCTGCAAAGAACACTGCGCAATTATTCTTGAGTGAGCTCCACAGCAAGAGCTGGGTATGCCGTAACTTGGAAATAATTTAACATTTTAATAAATCATGTGTTTAGCTGCTTTTGAAAGGACATTCTTTATTATTGTTTCCTCTTGAAACAAGTCCATTATTTCATTAGTACATAAGGCTGATACCATGTAAGCCCAAAAACATGCCAGAAGCAGCTGCCTTCAGAAAAAAAAAATCAATTTGCACACAGACTTGAATCAAGAAAAACTGGGTCAGTCTCTTCTCTTATACCAAAGTAAATGCAGAACCAACAGCTTCATCTTGGGAGTGAGGGCTCCAAGGGCCATGGTGGCTCTGTCACCTTCCATCAGTGGCAGGGAATGCCACCAGAGCACAGAAGGCTTTAGGACCAGACCAGGGGATCACTGGGCCCCCAGGTCACTTCAAGAGATCTGCTTGAATAATTCAAACATAAAAACACATGTGGGTACCTCCTTTCCTAGTGATTCACTGAACTGTAGGGCAATGTCTCCGTTTCAGCTGGGACACAGTTAATTTTCTTCTTATTAGCTGGTACAGAGTTGTGTTTTGGATTAAGGACTAGAATAACACAGTAACACACTGATGTTTGAGTTGTTGCTAAGTACTGCTTCCTCTAATTCAAGGACTCCCTGGTCTCCCATGCTCTGACAGTGAGGAGGTGCACAAAAAGCTGTGGGGCAGCGTGGCCAGGACAGCTGACCCAAACTGTCCAAAGAGCTATTCCATTCCACAGGACACCATACCCAGGATATCAGCTGGGGAAATTGGCTGGAAGGTGCTGACTGCTGCTGGGAGCTGGGCACTGGTCAGGGGGTGGTGAGCAATTACTGTGTCGTGCATCACTTGTTTCCATCAGTGCTATTCCCCTTTCATTACAATTATTACTGTATTTTATTTTGTTTCAATTATCAAACTGTTCTCACCCCACTGATGTTACCCTACCCAGCCTGTGCAGCCTCTGTGCAGCAGGAATTTGGCATTGGCACTGCCCCACACCTCCCTCATCACTACTTAATGGCAAGCCAGTTCTCCCACTTGGAAGCTTTACACTTTTCCTATTCTAACAACATACTGCAGGGGATTTCAATTATTCAGAGACCATAAGGTACATTTTCATTTGTTTGGAGGGAAGTCATTCCACCTGGCTTTGGGTGTTTGATTTTCTCCCCGGAAAGCAGGCATACATAAAGAGCATTCCCAAGGGAGGCAATGCTACCAGGCTTTCCCAGATAACCCTGGGGATGGCAGGAAGGAGCCCAGAGCCTCACTCTGCACCAACACATACAATAAAATCCTATTTCCCACTCAGCACTTCACACAAAGAATTTTTTGTGCATTTCTAGCTGGAAAGAAAGCAGCATCTTGCTTTGTATTTCTGTCTGCAGTCACATTTAAAAACAAAACAGATTTTTTTTTTTTTTCTCCATCAGAAGATGCTTTTGCTTCATGGAAACTTAATGCCCTTTCCAAAAGTTTTCCATAGTCAAAGAGAACACAAGCCCAAACACACTCTGGACATGCCATGCCAGCAATTACACTTGAAGGAAACCAGCAGACAAATACCAGCATCAGCAGGGCTGGTGGAAGAGCAACAGAGAGGAGTCAACAGGGAGAGAGGATGCTCATCCTCCCTCCTCCTCCTCCTCCTTTCCTCCCTGCCATGCCAGGTACAGCTGGGTTCTCTGTCAGATTAATTGACACAGTTGGTTAATGGATAAACAATTAACCAGTGTATGCAATGATTATTTGCAAGGGACCACACCAAGGCTCCATAACTCTGGATTTTTTTTTTTAAAGCTAAAGCTGTTTTCACAGCTGGCACAGACAAATCCTGCAATAAAGCAGAATCCAAACTCAGATGGACCTGAGTCAGTCCCAGCAGCAAGATTCCCCCCATCAAGATTAGAGCCAAATTTTTGGGTGGAGAGGGGAAAACGTGACTTGCCTGTGGCCCTGCCAGCAGCCCCACAAGCCTGGGCAGTGGCCATGCTCCATCACAGCCGGCTGCTGCAGAGCCAGAGGACACAGGGCAAACCCAGCCCTGGGCAGGGAGGATGGCACTGGGGTCAGCTGGAAAGACAGGACATACCACATCCCTCTGAAAGCTTTGCCAAATTGCTTTACAGGGCTCTGCTCCATAAGAGCTACTTAACATCTTGGCCAGAGTTTCCACGCGGACACTTCTCCGCATTCCCATGGGCAAGCTGAGGAATGCCTGGGTTAATCTGCAACAGGCTGGGTGTAAACAGGCACCATGCACGGATATCCAGGATTTAGCCACAAACCAGGCAGGCCACAGCAAGAAGGCCCTGCCTGTCCAGTGCCACTCACTGCTCACACTGCTGACGGACCAGAGAAGGGAATTATAAACCTCTGATATTGCACTCAAGTGATACCGGCAAATCGCAGGAGACTGCAAATAATAGGATGAAACTTATGAGAAACAAGTGCTGCATTTCAGTATTCAGCTGTTGCCATTCAGGATAGAAAACAAGCAGCAGGTTTTTTAAAGGAAAAAACCCCAGCCAACCAAAAGAGAAAAACCAGGGTCTGACTGAGTCAAGACCGGCGATCTGAACAAAGGCAAAACCTGTGCCAAGATGCACAAACAGGACTATTGCCTGTGAGCCAGGCAGGAAGAGATGGTGCAGAACACAGGAAGACTCAGACCTAAAGCATTTGACCTGTGAGAACAGTGTCAACACTGAGAGAAGGCAGAGAAACGTGACAGCAGACTGCAAGCCTGCAGAAGGCTGCTGTGAGCAGGGTGGACAAGGGAGAAGTGCTCTGAATTAGAATCACAGAATGGTGATTCAAGGTTGGAAGGGACCTTAAAGATCATCCAGTTCCAACCCCCTGACACAGGAAGGGACATCTCCCACTATGCCAGGTTGCTCAGAGCCCTGTCCAACCTGGCCTTGAACACTTCCAGGGATGGGGCATCCACAGCTTCTCCAGGCAACCAATGCTTCACCACCCCCAAAGGGAAAAATTTGTTCCTAACATCTAATCTAAATCTATTCTCTTTCAGTTTAATTGCTTGTTTAAAGCAGAGACTAGGGAGAAAGCCCTATCTAATGGCAAAGGCACGGCACTACCTGAGGAGGGGTTTGCAGACCCCCAGGGCTGGAGGAGGCAGGGGAACAGTTGCACCTTCAGCACCTACACCCCAAACCTGCTGCTGGGGCAGGAGCTGGTGTGGCAACCTGTGTTTGAACAGAGGGAAGGCGCTGCTCCGGCTTTATCCAGCTCAAAGTCTGCCTGGGCAAAAGCAGCAAGAAGGAAAACACAATGAAAAGACTCCGCAGTAAAGGAAAACATGGTAAAGAATGAACAGACAAGGAAAAAAGGAGATGATTAAAAACTTAAAGAAGTAAAACACACACTACAAACCCCATAAAGATTGCTGACACTGCCTTTGTCCAACCCACTTCTCGTACTAATTATTTCCTCTCCCAAGCACCACTTAAGGTCTCTGCCTCCCATCCCAGGCTGTCCCCACAGCACATGGACCCCAAACCTCTTGAACTGGTAAAATATATACACTGGAAATAGTGACTGCATCGAGAGTCGGCCGAGATTTCAACTGCAGGGACAATGACTAAAAAATCAGAAATTAACTAGATTAATCCCCAAGCCTTTGTGAATATACTGCAAACCTGCAGCTCCATCCTGCAACTTTGCAAGCCTGATATCTACTTGTTATTTGCCATTTTGGTTATGCTTTAACCCCAAGTTATTACTTCAGGGATCATATGACCATCTCAGCCTTCGCTAAAGAAAATTTTTTTCTACTTGTTGCACAGGACAACAAAAGCACAGCTTTAAAGGCATGGAAACTGGAAGGCAGGAAATACATATTTTTGTAAATATTCATGAACAGTTCTGTGTTTTGAAGACACTCACGTCCTGATGTGAAAATGTATGCGGCTGGTAATAGCACAGATTACCTAAAACTTGGTCAGCCTAAGTTTATTCTGTATCGTGGCAGATCTGAAACAAGCTCAGATAATCACAGCTCCTTAACGAGGTTCCGATGCTGACAAGCACCACACAGAGCTATGAAACCCAGAAAAACTTCATTTGGAGAAAGAGGGGAGCAGAGAAGCGAAAATACATCCAGGAAAAACAGACATTTCCTGCTAATGCCTCCCCAGGATTTGACGCTCTGTATCAACTCTTGTCCCTACGGTAAGAAACACTAGAATCCCTGAAAATTATCTCATTCCTGTTCTCATGACATCTCTCCCAGTACAGTGACCTTTTGGCAAGGGCTGTGACAAGTGACCTCTGTTCCCATACTTGGTTTTCTCCTGCAGACAGCAGCGTCCATGGTGGGACACACAAAAACTTCCCAGGCTGCCTGGAGCAGGATAGACAGTCTCAGGCCAAAACAGGGCAGTGAGATGGGGTTATTAAATAGAAAACAAACAAACAATCAAAACAATGCCCAAAGAATCTGAGCCATCTCTCTCTCTCCTCCTGCTGCTGCCAGGAGCCTGGGTGCAATAGGGGCAACCAAGAGCCCAGAAGAAATGCCAAGGAACTCCTATGCACAATGCCCTCAACAGCTATTTGCTCTTTCTAGTGGTGATTAATCTTTTGCATGTAAATATTTCCTAATTCATCCCATTTCAAACCTAAAATTAGCTTTGGACCACTCTGTCGTGGAGAAATAGCCTCAGGTGACAAGAGCCCTTTCTGAGGAGTTATTTGCCTCCCCTAGGAGGAGCTGGGCTTGTCAGCACCCCAGATTAATGCCCTAGCACACTTTCCTTCCCCAGCCCTGGGCAGGAGTCAGCCCTCCACCTCAGTTAGGAAGTGCCCCTGTGCTCAGGATCCCTGCCAGCACCTGCAAAGAGCATCCTGCTTTTCCAGCCCAGGAAAAATCCCCACACTCACACAAAGTATAGACACACACAGATTTTATCTTTCCCCCCAATATTTAATCAAAAACCCAGGGCTCTTGTAGGTAGCATGTCACATTTCCTACCTATGAAATTAAAAGACAAAAGGGTTGAAAAATGCTCAGCAATGCTTAACTCTGATCTTCAGTTCAGTACATGGAAAACACTCAGCCAGAGGAGCCAGCAGACAACAATGGCGCATGCACACGCCTCCTGAAAATCTGCCCTTCTGGATGCTCATACTGCAGGGGCAGTGCAAAAGGATTAGGGTTTGTTTTTTAAAACACACCAAACAACCCTTGAGTAAGAACCAAAACATTGCTCCCACCCTGGAAAGATCTGGAGCTGGAGAACTGAAATAAAAATCCAGATCAACAATAAACATGTTGAAACTTCATCCTGACCTAATTTACTTATCTTTAGCCCAATCCTGATAAAACCAACATATTTTAAAAGTTTCCAAAACAATTATTCCCACAAAGTACCCACATTTAATAGCAAATACCTCTAAAAGCAGAAACCAGTTAGTGCTTCCTGCAGCACAGTTCTCTGGCTTTGCATTATTGATTTCCACCGTCCTTGCCACGTGAGGCTCATTGCCAAGCCACCAGCCTGCCCAGAGGAATAGCAAAGTCACAGGAATTCACATGGCCTCTTTGCAACAGGGATGAGATGCTTCAAGGCTGGCAGGGCCTGGAAACAACAGGTTCATCTTTCGAAGTCCCTGCTGCACTATCCACACTGGGCAGAGCCCCTTCTGCCCCTGCAGCATCCATCCCACAGCACTCCTGCTAGAGAAAAGGGCACAGAAAAGCCACGCAGGTCAAGGGAAAGGATGAGGTAAGCACTGGTGACTAACCACGGCTGCAGCCAAAACCCCTCCGTGCTGGTTTGTCCCCACACCCAGGCCCAGCCTAAGCGTCAGGCACCTCCCAAGGACTCATTTCGTTTGCTTTACAGAACAGTAAAGGGAAAACATAAACATCCTCGGATGGGCAGCGGCTGCTGATCTCATGCTGATGTAGTGGTTGCTCTGGCTCCCACTCCCCCTGCCCAGCAGCACGCCAGGAGCACCATCCCTGCTTCCCGGGCTGCCACAGGAAGTGCAGCCTTCCCGGGAAGCCGATCATTAGGCATTTATTGGTAATTAACGCTGGCCCTACACATACTAATTCATCACCTTGCTTTGGATTCCTCAGGCATGGACAAGAGTGTTTAGCACTCGCACCTCAGGCTGTGCATCCTCCAGAGATCACCACCAGCCCTCTACTCCATGATGTGGTCACAGCACACATCCTCACACCCTGCAGCCCTAAACCCAGGAGCACTGCACGTAACACCCCAGGACAGGGGACGACCAGAGCCCCTGGGACCTGGTTACTCACCCCCAGAGATGCACTGCAGCAGCAGGCAGGCAAAGGGAAGCAGGTGACAGCACCTTGGGGATCAGCTCCACCTCAGCATCCCCAAACCGCACAACTGAGATGCAACAGAGTGGTCACTCGAGTCCTGAGCAGATGGAAAAGAGGGGATGGGAAAACTGCCTGCTGCGAAGAGCACCAACAGCAGCAAGATCAAAGGATGCAGCACTTCTGGGTGCTGACAGAAACACAGAGCTTGGCACAAGACAGAGCCCACAAAAGCTTTATATAAAATCCCAAAAGCAAGGAGCTTACCAAAGTGATAGTGTTATGCACAGGACTCTTGGAGTGACCACAAGGATCAGGGATAACAAGGACCACCACAGTGCTCACAGGATGATACGCATGGCTGCTGCTCTTATCTGGAGTTGAACACGTCATCCAAATACAGCACATATTTTTGTGACCTAAATGGACAGATATCTACAGCGCTGATGTCCTGTACATCACTCAACACTATTCTGGTATCTCCCAGTGCCACATCTGCTCCAGCAGCTGCCACCTGCCAAGCCACATTTCCGCACGGAATTCCGGCGGCTCAGAGACGAGCGGGCGTGCTGGCAGGCAGCCCAACACCTCCATCCCTCCCTCCCACAGTGGGGTTAGGTGGCAGCTGATAAATGCAAACATGGACCCTTCACATATCTCCTACCAGCCACGCTAATTCCAGGGAAAGCACTGCAGCCTATGCTTGGGAGGGATTTGGCAACTGCAACAGGATCTCAGCCCAGCCCTGTGCCTGCACGGGCACTGGCTCCTGGCAGCAGCTCTAGAGCGCAGGTATGTGTCAGGAGATCAATGTCCCCACTCCTGCTGCCACCCTGCTGCTGACTGAACTGTTCCCATTAAGTGGGAACATGACCTTTCTTTCCCCTCCTGCTTTTTTCCATGTGAAAGCACAGGGAGCTGACTTTTGCTGACCCTTTATGTGACCTGCTCAAAGAAATGAGAAATCCCTGCAGGTATCACAGCAACAAGGAATAGCAGATTGAGACCGTGTATTTTTACTAATAGTTTAACTAAAAGTTTAACACTTTAATAAAATGCTGTTTCCATCGTCTTGACTTTTGGGAGTTTGTTTGCCTTAATGGAACTTTTCAAATAATTTCCATTTAAAAAAAACCCAAACAGTTGGCAGGAGCAGAGGACCATGATGGACAGTACTACTGTTAGTGTAGTCCCCACTACAGTGCAGAACTCAAATGTTCCCATGTGAGCAGTCAAGTCCAACTCCCTCCCCTGCCTGAGAGGTCCAAGGCACAGGCTCATCTCCCAGGGTGGCTTCCCCAGGACACCACCAGCTCTGAGGACAACCACCACCAGTTTTAGTGATGCTTCTGTCCCTCTCAGAGGCAGCTCCAAGCGCAGGGTGTGGGGCTGGGACCCACATGCAGTGCCAGGCCTACACAGGTGTTTGCACGGTGCCATCCCACGCTGATCCTTCCTGGCAGCGTGAACCAACCCTGTGATTGCTCACGCTGAACATTAACTTCTGCCAAGCTTTTGCTGACTGTGTACACACTGTGCCAGGGGTGTACTTTGGTAAACCAAGAGCATGGGATGAACTCTGGTTAATGGGTGTGAGAGGAACTGCAGCACCTTGGGGTCACCAGGCTGTCCCAGCAAGTGTATGTCCCAGTTCCTCTCTCTGCTCCTCAGCCAGAATCCTGCTGCCTCTCCATTCCAAATGGGACCCTGAACCTCCCTGAGAGCACTGTCACCTGCTGTCCCTGCCCAGGACAGGGACAGGCTGGAGCCACAAGTGCAAAGCCCCGTGATGTGGCGCAGCCACTCTCATCACCCCAAAATGCTCCTGTACTCCTGCCTGTAGACCTGGATTCAGCACCTTTCCAAACTGAAGCTCCCTAGTGATTTTTAATGTTTTATTTAGCTATGCTTTTAAACACATTTGATGCTTTCTGGCTGATAAGCTCCACGAGAATTTGATGTCTCTATCCTCATTTGACTTCAGTTATTTTCCAGTCTATTCCTAAAGCTGCAGTGCTCAGTGGCCGCAGCTCCCACTGTCGACACCCGGCACTACAAGGCTGTTGTACAATCAGGCATCGATCCCAAAAAACCAGCAACAGCAGGTCCCAGAGGTGACAACAGGAGGGTGCATGTCTGCTCCTGATCCACATTTCCATGAACAGCTGCTTTTCCTCAGCACAGCCAGCAGCAAGCACCGACATGGGCAAACACCAGCCCTCAGCCTCCCTTTCACACCCAGAAATCTCCAACCAGTTCCCAAATATCTTCATCTGCGGATTTAGGATAACATTAAAGCCTCCCAAGAACTGCCTTTTCCTTCTCCCTGGCCAGCTAAAACAAATATTTGGGAAAGTCTCATTTATAAGAAAACAGTTGGCTCAGGAAGTCCCAGAGGTAATTTTAAGAGAAACCATTAAGCCAAGCTCAGAGGGTAGAGGTGATGCTGTCCCCAAGACTTCATGGAGGGCTCCAGGTAGCTTTGCAAACCAGCCTCTCCCATGGAGACCCTCCACAGTAACATAACAGCACCCAGGACACAGGGTACTGAAGTTACTGAAAAGTAATTTTTCTATACCCTGAAGTGTTTGATGCATTATCAGAGTTAAGGATGAGTAAATAATCACAAAAACTGGGTTCTGATTTCTCAAATAACTCTGGAACGATGGCTGAGGTTTCAGACTGAGATCAAATCCAGGCAAATTCAATGAGAAATTTTCTGTTATGAAGCAGTAACTTGCAGAAACAGAATAGCTCCCTTATGTTTCTTTCTTAAATACAACTAAACACCTGCAAATTTATGCAAAACAGCTCATTTACACACACTGACAATACTGACAGCTTGCTTAGAGCAAAATAGATGCCGTGGACAAATTTTTTTTAACCACTTTCCTAGAGGGGAGAAACAATGCCTTGATCAAGCCTGCACAGGAGCCCGCTGATGGCACGCAGGGAAAGATGATGCTCATCTCAGAGCTCAAATCGAGCCTCAGTTGCCTCCTCCCTCCTCTCCTTCACCACATCCCCAGACCTCCAGCACCTCACAAGCAACACCGGTGTCTGAGCAAGGCAGACACCCTTGCAGCTCATTCTCCTTTAGTCAAAACTCCTCTACAGTATTTTTCCCACAAATTCCTACAGGAAATCGGAGTGTTAAGATTACAACTTCCAAGCATAACCCTCCACACCTCAGCACACAATGAGGCAAAAATTAAAGACTGTTTCCCCTTCAACTGCCATGACCTTCTGGAGCAGCGCTGGCCAGACAAGTGTTTCCAGAGAGTTTTCTACATGTACAAAAAAGCTGATTGGCAGGAAGAAATGCAACAGTTTTGGGAGAGAAGAGGCCAAAGAGGATCAGACAGCAGTTCCCATCTCACCAGTTCTTTCTCCTGGTGAACAAAATGGCTCACTTGCCATAACTGCTGCCAAAATTCTGCATGATCATGTCTAACCACAGAGATTTCAAAGCCACCATGAGTCATCTACTATTCTTTCTTGGTAAGACTTAACTCTGGGTGGGACACAGACACAGAAAAAAAGTCAATTTGCAGGAAACCTCAGTCATGGAAAAATATACTTCAGAACATCTCACGGGGACTACATAAATAGCAAAAGAGAAATGAGAAAACAAAGTACTTCTTTCTGAAAAGACTATGATGCACTGCCTGTTCTCCAAATTGTTTCAGCAGCCCTTCAGCTGTGACAGAGAAAGGACAGCTGAACTCCCTGGAAGACCCCAGCACCCACAGGTGCTTCCCACTGCACCCAAGAGAACCACAAGCAAGGCAGATTCGTGCTCTTCATGTGAAGTCAACTGCATCATATAACTGCATCTTGCTTGAATTGAAAGAGAAAATGCAAGCACAAATCATCCAATTGTTCCACCTCTTCTGTGCTACATTCAAAGCTGGCTGAGAGTGAGAACACTTACTTTTTAAATTAAAAAAAGCTCCCAGAGAAAGGTTGACTTTAGCCAGGTAGTGGGGTGCAGTTACGAGGTCCTGCCATGGCCACAACACCTCAGGCTACTGAAAGTGCTGGAAAGGTGCAATTAATTACTCTTGCTGGTTTATTTCCCCCCCCACACACACCCCCCGAGGGCTTCCTGAAGGCTTCAAGCAGGAGTCAGCCCAGCTGATGGTGAGAGAAGCCTGTGCTGCGAGGTTCATCTGACCCAATGCAATGCAGAGAGCCTGTGTTCACCAACGGGTGTTTTCTGGGTGGGGCAAATACAGACGGGCAGGAAGAACAAGAAATGAGTATTTCTGATTTAAAAAATCCTGCCTGAAGTCCAGCTGGCAAAATGGGAGAAGTTTCTAGGAAGTGGCTCAGCGATGAGCCAGTGCTGGTGGCAAGGAAGAACCCTGGGACATGGCATCAGCAGATCCTGGAGGGAAAAGAGAAGCAAGTTCTTGCACGGCCAGACAACCAGAAACTGCAACTGGCTCTGAATCAGCCACTTGCACAGGCTGGGACAGAGGCTGTCAGAGTGCTGCTCTGTGGGACATTGTCTGCCTGGCACTGCCTTTTGTCTCCGTGCTCTGGAACACTCGTCCTGGAGAAGAGAGGACCCTCTGTGCCCGGACCACCTTCCCTGGCCCTGGGGAGGAAGATGTAAAGTGCCCCCAGCTCACTGGGATCTTGCTGCCAATCCTGAGAGAGCCCAGGGAAGCACCAGGTGTTTATAAGTAGGTTTATCTTATTTCTCTGAAAAAAGAGCCCTCATGTGAAGGCTGCACACATGAGGGCTCACTGCACCAGCAGAAAGAAAGAGGTAAGACAGGAATTAGGCCCACTTAGCCTGACCTGAAAAATGCAATCCAGGAAATGCAGTTTAATTTTCTTCGCCAGCAGGTATAAACCAGGAAAAGAGACCTCAGCATCATGAATAGTCTGAAGATTTGCTGCTGTCAGTATGGTGTGCACAGGACTCCCCCACCCAGACAGAAAAGTCTCCTTCTGTTGAGTAAACCTGCCAACAGTGATGAGTTTTCTCATCCTCAGCCCTGCAACTCCTCCCCCGGAGGCTTTCCGTGAGTGGGCAGTGGAGGGGTGCTCTTCTTCTTCTGCAAAATGTGCAGCCCATCACTATTCACCTTTTTTTATGACACCTGCCCTTCTATTACAGCCTTTCTCCCTAAATAGTCAGTTCCTTAGAGCAGAAGATCATTTATTTTACCTATTCCTCCTCTGCCATAAAAACAAGAATAGAGGAGGAAGGGACAATGTCATTACACTAAGGTAACTAATGCAAACTGGTTACTTTGATGTCAAATCCTACTGGAGGGCAGCACCATTTTATTTGATGGAGCTCAACCTGGTCCACTCTGCATCCCCAAGGAGTAAAAGGGAAGATTTAAGGGAAAACAAATCGCAGAAATGTGACCAAAGAGCACAAAGATACAAACACTACACGTGGCCAACACCAGCTTCGGTGCAGACTTGGCACAGGCGGACAGACATGCCAGGGTTCATTCCCACCCAGCCCCACTCTCAGGCACTTTTTATTGGCATCCAAGCAAGCATGGTAGCCCAAAAAGACTATCTCAGGTAATTACCTCAATATTAAAACCCCACATACATCCCATTTTGGCAATAAGCCCTGAACAGGCTGTCACCCTGCCTACTGAGCTGACACCATGCTTGCTGCTGCAGTGGCGACAGATCCTCCGGCACTTGCTCCATCCCCCTCCCTGACCCTTTTTCAGCAAGATTTCCCTGACCTGTATCTATTTAGATTTGTGCGAGCCACAACTGTTTCTAAATAGAAGTTTTTCTTCTCTGAGACAAAACCAGCCTCCTTTCTGGGGTGCATGGCTTCCTCTCTGTCTGGTGCCATCCCAGCTCCTTTTGGGGTCTCAGCTCTCCAGCATGGGAGTAGCAGCCACCAGACGGCTTCTCCCCCTCTCCCCACACCAGCAGATGGGTGCCCGGGGGCTGGAGCTGTCTGACAGACACGAGCCCCACTCCTGCTTTGTTATGTAAACCCCCAGGTTTTGGTGTTTATCTGCTTTAAGGATCCAGAAATCACTAAATGCCACCGCAGCGCGTGGGCACGAGGAGCGAGGGATGTGCGAAGCGCTCGGGACAGTGGTGATGGCACGCGATGCCCCCAGTGATACCTCCCACTCCTCTGCGTAGAAAGAGAAAACTCTGAATTCCAAAGACAAAAATATATATAAAATTCATGATCTTCATATCCACATTTCACTCCTGTCTGTTCCCCCCCCTGCATAGGAGCCAGGGTAAGGGTGCACGTCCTATCACAAGGGCCATGACTGCCCCGTTCCACCATGGACACCCTGTGCCAAGCAGGTGAGAGAGCAACATGGCAAATATTTTGTAAATCAAACCTGGCAAATGGAGCTTTTTCCATCAGTCCCTCTACCACCTTCTGCCTTCCAGGGCGTCTGCACATGCAGAGCTGGTATGTAAATGGATCACATAATCCTAAGTCCATGAAAGTGAGGGACAGGGCATCTGGGTAAATATCTGTTTAAAACTTATTTATATATCTAAAACAACAAAAAAAATTGAATTGACTGTATATATCTATCTCCATCCTGCAGCTCAGCAGAGCTGAGGTCTGGCCGTGCATAGGTGGGTGCAAAGAAGCCAGGCTGCACACAAGCTGCACACACATCCCACCTCTCAGAGGGCAGAAAAAGCGTGGCAAGCAGCACCTAAATATGGACTGAAAAACCCCTTATTTTGGCAAAAAGAACCAAAAAAAAAGGCTGGCCAAGGTTTTGTGAAGGGAAAGAAAAAGAACACAGTAGCAACTCCGGTAAGGCAAATGATCATGACCAAATCTCAGTCCCTGCAGGAGTTTCCACAGTACAGGGCATGTGAGAACAAGTTAAAAATGCATCATCAAATAATTGCCAGTCAGACAATAGGAGGAAAAGGCATGAAAGGTTTGCTCTTGCCCTCCTCCTTACTCAGCCATAGACAAGACCAGGTGTTTACTGACATCAGACACTGCAGAAGAAAATCAAATTGCTTCTTCGGCTCTGTTATACACAGATTTAGGGCCATTGGCCAATGGTGATTCTCACTAATGCATTATTATTATTAAAATCACTTGCTGCAAAATAGCTGTACCAACATGAAATTAAGGATCCACCTGTTTGCAGCAAAGGCATCACAAAGGTGCTGCTCCTCATGGAGCACGATGGCTTCCCGCAGTACTCCAGCAATGTCAGACACTGAGTTTCTCCTTTGGTGAATTCCCTGGGTACAGACAGAGAGCAGATAAAACTAGAAGCCTCTATGAATATTAGTAACTGATATCTTCTTATTATGTCATTTCAAGGGAATAACACTTGTGTTACATCAGCATTTAAATGCATTCCCCTGACATTTCTCTCCCTGAAGGTTTGATAATCTGCTTTAAATCCATTTTCAGAGGAGGAATAACTGTAAAAACCCAAGTTCAGCTGATTGAACTTGCACTTAATCATGTAGGAGATTTCTCAAATCACTGCTGGAGGTAAGACCCACTCCCTTAACACATCTTTCCTCCACCACAGACATACCTGCAGTCTAAAGAGCACTTCCTAAATTACAGGAATTACAATGTCAAGATGACACAACCCTTTACACTTTGTCACTATTAAGAGTAATAAAAATTTCTAGGTGAGGCACAAGACTTCAGCCTGCTTTGTGAAAGGTTAATTTCACCAGCAATGATCACCTACCTAGCACTTATAATTTCATTTATACACATGTGAAACTGCATCTTCAGCAGTTTAAAGAAGCTGCAATACTGATACCAGCACACTCTTCCTCAGCCGTGAGAGCACAGGAGACACCTGTCAACAACAGCATTTTTTGTGGCAGGAGTTCTAGCCTCTCAAAATAGGAAGAGATCATGGCCTCTAGGAAAAGTGAATTTATTAAGTCTTTTCCAGCAAGACCAGACCCTCAGCACTAATTTTCAATTACCCTGAAAAGGATGGTGTTATATATCAAGATAAAACTAAATGTGCAGATGAGTATTTAAGTGAAACCCTTCAAGCTTCTCTACTTAGGAAAGTTGAATCTTGGCAAAACCAAATTCTGTACCTCTCAATAAATTTTCATTTAATCCGCTGAAGTACAGTCTGCAACTATCTCTGTAAATTCTAACAGGTCTTTTCAGAGGGATGTGACCTTGGCTCTGCCCCACAGGGAGCTCTGACCAAGCCTGGGGCTGGCTGCCTCTCCGGAGGGGAGGGCGGATCCAGGGCTCAGCACCCGCAGCCAGCAAACCCTGCACCAAGATGGGTGATGGGGACACTGTGGGAGGTCACCCCCGTGCCACACCCCCAGGCCTAGGGGAGGCCAGGCACACTTTCCCACTGCAAAAAAAGCCTGATTTTACAGGCTTGGTGCTACCTCATGGCAGAAGGACGGGATGAAAGGCCTCTTTCAGCCGCAGGCAAGGGCAGGGCAGGTGCACAACTCGGACTGGCTGCTGCCATCCCACCGCAGCGCTCTGCACCAATCCCCCGAGTCCGGATCAGGGATCCCAGCATGGCTGGGGAGTGCTCAGCATCACACGGTAACAGTGACCCTGAGATAGGAGCTCTCTGCATAGTCACAGCTGACGACAAGCAGCAAAGGAAGGGCTGTCCAAGGACTCAAACTCAGAGCTTCCCAACTTCTGGCAAAGCTGGGCAGGATTTGGCCAAGAGAGCCAAGTCACAGGGCTAACACTCCTGTGAGCATCATGAGGTGGTTGGAAATTAAGTTCCCTGGTTACCTGCAAGCCTCTGGCATGAGCTCATACTTATCAAATGGTAGAGACGGCACGGGAGGGAAAACATGAATTCTTGAGCGATTAAAGACTCGAAAGAGAGCTCCCACCCCTCGAGCTGCAAACACAGGCAGCTCGAAACACAACGCCGTAAGCACACAGGGGGCTTTTGTCCCAGCAGCCGTGGGCACTTCGGCCTCGCCGTGACACCCGCACCTACCCCCATCCACCAGTGTCAAGCCAGCAGAGCTCCATCCACCCCGTCCATCTGCCGGTGCCCGTCCCCAAACAGCCGCACTGGAGAGGCATCGTGCGGATTTACTGAAAGGAGGGATGCGGGGGTCACGCAGACCTAGGCACACAATGGGCATTGTCCGTCTGTGTGCGGAGAGCCCGGTCAGCCCGCAGGAACGCTTCCAAAGCCAACGGAGCTGCACTGACTTGGAACCACGGTCCAGCTCGGACCGGAGGCACTTTGGGGTTGAAGATTTCTAGAGAGCATCATGCCAAATAAAGAAAAGCAGCAACAGGCAGAAAAGGCTTTCATTACAAGAAACCCAGGCGGCAGCTCGGCAGAACGGGTTGGGTCAGCACGTCGAGTACTCTCAGGGTTTTCCCATATCCCAGAAAAGGCGGGACGTGGCAGGGTCACGCTTTACCACAGCCGGAGACACCGAAGTTCATCGCATCGCCGACCTTCCCAACCCAGGCGCCCGCCGAGACCGCAGGGCAGGAGCGCACCGACCCGAACCCACCCGAAAAACGCGCAAACCATCCCGAGTGTGTCCGACAGGCGACAAACACCTCCCCGCGGCAAAGTCTGCCCCAGCAAAGAGCCCGGGCAGGGGATTCACTTGAAAACAGACGCTGTGCGCTGAAGTCACCGCACTGCCCCGGGCTGGGCGCCCACCTCGGGCCGCCCCGCGGCCGCACCCGCCCGCACCCACCTCCGGCCCCCGCGGCCGCGGGTGCCCCATGGTGCCGTCAGAGCCAGCCGGGTCCCGTCCCTCTCGTGGGGCAGCAGCGGCCTGAGGAGCCGCCCGGAGCAGCACAAGGAGCCCCCCCACAGCCAGCCCCGCCCGCTCGGCTCCGGGCGCGCTGCCCAGGCCCGGCCCCCGGGCCCGCCCCGCGCCCGTCCCCGCTGAGGGCACCGAGGCCGCTGCCGGGACCGAGACACGGCCCAGGGGAGGGACGGGCACCCCGCGCCCCGCCCAGGGTGAGGGTGATGAGCCGAGGGAAGCGCAGAGTGAGCGAGAGGGGAGGAATTGGGCTGTTTGATTCCAACTTCGCAGCGCGTGGAGGGGCTTTGAGATTCCTGCGCGCTCCGAGTGCCGCTTCTACAGGGAGCGCAGCTCTCCCCTTCGTGCTCGGACACTCCAAGAGGGAGAAGCAAATGTTCCCCGCCGTCACCGAGAAACTGCGTTTGGCCAGGGAAACAAATTGAAGAAGCCCGTGCAAATTAACAATTATTAATTGCACATGCGATGTTTTTTTTTTTTTTTTTCAGCATAAGACAACCCAATAATTACGGTCCGGTGCTGTTCGGATCTGAGCCGTCCTCCCCTGCACATGCTGCATTTACCATGTTACTTCCCATATGCCCTTTTCAATATGCAAAGAAACAGATTTTTTAGCGAGAGAGAAAATTTTTGTGCTTGCAGAAGCATTGAACTGACATGCGGATAAGCAAAATCCCCAGCAGGTTCCAGCTATAACCCAGCCGTGAGTGCTGGTGAAACGCCCAAAATCTGTCTGCAGCACTGCAGCTCTCACTGCTGCAGCTGTACGGGGAGATCTTGGTGATTTCTTCAGGGAACCCAGTGATTCCACTTCTATCTCTACAGCAAGACTTCAGCATGGTTATTAGGATATTTTTCTTCCTTAAATGACTTTATTTTTTATTTCTTTAAATCATGAAGAACTGAACCAGAGACCTCAAATGTAGATGAGATAAATAACCCAACTTTGATCACTGCTGATTCAGAGGCAGCCTCTATCCCCTATTCTGGCAGTGCAATATTGAAGCATCACATTCTCCACCAGAGCAGCACCTGCCTTGTTTATGGGCACACCTGTAACACACTGGCTCAGCTCGTTTGCACTGGGTTTACTATGACTTAGCTTACCAACACCTTAACAAAACCAGTGTGAGTGATGTGCTTCACACCTAAAATCAAACTTAGAAATCTAAGGTGGGCTCCCAATAGCATTGCAACACGGTTTCCTTCAGCTCATGGGGTTGGGTTCAAACACTGCCCCATTCAGCATCTCGGGAGAGCTGTGAGACAAGGTGGCTCAGCAGTGCTGGCTGCACTGGGCAAGGAAAAAGCACAGACATTTGTAGCACTCAGTAGGAGAGAACAAAGCAAGAGAGGAAACTGGGGTGGAACACTGCAGGGCAATGGGAAATATCCGAAGTTACCCTGTATCCTTGCCATTTCCACCCCAAAGAGTGGGCAGAGCCATGTTCCAGAAGGGCACATTACCCAGCACGCCACAGAGGTTTCATGCTGAACATATGGAAGAGGAATGAGTGGAGAGGTGGCACTGGGAGCATCCCTCAGGGCACCCACCTGCCCAGGATGCCCAGTCTCTGCCGTCCTCTCTGGTCACACCTCTGTTCACCCCACAGCTTCCTGGGCAGGAGGCCAGCAGGCTGCAGGGGACCTCTGCCACCTCCCATCTCTGCACACCTTTCCACTCTTCTTGATGCAGAGCAGGGACATACCAAACACAGAGAAAAACAACTTTCTCTGCAGAAAAACCCCTGCCCTCCCACCCAGAGCTCATTTCAGTGCTCATCCTCTATGTGACTGGCTGATTTCTGGCAAATCTTTCTAAATCCATAAACCTTAGCTCACTTAATGCGTATTTAATCTCCCTGCTGTAGGTTTATGTTGGCAGTGAGCAGGGCTAGACCAGTAGCAAAGAGAGCACCCAGTGTAGGTGAGCATTTTGGCCTCTACTTTGCAGTGTTCCCCCCTCTGCACCACAGAGCAGGTTGTCCACACACAGGTATCTCTCCCAGCAGAAACACCACTGTCTGTGCCCATGTCCCATTAGTGGTTTTCTACGCTTCCCAGAACCTTCCCTGTCCCAGAGGCAATTCATAAAGTGGATACTTGGCACATACCCTCGAAAATATCTTGAGCTCTGAAGAGGCACAGTATTATCTGTCGGGAGTTTCTTTGGTTCTCTCCCACCTGCTTTTCAATCCTCAGGAACTTCCACACATCCCTCAGAGGATGCCTGGTGCCGTCACAGGGGTGTGAAGTTTTCGTATTTAAGGCGAGACTCCGGAGCAAAGAGTGTTCTGAGTGACAGACAGGGACTGACGCTGCTGCAGTCTGTAAAAAAGGTGCTGATATTAGCAATCTTTTTTGGTTTTTAAATTGTTATTTAGTCATACTTCATATTTTTTTCTTCTCTCTAAAATTTTTCACGTCCATGCCCAATGAGGTGGCCAAAAGTGGGGCTACATGAGGCATGTAGAGACATCTGCAGAAGGGCTCTTGGAGAACTGAAAGCCTGTGCTGCTGCACACCAAACCCAATCCATCAGCTGAAAGATAGTACAGGAAAAGAAACAGGCATTCTTTTTAAATAAGGACATTGTCTTCAATCTTGGTCACCACTTGACATCACAACACAGGGCGAAGGGGGAGGAGCAGAGGGACAGCAGCTGCTGGAAACTAGAGAAATGCCAAACAAGGCAAGGCTTTAAGGGGAAAAAAAGGGGGGAAAATAAATGCCAAACTAAGAGCAGGCAGGAGTGAACATGTGACAGCACAAAGAAGCATCACCTTCTCCAAGTCTCTCAAACCGTTTTTTCACACCCAGAGAAACACTCTCCCCTTCCTCTATGGCAAAAGGCAGCTTTGCCAATGGGTTGGAGTGCAGGAAGGATCTCAGCAGAGCCACATCAGGGATTTGTCTGATGTGTTGAACACAGGTGTCACCTAAATACAAATTATGCCCATAGAGATTTTTATCACCCATTTGCTTTTCCTTTGTTAAATGAGCCGAGCTACACCAGGACAAACCCCAGCTCTGTGTTATTCAATAATGGCTATTCCCCAGCCCAGTGCTCCTGACACTGTTCACAGCAACCTGCACACCAAAGATGGAAAAATAAAAAAAACAACCATCAAATGCTTGACTGGAGCATTTTGCTGCCTGTCTTTCATATCTGCAGGCATTGAAAGGGCCTTTTCCCTCCTTATATTTCCTCTTTAGCCATCCAGGGGCTCCCTGACACCAAGTGTGGGTCATGTTGTTGCCTCTGCAAAGCTACAGGGACCAGAGGGGAGCTAGGGGAAAAAATAAGGAGTTGTTTTCCCCTGGTTGGGTCACATTTGGGAAGGAGCCTGCAGAGCCCCAGGGGAGGAAGGAATCAGCTTTATCATCCTTGGTGAGATGAGGGTTTACTTTGGCTCTGTGTAAAGCCAGGCTCCAGCACAGGACACCACCATGCCTCCTGCACCCTGTCCCCAACCTCTGCTGAAGATGTCCTGACTATAGAGCAAAGAGTTTTCTGCCCCACAGCACAGCAACTCAGCAGCTCTTTAGGACAAAAGGGCTATCTTACCCTGTATCCCAGAGTGTCACCTCACTAGGGACTGGAAATGTGTTTTGCTGTAGCCGTTTCAGAGCAGTGCAATGAGGGCCTCACATCCTCCCAGGAGGGGCACAAGGGATGGGGCAGAACAGTGCTCAGCTCCAACCCCGACTCCAGTGCCCCCCCAGCACCCAGAGCAGGCGATGGAGCCCCGTGGAGGTGTGCACCAGACATCTCAGAAAAACCCTGTGGATCCACACTGAGGTAGCCACTGGTGACACTGCCAAGGATGGAGCAACCCAAGACAACCCAGTGTGGGCCAGCTGGCATTAAGCCACATACGTGTACCAAAAAAAGAGTGATTTTATTGGTTTGTCCCATAAGACCAGTATTCCAAAAGGAAAAGGCAGGGTTGTTTGTAGAAATGACATTGCCAAGTGCTTTTTTTCCTCCTCTCCCCTTCAAGGACCACTACTGTCCTCCTAACTCTGAGGGAACAGGCAGGGGAGGAAATTCTGTTGAAAGGCACTTCAGCATGAAGTGCCTGACTCGGCCACGGGGCCTCCTGGGAATTGTAGTCTTGTCTCCTCCCATCCAAATGGCTTTTTTTGGCAAAATTCCGCAGCAGTGTAATACCTCCCATGACACAGAAGCAGGCCCCCTGCACAGTCAGGGGACAGCAGGACTCCTGGACTTCAGTTGCTACAAGACAAGCCCGGGGGCTGCTCAGGATCCAAACCTTATCAGATTTGGCCAGAATATTTCAGTTTTCTTTCACACCCCTCTCCTCTCACAGAATTCCCATGGAAACACAAACAAAGCTCTTGCTGTTTGGGTTTGGTTGGGGCTTTTTTCCTTCTCTCGGCGGGAGGTGGGAGTGTGGATGAAAGGGGTAAATGAAAAATTTTAAAAAGCCCCCTCCCGAACAAAAAAAAAAAAAAAAAAAAAAAAAAGAGAGAGAGAGAGAAGAAAAATATATAGAATAATTCATGAGGTACTGTGTCTATCTTGATTTCCCCTGCAGCAGTGCATCTCGCCTCTGTATCACCCCTTCAGAGCCTCAGGGGACAGAAATGCGCCTCAGAGCTAAAATAATACATATTTCCTGTATCACAAACTTGCTTTTGGCCAGGAAATGCCCGAATCCAAGCTATCCCGCCCTTTTCTTCACTGGTGCAGGGTTCCACAAGATACCTGGATGCCACCGTGTGGCAGCTGCCCCGAGCAGCGGTGGAGGGACAAGGATACGGACAGGGCTGCAGGGAAAGGCAAGGCTTTAAGGGGGGGGGGGGGGGGGGGGGGGAGGGTGAAAATAAAATAAAAAGGAGGGTTGGAGTTTTTTTGCAGCAATTCACAAAACTTCAAGGAATGCCAAGCACGTCAGTACATAAAGCACAGGATCTGGAGGAAGGAGAGAGTGCAAACCAGCTCCGTATGGTGTTGAGCTCAGACACACACTGTCTTTCTATTTAAAGCCCTGCAGGAACGTGAATGCCAGGTTTGAGTGAGCTCAACAAGTCCCTCTGAAAACAATTTACATGGTCCTCTCTACCACAGGGTCTGGTTATCTGACAGATTTTAATGCCTTACCGTTCCCACACAGCAGGATACAACCCACCTCTTCCTGCTGGAGGACTGAAGTTTGGATCTGGAAAGGCATTTAATTAATGGCAGAGACCAGTGGGACTTCCCTGGGGTCCAAATCAGCTTTGGGATGAGGACATGGGCTGCAGAGTGTTTAGTGCTGCTGCCTGCTCACCCCTTGCTTTTCCCTCCACGTGGGAAACAATGCTGGGTGGAACCCTGAAGATGAGGATTGTGCTACCAACACTGTGTCCCCAGGCACATCCTGCAGGCCAAATATCTTGGCAAGGCCAGAACATCCTTCCTCCTCTACCAGCACCCTGAAACTGTCTCCTGCCAGGGAGCAGCAAGAAGAAAGCAATACACAGCCCAGGGTTGGGGTTTGGGGTATGTCTCATTCCTCCATCCTCTGCCTCTGGGGCATGCCTTATTTTCCTATTAAGTCCCCCTGGGGTATGTCTCAGTTTCCCCACATCTACCTCAACAGCACTTCTTCTCATTTATTCCAAGGTGCAGTTCATTGAATGAAGAATTACATGTTTTATCATTTGTCCATAACAGGTTGCCAAGTCACCGTGTTATTATTAGCAACGGGAAAGGAACTAAGTAAATTATTCTTAAATTATGCAATGAGCACTTGAGTAAGCGTTAAGTAATGAGCGTTTCTTTAGCGAGGAATCCAAGCGAGACACGCTCCACCCATTTTGTTAACAGACCAAGTCTTATATAAGCTGGATGTTACATAAAACCATAAAACAGGGAGCTGGAGCACTCCTCCACCTTTGGGTGATAACTTTGCTGCAGCCCACGGATACCTGAGCTGACACTGAACCAGCTCTGAGCTAAGAGGCAGCCGATGGCCAGGCCTGGAGCTGGCAGGAGCCAGTGGCAGGGACAGAGGTGTCCTGGGTGTGCAGCCACCGGCCCTGAGCACAGCTCGGGTGGCGAGTCTGGATTTGCCCTGGCACTGCTCTGGAAACAGCCCCTACAGTGACGCACTCCAAGCGGCTTTATCATCCCTGCGATGATACAAGAACGTGTCTCTGTTCTTGTGTGGCAGGGCAGGCTAAGCACCACCCAACCCCAGGGTGTAACCCCTAGGGAATTACAGCCGGTGCTTAGGAAGGAGCATGCAAGTGGGGCATGGTTATGGGGAACCTTCTCTGCAGCTCTCCAGGGATCTGCAGGAAAGAGACTTTCCAAGACAGAAGTTCTGTCTTTATAATCACTTCCCAGCTCCTGGCAGCTGATTCTTTCAATAAATTGACAGGCCAGTTCTTAAGTTCTTGTGAACTTTCAACTTCCACCGCATCATGTGACAAAAGCCACCACAATTTACCATAATTTATCTGCAGAGAAAAGGGGATCCACATCTTGCAACATCAACTACTAGAGCTAAAAAAAGCAGGCTGGTAGGGGGTGCAGCCTCTTCATCACATCTTGTGTGCCTGAAAGCCTGTCTGTCTAGAGAAAAATCATCTGTCTCCCTAAAGAAATACTTTTCCTCCCCAGACATCTTGCATCCCACCTTAAAATGCACAATTCCAACACTGGGCAGAATAAGCTGACAGCAGTGGTTGCTTCCTAAACACGAGGTCAAAAAAAAGTCTCAGAGAAGAGAATTTGCAATTCTCTTCATAGCCCAGACACCAAATCCTTCAAATGCAGGTATCAGATGCAGTTGCATGAGAAATCAGGGACATTTATCTAGTTGGGGGGACAAAAAGGGGAGGGAAAGATCTTTAGGCACAGGATTGTTGGGCAGGCAGAGCAAAACGTGTCAGGAGTTACTCTCTGGACTACAAGGGAGCTATTCATGGCTGCAATCAGTTTGCTCTGCAGTACTTGCAGGAACATGCCAAGACTGCTCTGTGATTCTGCCCGACTGACTTAGCGTTTGTGATTTGCCTGACCTTTGCTCTGAATAAATGGGAGCCACACAGAGGGAATTTTGATGCAAGTCCCCTGCATCTATAGCATCCTCCCTGGCTGCAACCCACTGGCATCCTGGGGCTTTGCTTTAAAGGAGAGACAGACAGAAGGCAGGCAGGAGGGGAAAATGAAGAAATGAAATGCAAGCTGTCTGGCCCACACAATTAAAAAAAAAAAAAAGAAAAAGAAATCAGAATAGCCTGGCTTTGTTTCCTGTCATGTTATTTATCTTACTTCAGAATTAAATCCAGATGACATAGATAAGACAGGGGTGACCCCTAGTGCCCTCTCCAGCTGCAGCTTCCACTGTTATTCCCTGTATTGATATTAGAGCATAAACAGAGGGAAGAAGCAGCACCTTTCAGATTTGTTCTTCATTCACAAAGCCTCTCTCTCTCCCCTTTCAAAAAAACGATCTCATTTCCTCTCACTACTGAAACTCTATCACTGTGAGGCATTCACTGCAGCATCCCTTTGTCGCTGTTGTCTAGGAACAAAATTAAACACATTTACTTGGGTAAGAACTTATTATATTCCATTGACTATTTATCATAGTACATTTATATTTATCACCTTACATAATAGAAAGAAGAGCCTATTTTGCTAACTCCAGGCTTGTCAATAGCTCAGAACAGCCATTCAAACTCCTGAGAAGAGACCTTTGTCTCGTAAAAAGTGTATTTTGCAGCACCAAGGCGCTGAAAGGAGCGAGCCTTTCCTGTGACAGCCATCAGTATGCACCACTTTTTTTTTTGTCTTTCAGCAATGTCAAAACTCTCTGTTCTTGTGAATCAGCCTGCACCAGACATACCCTGCTCACTGTGCTGGGTGATGCTCATCAGGGGCTTTTCCTTGTGTTATTGAGAGGGAACAGCTCCTCTTTCAGAAAAACCTTGAGACACCCCCTCACAGATTACTCTGGGATGCAGGATTTTTCTTGAGGAAATAAATGAACTTAGCACAAGCCTGAAAAATTTTTAGCTTCCTGTAATGTGAGCGCTTTGGGCACTTCCTGCCCTGCTGAAGTTGGGGCTGTGCCCACCAGCATCCAGCGTGGGTGCTACCACATCTCGAAGTTTCAGATATTTAATGGGATCTCATCAGGCAAAGAAGCCACCTCCTAACAGTCCCCACGGCAACATTTCTATCCTCAAGAGAGCAGCAAACTCCCCTGTGCAGCATCACAACCTGCCACAGATTTATCTGATGCCTCTTCAGCTCTGTATTTCTTGCCTGTCCCTTGCAGGCTGGTGTCAGCACTGGTAACCACCACCCCAGCACCCCTCCTGCTGCACCAGGGCTCCTCGGCAGAGCCTGGATCCTCAGAGCTGGCACCCTCACTGCTCAAGCCCCAGGAACACTTCAACACTTCCCAAAAGCAATTCCCCAGCCCAGCCTTGGGGAATCCTTGGGAACCACAGGGCATGACACGTCGTCTCATCCCCATCACCACCCAGCTGGCAACTCCTTCCCCTTTTGCCACCTGCCAGCCCATTTCTTCACCAGAAACCACTTCCAGGTCTCAGTCAGTCCTTCCTCCCCAGTATCTTTTTTCTTTCACCCAGCCTCTCTGGTCACTCATCCCCAGAGTTCCCTCTTAAGCCCTCAGGATTCCTGCTGCCCCATCACATCCTCATGCCTACAAACACCACCACCCCCTTCCCAAAGCAGCCCTTTCCTGGTATTTATGACTCAGCCCAAGTGTGGTTGGATCAGCCACAGGTGAGGCTGGTTGATGCCCCTGTAACACTGTTTTACTCATTGCAGGGCTGGGCTGGCTGCAACTTAAGCAGCTGCATTTTTTCCAGTTTTAGTAGAAGTTCATAATCTGCTCTGGACATAGAATCAGAATGGTTCAGGTTGGAAGGGATCATAAAGATCATCCTGTTCCAACCACTGCCATGGGCAGGGGCACCTTCCACTATCCCAGGTTGCTCCAAGTCCTGTCCAGCCTGGCCTTGGACACTTCCAGGGATCCAGGGGCAGCCACAGCTTCTCTGGGCACCCTGTGCCAGGGCCTCCCCATCCTCACAGGGAAGAAATTGTTTTCCTAGTAACCAATCTGAATACGCCCTCTGCCAATTTGAATCTAATCCCCCTTGTCCTGTCACTCCACGCCCTTGTCCAAAGTCCCTCTCCAGCTCTCTTGGAGCCCCTTTAGGCATGGGAAGGGGCTCCAAGGTCTCTTCTCCAGAGCCTTCTCTTCTCCAGGCAGACCTCCCCCAACTGTCTCAGTCTGGTTCCAGAGCAGAGGTGCTCCAGCCCCCTGATTATCAAGGATATAATACTGCTCTACTTATGTGCCTGTTCTCTGCGTCATTTCCCCCAGATTTTATAACTCTGGGTTCCCATGTTCCCTTGTTTACATTAAAAGCAACAGCTTCTGAATTGAAGTTCCTCCTAATGTTTTATTTTTAAAGTAGGTTTCAGGGGGGGGTATGAATTATGCTACTCATTGCATAATTTTGGTATTATCTGGTGAAAATCTCACTTGCTTCTGAGACATGCTGTGCTTCCCAGCATGACACCAACTCTGCATTGCTCTCATGTCTCTGGATCCAGCACTGCTCCACCCTTTCCACTTTCTTTTCCCCCTCTGTTTTAGTTAAAGATATGCAAGTATCTCATCCTCAAATCTACTGTTTGCTTCTTTCACAATGTTCCATGTTCTTTCTCCTGAGTTTATTTTCCTTGTTAGCTTTAGTAAACACCATTTTTCTTTATTGCTGTTCTGACTGTATATGATCCCATACAGAGAAGGCACTACAAAATCTCTTTCTATAACACACTTATCTTTCTATAGCTGCATTTTTCTCTATATTCTTATTTTTGCTTGGCACTAGCTCTGTGATGCTCTGCATCTAAAACAATCTGTCAGCTTACATGTGCCTATAAGTAGTGGGAGTATTTGTTCTTAATATTTTCATTTAAACTCTAGCTTTGTTCCCTCACACTGTTAAAATGCTCAGAATTAGCTCATCACTTTAATATTTGATTATCACAGGAATGAGCTTCTTTGCATTCATTTGCAGTATTCCACTTTCCAGGTTCCTCACATCCTTGTTGATACTGTTGGAAAGTTACTCTTGTGAAGTGAAAATACTTTCTTGGATGTCACCTGAATGCCAGAATCTGAACCAGGCAATGCTGAATTTGACATGAATCCAAACACTGAACCCATCCTTCATCAGGTAAAGTAAAATCATCATCACTAAAAATGCTTTCACTAAAGACAGGCTTCTTCTTCTTCTAAAGGCTACACTGGTTCAAGGAAACCGTAAATTCTGTGATTCGCCTGACACTGCAGGTCAGACTAGATGATCAGAAGAGATTGTTCTGGTATTCATGCTGAAATACTTACAAATATCCGGACAAACTGCAACTGCATCTAGTAGAGAGATGGTCAGAGAAGATAAGGGAGTTGCTGCTTCTGCTCTTAAATGCTCCAAATTTGCCTACAGTCCTTCTGAGACAGCCACTTCTCCCCCAGAGATCAGTAATGCAGCTGCTTTCATGTGTTTTCTTTTTTATCTGAGCTTTAAGCTTCAAAACTTTGCTGTTCAAAACTTGGTTAGAAAACTGCACTCGATCCTGCTGGTGATGGAGAGCCAGTGTTTCACCAATGATTACTGTTGCTTTAGTGTTCCCCCAGCATCTGACTCTGTAAATCAGAAGGTGACTCCCTCAGAAGGGTTTGGAGAGCCAGAGGCAGCTCCCAGAGCTTGCTCCTTCATGTGCTCAGCAGTGAGTGCTTCTGCTGAAGTCCCCGTGCTGGGGCCATGGGTTTTAGCAGCCAGGATGGCTCTGTCCCCTCTGGCCACCACGCTGACTCCCCCAAGGCTGCACACACTGTCTCGCTGGGAGCCCAGGGGCAGGGAGGCCACAGGAAGGAGGATTTTTAAGTGGTGGTGCATTGGATGGATTGCAATAGGAAAAAAATGGGGTTGAACGAGTCATGAGACTTTTAACACACCATGAGCTGGAAAAACCCACTGGACACACCATGGCACCACACGAAACAAGGAAGGAGAACACGGGATGGAGCAGATCCCAACCCCTAACGCAAGGCTCATGAAGAAATGTTTTACTTTTCCTGCCAAAAATCCATCAGGAAGCAGAGAAAGCTGGTCTCAAAAAATTCATTTTACTATTTGCCAAGCACACATGTAAATAAAGCAATCAGAAATGCTGGATGCTGCCTTTCCCGAGTTTAGACCAAACTCAAAGCTGCCATCAGTCCCAGTTCCCCACACTCTGCTCCCAGTTTGCTCAGGCCCTCCACTAAAACCAGTAGCATAATTCTCCATTCCTCTTTTTCTCCCCCAACTTCCAGTTGTCTTGCACACTTCAAGTAAAACATGTAAAACCAGGCTTTGCCATAGGGTGAAAACTGAGAAAGGAAGGACAAGTGAAAAATAAAATCCACAAAACAATTAAAGAAAGACAGAAGCTGACATATGAAGCCCAGGCAGAGTCCAGTTAATAATTTCTGTTTGTACTCACCAGCACAGGAGCTGCACGGCCCTCAGAAGAGCACAGCTGGGGGGTATATTCTCACCTTCCTTTAATTCCAGCCATAAATCTGGAAAGAGCAGAGCATTACAAATCTCAGCGTGCTGGGCAGATAAAAACACCCAAGTGTACAGCACATGATGAGTTGCCTTCACGTGGAAGCCTTTCTGAAGGCAGTAACTGGTCCCAAGTGGGGCTGGGATCAGCGTGTGGAGCAGGAGGGTCTGTACTGATGTGAGTGAAACACCCATTTGTCCAGCTAGCCCATCAGGTCCTCTTTAAGCAGAGGGAAAAGTTAAAGAAAAGACATTGACAAGTTTTGCATTTCACCCAGTTTTTGCACCCCCTTAGCTGCCAATCGGTGTTTCATTTTTGATTTCTGACAGCTATTAGCAAATACATGAAGAACAGTAACAAACTGGCAAGCCAGTGGCACGCAGCCTCAGAGGTGTCAGTCTTTATTAAACCAACAAATGAAAGTGGCCCTGAAGTGCCAGATTCCCATCTTGCCCTCTGTCACACTTACTGAGGGAACATAAACCTGACCCAGAACCAGTTCTTCAGCAATTTAATTGTAAGTATCACGTGCAGCAGCTGGTAATGCACACCCAAAAATGGGCCGCTTGGCTTTTACTTTATTCTTTAACTGTCTTTGCTTTTTACCTTCCTGTCAGTCCCTAATGCATACCTGGATACTCAGTTCTTTCAGAGAAGCCAGAGGAAGTCACTGCTGGAATTTTCTGGCTCTCCTGCATGTAGGTGGATGGCATGAATTTGAGGGGTTTGGTTGGCATCTGCTCCACAGCCCTCAGTTTCCAGCTGAGGACACCAGAGGTTTCTGTGCTCATAAAGGGGCTGGCATTTATTTGGGGGTCACATCACCATTCCTGGTAGGTCCAGGCAGGTCCTTATGCAAATGACCAGCATTTACTTGGAATTTGCATTAATGTGTAACTGAAAAGCTGCTTCCAAGGATACCTGTTTCCAAATCTTTGGGTACTCCCCATAACCAAACATCTCCAGGCTGGTTTAGGGGAGCGGAGGCTGCTGCAAGGTGTGATTCAGAGCTGCACGTCAGTGTTTGGTATTGACTTAATAAACTAAGGGCTGCTGTGAGCAAACTGCCCATCCCAGATCCAAACACCCTTATCTCCTGGCAGCGCTGTTCCTCCTGCATTTAAAGCAAAACTACGCTTTGGAGTCAGGAATGAAATCAAGCCAACGAGGCAGAGGACAACTTCACATCACTTTCTCCTGCTGTCTGTGGAATTCCCAAAATTAGCCATGCCATCAACAAGTACCCCACTGAGCCAGCCCCAGCAAACTCCTGCTCCAGCCAGCCAGCACTTACCTGGATCGGCACTGAATTCCCTCCAAAGCCCCCAGGAACGATGTGAATGCTGCGCTTGGGCATTAATCCATGGGAGACTATGAGATCCCAGCAGTGCACTGTGGACACAGCTGTCTCTGAAGCCCTTCAGAGAGGACCTGTGAGGCAGCACTGCTGCTCTGGGGCACAGATGCCCCACGAGTGGGTGAAGTGGAGAGATAAGCGGGTGAGGACACGCCAGCGGCAGCGCAGGATCGCCCGGCGCAGCTCCAGCTCCGAGGCGCTTCCTCTTTCCAACGTCACTCTGGTGTTACACGGAAGGACCAAGCAGCAAGTGGTTCATGGCCTTTTTCTTCTTCTTTTATAATAAGTAGTGCAATTCTTACTGTTTTAAATGTAGGAAGAAGTGACTTTTTATCTCGGGGGAAAAAAAATGTGTAATATTCCTGCATCTAACCTTATTAAATGGAAAGGAAAAATCTCCTGCAGTTTTCAGAAAACCAGGCAAAGCTAGGACCCTGGCCAGCCATTCTTCATTACTGTTGGGAGATGTGTGCTGTGAGGGCACTCACACTACTTTAAAAGTGGGTGAATAGAGGCAGGCAAGTGAGGGACTGCACAGTGAATGCTGAGGAAAAGGTGCTTCAGGAAGTGCAAGTGCTGGCGCAGAACACCCAGCCCAGGTACAGCGTGCTCCTCTGGTATGAAACCACTGCGGTGTTTCAAAGTTGCTAAAATATCTTGACAGTGTGGCTCTGCTTTTCTTCTGCTGCCTCTGGTGCTGTCTGGTCCCAGGGGAGCCAGGTGCTCACAGCTGCTCCCACGGGACACAGCCAGTGCCAGGAGGCTTCCTAGGAACAAACTGGGGAGGGAGCACACTCCACAATCACTGAGCAAGGCAGCTGTGGAATATTTAGGTGTCCAAATACCGATTTTTGTGCAAACAGGTGGCAAGTGGGGATATTTCTTATAAACTCTTCAGAAGTGCTTCAGTCTAGATGCTGGGAAGGTTGTCTTATCTTTATTCTGAATGGCTTTTCTTTTCCATTTCCTTTTTCTCTTGATGGGCTGAACCCACAGAGCAAAGCTCTCCTTAAGCTCCAGTAAGGATGAAGAGGGATGCTGAGATCCCCTGGGAGAGATCTGAGTGAAAAACTGCCTGAAAACTGAGTAGTGGAGAAAAAAAAAGGCAAGGGTTAGGTTTCTTGTATTCAGGTTGGTATTTATCTAAGTGATAGCCCTGTTTGAAGGTCAGTATTTGTTTCAGCAAACTTGCTATCATGAGCACCTGAGTCATCCTGCCTTTTGCACACGGGAAGAAGCACCCTCCTTGTGAAACACCAGGACTGACTTTTTCATGTTTTAACCCCAAATCCCACTGTGTTTTTAAAGCACTGGACACATGATGCTGCTCATTACCCAACTCCTCTGGCTTGATGAAAACCCAGCCCGGCCTTTCTGTGCTGCAAACATCAGCCTGGGACCTTTTAACCTGTGCCAGTGACACACTCCGCTGATTTTTGGGAGGCTTCTTGTGACTCCAGACAAAGCCATGAGCTTTCAATCTTTTGAAAAGCAGACTTTGGAAGGATGTTGTAAAAGGAACACCTTTGTCTAATTGCAAAAAACAGGGATTCCTTCAGGAGATCACAGCCCCCCCCATTCAGGTAGGGTTGTGTAGGGTGGTACTGCTATTAATGACTCTGCTGATGGAGACAGCACTTGCACAATGATCGTCTGGGCAAAGGCTGGTTTTAATTAGGAACACTAAGAGTCGTTAAGTGATCAAGTATGGTATTGAGTCCCATGGAGCAGTGCAGAGATTGCTTCGGTCCATGGAGTTCAGTCCTTCCTTTAAAAATCTTTCCTAAGACTGTTCCCCTGGGAGGAAGAAGCCAGTGGGGCATTTGGCATCACCGTTCCAGCAGGAGCCACAAACGTGTCCGATCAGAGGCTACCGAGGAGGATTTTGTGGTCTCTTAAGAACAGACGTGCTCAAATATTACTTCAGTGGAGACACACAGCTGAGGAGGGCATTTCTAACATTCTCATGCAGTCCCAAAACCACTTAATTTAACACCAGCCAGCCCTTTAAACACCACTTTTGCTTGGGATGTTGTAGTTCTATGGAAGTGGAAGAGGTGCCCTCAGGCACTGACCTCAGATGCTCTCCCCTGACTACGCACAGAGCTGTGATGGGGCAGGAGCTGTGCCGAGGAGGATGCCTTGCCTCCCACCACATTCCCCTCCTGCTCCCAGTTTGCTGCAGGAGGGCAAATGGGAGGAGGAGGACTTTCAGAAGATGCAACAGACCCTGAGAGCCTTGGTTGCTGGTTTGGGGGAAGACAAATTGTCTTCTGGGAAGTGTAGTCCCAGGAAACACGAATTTGCAGCCTTCCTGGAAAGGTGAGCCAGGAAAGCTGGCAGCCTGCAGCTGTTTCCATAGCTCCAGTGCAAGGGAAAATGTGTTGAAATTGAGGGAAATTTTTATAAGCAACTCTGCTTGGAAATTAGCAAGCTCCAGTAGGAAAACTTGAACATGTTTAGGAGAATCAGACACCAAGAAAGAAACTCTTTCTGCCACGATGAGAATTGGAAAAGGGTGGTGTTTCTTGGAGTCTCTAGTCACAGGGAAACGAGCCCTGCCACTCCATGGGAGGTTTGAAGGCTGCTTGAGGAGACAGCATTGGCTGGCCAGAGAGCCAGGCACAGCTGACTCCTCATGGCTTAACGGGCATGAAAATATTCTGCCAGAGTTGAAGAAAGTATGTTTGCAAAATGGAAATGGAAATTTTGGACCTCAATCTGCACCAGTTTGGCAGAGGAGAAGAGCTGCTCCTCCTGCTGCTTTCCTGGGGCTGAGGTGCCAGGCAGAGCAGTACAGAGAAATACAGATACAGCTGGAAGAAGAAGCCCTTGGTGCGAACGAAGAATTACTGACAGAAAGTGCACAGTGGTTGTTTGTGGTTTCCAGAAGCCACCGCAGTGTTTGCAAGCTGAAGGAGGCAGAGGAAGTGTTTCTATGGACGACTGAAGAACTGAGCCCAGCACAGGAGTCAGGCTGGTAAATCAGGGAGTGAACACAGCGCTTGCCCACAGCTTCAAATGCTGTTACAGGGAAATTAATTTATATTCCTATTCTGGAAAATACTATTATGTCCTTGTTTGTGAGAAGAAATGCTGGCCCCTGGCTACACAAAATTCTGCACAGCATGTTCTGTGGAAAGCCTAAATGCATTATCCAAAAGTCCTGGAGCCCACTGGGAGAGCCACCACCTTCCATCACCCTGCTCAAGCCCACTTGCACAGCCACCAGCCCTGCACACTGTCACCCCTGGGGCTGTGCCTGGCCTTGGCTCAGTGCTCTACATGTCCCAGGGGCCCAGGCTGTTGCTAGAAAGTCATATTTACGTACAAGCAACTCAGCTGGGGAGGGTTTGGTTTCAGTACTGACGTTGGCTCACGTGTGGCTGCTGCAGCGCATCCTCTGCAGCCTCTCTGAGCTGGGTTAGAGGGCTTGGTTGAAAAACTGCCATTACTTACCCTGCTCTGGTGGTTTGGGGTGCAGCATCAATGGGAGTAACTGCACTCACCAACTAAACACTAAATAACTGGAAATAATAATCAGTGAGGACGTTTATGAGCTGAGTGAGGCCCTAGGACAATAAAAGAAACTTGATGGTAGCTCATTCATTACCATCTGCACATATTGGCAGTAAAGCTGACACCAGCAGTCAGAACCACAGGCCTACAAAGACCTCTCAACATTATTTTCCACTTTTACAAATTTAATTAGCTCTTTCCCCCTCAAGCAGCAAAATACAAACATATTTTTTTCCCAGGTAATATAGCCATTTTCTAGGTAAAGTGGAGAGAACACTAAAGCAGAAAAGCCTGTATTAGAACTGTTATTCACATTTTCTACATGGACATTTTGGCAACAGCTTCTTCTCTGAAAGGAAGTCTTTTTGTTCAGTGCCATAACTCATGGGCTTCTAAACCAGAATGCTGATAGATGGAGTCTCAAAACATGGAATTTAATCTGATTTCCCACATCTTTCTCCAGATCTACTGGGCTGCTATAAGTTTAGACAGGAACAGTCAATTTCTGTTACAAGAATAAGCTGTGTTGATCTCTGGTTCTCCTTCCCCACAGCTGGCAGTTTCACAGAGCTCTTGCAGTTTTGGGAGGGGACATTTTGTGTTGCAGGAGAGCACTGAGCAGAACTGTAAGAAAAGGGTCAGAACAAGATAACACCTCACAGCCCAGCAGCACCTCCTGACAGAGCACAGGCTGTTCATTCTCCAGAAATCAGCGCTGGCGTGAGCAGCCTGGTCCAGCTGCCTTTGACACGACGGCTTTGGGACAGCTGTAGCCAACCCCAGGGTGTTCCCAGATAACAGACAGATAGCAGTGTGCTGCTAGAGCCCTCATTCAAGGTCTGGGTTAAGCCAGCAGTTCACATTGGTATGTGTTGATTCCTGCAGGAAGACAATCTTTGTGCCGCTAAGGCAGAGTCTGCTTTCCAGAACAGCCTGGGAATGGAGCTATTCTTTTTGTTAATTATGCTGTCCAAACAGAACCTTGTGGACCTGATTTTCTGCTATTAGAAAGAGAAAGGTAATCATGCCAGCATACAAATGACAAGATCGAGTAAAGACTCACCTATTGTACCAGCAGTTGAGCCTGTCTTTCCCAGAAGGAAAATGATTCATGTATCCCATGATACCATCCCACCATGCAGTTTTCCTGAGATCCTGGATTTCCTAATATTGTGACGTCTGATCCCAGTTTGTGGTGAATGAAGTGATGTCAACTGACCAGTTATTCAGTATATCATCTCAGGGGGAGCATTAATACCATCCCTGTCCACTAGTGCAATATCTTATGCACAAAATGTACCTTAGGCTCACTTCTGAGCCCTGCAGAATTCCTTACTAGGATTTTGGAAAACCAGCAAGAAGAGAGGGTTCCAACCTTTCACCTGTAATAAGCTTTCAAAGATGAATATTCCCATTACAGCAGTTCCGGGGGGAATTTGTTATGACTTCCCCAGCAATACAGAACGCATTCCTGCCATCAGTTATCTTTTTGATACGTAGGGGTCTGGAAACCCTGCTCATCCCTGCTGTCCCCTCACCAGGCTGCATTTGGGAATGAGCCATTGCTGTATTTAAACTGAAAGCATGGCAATGTCCTGTCAGATCCCTGAGTGCTAGTTGGGACAAAGCAGAACAGTTTTAAACCAAAAGAGGAGAGATTTCGATTATATGGTAGAAAAAGGTCCTTTGTGAGGGTGGTGAGGCCATGGCACAGGGTGCCCAGAGAAGCTGGGGCTGCCCCATCCCTGGAAGTGTCCAAGGCCAGGTTGGATGGAGCTTGGAGCAGCCTGGTCCAGTGGAAGGTGTTCCCACCTGTGGTTGGAAGGAGATGATCTTTAGGATCCCTTTCAACCCAAACGATTCCATGATATCCAGAGTGAGCAGGACCAAGCAGTTGGACACCCACCAGCACCTCTTCCCACACTGCATCACCTCCATCCTGGTGACAGCCTGGGTTTGCCCTCCAGCAGCAGGGGATGGAGAGCACAAGGGTCTTTTGCCTTACATAATAAAAGAACCACCAAAAGGCTCCAGCTCTGCCTTTCTTTGACAGACAGACAGCCAGAGAACTGCCCTCTCCCACGAGCCTGGTGCTCAGCCTATGAGATAATACAGGCTGGCCTTTTCTTTGCAGCTGTATTGTTTTAGTGCTTGGAAAATAGCAGCAGGCTGAGCAATGAGTCATCTGTCACTAGATGGGGTTAAAGTAATTTCCGTTTTCTGTTGCCATGGGGAAATCAACGTCCTAAGATTTGTCCTTTCTCCCACTCAAACACGTGGGAGTAGGAAGCCTGAAAGCCAGCAGGACTAAACATTTTCTAAAATTTTTTTTTATATTTTTTGTCCCCTTACAAACAAACTTCCCTCCGTGGCCTTGCAGCTGTCAGTCTGTTCCTGGAATCATCCGGTTAACAATGTCATTCCCCTTGGATTGCAAAAAATCCAGAAGCAGAGTTTAAGTAAATATTTGACATTCATATAAGAGTTGCTTCATGTTATCACTTGAAGAGTCTCTTTTTCTTGTAAAGTTTTACATGTATGTTTGAGGGGGAATCATAAACTTGATATTAAACAAACAAAGTTGAAACTTTGAAGGAAAAGTAAATTAAAGTAGCAGCTTCCCCAGTGTCATACAGTGTCAGGATATAGTGACTAACAGAAACAGGAAAGAGGAAATTGCAGTAAATACCATTAAAAACCTTGCTAATGTATAGTTTATATGAGTAGCAGCACAGCAACATCTAGTGTTGATCAGGAATATAGCTGGACGTTACCGCATGCTTTGTTAATGGTATTTTGATGAAATTAAGTGTTTCCTGGACCATGACACCACTGCCCAGCCTCAGCTCCTTTTGCCCTGTGTTCCCTACTGTGTCAGCTCCATGTCACTGCCTGCAAAGGTCTGCACAAGTGCAGTAGCCTGGGCACGCTCCCAGTCTGCCTGGACCATCAGGAGAATCACCGGGCTTCTATTTAAGCATCAGCTCAATAAAGGCCACAGATTTAAATGCAATTCAGTCCAACAGTGGCCAAAACTTTTAGCATCTGGACTGAAATTAAGAAAGTGATTCCTATCTGGGAGCTGATCCCTTTACCAGTAAACACTGCTGTCAAACTGGCAGAGCACTCAGAGTTACTCCTTTCCCTAGAAAGGAGTGTGCAAAGTGTAAAGTTGCCACTCTAAGTGGTGTGTCAGAGTAGGCCCTGCTTTCACCCTCCTGTATTTCCCCACAAATGCAGGGGTTATTGTATTATGCACAGTTAAAGATAATCTATAAAAAAAATTGATTGAGGTACATATGGAATCTCTCACCATATCTCATGCAGTCACCTCTTTTTATTTAAAAGACACCTGAGGCTCCCAGTTAAGTTCTTGCTACTTAGCTCTCCTGTCAGTATACAGTAGGGATTAGCATTCCTTTCATTATGATTACCTAAATTTAACTAAAATAACCAAGTTTAACTTAACATTAGTTTCATTTTTTTAGTTTAACTTTTAATGACTTCATTAAACTCTCACAGGTTTGGGGTTTTTTTCATATAAGCAAACCTTTATATCAGGGCTCACTGTGGACTATTTAAATGAAATAATTTGTCTCCTTAGATTACATCTCCCACTACATGAAGTTTGCTTCATCTTCAGTAAGATAACGTCCTTTAGGTTTTCTCAAACAAAACAAAATTAATGACTGGCCGCTTTCCCAGTCCAGCTGTCTTGCAACCCCCTGTGAACAGATTTTTTGCCACATTTAAGTTTATTACATGATCTAATTAGCATGACTGTGTAGGTGCGTGGAATGCACTAGAGGAGAAGAAAAAATACAAGTGTACAAAATTTTGTTATATAATTTGCTATGGGAACGTGATTATTACAGAGACCTGGATTGCTCTCTGGATTCTTTTCAGCAGGATTTTGGGAGCGAGCAGTAAGGCAAGGAAAAAGAAAGGACATTCAAGTCTATCACAGAGAATGGGGCCAAGAGCAGGAAAAGTCTGATTGCCACCTGATTTTTGTGGCTTAGAAATACAATAACAATTTTAAAAGATATTAATTCTATACTCACATTTGCTGCTTTTGCCTCAAGAAAAAAACAATTCAGCAGAATTCAATGCCTGACTGGAAGTGAGGACTTCAAGCTTGTCAGCTATGCTGCAAGGCTTGTTTGAAATCAGAATGAAATACAGCTTCTAATTAATAGCAAGAAAATTCAGATTGTTACCCACTCTGGCCCTGAGAAAGGCATCAGGGCATCTATTGGAAACACACAGCCAGACCAGAGATCAGAGCTCTGCTTCATGTTATTAAGACATTCACACCACCCAAACGAAATTAAACAGGCAGCTCAGTAACATGAAGCGATCAGAGTCTCTTTTTTCCTCCTGCATGCATGAAATGACATTTTAAAGTGATGTGTGATCTTTCAGAGCCTCTAAAGGGGTCAGGCACCAGGCGCATCTGGCACGCTGATCCTCTCATTCAGGGGCATGAAGTCATCCTCCAAGCTGCATTGCTGAGTCAAGAATGTGCAATTTCCCACACATCACTTTACTGACTTGCACACTGAACAGACATTAGTATTAATTTCATTGAAGATCAGGCTTATCTAAGAAAATTGCAAGCCCTGCTAATTGTGCTTTAATTTAAGTAGAACTAAAACAGTGCTTGGTAAAGGGGGCTGGTGTTATTTGAACAAGCACGCTCTGCACCATGCCATAAATCAGCTCAATGCTGGATTCCTCCAACGGGGTCAATTTGGTGTTAGAGGATCTTCAGAGACATGAGTTTAATTACAAAATTCCTGCTAACTTTGCCACCCTGCCTTCCCCAGCATGCAGAGGGGACATTGTCCTCTCAGCAGCTCGAGGTGCCACCACTGTGCACACAGGCTTGCCCTGAAGCACAATCATCCCATTCCAGTCTGCTTTAGGAGAAACAGGATATGCCCTGGGGCACATGGTTGTGCCCAGTGTCACCCTGGCTGATGGCAGCATCCAGCTGCAGCTGATGGGTCTGAAATGAGTTTGAGGATAGGATTGCAGATGATAAAGTACACAATTGCTTTGGCTCCTGCAATCAAAATATTTGCTGTGGCAGGTCGGGAGAAACAGTGCTCCAGCAGTGGGAGGTGCCCTTCTCTAATCCCTCTAAAACCAAAGGCCTTTCCTCACTGTGCCCAGGAACAGATCCTCAGAGTGACCTCCCACCTTCAAAGCATCTCTCAAAAGTCTCAGAGCCCTTACCTTTCATATTTGGGTCAATCAAAGGCACCAACACCATTAAGTGTATGATTCACTTGATTTAAAACTACCAGCTAGAGCCTATTTCCTCTAAACCAACTTGTTACATGCACATTACACCAACAATAACCGTCCCTGAGGAAGGTGGTCCCGTGCAGGAGGACACATCCCTGTCCTGCAGAGGGTTCATGCTGGCTGGGATGGGCAGATCAGTGCTGGAAACAACAGCCTCACCTGCTGTCAGCAAATCCTGTCTGTGCACTGGGACACAATCTGTCCTCTTGGGGAGGTGGGTGAAGGAGCAATTCAGAAATCACAGGAGGGGCTTTCTGCAGCTGAAAGGGAAGAGCAGCACATTTGAGGAAAAAAAAAAAAAAAAAAAAAAAACAACCAAACCAAACCAAAAACAAAACAAAACAAAAAATTCCTGGGGGTGAAGGAGCCTTATTTACCAGAGTGTAAAACCTTCTGTAGGAACATCTGAAGACAAACAGAATAGTGTGCATAGTGCCAGGTAAACAGCTCCCACATGCCATGGCTACAGTCTCTAAGGAGCTGCTGTTTATTATGAGCCATCCCTGCCTCGGCCTTAGTGACAAACCCTCCCTGCAAATCCAGCAGGGAGAGGTTCACAAGGATGGGAAGAGCTTGTATGGAGTTGCCAGAGGGATACTTACTACATTTGGGATTATAAGCTTTTTTTGTGCTCCTGGAATTTTGCCTTTTTCCCTGCATTTTTTCTTAGGGGCTCTGGTTCTTTGGATGGAGTCTCACCAGACCCATTTAGAATGGACCTGTGGCAGGCAGAACAAAAGTGTTATCAAAGGAAAGTTGTTAGTGATCCTACAGAGGCATTAAAAAGTCAACTATGCCTGAATTATTTATTTCCTAGTTTCTGTGAACTATATTTAAACAGAGAAATGTTCTGAATTACATGAAACTAAAGCGAGAGGCTCCCTGGAGGCTCTTGATAAGATTTAAATTTGCAGTAAATATTGGCATATTGATTTTTATCATGACCTGCTGATTTTTAATTTCCCTTCTCAGAGAACCCCCAAATTTTCTCTTTCTTACCCTGATTTGGATTGTTAAAAGGGTATAAATGTAAATTAGGATCCCCCAGGTTGTGCTGGCTGTAATTGTGATAATTGTTCAGTGCTTTTCTTCGATCCTTTGCCCAAGTTTTTGCATTTCCAAAGGGATGCTTTAAGTGATGCAGTGAGACAAGCACAACAAGCTTTAAGGAGTAAAACTCAGGTAGGCACATGCCTGGGAAATCCTCATCCTCCTCACTGAGAGTGCAGTACACACCTGTCCCTCCTCCTGGAAACCAGCTGCTTGCCCAGCATAGAAGCTGGTGAGGTTTTTGGGATGAGGCCCCACAACTGCAGGAGTTCAGAGGGGCTGGTGGCCTTGTGGTAGCTGGGGAAGCCCTGAGGAAGCAGAGTCAACGTGGGGGTTGAAGGAAGGGTGCATCATCTTCTCTTCACCACAACAGAAAGAGCTCCAGGGGAATCCTACTCTTGGTTTTCCAGGGAACTTGATGTTATTCTTGTGATTTCAGTGCAGTGATGTAGCCATGGGGTTTTATACTCATGTATTCCCACCACATCACTAGTAAGCCTCAATACAGTTCATTCTTTTCTTTTTAATCCAAAAGGACAAAGAAAAGGTTTTTTCATGGCACTGTCATTTCTGCTGTCCTCATACCAAGGAGTTGGCTGCAGTACTTTATGGCTTCCCTACCCTTCCATCAACCTTGGGATGTTTATTTTTCTTCAAACATAGCTGTTTGCAGCAGGCTAACAAGAACTGGAGATCCTTTAACACTGCTATTTGTTTACTGAAGACATCAAAGCCTTTTTTTTTTTCCACGAGCCTCCTTTGAGCCGGTACAATCCGCAAACAGCCGTGCAACACCGAGGCGTGCTTTGTGCCACCACGGTGCACTGTGAAGTTACAGGTATTTTCTTATCTCAGGTTCTAAAATTAGCTCTGCTTCATCCTTCATTCCTCAGCTCCTCAAACTGTCTGTCCCCAAGCCAGAGCCCTGCAGTTCCAGCAGACCCTCCTGTGCCTGTTGGGTGGAGGGACACAGCTGCCAACGTGGACTGTGGCAGGGATAGCAGCTAATCTAAAACAAATATTTTGCAACATCTCTGAGCAGAAGCATTTCCCTGTTTCACTTTGATGGCCAAGATGCTAACGGGAAGCAGCACTCCATATTTAGTGTTAGGTCCTGTCAGCTTTCAGTTCAGACACAGCCTGTGGGTGCTGGGAAATACACAGTGCAGGAAATGACAGATGTTGGCAGCAAAATAAATAACAAGAGCTGCTGAAAATAAAGTCCTAAGAAATGCTGGTGTATCCTTTTTATGGATTTCCTAGATACATTGAGGCTATTTTAAGGCAGATTGAACTCCCACTCCTTACAGTGTAAACAGGATTATTCCCTCTGTGGAACATATGGCAGCCTGAACATCATCATTTGTGCATCACTGGCATTCCCAGTCATGTTTCAAGCATTGCCTCACCCCAAACGTGTATCCCACCATTCAGAGCCTACCAGCAGCCTTCACGGAGCCTTAAGCACTGACAGTACATCCCAGGAAATGTCTCCATGGAGGACAACCTAAAGCCTGAAGGAGAAGGACCTACTGGAGTGGAACCAAGAGGTCAGCTCCCTCAGGTCAGCTGCAGTATGGACAACAGGAAGAAAAGGGCAGCAAAGGAGGAGGATGGGACAAGGACTGACCAATGGGGTTTTTATCCCACAATGACATAACTCACCCTGAGATGCATCGGTTGAAGACAGAGCAGGCAAAGATCCAAGGCTTTCCAGGAATCAGGAAGGGTGACGTGCAAGGTCAGTCAGATTAAGGCAGATCTGCATGGGCAAAATCCAGGTCATGAGAAGCGCTGGCTGTAGTGGTTGGGAAGGGTTTGTGTTCTAGGGGCATTTTCAGCAACATGCAACTCACGTCTTATTCATCTGCCATGGGTGTCCTTCACATCATCACAGGAAAACATTCTGCATGGCCTGGTGCTCATGGCAGCTTTGGGGACCTGTTGTAAGGAGGAGACCCACAAAGGAGGGGCTGGAAGAGGATGTGCTGTTCAGCAGTTTTTAATCCTGAAAACCTGAAAAGGAGGTGTAAGGGGAAAGCAGCACAACCTTTTCTCCTTCCACTAGCTTTAACCCAGGCGAGCAGTGCTGGTACAACAGGGTGCAGCCAAAGAAACTGCAAGTGTGTGGGACTCAACCATTTTGGCCACTTCCCTTGACTCTAGGTGCTGTGAAACTCAGGGACAGCATGTGGCTCAGCAAGGCAGGGTTCAGCCTCCCAGAGCTGTGGGAGAAGAGGAGAAACTCTTCCCCCACAGGGTCTGCATGGAGTTGGGAACAGAGACAAGGCCCCCTCGGTGACACAACTGGGCTGCCCCTCCAGCCTCAGCACTCAGGTGTGTCCTGCACAGCACTTCCAGAGTCTTGCCTTCAGAAATTAAAAAAAAAAAAAAAAAAAAAAGGCAGACCCTTAAAACAAAAACACAAGAGTTTTAAGCACATCCAACTTTGGGATAAAGTGTAAAATTTCTTGCCAGAAAAATTTAAAACAAACTGGAAACTGATCATCTACTCATTTGAACGATGGGCCTGGAGCTAAACCAGCAAGACTGAATAATCTCTCCACCGCTTTCATCTTCCTTCAGCTTTTCCTTTGTTCCATCAGCCACATGTGTGTTAAGTGTAAATTGAAGGGTTCTGTGCTGGAAAAGCAGATTGTGAAAAGGGCTTGGCCCTCATCTTATAATTCAGCTTCAGTATTACAATCACTCTTAATAGCACTCTTGTTTTGTTGTATTATTTATCCTGGCTACAACCCTCTAGGATCCCCTGAAGGGTTTTTTTTTCTGGTGGATTTAGCCAACATCCACTCATGAATCCAGATGTTTCTGCTTTGATCCACGGGAATTTAATGGTATGGACATGCCAAGATCATAACTTCAGGCTCAGCTTCAAGAAAAGTATTTTTCAAATTCCCTAAATCAAAAATGGAAAGTGCCACAAAACCCCCCCCAGGCCTTCCTGCATTTTAGCATGCCAGAATGGAAAAGAACCACAGGACAATGCTGCTCAATGTTCTGTGTTGGTGCAGTCTCCTACGTTGAACCAGAAATCACAGCCCAGACTGCGCTGCTCTCTGTGATCTCAGACACAGACTTTGACTTTAGCACAAATTCAGCTCCTCTTCCCCTTCACCAGCCTGGAGTCTGGAGCACAGACACACCTGAGTCCAGGATGCTTACACTGGGAAAAAGAATCCACCCCACCAAGCAGAGCCAGTGCTGCTGTGTTTAAAGGAACATGTGCCTGTGTCACAGATACTCTCCCCAGAAAAAAGTGGTTCCAAAACAAGGACAGGGATGAAATATACCCTGCCCTGACAGGGACCTGGTGAATAATACAGCATCTGCTGGGCCTTTGGCAGCATTCAGGAGAAATAACCTACCCCAAACTCACTCCTTGTCCAGAGTGATAAAAGCAGCATAAAGCAGAAATTAAAATAACCTTAATAACCTTCCTTCTGCACTGCCTGGGGTTTCCTTCAGGTACTCCCATTTGTGGCCTCCTGAATTTCTTCCCTGCCCTCCATTTGTCAGCATGAGAATTAAAGTTGGTCTGTGGTGGTGGTCAGTGCTAGCATGGTGGTGTGGAAGGTGTCCTGTTAGGGATGGCTGTGTCTTTCCAAGTGCCCTGAGGCTCCTCAATGTCAGGACACTCAGGAGCATGGAATAGCAAAGGTGGGAGATGCACAGAACAGTTTTCAGTGGCCTTTTGGCAGCCAACACTAAACACCCCCTGTGACCATGCGGTGCACAGCAAGGATGCAATGTCATGGCTGAGGCCACAAAAGGTGAATTTTAACCTTTCCTCCAAGGCCCTCCCAGCTGGCCTTGAGTGCCCACCAGCAGAACTATGGTCCTGCCTTTACTGTGCACAATCCAGTCCCTTTTAAAACTCTCCCTATGCATTGGACTGGGGAGGAACACGGAGCAGTCATTCCAGCCTGGTAGGGAAGGGCCCCTTCTGCTCCCCGAGAGGCTCCAGCACAGCAGCCAGTTATTGCCTGCTCACAGCATTACTTTTCTACCTGCAGAGCTGCTGGATTAAAGAAAATTTAAATTATTCCTAAAAGCTCTTCCAAGGCTTCCCCCATCATAGAAAAGCCTGTCAGCTGGCACAAATGCTGGAACTGGCTCCATAGCAAACCCCTCTGGGCAGGGATGTGCTGGGACAAGGAGGAGGCACAAGAGCCAGGGAAGCTGAGCACCCAGCAAAGCTTTTCACCCACCTACCCCAGAGACCTACCTACCAGCCACATCAAAATCCTGCTGAGGGCAGGGGTAGGTGGTGCCATCAGGCAGGGGAACAGGTCCAGGAGTCAATAGGGTGTCACATGCAGGAGGCAGGAAGGGAACAGCAGAGTCAACCTGGATGATGCAAATGAAAAGAAAACCACTTTTCTTGTTAATATTGTGGGTCAAGTGTGCTGTGCAGGGCTCATCAAGGGTGCACATTAAATGTCCCACCAGCACAGTCATTCTCCCACTTCCTAACACATCTTCTGTTTTATAACAAGGAATTTTTTAGTATTCAACTACTCAATTTAAAGGCCACCCGTTGTCCTTATATGCTATATGGCAAACTATATACCTCTTCCAACTTATTCTTCTGGTATTCTTAGTAAAATATGGTTTCAATGACTTGGCCTTCCCTGTTAAAAAAAAAAAATCTCCATTTTTCTTTAAAAAGTTCATGACATTCAAACTACTAATTTTCCTTACCATCACATCCTTTTTTTGGACACAGAATAAAGGAGATTAAATATATTTTTTAAAAGAGGGTTTATCCAAGTTGGAAGTAAAGAAATACAAAAATACTCTTTAAAGTTTTGGGTTTTTTAAAATAAATAATCACTCAGCAGGTCATAAAAGTGATAAAATGCTTTTGTCTCCATTTCAGTGGGAAACCAGTTTTGCCTTTAACATCCTGAGCATCATGGGAGCCTCAGTGCAATTTGCTCCCGCTGTTACTTCCCTGCTCCTTGGCCCATCCTGCTACTGCTCCCTGGCTGGGATCAGCCACCTGGGTTACAATTCTGTCCCCCTTTCCCTGCACTGACTTCCCAAGCCTCTGCAAACACCCATCATGTTATGAGTGGTACCCCCTCACCCTGCAGACACAAGCCCCATGTTTGAGTCTGGCTGTGTTCTGTGCAGCTTGGGGTTTTGTGAGGATTTTTGTGAAGCAGCTCCAGTTTGGACATTTAAAGATAAGAATCAGTCATGGTTTGGAAGGTGGATTGCCAGGAGGGTAGCATGACAGGGCAAGGATAGGCAGGTCCTGAATGGACCCACACTGGGATCAGAAGCACCCCTGAAGCCATGTGGTTCATTCCATTGGATCATCTCATGAACCTTTAATTTGGCCCTTCAGACCTATTACACCTTCTGCATGCATAGCCCAGGCCTCTGAATTTAAAGGCTTGGTACAATTTTATGGAAATTACACAGTTAGCTTTGACATTACAGAAAGCAGAACCTGAAGATTTGCCTTTCTGCTCTTCCTTTGTGGCTGTCAACATTGCTCTGCCAGGAACACACAGAGCCATCAAAACCTGCACAGACCTAGCACTGAGATAAACACAGATCTGATCTCAACATAGACATCAACAGCAGGAGAGGTGTGACAAATAACCACCATTCAGCGTGTGGTACCTCTGCTCCAGCTAGAGCCTTAGGCAGGAGCACCTTGAGAGTGCAGGAGGATGAGAGGTGAAGGCAGGAGGAGGAATGGATCTCTGAGTGACCCAGAGCCCAGCACCACACCCCTGAGCAGCTCCTGCATGAGGCATAGCATTGACTTCCAGCCCTGACATTCCTCCAGCCCATGCACCTTGGGGGACTTGCTGTTGGTTCAGACATTCACAAATTTTGCTGTGCTGAGGGAAATCTCACCTTCTGCGCATGCCACCCCCTTGGGGGTTTTCTTCCCTTTAACCTTTGTTTGGAGCCAGTCTGGAAACCCCAAAAATAGCAGTGTTTCCATGACAACAGCCCAGCTGTGGACTCCTCTGGGACACCTGAAGAATCAAAACGCTGCCAGTGCTTTCTCCTGCTCCAGCATCACACCCCGTGGTACCACGGCCACACCCACTCCCCTCTCCCTCCTCTCGTGCTGCAGTGGGCTGCAAAGTGCTTTGGGCAGAGCTCTGCCTGCTGTGGCATCACTGTCACAGTGATGATACTGATAAAGTCACACTGCCCAAGGGCTGCAGGGGCAGGTATTGGACCACAGCACCAGCCTTGTAGGGGAGAAAGGCCAGAAGGGCCTGCAGCCTAAAGGACTGGACAGCAGTTGCATTTCATAATCCCCTAAGCTTATTAATCAGATTCATAATTTTCATGCCCTCCTTGGTATTTTACAGGAGAAATGAAGTGATCCTTTGTTACTCAGTCTCTGCTTTGCTCCCAACACACAGAATTTCTCCTGCCTACATTCAGCAAAGCTCTGGAACCACTGGACCTGATGGTCCTGTCCCAGCAGAGCATCCCCAGGACCTCACCAAGACCCACAGTATCCTCAGCTGCCCCCTCTCCCTGAGCAGGGCAGGGGACCAGCCCTTTGCAGAATCAGGCCCTGCTTGCCTAAGTGTTTTCTCCCAGTACCTTTCCCAGAGACTGACTCCAGCCAAGCACCCCATTGATCCACCACTCCTGAGGCAGTTCCAAACCCCCATCCCTTCCCTGCAGCACTCTCTCTCTGCCCTCAGACCAAGATTTATGAGGCCAGTCCATGGATGTGGCTGCAAGAAGATTCCAAAAGCTTTTGTTGCAATGCCATAAGCAGCACAAAACCAGCAAAGTGCTCTTTGCATACCTGATCCTCACTGAAGGGATTCGAGCAGGACCCTTGCCCGGACAGCAGGCTCTGGAGTGGGACCCAAGGAGGCAGCATGGATGTGTGCCAGCCTGACAATGGGGTTTCATCTAATGAGAACAGATTTAAGTGTGGAAATCAAATATGAAACAGTCATAGCCAGCATTGTCTGCATTCTTGGAGGGGCACTGAACGAGCAGAAAGAAAGGAACCGAGACACTGGCCCAGACATGCTCCAGCTGTCTGTGACTACCTCTTCCCTCCTCCACTGAATGTAACTATTCAGCTTGTTTTCATTTCATTATTGGATGTTATTTTTGCAACCTGGGAAAAGAATAGAAAAATGGAAGGGGGGAAAAAAACATCCTTCAAATGCTTTGGGGTTTATTTTTAAGAACTAGACCATTTCTTTCCTATCAGAGATAAGTACAGGCTTTTCAAAGTGCACAGGGCCTGGGGTATTATTAGTTAAGCATTTGTTTCTCAAATAAGGTCCTTTATCTCAGAGGCAGCAGCACTTGTGCTGCTGTGGTTATTTGTGCAAGTCTCACTCATTTAGTACTGAGCAACATGCAATTAAATAGCCATATAAACACCCTCAGGCTGAACAACAGCTGCCTACAGGTAACCTTCAGCTTCATGCACTCACTTGCCAAATGTTTCAGCTCTAACCCTGAAAATCCTCATCCACATGTGGGAGCAGGGCAGGCCCTTTCCTCCATCACTGTGGGCACAGCAAAAATCAAGTTTTTGAGTTGTTTTGAAGCCTGATGCTGCAGATCCCTGTAACACAAGTGCTGCTCAACTCCCCGCCTTCCCGTCCCTCCTCTGCCTTGCTCCCAAAAACACAGGTTATCCATCTTTAAAGTTCAAAGTAATTCCCACACGAGATCTGATGATGATTTGTTTTCCCACTTTTTTTTTTTTCCCCTTCAATTTTGCTTGTGAGGGACATGCCAGCACACACTGCCCATGCCTCAGCTGGGGACACTCCACCCTGTGAAACCAAACAGTCACCAAGAGAAGGGCCAGGGTTACAGTTTCCCATCAAGGGCAGTGGGAATTCTCAGTTTGGGCTAGACTTCTCTGGAAAGGTCTTTCCTCTGTTTTGATGCTGACACTTCAGCACAGCAGTGGTGCTTCAAGGGAGAAGCAGGATTCAGAGTGTTTCTTACCATTTATCTTCCTCTTCAGGAGATCCACTAGCCCAGGACTCTCTCCATCTCAGCTTTTGCACAGTCCTGCAGCATTCCTAGCAGGATAAGGCCAGGTATGCTTCAGAGTGAGATATTGTCTCTCCATACATTGTTTTGCAACATCCAGAGCAGGTCTGTAATTTTAAACATGGGTATTTTAAGCTCCAGCAAAGGTATTTGGAAGTGCACATGCAGTAACTTCTCACTGCACACACATCATCCCTCCCTGACGAATGGCATTTCTCCAACAATCTGCATGGAGAAGCTTTAACCTTTTACCTTATTCCATCTAGTTCAGCATGGGGAGAGTTTTACATTTTGTTAATGAAAATTAATTCTCATGCTAGAAACTAATTTCCACTCATTAAGGGTAAAAGATGATGATTTTAAGCAAGGAGTTTCACCTAACCCAGAAACTGTAAACATCTGCTCAACACCAAGCCCAGAAGCAACTTCATTTACCTTAATGTGCCTGCTTATCTCTAAGCAGGTGCTTAAGTGGTTTGTTGGCAAGAGCTGGAGTGCTTATGCCTTTCCAGGTGACCCTATTTAATAATTACCAGTATTAAACTGCTCAATAACTATAAACACAAGGAAAAAACACCCAACATGGAATCAGCTCTACACAGAGCTTTTCCAAACATGATTTCTGCATTAGTCAGGGGGGGGTCAAACTGTTCCATACTCAAAGGCTGACCCCAAAAACCACAAGAATCAGTGGAAGGGTGTTGACCAGTTACACTAGTTTGGGGATGGGATCCCCTGTGAGCAGAAACACCTTTCTGTTTTGGCACTGTGACTAACAGGGACAACAAAGGCTCTGCACTGACATTAAGAAAATGTGTTTTATGAATTGACATCCTGTTAACCTCCAGCTCCCTCAGAGGAAGCTGTTAATTTAATGGTTGCATCAGGAAGATACAGCAACGAAGGAAACCTCACAGCCTAATGTCAGCATTGACACCTGCACAGGGCAGCACTGACTGCAGGGAGCTCTGTGCAGAGCAGAAATTGAAATATCCTGCTCTTGACAAGGAGAAAATTTTCACATCTAAGTGATTGTTGCTGATACAGAGTCTAGAGATACAGCATGTGCTGCACAGCAGAGGCCCCTCTAGATCCTACAGGTTTCTTCCAGTTGAATTCAAGGCAAAAATTGATGGATTAATCCACTCCCACCACTTGGAGGTAAGATGCTGCACACAGAGTCTTATCTCACGCCGATAGAAAGGGTTCTCAGCAGAAAAGTTTATTTTGCTATTTGATTTCAATGCAGTTAAATTTGACTATAGGTGGTATCCATTTTACTGAGTATCAAACTTATATTGTGCCAATATGCAAAGGTAAAAGTGGAAAGCAAGGGTAAGACACTTAAATATACCTAAGTGGTAAAACACCTAAAATGAGATGCTTGGCCTAAAAGTAAAGGTAAAAAGACCCTGACTCCACAAAACACTTCATCGCAGACCTACAGCAGACAGAGTTGTGTCAGCTCAGCCTGACACAAGTGCTGTAACTAATATGGTGAAAAATCAGGATTCATTGCAAGTTGGATGCAGTCTAAAATGCAACTGTGCTGCAAAACTGTGGGTTTAATGTGGGAAAGCCAGTACATCACCTGAAGCAAAGAGGTTATAGTCTTTCCATTGCCTGCTCAGACACAGACCTGTATTTATACACCAGAAAACACCTTAATTTACAGCAGCAAAGTAAAAAGATCTGGGTTGTTGCATTACTTTCAGGAGGAAAACCTTTTTCTCTGTGGGTAAGGCTGGCACCTAAGTCCCAGCTCACTGCCTCACATTTTGATGCTTCTACAGATTTGAGCACCACCTTCCAGGCATGAGATCACAGACTCCTGTCCCTGACTCCTGCAGCTCCAAACATCATTCCTGATTGTGGGTCTCACCCAGCTCTGACTCATTTTCCATGAAACAGCCCATCACCTTCATTCATCCAGTATCCCACACAAACATCACTGTCCTTTCCCCCAAATCTGCGCTCCCTGACTCGTCAGTCTGTGGCTCAGGGTCAGCATCATCCTCCAATCCTTTATCCCACTGCTTATATTTTCCATCCACCAGCTCCTAACGAGAAATGCAAAGGAAAGTTCCTTGCAGCTTCAGCCAACCTCACCTCCCAAGGTCTTTTTGCCCAGAGGGACAATAACTACAGTTCAAGCCAAGATACTATCTCGTCCAGACAAGGGAAGTCTGGAAGCCCTGATAGCTAATGACCTACGTAAGCCTGTGTTACAATTCCACTTTCCATAATTCAACTGCAGCTTCTAAACTGTGTGGAAATGCTGTGTGGTGTTTATGGAAACATTAATGTTACTTCAATTCTAGAAACAGCAACACTGTTCTCAGTGGTCTTAGTTAACCACAGTCTTGAGCTATCAAAGTCACTGGATAAATCTTAGATGTATTGAGAGACATTTCCACCAAAACAGAAAGGCAGAATTTGTGAGGCATTTCAGGAAACAAAAATCATCCCTGAGCGTGGGTCCTCCTCTGGCAGCAGCCAGTGCAGGTGTCCATCTGCACACAGAGCAGATGG